>NC_091439.1:2890184-3585992 GCF_964237555.1 Oryctolagus cuniculus | reverse complement strand
AATGAGGTAGAAAGAGGACTTGTGCAACCTAACTTTTTCAAGACCCTCTCCTCCTCATTCCCTACTCAATGGACAGGCATCAACTGGTAACATTCAGTTCCTACAACAAGTAGTTATTGAGTTTCTCTTCTGAATCTGAGGCCAGCCCCTGAGACACATCAGTAAAACAAAATAGTTAAAACCCAGATCTCACTGAGCTTAAGTTTCTAGTTAGAGGAGGCATACATAAATATAATAAGGAGTAAAGCATATCTTAGAATCAATTAGCTACTATGACAAAAATAGAGCTTATTAGGACACAGGGCTAGCTAGCCCAGGTGGTGATGGAGTTGGGGAAACTGTAATTTAAAATAGTGTAGTCAAGGTGGGTTTCACTAGGTATTGTTTAAGCAAAGACTTGTGGTAGAGGAGGGAGAGAGTCCTGTCAACAGCCAACAGGTTCCAAGCAGATAAAGAACCAGCACGAAAGCCCTTAGGCAGGACCACATCTGGTGGGTTTGAGAGACAGCAAGGGACGAGACGGGAGGAGCTGAGGTCAGAGAGACAATGGCAGAGAAGGTAGGATGAGGTAGGGTCTGTAGGCCACTCACCCCCAGGACTTCAGTTTTTACTCTGAGTGAAACCAGGAGCCACTGGAGTTCCGTGCAGCACAGCAATGTGGCCTGACTTCTGCTTTGAACGGGTCATTGTGCTGCCTTGCTGAAGGCAAACAGGGAGGGAGCCCTTGGGGAAGCCGAGACCACTCGGGCAGTTCTTGCACCAGGCCAGGTGAGCTTGGACCACTGGCTTGGATATTTTTGAAGGCAAAGCTGACCAGACTTCCTGAAGGACTGAACGTGGGGTGTGGAGAAAAAAAAAACTTGAGGGTGACCATGAAGCTTTGGGGAGGATGAGGATGCCATTAATGGGGGAAAAGTGCAGGTGGAGAGAATTTAGGGGAGAGACCTGGACCCGTGGAGTCCGACATCTGTGTTGATGGTGGGCTGTGACAATCTGGCTAAGATGGAACCATGTTTCCCAGAGTCCTCTGTCTTGGATGATTCCAGGGTGGGAGGCCGTGAAAGGCATTTTCACCAAGTTGGGAAGGTGCAGGTGCGGAAGCAGCACCACACTCTGCTGCAGTCAGCACACACTGCTGCTCGTGCTGTCCCCCTCCCTGTGGCCACGGGGCCAGAGCCCAGCCCCAGATCCTCCAGCCCCCAGCCTATCCCCTCTTTCCACTTCGCTAATTTCAGGGTAGGGGCATGAGCCGCCCACTGGCAAAGGGAGCCAGCTCCTACAGCAGGTCACCCGTCTGTTAAAGGTGGAGGCAGTGAGGAACAGGTGTGAGTTCAGTTTGTCCTGCTCTCTGTATTCAGGTTCTAGGTCTTCATCCGAATCACAAGCCCAGGAGGCCCACACCAACTTTGGGTCCACCATCAGACACTGATTCAGCAGTTTCTCTGACTTCTTCAGCCTCTCCCACAACTGCACTGACCCCTGTAATAAATCTCCCACTTCCTATCATCGTGGTTCTGATTTCCGACTGAACCATGATGGCTCCAACATCTACGTGAAATGTCAGATATAAGGGTCTCAAGTTCAAGGCAAAGCTAGATGTAACCATTGGGGAGTTGCCAAGGTAGAGCAGGTGTTTAAAGCCAGAGGCTAATTTTCTCACCCAAAGAGAGAGGAAGGCATGGTAAATAGAAGAAGGAGTCCAAGTTCATGCTGTGAACTTGTGAAGAGGTTAGGGAGGAAACAGTTCAGGAGACCCAGAGAGCCATCAATGAGATGGAAGGAAAACCAGACGAGCGCAAAAAAAATTGAAAGCAAAGCAAGAACGTGCATGAGGGAGGAGGCCGTGATCAGCTGGGTCAAATGCTGCTGACTGGTTGAGGGCGGAAAGGAAGGAGACTTGGTCCTGGCGTCTGAACTTTTCAAGAGCAGGTTGCTGAAGTGTATGCATGAAAGTCTGCTGGGAGAGGGGTTGGCTTTCCATGGAAGCACGGATACCTCAGAAAGCCGGGAATGTGGGCTCAACGTGCTTAGGGGGAGGCAGGAAAAGGTCTGAAACAGTTTTCTAGAAGAGCAAAGCTCACAGACCAGGGAAACGAAGCCTGATGACAAGCAGCAGGAAGGACCCACTTGAAGAGTGTGGTCATGGATTTAAAGTGAGGCCACATGATGTGAGTGTGGATCTGGCATGCTCCTCTGCACAGGGACAGCTCCAGAGCAGAGGAAGATGAGAGCTTGTTGAGTAAAAAGGATGAAGAGGATGAGGGTGTCTGCAAGACAAGGGTCACAGCACTTGGCCACAGGATTCTAATTGCATAAGGAGGGAATTCAGGGCGAAAGGGACAGAGAATGGATGATAAAATCATTGCAATGAAGGAACCATTGGAGGTCAGAAGATTCTTGGAATCAAGGGATTAGAAGGAACGAACCAGAAAGATGGGAGGTGGCGTTTGAAAAACGGGATGCAGGAAAGGAAGGTGATGGAGGTTTGGAGTTACTGATGTGCAGTGGGTGGCAGTGGCTGTGGGAGGGCAGAGAACAAGACGGTGGGAGAGCAGGAGTTAAAGGAACCTGCAGACCAGGATCCTGCCAGGATCCCAAGCACATATTGAAGTCAGCAGGCGGTAATGTGGTGAAAGTGATAATGAATAAGGAGCTAACAGTGATCTGAAAAGGAGGGCACATGACCGTTCTGACCACCTCCCTTCACGCTATGGGTGATGGAGGTTGAGCATAAGACAGCAGTGTAGACGGATAAGGCTGCAGCAGTTTCTTAGTCATATTTACTCACGGCTCTGGGGCGAAGGACATGGCATGCCATAGAGACCAGGGCCACTTGGGAGTTGTACTCAGGAAGGGGAGAGCCGGCAGAGACTGTGAAAGTAGGCTTTGTGGTAAGAAGAGCATGGGGCTGACCCTGGTTCCCACGGGAGGCTGGGATTGGCTTGCCTGAGTGACTTCTCAGGATGGCGGGCGCGTGAAACCCCTAAGGTGGAGGACCAAGCAGAGGGCAGCTGGCTCAGCTGACACAGGAACTCTTTGGAAGGAACCCTTTCCTGTAGGGTAGGGGACACACAAGTGGGAGCAGGCAGCTCATGGTTGGGCTTCTGGGGCCCCATGAAGCTCCAATGTGTCCAGGGAGCACCTGAAACTTCATGCTTTATAATACATTTAATCCAAGTTGATCAATGAGGGGTAAGTGGGTGAGATAGTCTGATAGCATGGAATTCAAAGCTGGGAGACCTTGGGATAAGGCAGAAAGGCTGTGCAAGGATAAGGAAAAACACAAAGGGTATGTTCCCTACCCACCACGTGAGAGAGCCGCAGCAGAAGCAAGGCCTTCACAGGAGACTCAGGTGTCCCTGAGGTGGGCACAGCAACGTTCAGCAAGGAAGGGTGAGGAGGAGACGGGGAAAGCAGCTGGTGAGGGCCCACGCGTTCCCAAGGGCGTGGTGGCAGGAGTCCATGACACGAGGGAAGGCGTGATGTGAGGAACTGCCTGGTGAACAGAGGAGCTCACTGGTGACCCAGGGGTCAGGGGTCTGTGGGGACAGACAGCAGCAAGGACAAAGGTTACCACGCCATTGCACACCGAGGTCTCCAGGCAGACGACGGCGCTGAAGCTACTCAGTGAGCTAGAGGAGGCAGGCGGTTTCTGTGTGGCTCTGCACTTGACACAATCTTGAATTACCCTCTCCACTTCACCTCCCCCAGTTATGGGATGAGGGAGCTGGAACAGTTGATTCTTAGGTCATCTTCTGCACATCGTTTGAGATCTGGGGCAGAGCTTGCTCAGCCCTGGTATCAGGCAAATGATTTTCCCAGTCTGGAGCAGCACCCAAGGCCTCCCTGGCCATGCAGAGCTCTCCCAGGACCACGAGGCACACTCCTGGCACAAAAACCAGTTTGGAATCACTCATCACCGGCCCTTCCTCTCAACCTGCCCCATTCTGCTTCTGATTCCCAGTGCCAATTTTACCTCTACCTTATCTAACTTCTTCCCTTGTCTTGACCCTCAGGTCCTGCATGTGTCTCTCCCTTACGATCTCCATGCTCTGGGTCCCAATCCTCCACTTGAGTCAGCATCTCACTCCTGCTGGACCCAACTCAGAGCCACTCCAGCCAGCCTCAGTTTCTCTCAGGGCCAAGGCCCTTGCTGCCACTGGCTGGCCAAGACTAGCCCAATTACAGCATTCTTTCCTATCCTGGCTGCCCTGCATTCGTCCACAGAGGGCAGGAAGGCCTTTCTCATCCTGCTCTCTGCACACAGACAGACTTTATAAAGTGCAGGGTCTTGAATGGCCCTTCCTTTCAGGAATAGCATGAGATACAGCATGTAGGTGCTACACAGTGCTGGCTGACATGCGATGGATGTCTGGAGTTACTGATGTGAGCCTTAGTTCAAAGATTTGTCTGTCTTCTTTTAAGTGCTTTTCCTTCAAGCATCCTATTTATGCAAAGGAGCAATTCCTCAACTAGCAATTAAAATCACAGGGCGTTCTCAGTCCGTCTTTGGCCAACGCAAGGATAGACCCTCTAGAATCCCATCAGCCCCCTTGGGATTTCCCTAATTTGCTTGATTCCTTCCTGGGAATTGCATTTCCTCCTTTGCAAAGAGAAAACAAGTGACCAGAAGAGGCTCAGAAGGCTCCCCTCCTGCCTTCACCTCAGACGAATGAAATTCCCAGGACAGAGACCAGGAGAAGCTTGCTGCTTGCGTGCATGTCCACAAAAACCCATCAGACACTGCCACACACTGCTGCTGCCCTCACCTCACCCCAACAACCGCATGTACCCTTTAAATCCCACTCCTGTCTTACACCCTGCACATTCACCTAGAAAACTGTGACTATGAATTGCATCTGTGTTCCACAATCCAGTCATTGTTATCAACGTGGCACTAGCCATCGCATTTATTCTCCTTAGGAACACAGAGCATAACACGAGGTTGCGGGCACTCAAAGGTTTTGTTCTAACCATTTGTAAACTCGCACACTCTGTGTGATCATCAGTTGTCTTCAAGGGAACACTGATATTTCCTTTGTCAGCAGTCGCTCTGCACAGCAATTGGTTATCTGATACAGCCGAGAACAGGTTTCTCTCCGGCATTTAATAAACTACAACTCTTTCCCTCCCACTTACTCATTCAGGGCAGGGCCATATAAAATGTAATTTAAGGGGTTCGATTACAAAAATAAGGGGAATTGTCAGAGATACACAGAAAGGAAAAGACGCTGGTGTAAAATCCGTGTTTTGAAGTATAGAGGTGTAGCTTGTCCTTGGCAGTGCAGGACATGGGAGTCTAACAATCTTACACTTTACAACTTTCTTTGTAATTTGCTTGTCATCAGCTCTGATTCATCTCTCTTTCACACTCCAGATACTGTCACGCAAAGGGCAAAAAGCCAAATTTCTACTCCATTTTAAAAAACGGACCAGGTCTCCTGAGTCAGCGTAGGTGTACATGTTCTCGTTTACAAGATCCCCCCGCTTGTGAAAAGTCTCCACATGCAAACAGACCACAGCTCAGAGCACGACAGGAACCCACACCTCGCACTCACTGGCCCGGCTCGGTCCTCAAACACCACACCACCGGCAATCCAATTTCATGAGGCTTAAGTGCTAACACAGAAAATATTTTTCTATTCTTCTTCGAAAGGAAGAAACCAGCCAGGCATGACACCCCAAGCCACCTCTCCCACCGTTTACACAATCACAGATCCAGAAAGGACAGACTTTTTAAGGGCCCCAACCTTGCGAGTGCTCTGCTTTAGAGGAAAGTTTAAAACCTCAACACCCACTTACCAGGCTCACATTTGCTGCTCCTGCGAAGGCTCCTCTTGGGTTCTGGCGCTGTGTCTGGAATTGAAAATATAAAAGCCCTTCAGGGAAGGTGACTGAGCCCAGTGATTTCTTCTATTCCGAGTGGAGTCCACCACCGAGTGAAGTCCCCATCTCGTTCCTCCACAAAATCTTCACACTCTTTTCGCCTTCATCTCCCTTCTCTCCAACACGTGAAGTCAGGGATGAAACACACGGGATGTGCTCTCTTGTCAAGGAAACAGTGTAAAATGCAGGTGCCATCGAGTGAACTGGGCGTCACCCATTGCACCACGTTGAGAACTTGCTTCAGAGACGCAGCTGAGCTGGTTACTCCCCTGTTTGGACAGGTGAGGGGACAGAGGAAGGTCCTTCACTGCGGTAAGTGCGGGAAGCCACACTTCTGCCAGCCAGCCAGCCAGAAAGGAGCAGATTCTAAAAGGAGCCGGGGTAATCGGACCCCGAGGCTCTGAAAGTTAATCCCAAGCACTCAGGAAGTGCACCGTTAGCTGAAGTTAGAGAAACAGTGGCCTCTGCTCAGGGCCCAGATGTCACAGCGATTACACACGGTGTGCTAACTTGCAGTGGACTCTGTCCGTCGCTCCAGTTCAAATGCGAGAGGAGAGGGCTGCAAGAGCTAGGTCATCTTACTATTTCATGTCAGTAAATGAGGTCAGAAAGGTCCTGTTCTGCCTGTAGCCTCCCTCCTGCCTTCCAGCAACTTTGATTCCTCCTCTTAGATAACTTCACCATGCAAACACACTCCAAGGAGGTTCGTCTTATAGAAAATTAGCTTCAGTGAAGCGTGTACGTTTGTTTTCCTCATGTTTCTGACTTCCTCTACGGTGAGAAGGAGCCGAGAACTTTACCGTGTTGACTGCGATGGCCTACACTGAAAAAGAACTTTAGCCACTGAGAGGAATCCTCTGTGTCTACGAGGAGCAGTGTCACCTGCCTGATACATCAGAGACCAGAGAGAAATTCAGATTCCTCCACCACTTTCTGTGTCCACTTATTTCCTTTGTCCACAAATGCGAGTGCAGCAAAGGAGATCAGAGTAGCACCAAGCCAATGCTAAAGAAAGCCACACAGAGGCTACGGCCTGACTCTAGATCTGATGTGGACAGGGGTTTCAGGGGCCTTGGTTGGCTGTGTGCAGTGACACCTGGAGCAGACGGTGACGTGAACATGAGCAAGCCCGATTCGAACGGTCGGGAGGAGAATGAACAGCAGAGAAGGACAGGTATTTGGTGGGAAAATAGCAGTACTAGAAGAGTGAAAGTAAAATCAAAACAAGGGCTGGCGCTGTGGCGCAGCGGGTTAAAGCCCTAGCCTGAAACGCCGGCATCCCATATGGGCACAGGTTTGAAACCTGGCTGCTCCTCTTCCTATCCAGCTCTTGGCTATGGCCTGGGAAAGCAGTGGAAGATAGCTCAACGCCTTGGGGCCCTGCACCCACATGGCTCCCGGCTTTGGATTGGCGCAGCTCTGGCCATTGCGGCCATCTGGGGAGTGAACCAGCAGATGGAAGACCTCTCTCTCTGTGTTTATACCTCTCTCTGTAATTCTGTCTTTCATATAAATAATGTAAATCTTTAAAAAAAATCAAATCTAAGGGAAATCAAAAGAAAGGCTCCATGCATCCCACCATCTTCATTTTAAATGCTAGGATGAGATTATGGCCAGTAACACCTTCATGCAGGAAACACTGAGTCAAAGGTAGTTGCTTTATTCCACATTCCTTGAAAAGAGCAGCCTTCTCGTGTCATATTATTTGTTTACGAAGTACAAAAAGAGGCAACTCCGTGAATCCATATCACAATTCTGAGCTCACTAACTATTCTATTAATTATTGTTTTCCTCAATGGAACTTCTGTGGACTTATTTCCCAGAAATATTTGAGCTAGTTACATACACATTCATAGGACATTCTCTACACTTAGAGCTCTCATAATATCACTGGGGGCAGAGGGGTTGCTTTTCATTTATGCCTGAACACATCTTCATTAAAACATCTTGCTGCCCTGATGGACAAGGACGTGAGGTTGGCGTGGCTAATGACATACTTTATACAACAAAGCACCACTTACAACTGAGACACGACCGTGTTCCTAGCTACTTCCGGAGTTGGTTTTGCATTTATCTGAGCTGTAAACAGTGCCCAAATGTCAACTATGTCCCCAGCAAGCGCTCTGGTTTCCTTCAGTTAAGGCACAGGGGTGCACCTCAGCTCTGTTACCGCAGTATTCGACCCTCTGTAGCTCTGTTCTCCTCCCACTGAGGTCACTATCCCTTTTTGCTACAGTTCAGGGTCCATGACACTGAACTCATATTTTTCTCAGAGAGAGGGATGCTTCCTCTCCATCCACTGCGGGAGATGTATTTTGAGACAGTTAGAGGGACACGACACAGCTAGAGAGTTTGAACAGTAGTATGGCTCTCACTTTTTTCTTTTTATTACTAAACCTTTTCTTCTCATTCTAAAAGTAATCTAGGTTCACTGTACAGAAAAATATAAACATGGTAATGCAAACCAATCACATTACCACCAGCCAGAGATAACCAGTCTTAACCAGTCCATTTCCCCTTCAAAGATCCATTTTTTTAGCAATGTTTGGACAGTACTGTATCATGGTTCCTCTATCTTTCATGATATTATGAGCATTAATGTCCCCTTGTTCTTCAAATATGATTTTAATTTCTACACAATACTCATAATGCTTTTAATTCTTAAGCTGTTGTAGAACATTGGGATGTTTTCCAGTTTTCCATTGCTCTAAGTAATGTTATTGAGATCAGCTTTTTGCTATTTTAAAGTTGTCCCTCTTCATTAAAGGAACAATCCAATAGTTCTGTACACATAGCAGGTGTCACCCCGCACACACACAAGGTGACAGCTGCCATCACATTTGCTTCCCACATGGGAGACCTAGAGAAAGAGAGTTTATGACTTGCTTGAGGCCACGGAGCAACTTATTCAAAATTCAGAATGCTTGGATTTATTTTTACTTCTGTCTCTCATGCTATATCAAACACTGGCCTATTCTTTTTACTGGCCATTTTTGGGGTCCATTTGGTTCCATTTATATTAACTCCTGCCAGTCCATTCTGGTCCCTTCCAAAAACCACCTAGCTGGCCTCCAGCACCTGCTTGTGCCAACTCCATCTGCACACCACTACCAGATTGGTTTTTTCTCTATGCCACCATCCAGTCCAAGAATTTCATTGACTTCTCAGTGAACCCTACCTGAAATGCAAGCAACTTGTCTGTTCTCAATGACCCTGCTCCATCCAATCTTTTTTGTGTGTGTGTGTGTGTGTATTCTCACTGTTAGACCCTCTGAGTAAGGATGCTAACACGTCGAGAGGCACACCCCAAAGACTCAGAGTCCAGACCAGCTGATGCAAAAGCAAGAGGATTTATTCAGCGTCTGTGCAGACAGGCCTCCTGAACTCGGGAGTCCAGAGAGCGCCCCCAGCACAGAGCCACACGGTTTATATACCCACAGCAACCAATCAGAAGCACTATAGTGTCCATGCACACAGCAGTCCAATCCGTGAGCTGATCATGTGAAAGGCATGTGTCCTCTATCCAATCAGCTACGGGGTCACATGGGAGGCATGCACACAGCAGTCCAATCCGTGAGCTGATCATGTGAAAGGCATGCGTCTTCTATCCAGTCAGCTATGGGGTCACATGGGAGGCATGCACCTCGTCGCCATTTTGTTGTTTATTTCTTCAGCAGTTCCTTCCCCTGTCAGCGTCATCTTGTTTACCCTGAGGGAGACTGCGTCTCGCTCCCTTCGTTCCCCTGGAGGGAGAGCAGCGTCCCGCTTCCCGCACCATTATTTGAGTATTAGGAGGCATACAAACTGGGTTAGGTCTTAGCACAGCCAGGCGCAAGTGTCTCAGCTAGCTAAGCATAGGGTCCCTTATTTTTATAGCTGCACCTAATGTTAGCTTTGGGGGAAAAAGTTTAGGGCTATAATTTTTAAACTTTAATTTTATTTGGGGCAAAGGTGACTTCTTGTTTTTAATAGTGTTAGCTTAAGTCACTCCATCTTGGTTTGATTTTTAAGGTTCTTCATCACCTCTCTCTCTGCTCACTCCCTGGTGCCCAACTTCCTTCCTCTCCTTTGTGACTTACCCCATTCCAAATATGCCTTTGTTCCTCCTCATCTCTGCAACTTTAACTCAGTCCTCTGAGGTCCCACTCAAGATTCATTTATTCCATGAAATAGGATGGGACCACCAATATGTTTGAAATCATTCAATCTGAATACATTTCTCTGCTTCATCACTTTTGCTTAGGGCTTGGGAACAAACTGCCAGCTCCATTGACCCTATTTCTGCACACACAGAAAAGAATAATTATGCTACACTAACACCTGCCCCATCCACCCCCCAGACTCCTAGAAAGGGTGGAATACGTGCTACGAAGTTTCAGTAAGCTGCTAAGTGCTGTGTCTTCCCTCTCTGCCACTCTGAATTCATTCCAATGCCCAGGTCTGTGCCACCTGAGTAGACTGGATTGCATTCTGTCCCATTGTATTCTCTTGGTGCCTTATGTGTGTTCATAAATTTCATTCCGCTTGACTATGAAGTCTTTGAATAGGGGCTTAGGGCATTTCAAAATGCTTGTATAAAACGGAATTAAAAGATAATTTTGGTGCAAAAAAATTTTTGAAATCCATGCATACCATGAGTCTTCACAAAGCTCATGGAATATACATATTATGAAAAAAGTGCATGGATTTCAAAATGTTTCTACACCAAAATAAACTTAGCTTTTAATTCTATTTTCCATGAACTTTTGAAGTACCCTTGTTGGTATCTTATATGACTTCCATAGCCCCCAGAGCCTAACACTCACTACACACTATCTAATGATGGCTAGTCTCACTAGGTAAGTCCTAACTGGTGAGGTCTGAATGGGGTCACTTTGACATTTAGTTAGAAATGGAAGAGCTGGTGAGGCCAGTTTTTCAGAAGTCTTCTGGGGGCCAGTGCTGTGGAGTAGAGGGTGAGGGCGCTGATTCAAGTCTCGCTACTCCTCTTCCAATCCATCTCTCTACTATGGCCTGGGAGGGGAGTGGAGGATGGCCCAATTCCTTGGGCCCTTGCACCCTCGTGGGAGATCCAGAGGAGTCTCCTGGCTCCTGGCTCCTGGCTCTTGGCTTCAGATCAGCACAGCTCCGGCCACTGGGGCCATCTGGGGAGTGAAGCATCAGATGGGAGACCTGTTTCTCTCTCTTACTGCCTCTGCCTCTTTGTGACTCTGTCTTTCAAATACATGAATGAATCTTTAAAGAAAAAAAAAAAAGTCTTCTGCAGTTCCTAGAAGGCTTTGGGTAACATTAGGGTACACCTTATGGAATCTCTGAAGCTGTTCTCTCCCACTGTCCCATCCTCTTGTAAAAATATTAACCTCTCCAACCCCTCTCTTCTGCTCTCGAGTCAGCCCTTACTTTCTCTTACCTGAACCACTGGACATGAACCATTTGCCTGCCTTTAAGCTCTGCTTTGTCACATGGTGTCGCCAGAATGTGACATCTTTGTTATGTCATCCACCAGTGGGTAACCTCTCCTGGATCCCATTATAGGGTCTTTTTTTAAAGAAGCTTCTCACTTGTTTGTTCCCCGAGCATTCTCCAGGCCCTCCCTTGCGCCCTCCCGTACCTTACAAATCTGTGGACAGACTTACCACGTTTTATTACACTTGTCTCCGGTGAGTAGACCATAAACTTCTCAAAGCTGACATCTCTTGTTCATCCCTGTGTCGCCTCTTCACTGAACAGTGCCTAGTGCGTAGTGAGTGCCAGACCGTACTAGGACAACAGCGTGCGGGACAGAGTAACTCCCAGATTCTGTTCATAGATGAGTGTGTCTGGTCTCAAAATAAACTTACACTGTGTGAGGTTTCTTTAAAAAGCAAGGCCTGCATCTTGACAGGAAGTTACGGATTAATAAACAGCTGACGGCACAAACCCTACAGTGTCCAGTGAATCACCAGTGGATCCTTCTGTGAACTGGGTGCTGGGAGAGAGAGATGTCTTCACTGATGGGAGATCTTGCAAAACACTGCAAAGTTCTGGGTACGGGCATCGCCTACTTCCAGAACTATACCATGGTGAAAATGCCGGAGCATAGAAAGGCGGTAACATACATGAATCTTGGGAGGTCTGTGACTTCAGAGATGGAATCAATAACAAACATGTGGACACAGAATGTCCACCAAGCTCCACCTCCCGCCCTGTGTAACACAGCCTGGCCAGCGGTATCCTCTCAGCCTCTAAGTCACTCTTCACGAGGACAAATGATGACTTACGCTGATGGAATCTGGCTTTCCCAAATCGACAGCTGTCTGCAGTGTGGTAGAGTTAAGGCTAGGGCAGAGGGTTTCACAGTTTTAAAATCCAAGAGTCACTTTCCTGTCTTTATTACAGAGCTGAAGGCCTAAGAGGCACAGGCTTGGGCTCAGGCTGCCCTGGAAGCCTTCCTGGTAGATACAGTGCAAAATGGAGCCACCTCTGAGGGCCGCAGCTTTCTGACGATACCCAGCAACCAGAAAGCCAAAGGGGATGACTGGCAGCTGGCCATGTAAACCCGGATCACTGCCAGACCGCAAATAACTCCAACCAAAAGGGTCGTCCCCAGCAGCAGCCGCCTTGCCTTGATTGCTGTCCGCAGATAGTGAAAAGAATTAGTGTTTACAGAGACAAAAGCAAGTTTCAATGAAGTACCTTCCAAGGGAGGAGCAGGCCAGTGGAGACAGCAGGTGGCACCCTTTCCTGCAGGTTTCGGGCCTTTGTCCTCCAGATATGAGGGCCTCAGACAGGAGATGTGGCCAGATGCTCCTGACTGGCATTTGTGATTGACATCTAGGAGTTGGGCTCCCTGTCCCTGTGGTTCCTGGCTGGGCTGAGCTTGCATTCTATCAGGATATTTTATCTACAAATTAATCTGCAAAGTGGGTGGTCTTGGATGCATAACCGAAGGCTTCTGCAATCTCCCGCACCATCCTCACAAGAGGTAACAGCATGGGGCCAGCGCTGTGGTGCAGTGCACTAAGCCCCAGCCTGCAGCCTGCAGCATTGACATCCCATATGGGCACCGGTTCAAGTCCCGGCGGCTCCACTTCCAATCCCGTTCTCTGCTATGGCCTGAGAAAACGGTGAAGAATGGTCCTGGTACTTGGGCCCCTGCACCCACATGGAAGATCAGGAAGAGGCTCCTGGATCCGGATTGGCTCAGCGCCAGCTGTTGCAGCCATCTGGGGGAATGAACCAGCGGATGGAAAATTCATTCTCTCTCTAACTCTGCCTTTGAAATAAAAAAAAAAAAAAAAAAAAAGGTGATGGCTGCCTCCCCGGAATACCTAGGCTCTTCTGGCTCTCACCCCGTGGTCTTCGGCCATTGCCACCCTGTCTCTGAAGCGCCTGGCCACTGTCTTCTCCCAGGCCCAGGAGAGGGTTCCCATAGGGTGAACCTCCGGCGGGGGACCCTCTCCCCGGAGCGCGCGCCATGCCGCTGGGCCCTGCGTGAGGTGGCGGCGCCCGCGGGCCTCGCGGTGGCCCTGCTGACCTGAGGGGCGGCCACCACAGAGCGCTTCCAAGACTGCAGCCTCTCCCAGGGCCGGGGTGGGGTGTGGTGACGAAAAGGCAAAACGTCCCAGGTCAGCGCCGCCAGGGAGGCGTGGACTCCACCGAGGCGCTCAGAGCCGCGCGGCCGCCTCCGTGACCGGCCCGTGGGGGATGCGGGCCGCAGAGGCGCCCCGTTACTGGAAAAAGCAGCCGAGGCGGGGCAGCTGCCTCAGCAAGGCTTCGGTTTGGGTTTCCTGTTTGCTTGGTGGCCTCAGAAACGCTAACGATGGAAGATAACCGCTGAGGGAGACGCGCGGGAATCATGGGAGACGCAGCCATCTTTGCTCGTTTGAGTAGGTCAGGCTTACGCGATGAGACTAACTGCAGAGCGACTCTTCCAGCTTCCTTTGGGACTACCTTGTTGACAGGTATGATTGTCAGCTGCCCTTATAATTGTAGGATAATTTGCAGAATGGGCCTTGTTCACCGGATTTCTTCTGCATTTAAAAATGGAGGAAGGAGGCCGGCGCCGCGGCTCACTAGGCTAATCCTCCGCCTTGCGGCGCCGGCACACCGGGTTCTAGTCCCGGTCGGGGCGCCGGATTCTGTCCCGGTTGCCCCTCTTCCAGGCCAGCTCTCTGCTGTGGCCAGGGAGTGCAGTGGAGGATGGCCCAGGTGCTTGGGCCCTGCACCCACATGGGAGACCAGGAAAAGCACCTGGCTCCTGCCATCAGATCAGCGTGGTGCGCAGCGGCCTTTGGAGGGTGAACCAACGGCAAAGGAAGACCTTTCTCTTTCTCTCTCTCTCTCTCTCTCTCTCTCACTCTCTCACTCTCTCACTGTCCACTCTGCCTGTCAAAAAAAAAAAAAAAAAAAAAAAAAAAGGAGGAAGAAAGGGAGAGAGGAGGGAAAGGCAGGGCGGGCAGGCCCATCACAGAGTCTTTGTGTAAAGTATGTGAGTGGACCTTGAAAAAACCCATGGAAAGTGGAATTTGAAAGATTATTTTGGTGCACAAAAAGCCTTAAACCCATGCATCGCATTTTTTGGTGGTAACATATTTTTCATGAACTTTCTGAGGATGTCTCATGTATCTTCAACTCAGAGAGAAAAATCCATGACCATCTTCAAACTGCCTGATGGAGATTTTCGGTTTTTGCCAAGAGAATTTTAGAACTATTACTTCGAAGCTGGCAAAACCTGAATGAAGAGGGAATACCTAGAAAGCTCACAGGAAGAAATTAAGCATATAGTCTCTGAAGGGTTATTGAACGAATTTTTTTTTTTTTTGGCAAAATCATGGCTAATTTCTTCTCTAATGTCTCCTTGTTTTTATAAAGGGAACAGATTTCATGTATTTCATATATACAGTTTTAAGAACATAATGATACTTTCCACCCTCCCTCTTTCCTCCTTCCTTCCTTATTTTTCTTCTAATTTTGTGATGCTATGCTTTCAATTTACTTTATAATCACAAGGTTAATCCTCTACTGAATAAAGAATTCAATGAATAGGAAGTAGAAAGACCAGAGTTCCTCAGTAATATAGACAAGGCCATATACCATAATGAAATCTCAAGATGTCAAGTTCACTCATACACATGACTTTTTTTTTTTTTGTACTTATATATGAGGTAGCACAAATCAAAGAAAACATATGATATTTGTCTTTTGGGGACTGGTTTATTGAACCAATGATTTCTCAGGGACTTAATCCTATGCCTGACATTCAGCATTTTTTCCAGATACTGGCAATGAACTTGATTGGGCACTGAAGAAAATACTAAATATTGCTCTGTAGGCATTGAAGATCCTGAAAAACCTGATATATTGGGATGCCTGTGTCCCACATCACAAGCCTGCATTTGATTCTGGCTCTGGCTGTTGACTGTAGCCCTCTCCCAATGCAGACCATGGGAAGCAACAGTGATGGCTCAAGTAATTGGGTTCTTGTCACTCATGTGGGAGATCTGGATTGGATTTATGGCTTTTGGCACTGGCAACCCTTTCATTGTGAGCACTGGGGGAATAAACCAGTAGTTAGGATCTCTCTGTCTCTCTCTGTCTTTCTGACTTTCAAATAAATACATTTTTTAAAAGAGTGACCTATTGGAATGGAAGCAAGATTGTAGCCATCACTGGTGATAGTACTAATGTCAGCCTGGTGTTAAATAGAGCAAATGTTGGATGTGCAGTGAGATTTGCAGGAACAGGCATAACCAAATAAGCTTCTGATATCATTCTCAGCAATGACAACCTTGCAAGTGTTATTAAAGCTGTCATGTGGGGTAGAAATGTTCATGACAAAATCCGGATTCTTCCCATTTCAATTGGTTGTCAGTGTTATAGATACAACTGTGGTCTTCCTGGGAGCTTGTGTAGTCTAGGATTCTTAGAGCCATGCATACCCTTCCTGTACAGCTCACAACAAACTCTTTTGCTTCTCTTGCTCTGGCAGTCAGAAAGCTTTTGGAAGCCCTGTGGTGGGAGAAAATCTCTGTTGTCCATTTCAGCTGTGAAATTGGTAAGTTTACAATATATCACTACTTTTAGTGCTATGTTTGTTGGTGAAATCATTTTCTATTTTAACAGTGGAAGGGATATTTCCCTGCATGTTCTTTCCTCTATCCATTAGATCGTGATCATTAAAATGTAATTAGATGCAACTTTTTGATGAAATTAATGCCAAGAATGTTCATAGTAAAATGTATGTATCTGAGGCTCTTCATTAGTAATATCTGTTGTTTGGCAGGCGCCCATTTGCAATATCAGAGACACATGTTCATTTGTCTAAATCTTAGTTCAGACATGTGACTATGGTACATTTTCATTGCATTAAGATATTGCTGTGGTTTTTTTTTTAATATTTATTTATTTTATTTGGAAAACAGAAGGACACAGACAGACCTCTTGTCTAGTGAGTCTCTCTCCAAAGACCCACAACGGCCAGGGCTGGGAGAGGGGAGAGGCTGAAACCACAATCCAGAACTGTGTCCAGATCTCCTGTGAGAATGATAGAGATTCGAGTACTTGAACCGTCCGTCACCTGCTGAGTGCCAGGTGTGCATTAGCCGGAGGCTAGAATTAGCTGGAACTCAAACCCAGGTAGAGGGTGTGGTGTCTCAAACAGAAGCTTAAATACTGAGCCAAACGCCTGCCCCTGCTTCTGTTCTTACCCACAGTTCTAAATGACTATATGTATCTTGCTGTTCGAGTTCATTGGAAGAAAAGATTAAACATACTAAACATGCACAAAGGTCAGAATTAAAACTAAAAATCAAAGATCCATTTTGGGAGTTGTACTCAGGTAGAATCAAAGGCCCGGATAGAACAACGGCAGATAGACTCTTCCATCCACATACTTGCTTTGTTGAGTCACCTAGTTTAAGAAAAGGAACATATTCAGAATTCACACAAATTTTACCTTAAACACTTAAAATAGTAACCCCCCCAGAAAAACCCCTCTTTTTGATTTATCCTTTTGTTTTTATAGTAAAGACATGATTTATAATTTTTTCTTAAGAAATACAACATTTTAAAGATTTATTTATTTGAAAGGCAGAGCTATACAGAGAAAGAGAGAGAGATCTTCCATCGATGGCCATAACAGCCAGGGCTGGGCCAGGCTAAAGCCAGGAGCCTGGATCTCCATCTTTTTCTCCTACATGGGTGGCAGGAGCCCAAATACTTTGGCTATCTTCTGTTGTTTTTCCAGGCATATTATCAGGGAGCTGGAGCAGAAGTAGAGCATCCAGGACTGGAACTGGTGCCCATCTGGGACGGTGCTATCAAATGTGGTGACTTAACCCATTGTGCCACACCAGTTCCAATTAGAGTTGTCTTCACCACTACATTTAAAGGTTGTTCTTTGGAAGTGGTGGATTCATAGAGATAATGTGAGAATTATAGATAAAGCACAGACAGAAGTACTTTTGTAGAGGGAGTGTGAATATACTTCCTTTCATGTTTTTCTGGTAGAATTTCAAAAGCAAAATTATTAACATATTCATATATTAATATTTACTATTAATAAGCATCAGTCATCTGCATTATTCAAGGTAAAGACTCATCTAACAGGTTGAAGACCTTCATTGAAACTGTACTGATTTATCATTCTATTCTGTAGACAAGGAAGAAATGTTACTAAGGATGAATGCTTTCTAAAAATACAGGCAGGCTTGGTCTAATGTCTTAACCTTTGAGTCAATTTGTTCTTTAATTACAGTCACTCTTATAGTTACTGAAAAACAAAACAAAAGAGTGGAAATACTCAAAGCTCCACCAAGAGTTTTTTCCTGTTGCAGCTGGGTACCAGCTGTGTCTACCAAAACTCTGGAGGCTCTACAAGGAAACCCAAGTGCAAGATGGGATTTGTGTAAACGTCCCACACAAACTCTGCTCTTTTTCTCTGTGTCATAAATGTGGCTATTGGAATCTGCTTCACGGTTTACTTTCTACACCTTGGGCTGAGTTCACTTTAAGATTAAGTTGAGAGTGTTTTGTGTTCTGGTTTCTCACCAAATCCCAGAAACTTTATTCGTTATAGCCTACAAGGGAGCTGTGGAAATGGATCCCTTTCTTAATTCCCGTTTGGTTGTTCGGCATGCCAACTTTGAAAAGATATCAAAAGCGAGGGCCTCCTTCACGGAGGTAGTGAGCCAGAGACTTTGGCCCAGTGTTGCATTCATCTCTCTCTCTCTCTCTCTCTTTCTCTCTCTCTCTCCTTTTCATATAGTCCACTTTTCTGGAAAGCCCTGCGTGGCCAGTATTTTAGAATGTTCTGGATAACAGGGATGGTCACCTGTCTTCCAGCAGCTTGTTGGATAGTAAACTTGACAGAGCAAGAATATGCTTGAGTTAAAGTAAAACTCAGAATTTTACTGGCAGATAATTGCTGATTTTTAACGAGAGACGGTCTTCCCTCATGACAGTTGCGATTTGTATTGATGGGGACATCATAATGATAAGTATGGTAACCTGACCATATGCTGCTCCAAGAGTCTTAAGAAAATGCTCCCTTTTCTTCTTCTTCTCCTTCTCCTTCTCCTTCTCCTTCTCCTTCTCCTTCTCCTTCTCCTTCTCCTTCTCCTTCTTCTTCTTTTTGACAGGCAGAGTGGACAGTGAGAGAGAGAGACAGAGAGAAAGGTCTTTCTTTGCCATTGGTTCACCTTCCAATGGCCGCCGCAGCCAGCGCGCTGCAGCCGGCACACCGTGCCTATCTGATGGCAGGAGCCAGGTGCTTCTCCTGGTCTCCCATGGGGTGCAGGGCCCAAGGACTTGGGCCATCCTCCACTGCACTCCCTGGCCACAGCAGAGAGCTGGCCTGGAAGAGGGGCAACCAGGACAGAATCCGGCGCCCCGACTGGGACTAGAACCTGGTGTGCCGGCGCCGCAAGGCGGAGGATTAGCCTATTGAGCCGCGGCGCTGGCCTTCCCTTTTCTTCTAACACCTGGAAGAAAGGAAACACTTTCTTTGTGGATTATATGAATGTCTCCAGATGGGCTCAGTGGGTTTTTAATTTTTTCATTTGCTAGTTTGTATGATCAATACATTTGAAATAATTAGTGATTAAAAAAAAACCCAAACCAATCAAGTTGTAATAGAGCCTATGTTTTAGTGTCTTGGAGAATTGTTGACTCTCAGATATCATGAGGTGGAATATGATTTATCTTTTTTAAAGATTTATTTATTTACTTGAAAGTCAGAGTTACACAGAGAGAAAAGGAGAAGCAGAGAGAGAGAGAGAGAGAGGTCTTCCAGTCTGCTGGTTCACTCCTCAGTTGGCCACAACGGCCGGAATTGTGCCAATCTGAAGCCAGAGCCAGGAGCTTCCTCCAGGTCTCCCACACAGGTGCAGGGGCCTAACGACTTGATCCATTTTCTGCTGCTTTCTCAGGCCATACCAGAGAGCTGGGTTGGAAGTGGAGCAGCTGGGACTCGAACCAGCACTTATATGGGATGCCAGCACTGCAGTTAGCTGCTTTACCCGCTATACCACAGCACCAGCTCCTGGAATATGCTTTAGTAAACGAAGACCTTAAATCCAATCTGTTTTTGCTTTTTGTACAATTATGTTTAGTTCTGTACATTTGAGTTTGAGGAAATTATTGACTTACGAAATAAATTTTTAGCATATAATGTCAGGGCTGTTAACATTCTGAAGAACTAAAGATATTCAAGCTTCTTAGCTTTCCTTCTTGTGTCCAAAGGGGGCGCTAGCAGGACGTCCTCCTGAGAGAGGGGAAGGTCTTCACACCCTGACCTCTTGGCTATCAGGTCTTTGCTTCTCTCTGAGTCTCCAGAGAGCGAAAGAACTTAGAGGCATGACTTTGAATACGCTGTAGCCTAGTCTTTACCCACAAGGTTGGGAAGGTGAACCCCAGAGACACCCTCGCTGTCCACAGCCCTACCGAGCCTGGGTGTTAACCTGCTTGTCTATAGCCTTTAGGGTCCTGTGTCCGCTCCTTCTCCTCACCTGCCAGGTACAGCGATCAGATCTCCAGCGCCTGGCAATAGCTCAAAGGAGCTAGTTCTGCCGGAAAAGAATCTCCTTTGGCCCTAAAAGAAGGCCTAACACTCACATCCCAGTGATGGCAACACTTGTGGTCACAAAGAGACAGGGGCTTGCCTCCCACGCTCTTCCTGGACGTCTTGTCTACTTCAGGATTGCCCTAGGTGGTGATTTAAAAGGGTTCATTTCGCTGGCATACAACAGTCCTGGGGAGCGGTCTCACTCAGATCACCAGGCCTCGTGCAAGATCTTCCTTACCCTGGACTCATCCCCTCCAGTCTTCCAGAGAAGCTCTGCCGATTGTCACCGGAAAAAAAGAATCTTGCTGGTGTCACTCTTAGCACCCTGTGGTCAAATCTTGGCCCACAAGGTTAGGACAACAGAAAAGAGAATCCCAGAAACACTGTCCCTAGCCCAGTTCCTTTAGATAGAGCCTCTGGAATTGTTCTGGTGCCAAGAGGAGTTCCATGGCCCGACTTGCTCAGCCTTTGAGTCCAGCCAGCGTTCCCATCGGGTGGCAGGAGTGGCATCAGGCAGTGAGTCCCCATCAGCACCAGACAGACCATGGTAGGGTGGGCTCTGGTCCTGATCCCAGGCTGCGCTGGTCTCCATGGGCTCTGGGTGTGATCCAACACTGTGGCATTGGTGGCTACTGGGCCTGTGACAGACTACGCACTTCTGGACACTTCCCAAATCCAATGTGAACAACACACCAACTACAGATTTGGGGCAAATCTGAGCCTGGGGATTATTTTAGGACTGGAAGAATGACAACACATCAACAACAGAACCGCACAAACCTCGACTCTGGGCGCCATCTAGTGTTGCAATAGCAGAAGTATCCACAAGCACAGAGAAAATAGACTGCTTAGAATTTCTGGAAGGACAGTCACAAAGGAAGCTAAATTACTGTACCTAACCCTCCAATATGCTGATGATGTTGTACACTACCAAGCATTATAAACTTCCAGGAAAACACGGCCTCACCTAAGGAACAAAATAAGGTGCCAGAAACCAACTGTGTAGACACTGAAATTTTCAAATGCTTAAACAGTAGCAAAAAGACTGGTTTAAGGAAACTCAATGAACTTCAAGAGAACAAGCAAAAAAAAAAAAAAAAAAAAAAAAAAAAAAAAAAAAATTAGTGCTATATCAGAGCCTAAACTGAGACTTGGAAGTAATTGAAATAAATCAGAAATCTTCCGACTAGAAAGTGTACTAAATGAAACTAATACTGCAATAGAAGGTGTCAAGAGCAGACTAGATCAAACAGAAGAATCAAGGGGCTTGAAAGCAGGTTACTAGGGGCTGGCACTGTGGTGTAGTAGGTTAAGCCTCTGCTGCAGTACTGGCATCGTGTATGAGTGCTGGTTCGAGTCCCAGTTGCTCTGTTCCTGATCCAGCTCCCTGATGATGGTCTGGAAAAGCAGTGGAAGATGGCCCAAGGGCTTAGGCCTTTGCACCCAAGTGTGGGATCCGGAAGAAGCTCCTGGTTTTGGATTGGCCCTGCTATGGCCGTTTTGGCCATTTGGAGAGTGAACCAGCGGTTGGAAGATCTCTCTCTCTCTGCAAACCCCCCCCTCCCCTTAACTCTGCCTCTCAGATAAATCAATCTTTTTTAAAAAAGAAAGAAAACAGGTTACTTGAAAATAATTGGAGTTAGAGGAAAAAAATCAAAAGGAATGAAGAAAGCTTATAGGAACTTTGAGACAGTAGGAAAAGAGGAAATATCTTAATTATTGGGGTTCAAGAGGGACTTGACAATGCCAAAAGGGTAGAAAGCATATTTAAAGAGATAATGACAGAAAACTTTCCACACTAAGAAAAAGGTACAACTTCCCAGGCCAAAAGTCACCAGTCAGATTCAACCCAACCAAGTCTACCCCCCAGGTGTATTATAATCAACTTATTCAAGGTTAAAGATAAAGAGAGTTTTCACAAAGCTGCAAAAGAAAACAAAGAACATATAAGAGAGTCCAGATTCACCTGACTTAGACTGCTCAGCAGAAATTTTACAGGCCAGGAGAGAGTGAGATGAGACTTTCACAGTATTGAAAAAAAAATTGACAGCCAAGAATATTGTACCCAGCAAAGGGATCCTTCATATATGAGGGGAAAAGCTACACAAACAAAAGCTGAGGGAATGTGTTACCACTAAAATCCACGGGGTACAGCAAAAGCAGTGCAAGAGGGAAGTTTAGAGCAGTCAATGCTTGCATCAACAAAGAAATACCTCAAATAAATAACTTATTGTTGCACCTGGAAGAACTAGAAAAACAAGAACAAAATCAAGCCCAAAAGTTGTAGAAGGAAAAAAATAATGAAACTCAGGGCACAAACAAATGACTTAGTGACTAAAAAGTTAAAAAAAAAAAAATGAAATGAAGACCTGGTCTTAGAAAAGAAAAACAAAACCAAAAAAATTTTAGCAGACTAAGGAAAAAAATGGAGAAAATTTAAAAATTCAAATCAGAGATGAAAAGGGAGAGATTATAACATAAACTTCAGAAATAGAAAATTTTAAGAGATTATGATAAACAATTATATGGTCACAATTTGTTAACAAAAAAAAAAAGAATAAATTTCTTGACACATACACATTACCAGATTGAAACATGAGAAATATAATACCTAAACAGACCAATAATTAGTAGTGAGATTGAATCCGTAATATAAAATGTCTCCAATCAAAGAAAAGCCAGGATCAGATGGCTTCACTGCTGAATGTTAGCAAACATTTAAGAAAGAATTAACAGCAATCCTCTCTACTTCCTTAAAAAAAAATAGAAGAAGAGGAAATTCTTCTAAACTCATTCTGTGAGATCACCATCATCGTGATACCAAAGCCAGACATACCAACAAAAGCAAGCTGCAGGCCAGTATCCTTAATAAGCATAAATGCAAAAATCCTTGAAAATACACTAACAAAAGGAATCCAACTGCACATTAACAATAGTATTCACTGGGATCAAGTGGGTTTCAACCCAAGATACAAGGATGCGAATCAATACATTTGATACACCATATCAACAGAATGAAGGACAGAAGTCATATGACCATCTCAATAGATGCAGAAGAGGCAATTAATGAAAATCAACATCCCTTCATGATAAAACCTCCGAACAAATTAGATATAGAAGTAATATACTCACCATGATAAAGCCCATGTATACCAAGCTAATAAGCAACATCAAACGGAATGAGGCTTCCCTCATTGAACTTGAAAGCTTTCCCTCTAAGATCCAGAACAAAACAAGGATGCCCATTTTTAACACTTTTCTTTACCATCATACTGGAAGATGAAACCAGAGACATTAGGCAAGACAAAGAAATAAAGTGTATCTAAACTGGAAAGGAGGAAGTCGGATTGTCATTGTTTGAAGATTTTAGTTATGGAAAATCTTACAGAGGCCACCAAAAAGCAATTAGAGCTAAGTAACTGATTCAGTAAAGTTGCAGGATACGAAATTGATATGTAAAAATTAGTAGCATTGCTATACACAGTAGCAATTATCTGATGAAGAAATTAAGAAAGTGATCCCATTTCCAACACCTACAAAAAAACCCTAGGAATAAATTTAACAAAAAAGGTGAAACATCTCTACAATGAAAAATACATATCATTAATGAAAGAAATTGATGAAGCCACAAAGAAAAGGAAAGACATTCTGCATTCTTGGATAAAAAGACCTACATTACTCAAATGTCCATATTCCCTAAAGCTATTTACATATTCAGTATAATCCCTATTGGGGTCTGCGCTGTGGCACAGGGGTTAAAGCCCTGGCCTGAAGCACCGAGATCCCATATGGGTGCCGGTTCTAGTCCTAGCTGCTTCACTTCCCATCCAGCTCTCTGCTATGGCCTAGGGAAGCAGTGGAAGATGGCCCAAGTCCTTGGGCCCCTGCACCCACGTGGGAGACCCAGAAGAAGCTCCTGGCTCCTGGCTTCGGATTGGCGCATCTCTGGCTGTTGTGGCCATCTGGAGAGTGAACCATCAGATGGAAGACCTCTCTCTCTGTCTCTACCTCTCTCTATAACTCTGTCTTTCAAATAAAAAAAATGTAATCTTCAATGTAATCCCTATTGAAGTAACAATGTCTTTTTTTTTTTTTAGCAAGAGAAAATGCTACCAAAATTTGTATAGAACCACAAAAGACCTCAAATAGCTAAAGCAGTCTTGGGTGGGGTGGGGTTGGGAGAGCAGGAGCATTATACTCCTTGACTTTAATACATATTGCAGAGCTATAGCGACAAAACAGCATAGTATAGTCATAAAAACATAACATAGAGCAGTGGAACAGAGCCAAGTGCCTAGAAGTAAACCCACATATCTATAGTCAACTGCTCTTTGACAGAGATACTAAAAAATGGATTGAAAAAAGGACAGTCTTGCCGGCACCATGGCTCAACTAGGCTAATCCTCCGCCTGCGGCGCCGGCACCCTGGGTTCTAGTCCCAGTTGGGGCGCCAGATTCTGTCCTGGTTGCTCATCTTCCAGTCCAGCTCTCTGCTGTGGCCTGGGAAGGCAGTGGAGGATGGCCCAAGTGCTTGGGCCCTGCACCCCATGGGAGACCAGGAGGAAGCACCTGGCTCCTGGCTTCAGATCGGCGCAACGCGCTGGCCACAACACACCAGCCGTAGCAGCCACTTGGGGGGTGAACCAATGGAAAAAGGAAGAGCTTTCTCTCTTTCTCTCTCTCTGTCTCACTGTCTAACTCTGCCTGTCCAATAAAAAAAAAAAAAAAAAAAAGGCCAGTCTTGACAATATGTGATGCTGGGAGACTGGGTATCTACATGAAAAAGATTGAAACTATATCCACTATATCCGTTTCTCTTACCACACTTATATACAAAACTCAACTCAAGGTGGATTGAAGATCTAGATGTTTGAATCTGCTTGAAGAGATCATGGGAGAAACCCTTCAGGACACTGGAATGGGTAAGGATGTTGTTAGATATATATCCCAAAAGCACAAGAAACAAAAGCAAATTGACAAGTGGAGTCTCATTAAACTGAAGAGCTTCTGCATTGCAAAGGAAGTGATCAACAGAATGAAGTGGGGACCCAAGGGTGTAGAGGGTTAAGCCACCACACTGATGCTGGCATGTCACATGGCTGCCAGTTCATGTTACTGCTGTTCCACTTTCCCAACTGTCTGCTCATGGCCTAGGAAGAGCATCAGAAGATGACCCAAGTGCTTGTGCCCCTGCCACCCACATAGGAGACTCAGATGAAGCTCCTCAGTTCTGGCTTCAGCCTGGTCCAGCCCTGGCTTTTACAGTCATTTGAGGAGTGAACCAGTGGATGGAAGATTTTCTCTCTCTCTCTCTCTCTTTGTATCTCTCTTCCTCCCTCCCTCCCTCCCTCCCTCCCTCCCTCTCTGTAACTCTGACTTTCAATAAATAAATCTTTAAAAAAGCCACACAACAGAGTGAAGGGATAACCTACGGAAAGGAAGACAAGGGTTAATAACTAGAATATATAGGAACTTAATTGAATGTAAAAAAACACAAATAATACAACTTTAGAATGGCCAGTAGATCTAAAAAGACATTTATCTTTTTTTTTTTTTTTGACAGGTAGAGTTAGACAGTGAGAGAGAGAGACAGAGAGGAAGGTCTTCCTTTTCCGTTGGTTCACCCCCCCCCCCAAATGGCTGCTATGGCTGGCACACTGCGCCAATCCGAAGCCAGGAGCCAGGAGCTTCCTCCTGGTCTCCCATGGGGTGCAGGGCCCAAGCACTTGGGCCATCCTCCACTGCCTTCCCAGGCCACAGCAGAGAGCTGGACTGGAAGAGGAGCAACCGGGACAGAATCTGGCACCCCAACCGGGACTAGAACCCAGCGTGCCAGCGCTGCAGGCGGAGGATTAGCCTAGTGAGCCATGGTGCCAGCCTAAAAAGACATTTATCAAATTAAGACATACACAATGACCAACAGGTACGTGGGGAAAAAAAAACCAGTATCACTAATCATCAGAGAAATGTGAGTCAAAAGCACAGTGAAGCATCACCTCACTCAGTCTAGTTAGATTGGCTATTATTGAAAAAGCCATCAAATGATGGCATGGATATAGAGAAGGAACATCTGCCCATGGTTGATGAGAATGTAAATTAGAAATAATTTTGGAAAAACCTATGGGACATATTTTTAAAAAACCTGAAAATGAAAGCATGTGATACAGTAGTCCAATAATTGGGTATATATCCAAGGAAAATGAAATCGGTCTGTCAGAGATATCTGCAATGCTCATGTTTATTGCAGCATTGTTCATGATAGCAGATAAATGGAAACAACTAAAGTATCCACCCACTGATGATGGGTAAAGAAAATGGGGTAGATATATACAATGGAATACCACTCAGCCATAACAAAGGATAACATAAAACTAGAGGATGCCATTCACAAAACCATGGCTGGAACTGGAGGTCATTATGTTAAGTGAAATAAACCATGTCCAGAAAGACAAGTATCATGGGATCTCATTCAGATGTGGAGTCTGAGCAAAGGTGAACTCAGAGGCTGGGAACAGAAGAGAGAAGGGAGGGAAAGGGAAGGGTTGATTAATGAGTGCTAAGTTACAGTTAGAGAGGAGTAAGAAGTTTTGGGGTTCTACTGCACAGAAGAGTGACTATACATAATCTTTATGTGCTGTATATGTGTTTGTTTTTAAAACACTACAAAAATATTTGACTATGTTGACCATATGGAAGTGTTAATCTTTAGGGCGATAGATTGGATATTGTATGCTGTATATGGACTTCAAGACACCACATACCATATGACATACCCTGTAGATACACATGATTTTTTAAAAAAAGATTTATTGATTTATTTATTTTAAAGTCAGAGTTACACAGACAGAGGAGAGGCAGAGAGAGAGAGAGAGAGAGAGAGAGAGATCTTCCATCCACTGGTTCACTCCCAAATTGGCCGCAAATGCCAGAGCTGCGCCAATCCGAAGCCAGGAGCCAGGAGCTTCTTCTGGGTCCCCCACGCAGGTGCAGGGGCCCAAGGACTTGGGCCATCTTCTACTGCATTCCCAGACCATAGCAGAGAGCTGGATCGGAAGTGGAGCAGCTGGGTCTTAAACTGGCGCCCATATGAGATGCAGGCACTTCAGACCAGGGTGTTAACCTGCTGCACCACAGTGCCGGCCCCAATACACATGATTTTTATGTTTCTGTTAAAAAAAACTTTTTAAATAAATAGGAATAAGACATATATGGAAGCAGGAGTTTCATTGGCAACTCAGAACAACCATAACACATGGTTTTGTTTGGAAGTGTCCGATAGCATTTACACAAAGCCAAGGATAGTGTATAAACATCATCCAACAGAGATGATCTATTAAGTATACAGCTTCCTAAATTCAGAATCTTCTGATATGGAGATTTTGAGTTAAGTCTAGAAAATGAGGGTTGTTTGGGGCCATGATGTTGTCATCCCATATTGAAACTGGTTCGTGTCTTGGATGCTGCATTTCCAATCCAGTTCCCTTCTAGTGCACCTGGTAAAGCAGTAGAAGATATCCCAAGTACTGGGGCCCCTGCCACCCACATGGGAGACCAAGAAGAAACTCCTGGCTTCAGCCTGGCTCAGCCCTGGCTATTGCGGCCATCTGGGGAGTGAACCAGAGGATAGAAGATTCTCTCTCTCTCTCTGTGTAACTCTGCCTTTGAAGTAAATAAATATTTTTTTTTAAAAGCTGGAAAATGAGTTTTTCTAGTCTTGGAAGCATGATGAAGGCATTCAAGGATGAGAGCCAGCATGTGGTGTGTTTTAGTGTGGTTTCTCCTGTATTTGTGTGTGAGGAGGCAGGGATGCAGGGAAAGTCAGTTGGTGACCCAAGTCCTGCTGAGCCCCTGCTCTGTGGCAAGTTCTGGAGGATAATAGTGAATAGGACCCAGCCTTTATCCTCAAGGAGCTTTTAAGCTGTGAATGTAGGGACAGGGTAGGAAGTGAGACACTAAAGATGAAGCAAACAAATAAGCCATTTCCTATGAGTGATGATAGTCTGATGAAGAAAGGATTGGGTTGGGGCTGCTTTAGCTGGGACTTTCAGGAGACAGCCATGTTATCCATTGAAGTACTTTCTCAGATGCAGAGAGGAACAAAGGGTGAAGGCAGGAGACAGAGGTGGATTTTATTCTAAGCACAATGCAGGGTCCCAGCCAGGAAGTTGAAACCAGGATGTTTACATTCTAGGCTACCCTGGCTAGAATGCAGAGGATGGACTAGGTGGACATGGGCAGAGAAGAGAGCTGGAGGACTCCCAGCTGGGAGAGACTTGAGGAGTCTGGTCAACATGGTGGGAGTTTGCACTAGAGTTGTATGTATGTATCTCAAAATGAAGCAAATTTGAGGTGTGGATGTGTTGCTGTGGATTCGTTCTGAGAGGAGGAGCACAGTGGGAGAAAGAGTCACCACACAGACACCGGGAGTTGGATAAAAGTGGGCCAAAGGTGAGCAGCCCACAGACTCGTTTATTTCAGTTGGTGCAGCAGCTTATATAGATGAGGCAGCCACTCTGGTCAAGTTTATGCCATAACCAATCACTGCCTGTTGCCAGGCAGGCTCCTTTGCCATGTGGGTTCTGAAGCCATTTCCTGAGTTACTGACACTTGCTTGCCAGCGCCGTCTTGTCATGGCCTTCTCATTCCACCACATGGATGCGTCAAAGTGACTCATAAGTTGTGTTACCAAAACAAATAGGTGCGCTCTGTGCCATTTTCTGAGCTAGGAAAGGCACAGAAATAAGTAGCTGTATTTTGTCACTCGTGAAAAGACTAACTGAGGTTCATGTGGTGGAGACCAAATTGTAAATTAAGGACCTGAAAGAAAGTATGACACAATGCATGTTTTCCATTTCCTCTGATTTGGATAGTCCACTGATTTGGACATCTTCAGAGCCTACACAGGAAAGTGTTGAGCTGAAAAGACCATTGGAAGACTATAGAAGGGGTGAAGATAGCAAAATAGACTGAAAGGGTATAGGGGGTGGGAAAGGAAGAAACGTAGATAGGATGGAAAGTTTCAATATTGATGGGGTGGGGAAGGTTTGGCCTAGTGGTTGAGGTGTCTTTGACACTTATTGGAGTGCCTGGGGTTGGATCCTTGGCTCTGACTCATGATTCCAGCTTCCTGCTAATACAGACCCAGGGAGACATAAGTGATGGCTCAAGTAATTGAATCCCTGTCACCCATGGGGGATCCAGATTGAGCTTCTGGTTCCCAGCTTCAGTCCTGGGATGTGTGTGAGGGGGAGCATTGTGGGCACTTGAGGAGTGACTCAGCGTAATAGGAGCTCTCTTGTGTCTGTCTCTGTCTCTCAAATAATTTTTTTTAATATAAACCTCTATAAGGTTGACCAGTGAAACAAGTGCAAAGCCAGAGGCTCTCAAGAAGGAGGATATAGTCAATCAATGTGAAATAGGAAAAGAGAACTGACCACTGGTTTTAGAAAGATGTGGGTCACTGGTGATTGTTGATTGGGATTTTGGGGGGAGTGGTGAGGACAAAACCCAACTGGTGTGGGTGGAGGAAAAACTGGGAGCTGAAGAGGTGGAGACAGTAAATAGCACAGCTCTTCCAGGGAGGAGACAGGAGGGAAACTTGAGATCAGAGAGGATCTTTTTATTTCTTTGATGATGGGCAATATTAAATCATGGGTACACAGAGATCAGAATGACCCAGTAAACAGAAACGGTTGATGCGAAGAAAGCAGCATGTGCAGGAGCTTGGTCAATGGGGAGAGACAGAAGGAATACCGTTCTGAAGGAGAGGTTGGGCTTAGAGAGAAGCAAGGGCACTTCTTGCACTGTAACAGGAGAGAAAGTAGAGTGGGCAGATTTGGCTGCAAGAAGGTTTGGTGATGAGAACAGGAATTAGTTATCATTTGCATAATTTTAATGTAAGATAAAAGGTCATCAACTAAGAATAATGAAAAGAGGAGATGATAGAGGGGCCAGCGTTGTGGTGTGGTGTGTAAAACTGTGACACCGGCATCCCATATGAGCACCTGTTCAATCCTGGCTGTTTCACTTCCAATCCAGCTCCCTGCTAATGTGACTGGGAAGGCAGCAGAAGATGGCCCAAGTCCTTGGGCCCCTGCCATCCATCTGGCTCCTGGCTTCAGAGTGGCCAGTTGAGCTGCTGTAGCCATTTGTTGTGGATGGAAGATCTCTTTCTCTTCCTCTCTCTCTGTGTAACACTGCCTTTCAAATAAATAAGTAAATCATTTTTTAAAAGAGGAGATGATAGAGACCTAAAGAGGGGAAGTTATCCGATAATCATCTTGATGTACATAAAAGCAAATTTACCACAGTGAAGGAGGAAGATTTTTGGCAGTGTGGAATTTTTTTTTCTCAAAAAGCATTATTTCTTTCTTTCTTTCTTTCTTTCTTTTTTTTTTTTTTTTTTTGAGAGACAGAGTGACCGACAGACAGAAAGAGCTCCCATCTGCTTGTTCGCTCCTTAAATGTCAATAACAGCCAGGATGGACATGAGGCAAAGCTAGGAGGTGGGAAATCAGTTCAGATCTTCCACGTGAGTGATGAGGAACCCAAGCACTTGAGCCATCACCATTGCCTCCCAGCGTCAGGATTAGCTGGATGCTGGAATCTGTTAACAGAGCCAGGACTCAAACCCAGGCACTCCAACATAGGATTCAGGCATCTGAGTCGGCCTCTTTACCACTAGGGCACGTATCTATCTGGAATGTTCCTTTTGATATGTGCTGATTTAAATGAGAAACAATTGAGATATTAAAGTTTTTTTCATTATTTCAGTCACTTGCTCTTCACTTCGGTTACTCACATTTCCCCCAGTACCACTCCTCTGAGCACTGTGTTTCCTATTCCAGTTTTGATTCATTTGCTACCACTACACCGTGATCCAATGTCACCATGAACTTGGCATCTGAATCTTCTTGATCTGTTGGGTCTCATTAATGCTTCCACTCTCTTCTGTGTGTTGCCTGGATTCCAATGTCCCATTATTTCAGTCATTTTCTGTTGAAAATTTTCAGCCCTATTGTTCCTAGCCAGCCTGTGATTCATTTGTTGTACATATTCTGTAAAGTTCAAGATCAGTCTACTGATCTGCCTTTTCTATCCTTTCATCTAAGCCACAGAACAAAGCCGGGAGAAGAGGGGAAAAAATGAAAAATGGAATGAATGCTGCCAGACACACGCCCCTGGTTTCTCAGTACTTATGGCATCTCGTTGGGCACTGCAATGGGTTCCTTCTCATATTCCCCCTTGATGGCTCCATTTTCATCACACTTCTGCAGTTTTATCACCCCCTCCATCACAATTCGAAGGCAACAAGGTCTTATTTATGGCACAGGAAATAGAAGTCAGCAGAAGAAAACTCCCATAGATGAGTGCTCCCCTACATCAACTGTGCTGTATTGCTTACTTGTTTCCTGCCCCAGTACAAGTGACATCATGACTCCGGTGCTATTTTCATCCCTCTGCTGCATGCGGTACTTCCCCTGTCTTAGACCTGATGGGTTTGGTCCTGACAAACATCCAATTTTAATTAACTTAAGCAAGTGAACCCCAAGGATAGGGCTGGCTTTAACCACAGCTACTTCCAAGAGTTCTGATTAACTTTTCAGGACTCTGTTCTTTCCTGGAATGTCCAAGTTCTTTCCTTCATTCGTCAGCCCATGGAAGGTTATCTCCATGTGAGTGATGGAAAACGCCATCAACAATTCTAAATTTCATTGTTCTTACAAATTGTGACAACACAACAAAGAAAATTTCACTTTCTTGGTAACTTAAACCACAGTCCCAGGAGGGACTCTGATTTTCCAAACTGAGTCGCACTCCATTTCTTTCTTTTTTTAAGATTTATTTGGGCAGAGTTACAGAGAGAGGAGGAGAGACAGAAAGAGAGAGATTTTTCATCTGCTGGTTCACTCCCTAAATCGTTGCAAAAGCTTGGACTGGACCAGGCTAAAGGCAGGAGTCTAGAACTCCATCCAGGTCTCCCACATGGGTGACAGGAACCCAAGCACCCAGGCCATCTTCTGTTGGTTTCCTAGGTGCATTGGCAGGGAGCTGCATCAGAAGTAGAGCACCAGCATTCAAACTGGCCCTCCTCTGGAATGCCAACATCACAGGCCATGGCTTAACACGCTGTGCCACAATGTGCCCTCCTCCCTAACCTCTCACCCCCACTCCTGACAATTTCTGAACCAAGGGAATGATCAGTCACTCTGGGTCAAGGGCTCACTCCAGTGTCGGGGGTGTGGGGAGGGCCAGGAAATGGAGATGTGATCGACAGCCGCACCAAGAGGGAAAGTGGCATTTCTTGAACAAAAATATTCTTAACAGTCAAAAATTATCAGACAGACACTCCATATGCTATTCTGGTCTCTCAGAAAGTCAAATCTCCTCTTTCCCATATCTTTTAAGTCCTCTGGTGACACGCCGCCATTCATTATACAATAATTATGAAAACACTTGAGTCAAGTGCCTGGCACACAGTCAGCATCTAATAATCAGCAATCAGAGGATTAATAACACCACTACCAACTGTCCCATCTTGAGCTCAAGTCTCAGCACCTGCCCCTGGCTTCCCTCTCCTTCCCTCCCCACTTGCCCTAGCTAAGCATCCCATCTTGGTCCATTTGTGCTGCTTTAACAACAGAATCCTCAGACTGGGTGTCAGCAACAGGAATGTTTCCCTCACAGTTCTGGAGAATGGGAAAATCCAAGACCAAGGTGCTAGCAGGGCCGGTGTCTGGTGTGGGCCTGGTCTCCACTACCAAGATGGTGCCTTATCTCTGTGCCCTCCAGCGGGGTCAACATTGTATCTTCATGTGGCAGCCGGGACAGAAAGTGAAAAGGAGACTGAACTCCCTCCCTCAAGCCTCTTTACAAGAGGGTTAACCCCATCTGTAGCCAGAACATCTCCCAGAGGTCTCTCCTCTTAGTACTCTTGCACTGGGGATTAAGTTGCCCCATGAATTTCAGGGGACAGAGAAATGTTCATCGCGACATTACTCTCTGTGTGTCCTCGCTTACCCCTTTCCTGCACTTGGTATCATCTGTCTTGCAGCTGCACCACTTCACAGTGCCCGTCAGATGGATGCTTTCCCACTTTCGTGTCACTCAGGATCGTGACTACTTGATGCTGTTAGCCATTTATCTTCCCTGTGACTCTTCTCCCTTCATTTCGTAATTCTTCCCAGAGGGTTATCCACCCTAGCCTTGTTCTTCTCTTCTTTAACGTCCACCTTTTGACTCCCACTATTAACCTGATTCCTAAGGTTTCCAAGACTGGTCGCAACCTCTTTACTGATATGGAGGTCTCTGTTCTACAACTCCCTGTTGAAAAGTTTCAGTTGGATGTGCCACAGGCACCTGAAGCAAAGAAGTTGAATCATTTCCCACAGCTTATAAAAATAAATAAGTTCTCCTAACTGTATTTCCTTATTTCAATGACTGACTTCTTCAAGCAGCTAACTGCTAAAGCCAAACACTCGGGCAATTACCTTACCCTTCTTCTCTCTCATATTCAGTATCCAGATCCAAATTTAGGACATTTTCTCTTCTAAGTATCAAATCCACGTACCTCAATGGCCTTTGCTTCATTCAACTCACATCTTCTCTTGCCTGAAACAGTGTAAAGACTAGTAACTGCTTCTACCTCTCCTGCAAACCACCCTCTAGATCTTTTCCCAAGCAAGTGTTTTTACTGAAAGCGAACCTGATTTTGTGATTCCTCATCGCCTCCCCATGACTTTCAAGACCCCACTGGTTCTGTTTTTCAGTGGAGTAGGAGACCACACGTTCTGGCTGCTCAGAATCAAGAGTGTGTTTGTCTCTGTCCCCTAGAATGAAGGCTGCCATGTCTTCAAGCTGTCTGCTTTCGCCAGTGACCAAGAGATCCTGCAAGTCTGACATGGACTGGCTCAGAGGGAAGGGACATTAGAGCTTTCTTTTAAAAAAAAAAATGAGTTTGTTTATTTATTTAAGAAGTGGAAACAGAGATAGGGAGAGACAGAAAGATCTTCTATCCATTGGTTCAGTCCCCAGATGGCCACAACAGCCAAAGCTGGGCTGATCAAAGCCAGGAGCCATAAGCATAAAGCATGATTTTTTTAATTTAAAAGGTCATGAGGAATTAAAACAAATGCGACTGTGGTAAGAATTAAATGAATGTACACAATACAAAAAGGGACACATAACACCCTCACAGCACTGAGCAAAGGCAAACAAATGAAGAATTACAACTACAGAGGAAACAGTAGGACAGTTGGCAGACAAACCTAGGAAAGCTGTCATTCAAGTAATAAGATTTTCAGTAGAAAACTGAACAGGTAGGAAAGTGAGCATAAACAGAAAAATAAAGAATTTTCAATGATAAAATGCTATAATAGTTAACTTAAAATAGAACAGAATCTCAAATAGAATCAAGTAAAAAAGTATTTATCTAGATATATTCTGTAATATTTATGAACTTTAGGGATAAAGGAAAAATCATATAAGCTCCCAACCAGAAAGATTAGTATACTTTAATGGAAAGTGGATTCAATGTCTCCTCTGCAGTATTGGGAGCTAAAAGATACTGGACAATCATTTTAGGCCTCAGGGATCAGGGATAACAGGGTAACAGGGAATAGGGATAACCCCTAAAGTCCTATATCCAGTGAAGATGTCATTTAAAAAATTTGAAAGGCAGAGTGACAGAGAGAGAGAGAGAGACTCCCATCCACTGGCTCACTCCTTAAACCCTACAGTGGCTATGTGTGGTCAGGCCAACACTAGGGGCTGTGAACTCAATCTGGATCTCCCACATAGTGGGCAGAAACCCAGCTACCTGAGCCGTCACCTACTCCCAGAGTCCATATTAGCAGGAAGCTGGATAAGCAACGAGCCAGTGCTCAAGCCCAGGCCCTGCACTATGCACTGCGGTGTCCTAACCCAAACGCTCACCCTGGATGTCATCCTTGACACTGACACTTCTGCAAGGCCTCAGAAAGCATGCTGTCTGCATATCCTTTTCAAGGAAACCACCCCAGTAAGTAACTTAGCCAACGGAAAAATAACTCAGGGAAAAAAAGACCATAAGATATAAGATAGAGACGCTAAAGAATAAAAGAAATAATGATGAGCCACGGATTTTATCACACCTGGGGTTCAATCTAAAGGAATATCTGTGATGTCCTTGACAGGAAATACATGTAATAGAGTAAGAACAGCTTTCAGAAGTGGACCTGCAGATAGATCATCAATGACAGAAGGCAGAGTGGTGCGAAAGAAGGTGGGGAGTGCTGTAGTACAGGGGTTAAGTCACCACTTGGGGCACTAACATATCAGAGTGCCTGGGTTAGAGTACCAACCACACTTCTTTCTGTTTTAAGATTTTATTTATTTTTATTTGAGAGGCAGAGTTACAGAGAGAGAGAGAGAGAAAAAGAGAGAGAGAGAGAGAAAGGTCTTCCATCCACTGGTTTACTCCCCAAATAGCCTCAACAGCTGGAGCTGGACTGGTCTGAAACCAGGTACCAGGAGTCTCCTCTGGGTCTCCCACTTGGTGCAGGGCCCCAGGCATGTGGGACATTCTCCGCTTCTTTCCCAAGCGATAGGGAGAGTTGGATTGGAGGAGGAGCTGCCAGGATGTGAGCCAGTGCCCTTCTGGGATGCTGGCACCACAGGCAGAGGCTTAGCCTACTACGCACAGGGCCGGTCCCCCAGCAGCACTTCTGATTCCAGCTTCCTGCTAAGTGCACACTTTGGGAGGCCAAAGATGTTGGCTTAGGTGCTTGGGTTCCTGCCACCCACATGAGAGACCTGGATTGAGTTCTGGGCTCCTGGCTTTGGCCTAGTTCAGCCTCTTATGTTGTAGGCCTTTGGTGACTGAACAGCAGATGGGGACTCTGTCTCTTCTGTGTTTCTCTATCTTTCTGCTTTCCAAGTAAGATGAAAATAAATACATAAAAATTTAAGAATAGAAGACTGCCAGTTTCCAGTCAAGCCAGCAGCGAGCATGGAGGGCATCACTCACCCTAACACGTCAAAAGGCAAACACATTGCAAAAACAACAGCTCCTCTTAGATCTGTCAGAAAAGTGAGAGCCCAGGGATCACTGCTGCCTCCAAAATTGGAGAGAGACAGGCAGATGAGTGACTCAGGCTCCTACCTTAGTGATGCAGAAACCCATGGGCACAGCCGTCCACTGGGACCAGGGCTGCGGGAGGGAAGCCTGGGCTGTGGTTGAATGGAGGCTCAGGCAGGACCATCTCTGAGTTTAGCTTTAGGGGACCTGGCCATGGGAAGGGCACCCACACAGTTGTGGGTCTTCCTGCAGGAGCTCTACAGGTCCCCTAAGGGACGATCAGAGAAGAATCCCTCATGGAGAGGGGGGAAGGAAGCATTTTGAAATCCATGGCAGCATCTGTGCTTCAAGAGAAGCTGTTTTACTAGAGCCTCGCCTAATGACGGAACTGCAAGAAGTGGACAAATGCACACCGAAATTTGGAGATTTCAGCCCCTCACTCAGAAATATACCCAAGGGGTGGGAAGGCAGCACAGACGTGGTTGGCCTCAACAGCATCGTCCATTAACTGGATATGATTGACATCTATCAACTACTGCATCCAGTGACAACAGGATGCACACATTCTCTGAAACTCACATGGAACCTTCAGCATGGTAGATCTCTTCTTGGTCATAAAACACAAATCAATAGGAATAAAAACAGGAATTTCATAGAAAATCCACAAACTCAAACACTGGTTCTTTAAAAAGACCAATAAAGCTGATGAGCCTGTAGCCAGGGCAACTAGAAAGACAGAGGATACACAAATTTCTGTATCATAAACAGAAGAGGAGACAAAACACTGTAGATCCTATAAACATTAAGAGAATAATAAGGGGCCGGGGCTGTGGCATAGTGGGTAAAGCTGCTGCCTGCAGTGCTGGCATCCCATATGGGCTCCGATTCATGTCTTGGCTGGTCCACTTCTGATCCAGCTCTCTGCTATGGCCTGGGAGAGCAGTGGAGGATGGCCCAAGTCCTTGGGCCCCTGCACCCATGTGGGAGACCTGAAAGAAGCTCCTAGCTCCTGGCTTCGGATCAGCTCAGCTCCAGCCATTGTGGCCATTTGGGAGTGAACCAGCCAGGAGCTTCTTCTGGGCCACAGCAGAAAGCTGGACTGGAAGAGGAGCAGCCAGGACTAGAACCGGTGCCCATATGGGATGCTGGCGCCACAGGTGGAGGATTAACCAAGTGAGCCACGGTGCCAGCTCTAGAATCAGATTAAAGCAGGCTGATATGGGATGCAGGTACTCCAACGGCCACTTAGCCACTGCTCCAAAAGCCTAGCCCCTGGTGCTTATCCTTAACCATGAATGGGCAACAAGGGTGCTTCAGGAAATCCCCCACATGGAGGACGAAAACAAAGCAAGTAACCCAGAGCAAAGAATCTGGAGGAAAAACCCAATGAAAAGAACCAAAGGATAATAAAAATAAAGCAAAGATTAGCATTCCATGGCACAGAGAAAATGTTGCATGCATGACATAAGAGCAGATGCCGTCACGGTGACTCCAGTGCCATTTATTGGCACAGGGCTCACGGAGGGCATCTAGCTGACAGGAAGGGATGGGCTGAGATGAGGCCTGTTGGGGACACACTGAGGTTGAGGTGTCTGGGTCACATCCAAGAAAAGTTGGTGTCTAGAATGGCGCCAAGCCTTGGATGGCCTCATTCTATAAGTGCCATGGTGGCTGCAGTTCACAGAGCTCCACAGGAGAAACCCACCCACAGGCAACACCCTCAGCAGGTACACTGGAAGCCCATGGCCACCGTGACATCAGTTGGTCATGCAGAGGCAGATGACAGAGTGTTTGCTGAGCTAGTCCTGGCTCTGCGAGCAAGAAGACAAACATGAAAAGAAAACACTTCTGCTCTCAGATTTCCTAGCAACCATGCTTCACACCTGGGTTCGGGGCCAGACATGAGGAAAGGAAGTCCTAGTTTGACAGGTGCCTGTCGCCAACACGCTTTCTTTTACTTTTTTTTTTTTTTTTTAAATATTTATCTACTGTGCCAATCCAAAGCCGGGAGCCAGGAGCTTCTTCAGGGCCTCACCCGCATGTGCAGTGACCCATATAGTTGGCCATACTATACTGCTTTCCCAGGCCACAGCAGAGAGCTGGATGGGAAGTGGAACAGCTGGGACTCGAATTGGTGGCCAAATGGGTGCAGGGGCCCAAGCTGCTCCCATATGGGAGGAGGGTGTTGGCACTCACAGCCTGGGAGAAAGGTGTTGGTGACTCACAGCCTAGGAGAAGGGTGTTTGCGACCCACAGCCAGGGAGGAGGGTGTTGGAGACCCACAGCCGGGGAGGAGGGTGTTGGCCACCCACAGCCAGGGAGGAGGATGTTGGCAGCCACAGCCTGGGCGGAGGGTGTTGGCCACCCACAGCCTGGGACAAGTGTTGAAGGAGGGCACTTTCTGGTAATCCCATCGTCTGTGTTGCATAGGAGGATATTTCAGTAAATTTAGGGAGAAGTGAGATACAACGGTGAGTTTATTTTGGTGCAGATAGTTTTGAAACCCATGAAGTAACACCTGGACAGTAGGGACTCCATTTTAGAGCACCTGAGATTCCATCTTGAGAAAGCACCCCCTGACACACACACCATGAGACTGTGGTCTGAAACTATGACCTAAAACACTCAGACAATAGCAGTCCCCTGCATCACACTTGGCAGAGAATAGAAACCTCCTAGCATGATCTCTCAAGCTTAAAAATAGGCTATACCCAGATTAATGATAAGATTGCAATTTGCCTATGTCCCACATAGGATTTAGGCCAATACCTGGATTCATGTCAAGATTATAATTGAAACTGTTAAGATTGTAATTTGTATTGTTAAGATTATGATTGATATTAGTTTCACACAGACTTTAGGTCAGCTTGACCCCAGTAGCCATGTATTCCCCCCGATCCTAACACTATGTATTCTCCCCTCCTGTTTTTGTGGTTTTTTGCCTTTATAAACCCTGTTGCTTTTGGCTTTAGGGTCGAGAGTTCTTTAGGGCAGGAGCCCTCTCTCCATGGCTGGCAATAAAGGACCATCAAATTTTATCAATGTGTGGTGCTCCTCTGTTTGCACTCACTCAGGTACATCACCCATTCACATCCAGGGCATTCAAAAATTCATGGAAATAAATCTATCCAAGATTTCAAAAGTTTTTTCTGGGGGGGGGGGGCACCAAAACAAATTCTCTTTCATTAAAATTCTTTAAAAGATTTTGTGGGGAGCAACTGGGAGCAACTCGGACTAGACTAAGTTACTGGAATTAAGACTTATTCTATGCATCTGCTTTCCCACAATATGGCACTGAGAAGGGAAACAGCTTCTACACAGCTGCCTCCAGTTCAACCAATAAACTGTAGGACTTGCTCCTGATTGGAGGAGAGCAGCGTACTCGGCGTGTGGGCAGCCGAGTTGGGATTGGCAGAGGAGGACTATAAAGGAGGAGAGAGACGGCATGCACCGGGAACATCTAAGGGGAACATCTAAGGGGAACACCTGTGCAGCCCCCGAGAGAGCCGGCCGGCGGTGTGCCACTCCCCTGCGGAAGTGGGGAATGCGGCCAGGGGGAACTGCCCTTCCACGGAGGTGGAAGGGTCAGTAGCCAACCCGGGAAGAACCAGCAGCAAACCCGGGGAGGGCCGAGCAGACGAAAGAACAGCGCAGGGTCCTGTGTCGTTCCTCCACGAAGAGGGGGAGCGACATAATGGTGCCGTGACTCGGATATGAAGCCTAGGCAGAGCTTAGTGTCGTTCCTCCACGAAGAGGGGGAGCGACATAATGGTGCCGTGACTTGGATATGAAGCCTAGGCAGGGTTTAGTGTCGTTCCTCCACGAAGAGGGGGAGCGACATAATGGTGCCGTGACTCGGATATGAAGCCTAGGCAGGGTTCAGTGTCGTTCCTCCACGAAGAGGGGGAGCGACATAATGGTGCCGTGACTCGGATATGAAGCCTAGGCAGGGCTTAGTGTCGTTCCTCCACGAAGAGGGGGAGCGACAGATTTCTTTTTATGAATTTTGTATAAGGCAGATTGATAGAGAAAGAGGGAGAGACAGAGAGCTCATCCATCCACTGGTTCATTCCCCCAAATTGCTACAATGGCCAGAACTGGGCTAAGCTGAAGCCAGGAGCCTAGAACTCCATCCAAGTCTCCCATGCGGTGTCAGGGGCCCAAGCACTTGGCCCATCTTCCACTGCTTCCCCAGGTGCATCAGCAAGGAGCTGGATCTGAAGTGGAGCAGCCAGGACTCCAACCAGCACTCATGTGGGAAGCCGGTACTGTAGCCGGTACTGCAGCTTAACCCACTAAGGCACAACACGGGGGCCTTTTATTACATTTTTTTTTTTTCATGAACATTTTCAAATACCCTCATGTAACTGGAACAAAACCCAGCTGTACGTAAGTGCATGAAATGAAAGGCAGCCCACCCCTCCCCCAGGATGGTCACTGAGCCCTCATCCTACGGTCTGTCCCAAGTCTAGGCAGATCCGCATGTCTGGGCTGCAGTGGTGGGAAGCCTGCCTCCAGGTCCAGCTCTGTTTGAAGCCACCTGTGTGCCTTCGAGGAAGATCACTGACTTCCCCGGGTCCAGTCTTCTCCTTTGGGAATGAAGGCGCTCAGGGAGACCCTGAGAGGTAGCATGACCAAGCCTGCAGTCTGGGTTTTTTTTGTCGTTTGGATGGTCAGTTTCTCTCTCTGAAAGTGCACTCTGCTTAATTACAAGGAAAGTTGCTGGCATTAAAAAGGGTTTCAAAGAAGAATGGTCAGGCTGCCTCCAAGGTCCTTTGAACACCTTCAGATCCTGTACTCTTAGCTCTATAAACAGGCCTGATGACCCGTACGGGTAGCCTCCAAATCTGCTGTGTGTCAGAACCCCCTGCCAGTAGCCTGTCAAGAACCCAAGTCCATGTCAAAAAGCACAGTTCACTCGTTAGGGACAGAGAGCCCTGGCGGGTTCTGGGGTGCAGCCAGCAGAGTGCTGGGAAGGCTCTGGGGCTGAGGGACATGGCCTCACCACGGGCTCAAGGGCACTGGTGGGGCTGCTGCCCACATAGATTGCACAGTCATCACACCGACCTTGGCCGCGATCCTTTCCCTTCCCCGGAAAGGAAGGCTTACGGTCTCTTCCAGCTCGGATGTTCTGCCCATTCCTCACCCAGCTGTAGGGGCGTGCCTTTGCCCAGGGCGTGTCCTCTGCAGAAGGTGAGGTGACATAGGCTGTCCCACCCTGTGCATGAGCCATCCCGAACCCTCCCTGTCTGGGAAGAAAAAATGTGGTCAACACACTTACTCCGAAAGCAAGGGTCCACCCTTCCTGGGGATGTTTATGTTTTCCAAGAGGCCCTTGTTCAAGTTGAAGAAATAGGAATTGGGGGTAAAGTTAATATTTGCTTGGCTACCGCAGGGGCTCCTGGGAGGCGGGAGGTGCTGTGAGATGTAGCCCTTGAAGGGCCGGTGGATAAGGAGCGTTGCCCTGGCACATTATCTTGCATCAACAACTGATTCATTCAGAAGTCCATGCTGCTCTGGGTGACTCAGAGTCCCCCCCCCCCCCCCCAAGGCCCAAGTCCAAGGGCGGGACAGACGCAGGAACAGTGGGATCAAAAGGCTCTGCAGGAGCTGACCTTTGACCTTCCTGGGGCGTGGGGAGGAGAGTGTGGAGTGGTGGCGGGGACCACAGGGTAGCAGTTTCAGCAGAGGGGCTGGGCGAGGGGCTCTGCAGAAGCCCCCGGGGTGGTGTGTAAGGGGGTCTTTCGTCTGGTCTCTTCCTTTACTCACCTGTAGTCGAATCACTAATGTCCGAATATGACTTTCCGCCCGCGGTGACCAGATGCAATTGCTCCTTTGAGGGGTCTCTGATTGCCAAGTCGTTAAATAATTAGTGATCTGGATCAAAGACTCATTTGCTGCTTCTTAGACGATAAAACCAAAGAGGCTCAACTTCCCAGGATGGACAACTTCAGAGGAAGGACAGGGAGTAAGTTAATCCTGCTGGGGACTACACGGTGTTGTCCTGATGGCCTGGGAAAGCAAGGATCTTACTGCTGGTGATGTCTCTGCTCAGCACAGCCACGGCATGGTGCTGCTGGGAGTGGATGAGGGGCAGTGAAGGGGTCTGGCATCTGCTAGGGGGAACAGGCCGGGTTCCGGGTTCGAGACCCTCTCTGCAGCTTGGCCCATTTCACAGATTGGCAAACTGATTCAGCAGCGTGAAAGCGCACATAAACAGGACCTGCTGCTCTTGTCCCACAAGCCGGGGGTGGAGAGACGCAGGAGTCGGCACCCGAATCATCCGTGGCACAGACCCCCAGACACTCCATCAGAAAATTATGGAGCAGATGGGAGTGTGTTTTCCCGTTGTCAGGTGAATCTGATTCCCGTCTCTGACTAGGAGCCCCTGCGTGGTCACGGGGCTCTACCCACGCTCAAGCTGTGTGGTTGCCTGGGTGTGCTGGTCTAGTGTTAACAGCGCTTATCTGAAGCCAGCGTCTAGGGCTTCCCCAGGGTTCCTCGCCATGCAAACACTGGCTCCTCCGCCCTCGTTTCTTAGGATTGCAGGTTGTAGTCACCAATTTCCCGCACGGCCTCACTTGACATCTTGTCCTGTGACACCTGGGCCTGCAAGCATGTCCTGGAATCATCGGAGGACCAGTGGTTCCTTTCTGATGGACTGGCCTGGGATCCTGCAGCCGCGGCTGCCCGAGGCACCAGAAGCCTCCAGCGCCGCCTGCTGGTGGAACAAGGCGTTTCAGCCAACTTCAGTACACTGCACAGGGCCAAGTCTGGGAATCTTAGAAACTCCCACAAACATGTGAAAGTCCTCAGGGACCCCATTTGTACCCACGTATTGGCGCCAAAAGGGCTTAGGTTATATAGGGGGCATCTGGCGAAATGGGGAATGGATGGGAGGGGTGGAGGGGAGGTAGGGAGGAAGGAGAGGTTGATGGTTACCCTGGGTTTAACCTCCTCTGCCCTGGGTGCCCTGCACATGCTGTCATGGTATGCTTAAAAATAGCAACACTGATATTGTACAATGGATGCCCACTAATCCAAAACAGCAAAAATGAGGAACTGGAATCCAGGGATCTGTTCACCGTGAGTGAATGTATTACACTGTATTATTATTATATTATTGTTATTATATTACGTGGCAACACCAGGCTCTGAGCCCATCAAAACTCTCTCGCCTCCATAAGTCTTCCCTAAAAAAGCCACAAGGAAGGGGTACAGCCCTGGGGACTACTCCAGCTGGAAACAAAACCAGTGAGTTCTAAAGAGAGAGAGAGAGAAAGGCGCCCTTTCAGAAGGCATAGCCTGCTCTCAACACGGGAAAATGTGACTCTTAGACTACGTGAGAAACCGTACATGAAGCGTCCATGGAGACTGGGTGTTTCCATCTGCAGTGTTTCAGCTCCAAGTCGCCGTTGGCACAGGCCCTGGTGTGCGACCTCAGGCCAGGGGGCACCTCCATCGCCCCCACCCCCGTCACCCACGGTGAGAGTGAGTTGTGGACACTGAGGGTGTACAGTCAGGATCAGGCATAGGAACATACAGCCTGGCTGAGAAAGTCACCCTTAGTTCCTCATTCCACAGGTGGGAAAGTCACCAGCTGTGTTGGCTGAGCAGTGTACACTTCCGGAGTGCAGCCCGGCCAGCAGAACTCCTACCCTCGGGGCTGATAAAGCCTTGAGAACAGAGTGGGGGAGGGGCCATGTCGAACCGGTGCCAAGGGAAATAAAAAAAACCCTGGGGCTCACACGCCACACCAGGAAGCTCCAGAGTCCCTCAATAGTTCTTTGCACCTTCCAGAAGCAGGTGTCCTGTGGGGCAGGGACACCCACATTCCATACTGGAATGCCTGAATTCAAGTCCCAGCTCAGCTTCCGCTTCCGGCTTCCTGCTAATGTCCACCCTGGGAAGCGTCAGCTCACGGCTCCAGCACTCGGGTCTCTGCCAGCCATGTGGGAAACCAGGATGGAGTCCCCAGTCCCCCGCCATCAGGGGAGTAAACTAGAGCACGGGCATTCTCTGTCTATCTGTCTCTCTCCCCACCCCCATAGAGATAATGAGTAACTTAATAAGTTGTATTGCGAAGAGGAATCAGAGATCAAGAATTTTTTTTATAAAGATTTGTCTACTTATTTGAATTTCAGAGTTACAGAGAGAGAGAGAGAGAGAGAGAGAGAGAGAGAGAGAGACAGGTCTTCCATCTGCTGGTTCATTTCCCAAATGGCTGCAACAGCCGGGGCTGGGCCAGGCAGAACCCAGGAGCCAGGAGCTTCTTCTGGGTCCCCAACACGGGTGCAGGGGCCTAAGCATGTGGGCTGCCCACTGCTTTCCCAGGCCATAGCAGAGAGCTGGATGGGAAGTGGAGCAGCCAGGACTTGAACCGGCGCCCATATGGGATTGCCAGCGCTGCAGGCGGGGGCTTTACCCACTATGCAACAGCACTAGCCCTTATCAAGAGTTTAAGAGCCTGTTGTCTCTGCAGGTCCTCAGCCTCACAGCCTACCCCCCCACCCCATTTGCTAGAAGGATCTAGAACTTTCTCTGGTCCATAGTACCATGAACAGCGGAGGCTGCACGTGGCCCCAGGTGAGGCTCAGGGTGCAGGTCGGCTGGCAGGGGTCCTGAGGACAAGGCGCGGAAACCTGGAGGAGAGAGGACGCCTGCGGACTCCTCTCCGACTCAGGGCACACTCAGCCGCTTGTGGGGCGCGATGAGGCTGGGAGGCTGCTCTGGCAGTCACACTGGTCTTCTCTGCTCTTCCCTGCCCCTGAGCGGCCTCGCGGGCTCCCGGGAGAGGCGCCGGAGCCCTGGGTTGCCCTACAGGCTGGTCTTGACCTTGCTTTGTTCACCAACCTGCTGACCCCAGGATGATGCCTAAGGGCCCAGCACGCACTGCCTGCTGTTCTCTCCTGCACTTCCTATGGTACATGCAACAAGGGCAACCCTCAGAGCCCACGGATTGATTGAATCTGCTGGTCCCTGGCACGTGGGTGAGCAGAGGTGGGTCCCAGGCCACTCTGATGCTTCCTCCTTCCTGTCTGGCTGCTCAGGGTGCCAAGAGCTGTGGAGGCAGCCTGCGTCCTGGTCTAGTCACCTCCCAGTCCTGCCCCCCACCCCCCTGGCAGGTTCTTTATGCCCTCTGAGGCTCAGCAAAGTGGGGATAATGGTTTCGTGGAGCTGTTGGCAGGTTAGATACACACAGGGTCATTCTCCGCCTGCATCCTCTGATTCAATCAGAGATTGCAAGATTTTCTTAAACATTGTAACCACACGAAACATGTGCCGACTTTCCCCCCCCCCCCCTTGTCATTGTCACCTAAAACATACAGTGTTGTGGGTCCAACATCATGGAGCATCAGATTAAGCCACTGCCTGTGATACCGGCATCCTATGTTGGAGTACCAGTTGGAGTCCCGGCTGCTCCACTTCCAATCCAGTGCCCTGCTAATGCACCTGGGAAGGCAGCAGGTGATGGCCCAAGTGCTTGGGCCCCTGCCAGGCATGTGGGAGACCTGGATGGAGTTCCTGGCTGCTGGCTTCAGCCTGGCCCAACTCCAGCTGTTGCAGTTATTTGGGGGATCTTGCAGGTGCAAGATTTCTTTCTCTGTCTCTCTGCCTTTCAAACGAATAAAATAGATGTTAAAAAAAATCTGCCTTAGAGTACAGAATAGTAACGCATATTTGCATAGCATTTGCATAGTACTAGGTATTATAAATAACCTACATATGATTTCAAATATATGGGTCATGGGCACAGAGTGCGAAGGGCTGACTGTTGTGAATACAGATGAGAGAGTTCAAAAAGGCTGTGGAAAAGTAGAACCAAAAGAAAAGTTTATTTGGGTGCACAACCACTTTGGAATCTGTGTATAGTTTTTTCATAATATGCACTTTCCATGATTTGAAATTTCCATGGCTGGATTTCGAAATTATTTTGCAACAAGATGAATTTCAATTTCCATAATAGAGACCCTATGGTCTCTATTACATAAGTCAAAGCATAATAAATGTCATTCATTTTTGTCATCTTCCTTATCATAATATTATTATCATGATGATGGTGGTGGTGGCTTCATGCTGATGGTTGTGTTCTACTGACCAGAAGCCTCTGGTTCTGGGCCCCCCAAGTGCAGCTGTCAGTCTTCTGAGGGTGGGAAAGATTGAGATTTCAGAACTCACTGTCAAGTTAGCAGTCCTAATGCCTGTGGTGAGACAGCGCCCCCTTCAGGTAAAGGCCCTCCTCCTCCGGTACCCTTCTTCCTGTCTCTGCAGGGGTCTCCACCTTCTGGGTCTTTGAGAGCTGACATTGTCCTGGAGCGACTGTGTGCAGTCAGCAGTGGCTGAAAGGAGACTGGATTTGAATGTACCTTCTGAGAATGGCTCCCGCGTGCAGGAGCTTCCCATCTTGCCTGCACTTCATTCCCCTGGATCATCCAGGGAGCCCAGTCCTCAGGAATGCACTATTACACAGCAGTCCTGGCTAAGTCGCACCTGCAGCCATGGGACCAGGTGGTGTTTAGGAGAAACCCCGGTGATCCGGGTGATCCATGCTCCTGTGCCCCGTCCCGTGATGAGCCCTCTATGCGCGTGTGCTTGTCCAGTTCTAACAACTTTTCAGGTGGGAATCCTCAGCCTCAGTGTTACACCTAAAGAGACTGCTCTGGAGAGATGAAGAAAGGTGACCAAAGCCAGGCAAATGGCGGGGCCGGGCCCGGTGTGCGCAGAGCACTGACCCCCGGAGGGGTCACCCTCACACCACTGCAGGACGAATGCAGGATTGCTGCTCATCCTGAAACACAGCAAGCAGCTGCAGCAGCCGTAAGTGGAATATGGACAGTGACGTTTGTCTCCTAGTTAACCCACATTTATATATAAGACTGTTTGAAAGAATAGAAAGTCGAATCAATATTACAGTACAAAAAGAAGAAAGCAATTAATATTAGTTAAATAGATGAGCTCTTAAAGGGAGAATATTATTTATTACTGAAATTACTGAACAATAATGCTACCGGGGTTTATTAATAAATCAGGAAAACAGCAATGATTAAGGTGGGGAGTACATTCCACCTCTGAGCATATTGGTCAGATTCAGGGTCCTGATTCCTAGGGCTACCGTTACAAAGCAAAAACTGGGTGGGTTAAACAATAGAAACCCAGTGGCTGACAGTTTTCAAGGCTGGAAGTCCAAAATCAAGTTGACAGCAGGGCCATGCTCCCTGGAAGCATGGAGGGGGAGCCCTTCCTTGCTGCTGCTGGCTTCCTGTAGGGCCCACAGTTCTGAGGAATCCTTGGCCGGCAGCTGCAGACTCCACTCTGCCCTTCTTGTTACACAGGATACATCCCTTCTGTCCTTTGTATGTTTGTATCTTCACCTGGCATATTCTCTCTCTCTCTCTCTCTCTCTCTCTCTCTCTCTCTCTCTCTCTCTCTCCCCTCTCTCTCCCGTCTCCCCTCTCCCCTCTCTCTCCCGTCTCCTCTCTCCCCTCTCTCCTCTCTCTGTCTCTCCCCTCTCCTTTTAAGGACACCAGTCATATTGGATTATGACCTCATCTTAATGTAACCAGTGACATCTGCAATGATCTCATTTGCAGATAAAGTGTCATTCTAAAGTACTCGAGGCTAGGACTTCAATGCATCTTTCTGGGGAGCCACAATTCAACCTACAACAACCTACAACAGTAAAATAGTTCCTGTGCTTGTGTAACTAAAATTTGCCCTTATAAAATAATGTTATACCCTTGGAGCCAGCACTGTGACATGGGGAGTTACCTGTATTACCAGCATCCAGTTCAAATCCCAGCTGTTCCACTTTCTATCCAGTTCACTGCTAATGCATCTGGGAAAGAAATGGAAGACAGCCCAACTGCTTGGACCCCTGCACCCACATGGGTGACTTGGATAGAGTTTCTGGCTCTTGGCTTTGGCCTGACCTAGCCCTGACCTTAGTGGCCATTTGGATGGGAAAATGTGTGTGTGTGTGTGTGTGTGTCACTCTCTCTGTAATTCTTTAAAATAAAAATAAATACATAAATACCCTTTTTAAGAAATGCTATATCCCGTAGTTCACACTCTGTTTCACTCTTTTATTAAAAAAAAGTAAAAACTCTAAGTGGCCTCTTGGAGAGGGACAGAATTGAGGGGTTCACATTCACTTCTTTGTCTTTACAACTCTTGTGCTGTCTTTATTTGAAATCTACCATTGACGTTTAACTCTGTGTCTTACTACCAGGGTTGGAGACAGAAGTCTTGCCTTTGGTAAGTTCAAAGCATTCTAAGCCATTATGAACTTATTTCCTGAGTGAAGGCAAGTAGCTATACCCTCATGTGTCCTTGACTGAAAAGGTTGCCAGACAGAACATGTGAAAGAGCCAGTTTTCCGTTACTGTCACTAAATACAAGACACAGGCTACCGATGAAGGAAAGAAGGCTTCTTTCTACTCACAGACCTGGAGGTCAACAGTCCAAGGGCAGCTTGGTGCTTTGCTCCAGCATCTGATCAGGGTGGGTGAGGCAGAGGAACCTCGTAGCAAGCCAGGAAGGAGAGAGATGATAGCTGGGTCTGGGGCAGGTTTTCATGACCAGTGCTCTCCTGAGAATGGCCTTCTGAGAGCTCAGCCACGGTGACGTGCAGACCTGGCACCAGGCCCACCACCCCCAGACATCATAACTGGATCAAGCCTCCACCCTGTCGGTGCCATCATCCATAACTTTGAGTCTCCATGAGCTGGACGGCTGAGTCATGTTCAAGCTGTAGCAATAAGACATGGGTTACGTTTGAATTTCAGGTAAACAATTCTTTTCAGTATAAATATGTCTCAAATAATGAGATAGATTAATACTAAAAAGTTGTTCGTTGTTTGCCTGAAATTCAAACATAACAGGGCATCCTGTATTTTATTTTGATAAATCTGATGACCCTATCTGGGAGAGCTCTGAATTAACGTTCATGTAGAATACAAGATTTGTTAAAAGCTAAGAAGCAAAAATGTGCTAATTTAAAGTTTTATAGATATTAAGATTCAGTAATGGGGCCAGCGCTGTGGTGTAGTGGGTGAAGCTGCTGTCTACAGTGCCAGCATCCCATGGGGCGCCAGTTTGAGTCTCGGCTGTTTCACTTCTGATCCAGCTCTCTGCTGTGGCCTGGGAAAGCAGTAGAAGATGGCCCAAGTGCTTGGGCCCCTGCACCCACGTGGGAGACCTGGAAGAAGCTCCTGGCTCCTGACTTCGGATTGGCACAGCTCCAGGCATTCCAGCCATCTAGGGAGTGAACCAGCAGATGGAAGACCTCTCTCTCTCCCTCTCTCTCTCTCTCTCTCTCTCTCTCTGCCACTGCCTTTCTGTAACTCTGCCTTTCAAATAATAAATAAGCCTTTAAAAATAGATGCAGTAGTCCCCACAGCAGTTGTTTGGAACTCGGATCACCATAAGCATTTTCCAGGGAAGAGTATTCTGCTATTGGCAGCACAGTGACGACAAACCATCGTACCACTGCCCTGCCCTGGACGCACCACTGACCACGTATCCAACATCTGACATCTGCAGGGCGTCTTGCAGCTCTGGAAATGCTCTCCCACATGCCTTTTCTAATCTGATCTTTGTAATAGCCCTTCTGGGAGTCAAATGTGCTTACAGCAGTTATGCAAATAAGCAAGCTAACGCGACTGACTCACTCAAAGCCATGCGCTTCCTACGAGGCAGAGCTGGGCCAGTAACCCTGTCCTCCCACCCCTCAACCCTATTCTGTCTCCCTGGATACCTGGCTTTGGAACTGGCTTTGCTATAAACTAACCTGAGTCAAATCCCTTCACTTTTCCAGGCCCTATTATTATTATTATTATCTTTTGAGACAGAGAGACCTCCCATTCAGTGGTTCATTTCCCCCAGATGGCTGCAATGGTCAGGTGGAAGCCAGGAGCCAAGAATTCATCCAGGTCTTCCACATGGGTGTCAGGAACACGATTTCTTGAACTGTCACCTCTGCTTCCTAGGGCTTGCATTAGCAAGAAACTGGTCTAGAGCCAGAGCCGGAACTCAAACCCAGCCATTGCCTCATGGTATGCAAACATTTCAGGTGGCATCTCAACTGCCAGGCAGAACTCTTGTCCTGGCCTGTTTGTTTTTTAAAGATTTATTAACTTTTTTGAAAGGCAGAGTGACAAAGAGAGGGAGGGGGTAAAGGAGAGAGGGGCAGAGAGGGACAGAGAGAGAGAGAGAGAGTAGAGAGAGAGAGGTCTTCCATCTGTTGGTTCTGCTCCATCCGGGTTTCCCATGTGGGTGGCAGGAGGACAAGTATTTAGCCATCATTTCTTGCCTCCCAAGAGCATAAGGGGGAAACTGGATTGAAGCACAGAATAGCCAGGACTCAAACTAGGCGCTGTGATCTGGGATGCAGGCTTCCAAGCAGCTGCTTAACCCACTGCACCACAACAGCCACCTCATGTTTGTTCGTTAATCTATGCAAAAGGAAAAGGCTGGACCAGGCGATTTTCAGGCTGCTCTCCAGCTCTGGGATTCACCAGCTCAGACCTCAGTTCCTTCTCCTGCCATTGGCTGGGAACAAGAGCGAAGGCCGGGACCAGTATGCAGCACAGGGAAAGGAGAGCAGGTGCTGAGCATGTAGGCTTTGCCTCGCTCATCACTTGGCCTTGGGGCAGCAAAGTGCCACCCTTTGTCCCTAAGTCCAGAGAAGGGTGCAGAGGATGCGTGCCGGGAACCCACCGTTGTCAGTCCATGCCCATACAGGTGCTGCAAAGCGCTCACCCCCGAGCTGTGTCACTGGGGATCAGCAGTCCCATCCGCCCAATCCCAGAGGGAGCGTGACCCGGTCAGCACGCATGTGAGTCCGGTTCCTCAGTCTCCATCACTGAGCTTCATTCATGCCTGGGCACACGTGCTCCTCCGCCTCTCCGTGACTGTATTCTAATCACTGCCTTTGTGAAGGGCAGTGCGTGCTGGGCTGGGCAGAGGCGAAGCCGGGTAAGGGAATGCAGAGAAAGCCAAGAGGAGAAAGGGCGATGGTGCCAAGGTGTTCTCTTCCTGCCTACATCTAATGTGAGGGTAGCTTACCAAGCTCAATGAAAAGGTAAGGTTCTTGTTCAAAGAAGGTTTAGTTATTTATTTGAAAGGCAGTGTGCTGGAGAAAAAGAGAGATCACGCACTTCCATCCACTGCTTCGCTCCCCAAATGGCCACAATGCCTGGGGCTGGGCCAAGCCAAAGCCAGGAGCCAAGAACTCCATCCAGGTCTCCCGTGTGAGGGGCAGGGGTCCACATGGGCCATCCTCAGCGGCTTTCTAGCTGCATTGACAGGGAACTGGACTGGAAGTAGAGCACCAAGGACTGAACCAGCACTGCATCCGAGATGCTGGTGTCGCAAGCAGGGGGTTAGCCCAGTTGCTCCACAATACCGGCCACAAGATAAGTTTAGTTGGGTGCAAAGAATTTGAAATGCATTCCTAGCTCTTTCATAATACGCATTTTTCATGACCATTTTGAAGTTCCCTTATATATAAAAATAATAAGTGTGGCAGTAACAGATGGAAAAGCATGGGTAGCTCTTAATGGCAAGACTGCAAAGCGAAGCCTGTATGTTTTCTCACCACTTAATTTACAGATTTAATACAGTTCCGGAGCTGGCAGGGGCACTGTGAAGCAGATTCTGTCCTATATCAGCGGTGGTTTTATCAATCAATACAACCCTTTGGAAAGCAAGTTGGCAATGTGTATAAAGGACCATAAAATATTAAAGCCCTTTAGCCCATAATTCCACCTCAGGGAACCTGTCCTAAAGAAATAATCCACAATACAAGAAAAACCAAATGCCCATAGCTGCTCACTGGAGTACATATAATGATGAAAAATTGAAAGTCATTTAGATGCTAAGTAATGGAGAATGGCTATGGAAAATCCTAGAAGGAATATTATGCAGATATTAAAATTACTACACAGGAAATAACGTTAAGGAACAAAGAACCATACAGGGTCTATTGTTAACTGGTAAAAAAGCTTAGAAGCAAATTTTAAAAATTACACTTGATGAGCTAAACTAGTGGGTAACTTTTTCTCCTTTCAACCGATTGTGCAATTTTCCTGTTACAATAAAGGAAAAATGAAAGGAGATCATAACTGGTTTGGAGACGTGCACTCTATTCTCTGTGACTCACCTAAGCACATCACAATGAAATGCAAGCTGCAGCTGACCAAAAGTCCCTGTGCACCTGGTAGCTGTTCCCTTTGATGCAAACACAGAGCTCAAGAAGCAAAAACATGCCTAGAACCCCACACCAATCTTGGAAACCAAACCAAGTAAATGATAGGCCAAATGCTGGCTCCAAGTGGCCACTGAGTGAGTCAGGCCACAGGGCTGTACTGGCTTTCATGCCTGCGGATAGGGTGGTGAGCACCTGAGGCCTGTCATTTTAAGAGCAGACGCTGTGGGAAGGAGCCAAAGAGGCAGACATGGGGTAAGACCGGCACCGCCAGTCCCTCCCTAGAATGCTCCTATTGGGACGTAGGTTCAGTATCCGACTGAGTTGTGTGCATTTCTAGAAACCATCTCGGATTCCTTTTGGAACGAGATAAACATCATCATAAATAAAACAGCCAGGTAAATAAAACACTGACACCCAGGATCTGCTCTGTGTGCAGCTCTGTCGAAGGCACTCTGGGGCAGGGAGGTGGGTGGTTAGGGACTCTTTCAACCCCGTGCCCTCCCCGAAAGCTGCACTGGTAGGGAAGATTTGATGACAGAAAGGTATTGCAGCATTGAAAGAGACACTGAAGTGGAAAAGACAGCCCTGAGAAGCCAAGCCGCTCTGAGCACTGGGGAACACAAGAGACACACCAGTGCCACTCTCCAGTGGGTTGATTTTATAAGAGTTCAGCTTCGTAGTCCTGCTTTTCATCTGAGATACCAGAAAATTCCATTTCAGTTCAAGTGCACACGGGTCTTGTTCATTCTGATTGATCTGAGCAGTTTCCATTCCAGTCTCTTAGTATGGCAGGGTACCAGCTTGTCTTTTCTTTGAGAGAGACAGGGGAGAGACACACCCCACCAGCCTTTGCAGCCGTCAGTCTCCCAGCCCTTGGCTGGCAGGTTCAGCCTCCATTGTTTAAGCTGCCGAATGTGGCTTTGGTCCTGGCCGAAAGCTTAGACTGACACTGCAGTTATTCTGCTTTTCATTGCTTGAAGGATGAACTCAGACGTCATTGTCATTCCTGAGCAGTAGGGCCCGGGCTTCTTATTACTATGCAAATAAACTCAGGCCCTTGCACTCTGGTCAGATTAGAAAGCTGTGCTCTCCTTCCCAACAGTTTACATGGCACAGGGACATCATTGATTATTATTTTTTTGCAGCAAATTGAAAACCAAATGGAAATTTATGACTCAATCAATGAGTAGTGAGAGTCAGTTTAACGTGAGTCATTATGCTAGCTAAGATAAGATATAAAAGGGGGTCCTCAGAAACTTCACAGAATTGAGGCCAGTGCTGTGGTGTAGTGGGTAAAGCCTCCACCTGCAGCACCGGCATCCCATATGGGCACTGGTTCGAGTCCCGGCTGCTCCATTTCGATCCAGCTCTCTGCTATCGCCTGGGAAAGCAGCATAGCCCGAGTCCTTGAGCCCCTGCACCCATGAGGGAGACCCGGAAGAAGCTCCTGGCTCCTGGCTTCGGGTGGGACTAGCTCTGGCCATTGCAGCCATTTGAAGAGTGAACCCAGCGCATGGAAGATCTCTTTCTCTCTCTGTCTCTGTTTCTCTGTAACTCTGCCTTTAAAATAAATAGATAAATATTTATAAAAAATTGACAGAATTGTGAAAAAAGTACAGATTTCTAAAGTTTTTATGCTAAAATAAATGTGTCTTTAAATTCTGTTTTTTATTGTAACTATGTGTATGACATAAACTCTGCTTTCAGAATGCTCAGAACATTAAATTTTTTTAAATTTATGAAAGAAAGATTGAGAGCGAGAGAGCACTCTCCTTCATTGGTTCACTCTCCAAATACCCACAACAGCCAGGCAGGGCAGGCCTCCAAGGACCTGAGCCATCCCTGCTGCTCCGGGATCTGGAGTCAGGAGCCAGAGCCCGAGATTGACCCCAAATAGTCTGATATGGGACACAGGTGTCCCAACTGCTGGGCGAAACACCAGCCCCCAGAGAGAACACTTGCATCGGAACAAGAGTTCAGTCCCGGTGTGAGAAGACGAAGGTCATTACCGAATGCCGATGCAAGCGCAGTCGGTCTTCCACGCAGCTCCCACCTTCGGCGGTCTGACTTCATCTCCTCCTGCGGTTTTCCTGTCCCCTCCTCTGCTCCAGCCACTTGGGCCGCCTCCCTGTTCTGACCACGACAGGCAGGGTTCAGCCTGCAGGCCTCCGTCCAGCCTCTCCCATTGTCTCCCGGCGTCCGAGACGTGCTCCCTCGCTTCCTTAGACATTTACCTGCGTTTCACGCTCTGAGAGAGGCCTCCCTGATCACCTGTCTGTATGAGGGGTGTCTTCCTAAGTGCACGGGCAATGCAATTATGAAAAACACCTTGCGTGCATCTCCATTTCTGCACTGAAATTGCCTTGTCTATTAATTCTGTTGCCCTTGTGGCTTCCTTGCATAGTCCTACTCCCTGCTTGATTTTGTCCTCAGCTCTCCCTGCTGTCTACCACCATACATGGCTCACATATCCCCATCGGTTATTATCCTTCTTCCCCAATACAGCAACGCTGAGCGAGAGCCGGAAATGCGGGCTGTTTCATTGCTGCTACTTCCCAAAGCCCAAAGCCCTGCCCAGCACATGGTGATCTTCATCCTAAAAGTGAGCAGCGTCCCCCGAGTTACCCTGGGCAGAGTGCTCCGTGTCAGGCAGGTGAAGCGCAGACCCTCAGCAGCCCCGCCCAGGGCAGATTCTGCTTGCAGGAATTAAACATGTTGGTCCTGGTGCCCGTGGCAATGGTACCACGTGCATGTGCCAAGGTGGTTCCCCAGGGCAAATTTGCTCAGGGTCAGAGGTGAGGACTTTGTCCTTTCAGGGTCAGAAACACTATCAGAAGCTGCAATGGGCTTGTTCCGGTGAGACAGAAAAGCAATCCTGTGAGCAGACTTGCGGCCCACGTGTTCAGCTCAGGCCAGTCTACTCTAAGCGGCCAGACCCCTGGTGGGGGGAGTCCAGCTGCCAGGGGCGTCACTGCCAGCCTCCCGTGTCCATCTTGGCAGTACGACTGCCCCATCCCAAGCTCACCCCATATGCAACCCGCTGTCCTAGGCCATACCTCGAGGGAGAGAGGAGCCCTCTGCTTCCATTCTCCACACTTCTCTGCCTGCTCCATATCCCAAGGGGCTGGCCTGATGCCCTGCTTCCCTGGGTCCCTTGCTTCTGGCTGGCCAAGGCCAGCAGAGGCATCAGCAGGGGGAAGGGTCAGGGAGTTTCTATACCCTGCCCATCACTGGGCCATCCGCCTGGCCGAGGCCGCTCACCTCCGAAGCCCCTCTCTTGCCGGGCCCAGAGACTGTTGGCATTCCTCCCTGCTCCGAGCCTGGGCACGGTGCCAGCTTCCTGCTGTGCAAAGTCCAGGATCCTTCACCACCGGTAGCCCTAGTCCACAGCTTTGTAAATAACCTCTTTATTAAACCCCACTCAGTGCTATCTGTTCTGTTCAAATGTGTTATTTATTTATTTTATTTGAGAGGCACAATGACAGGGAGAGAGAGAAAGGAGAGAGAGAGTGCTCCCATGTACTGATTCACTCTCCAAATATCTATAACAGTTGGGGTGGGCCAGGCCAAAGCCAAGAGCCAGGGGTTCAGTCCAGGTTTCCAATGTAGATGGATGGTAGGGACCTAAACACTTGAGCCATTGCTGTCGCCTCCCAAGGTCTACAGCAGCAGGAAGTTGGAATCAGGAGTGAACTCAGGACTCAAACTCAGGCACTCAGATGTGGGAGGTAGAAATCCCTAAAGGCGTCTTGACTGCTGGGCCAAATATCTGCCTGTTGCTTTCTGTTTTCTGCTAGACTGAGTCTGACCTGAGACCCTCCACTGTCTGCACTTCGAAGAGCGATCAACAAACCAGCTCTCTTACCTATCAGTTAATGATTTTCCTTCTTTTTATAATTATATTTATTTATTTTGAAGTCAGAGTTACAGGAAAGGAGAGAGGGAAAGAAAGGGGGGGGGGGGAAAGAGAGAGAGATTTCACCTTTTGGTTCACTCCCAGATGGCCATAATGGCCAGAGCTGGGCCAGGCTGAAGCCAGGAGCCAGGAGCTTCATCCACATCTTCCAACATGGTTGGCAGGGGCCCAGACACTTGAGCCATCTTCCACTGCTTCTCCCAGGCATATTAGCAGGGAGCTGGATCAGAAGTGGAGCAGCCAGGACACAAACTGGCACCTGTATGGGTTGTCAACGTCGCAGGCGGTGGCTTTACCTGTTGCGCCCCTGAACTGGTGGTTTTGTAGAGTAGTGCCGTCCCCAGAGCTCCCTGTGAGGATGGGAGTGTCCCGGACCTGTGCTGTCTGAGACGGCGGCCGTGACCCTCACCGCTGTGGAGCACTTCCAAGGTCACTCGTGAACTGGGAGCTGCATCTTCCGTTTCCTTTTCATTCTTTTAAATGTAAATAAGCACACGTGGCCATCGTGTTGAATGGTGCAAATCCAGCCACTTCATCAGTCTGGTATGGCCAGCCTGGTAGGTCATTCATTCTCTTCCAAGTAATACATTTGGGTCTCATCGCTCACAGGAGCAGGCTCCCTAAGTTCCAGGCTTTTGGTGGAAAACTCCCCACAGCCCCTGGGACTCGGGGTCACATTGTACAGCCAAGACGAGGGAAGCCGGGGCTTGAACAGTCAGGGGCAGGCCCAACAGGATCACACGGGAACGGTTTCTGCCCTCCACTACTTTCCCTCTTCCTCCAGCTAGCACAGGATCTGGTAACAAGACGATGCTTTAGCAACAGTGGGCGTGCTCATGGAGGAAGAGTGATCTCTGCTAGCCAGCCGGGAGGAGGAGTTGGACAGGCACAGGGCGGGCTTTTTCCTCCTTTCGGAAGCGTAGGTTTTGCTCCGATCCGCCGCTCCTCCCTCTGAAAACCCTACTGGGAAGCAACCAGGGGGCGAGTCTGAACTGGCCCGGCGGGCAGTGTGTTGTCTGGTTCTGGGGCGTGGTGTCCCGATGCGTCCTCATCAGCAGGTGCAAACTGAGCCCTAGCCCTTCCCGTGCAGGTTGAGCGTACTTTATCCAAAGTGCTCGGGACCAGATGTGTCTCTGATTTTGGATTTTTGCCTATTTTCAAATATTTTCTCATGCCTAATAAGACTTCTTGGGAATGAGACTCAAGTCTAAACACAAAACTTATTTATGGTCCCTATACATCTTATACACATAGCCTGAAGGGAACTTTATACAATACTTTTCCTTATTTTGTCCAGGAAACAAAGTCTCTTGGTTTGGATAGAATTTTCCATCGATGACATCATGTTGATACGGAAGAAGTTCAGGGTTTTGGCACATTTCAGATTTCAGATTATTCGATTAGGATGCTCAATCTGCAATACAGGGGTCATTTAGGTCTCTTGTCCGCCTTATTCTTGTCTTAGTGGTTTTTTTTTTTTTTTTAAGATTTTATTTATTTATTGTAAAAGTAGAGTTCCAGATAGTGAGAGGGAGAGACAGAGAGAAAGGTCTTCCTTCCGTTGTTTCACTCCCTAAATGGCCGCACTGGCCGGAGCTTGGGTCAGTCCAAAGCCAGGAGCTTCTTCCGGGTCTCCCATGTGGGTGCAGAGGCCCAAGCACTTGGGCCATCTTCCACTGCTTTCCCAGGCCACAACAGAGAGCTGGATTGGAAGAGGAGCTGCTGGGACTAGAACTGGTGCCCATCTGGGATGCTGGTGCTGCAGGTGGAGGATTAACCCACTGTGCCATAGTGCCAGCCCCTTGTCTTAGTTCTTGACTGGTCCAGAACGTGGGAAAGAAACAGTGGTGGACTCTCCAAACACTTCAATTTAAGAGCTTGGCAGGTATTCTGTGACAATGCCAATGCAGTGTGATATAGCAGGGGGAAAGAGCCAGCTGAGGAGTGATGTCACCCCAAGAGGGACCCCTGCAAAGGAAGCGCATGCAAGAAATGCAGGAGCCAGGAGTCAAGGCAAGACTTAGCATCACCGTGGGTCTGAATATAACTTTGATATTTTTTAAGATTTATTTATTTATTTATTTGAAAGACAAAGTTAGAGGGAGAGAGAGGGGTGAAACAGAGAGAGGGGAAGAGAAGGAAGAAAGAAAGTTTTTTTTTTTTTTTAAATAAAAAAGATTTATTTATTGAAAGGCAGAGTTACAGAGAGGCAGAGGCAGAGAGAGAGAGGTCTTCCATCTGCTGGTTCACTCCCAAAATGGCCACAACGCTGGAGCTGTGCCAATCCAAAGCCAGGAGTCAGGAGCTTCTTCTGGGTCTCCCTCACAGATGCAAGGACTTGGGCCATCTTCTACTGCTTTACCAGGCCATAGCAGAGAGCTGGATTGGAAGTGGAGCAGCCAGGTCTTGAACCGGCACCCATATGGTATGCCAGTACTGTGGGCAGCAGCTTTACCCACTACGCCATAGCGCCAGCCCCTGAACATTGTTTGAGGGTCACCTTATAGATTAGGTATGTAACTGCACAAGAGAAAGCACTTTGCTGTATTCATCACTGAATCACGGCCAGTGGTGGAGTCATAGACTTCTTGTGCGGGAGACCCCTGGCTCTTTCCCTTACAACGTGATTCTCGCAACTACCAATCCTTGCAAATGGTCTCACCTCGAATCCCCTCTGCCTTAAGGCTCTCTCATCTCTGACTTCACTTCCGCGGGCCAGTCAAGCAAAGTGCTCTCCCCACCACCTGGAAGAGGCAGTGCCTCGCCAAGCCAAGTCCCCTCAACCCCCTCCCACCATTCAAACCCTCTTGCCTCCAAGAACCGCTTCCTGGCGACCTTACTCGGCTTTCATTGTCCTATTTGGAAGACCACATTATTTAAACATCTTTGGGCAGAACTGAAGAACATGAATATTGGGATGGGTGCCCAGCTGCCATCTGTCTTTCTCTGGAAACTTCCACCCTCCAGTTCCATCCCCACCCAGAACACAGGGCAGACCCCCACAGCTATATTTGCACAGTAAGATCCGATCTACCTGGGCACAGCTGGGCTAACAGAGGACCCATCTCAAAAATCGGAAATTTGCATTGAGAGACAGAGAGCTCCCCTGGGAAGCGAGGGGGTTGGAGCTGACTCGCATCCAGGGCAAGAATCTAGAAAGAGAATTTGCAAGTCCAGCTGCCCAGCTCCTGGGAGCTTCCTGGTCCCTGTCCCTTCCTGGTCCTGATTTTTTCCCATCCTTTGGGTTATGCACATTCCAACATCCTTCTAGTACATTCTCGCTCCTGCAATGGCCAGCTAGAATTAGTTTCCATCTAACTAAGACGTAATCTGAGAAGGCAGAAGCTTGGGGTGACTGGCCCAGAGCAGTTTTCTCTTTTAGGGGTGTGTGTCTGTCCTTTTCCTCTCCCACTGGGTGGCTATTTGCCTCTTTTCTGCCTCCCTCCTCACCTGCGTCCTGTCCTGTCCTGCTGCTTGCACTCTGGGGAGAGGGCCCTGGATTCCCCACACCTCACCTGTTTCTAGAGAGAGCTTTCATAGAACAGGTGTTCCCTCTCTGCCAGGTGTGCTACCCACTCTCGCCATTACCTGTCCTTTAACCTGCTTACCCTTACTCTACCCTCCAAGTTGAAGTGCCATGGGGTGAAAAGTACCTGTTGAAAGGCAAGACGCTGCTGATAGTCAACATGAATTTTGTCAGCAATGACAAAAAGTCCCAAGGATTAAAACCCACCAATGGCAGGTGATGGCTGATGCCACCAGCTCAAAGCTTTAGATTCTTTGTGCGGCCCCGCCTCTTCACAGAGCTATGGACAGCAGCAGGCGTGCGTTCTGACGGCCCTGCTTAAACAGCTGTCTCAGAGCTTCAAGTCAGCCCCACCAAGGCTGCGGAGCAAGGCTGCAACACCCATGGCAATTGAAACTCTTTTCTTGATTATTTTATGCAATGTGTTATTTTGACAAAGAAGACAGCTACGACATAAATCTTGAGTATTTTATTTTACTTTTAGAAATTTTTATTTTTATTTTTTAAAAAATTTATTTGAAAGGCTGAGTAACAAAGAGATAGGGAGAGACTGGGAAAGAGAGAGAGAGAGAGAGAATCCATCCACTGGTTCACTCCCCCAAATGACTGCCAGAGCTAGGGCTGGGCCAGGCCAAAGCCAGGAACCAGGAATTCCGTCTGGATCTCTCACGTGAATGGCAGGAGCCTAAGCACTTGGGCCATCTTCCACTGCCTGCCCAGGCACATTAGCAGGGAGCTGGATGGGAAGTGGAGCAGCTGGGACTTGAATCGACACTCTAATGTGTGATGTCAGCATTGTAAGCTGTGGCTTAACCCACTGTACCAGCAGGCTGGCCCTGAGTTTTACATTTTCAAATCTACCGTGAGAAAGGCCAGGATATTTGTTTATGGATTTAATGTTGTTCAGAAATGCATGTCCTTCAATTTTTTAAAAGATGCTTTTGAAAAGAAGTACTCCATGATATTAACAAAGATGAGCCATTTATTTCCAAGTTTGAGACATAAATAAAAAGAGAGAATTGTACTCTCTTGGTGCATAAAGAAGAGGGTTTTTCCCCCTAAATGCATTTTTCCCCAAATGGTGAGCAAAGTTTTGTTTACCATTGAAGACCTGACTTTTAGTAACTGATGACAACTTGGTACATGCATACTTTCTAATTAGTTTAGTGTGTGTATTAGGTTTTGTATTTACTGTGTGTTCAGCTGTCTGAAAAAAAAAACTTTAAGGAATTTGGAATATACATGTAGAGATAAGATGTATGCATGTGTGACAAACAGTAGCCTAAGATAGACAGATTTTTATCCTAGTGAGGTCACGAAGCGGGAGACGATTCTACAAGTATGTTTATGATCTTCAGAGAATGATTTCTCTCTCAAGAGCACAATTCTGACCAACTCTTCAGTAGTGTGAGTTATGAAATACACTTGGTGAAGGCAAGACATTGTGCAATGACTCAGAAATGGTATGTCTCTTTAATTCCATGGCTAAGTGTTTAAAGCAGAGAGTAGTTCTCCAGTCACGTTTCGTAGCCACTGGAGTGATACCATCACTCAAGGAAGTTAGGAAAGGCACAGAGACGCTTGGCAAGCAACCTTCCTGTGCAACGTCAGTTGAAAAGCCAGTTAGACAGCTCCGCTTCCAGACAGGCCCGGTAGCTGGCCAAGAGCAGGCTCCAGTCAGATGCTCCCACCACGAGTGACTCAGGGAGGTGCTTGTCGCTGCACGACAGGGAAGGCCATCACGCCAGGTGGACAGGATTCTGTGAACGCCAAGCATTCCTTGGGATTGCAACTTGGTTGAGCCACGTTCAGAAGGAATGTGAAATATGACCAAGAAAAACATGTACTTTTTCACTCCAGGAGGGACTGACTGTGCAATGGTTCAGGACTTAAACTTGTGAGGCTATGAAACTCTACCCCTCTTAAACTGCGTGATATTGGGCAGGTAGTTTACCTGCCTCAGCTTCCTTATCCGTAACACAGAGATGACAACAGGTTTACTATGAGGGCTGCAAGAATTAAAGCATGAAAGACAGTGGGTGCCTGGCACACAGCAAGCCTTCTGCGTAAACTCCTGTGTCATTGGAGGTTTTAATCATTTCTTTCTTTTCTTTTCTTTTTTTTTTTTTTTTTTTTTGAGATTTATTCATATGTGAGAGAGAGAGAGAATCTTCCATCTGCTGGTTTGCTCTCCAAATGGTTGCAAAGGCCTGAGCTGAGCCAGACCAAAGCCAGGAGCCTGGAACAACGTTCACGTCTCCCACGTGGGTGCAGGGGCCCAAGAACCAGTGTCATCTTCTGCTGCTGTCTCAGGTGCATTAGCAGGGAGCTGGATTGGGAGTGGAGCAGCCGGGACTTGAACTGGTGCCCACATGGGATGCTGGCATTGCAGCAGCTGCTTAACCCACAGAGCCACAGTGTCGGCACCTTTGCTGAAAGACACATCAGCCCACGTGGCACAGTGGCCTCTGACCTCTTCCTCAGGACCACATGGGTTGTATAAAGTAGCTGGACGAAAGAGAGGCTGAGGAATGGCCAATGCTCGATGCATGCTTCCTGTCCGCAGGGAACCCGACGTTCTGTCGTCTGCCCGCGCTCCACAAGCAAGAGCCTGACGAGCCTCAAGGCAAAGCACCTCCAGGGCGGAGGGAGTAAACAGTAGTCATTCAGTGCATTTCAACGTATGTAGTAGGCAGAGGGGAAAAATAGAGCCAGGCACAGAGAGAAGAGGAGGCAGGAGATGAGGAGATGTGCTGCCCTTAACACAATCCTGTGTCGCATGAGCCTCCTGGGGCCTGTGGGCTCTCAGATAGGCACTTCGCAGAGAGTAGGGAGCGAGCAGGACATTTAAAACTTCAGTGTGGGGCTGGAGCTATGGTGGAGCGGGTAAAGCCCCCGCCTGCAGTGCCAGCATCCCATAGTGGCGCCAGTTCGAGTCCCGGCTGCCCCACTTCCAATCCAGCTCTCTGCTGTGGCCTGGGAAAGCAGTGGAAGATGGCCCAAGTCCTTGGGCCCCTGCACCTGTGTGGGAGACCCCAAGGAAGCTCCTGGCTTCTGGCTTCGGATCAGCTCAGTTCAGGCCATTGGGGCCACCAGTGAACCAGTGGATGGAAGATCTCTCTCTCTCTCTCTGCCTCTCGTAACTCTGCCTTTCAAATAGACAAATCTTTTAAAAAAAACTAAAAAACTTCGGTGCTCTTTTTTGCCCAAATAATCCTGGTCTTTCACTACCTGGTCCTGGCAGAACTCTGCTGAAACCTCTGCTAGGTAACCCGGGGAATGCTACCCTTCCCCACTGGACTGAAACACCTGGGGGCAGAGCCTTATCCATTTTTATGTTTTTCTCATCTTCTCTTGTGGGGAGCAATCCGGACTGGACTGAGTTACTGGAATTAAGACTTATTCTATGCATCTGCTCTCCCACAATATGGCGCTGGGAGAGAAGTAAACAGCTTCCGCACAGCTGCCTCCAGTTCAACCAATAAACTGTAGGACTTGCTCCTGATTGGAGAGCAGCGTACTCGGCGTGTGGGCAGCCGAGTTGGGATTGGCGGAGGAGGACTATAAAGGAGGAGAGAGACGGCATGCACCGGGAACATCTATGGGGAACATCTAGCTGAAGGAACACCTGTGCAGCCCCCGAGAAGAGCCGGTCGGCGGTGTGCCGCTCCCCTGCGGAAGTGGGGAATGTGGCCAGGGGGAACTGCCCTTCCACGGAGGTGGAAGGGATAGTAGCCAACCCGGGAAGAACCAGCAGCAAACCCGGGGAGGGCCGAGCAGACAAAAAGAACAGCGCAGGGTTCAGTGTTGCTCCTCCACGAAGAGGGGGAGCGACATAATGGTGCCGTGACTCGGATATGAAGCCTAGGCAGGGTTCAGTGTCGTTCCTCCACGAAGAGGGGGAGCGACATAATGGTGCCGTGACTCGGATAGGAAACCTGACTCGGATAGGAAACCTAGGACGGATAGCAAACTTAGGAGGGAAGAAATGGGAAGAAATGGGAAAATTACTGGAGAGAGAGACTAGCAAACAGCCTAGGGAAAAGCCGGACGAAAAGGGTGCCGGAAGAAGCTATTGAAAGCCTAGGCATAGACTCAGATACGGACTACGGGGGAAGCTGGGAGAAATCTCTAAGGTCGAAAGCGAAAGTGAAAGCTAGAACAAACAGACTCGGACGCGGACTGTGGGGAGAGGCCAGGAGAAATGAGGGAGGAATATTGTTGGAGGAAAGCTGGGGGAAATATACCGGGTAGAGAAAAATGTTAGGGAAAATGAAGCCACGAGTGCAGGCCAAGGCGGAAACGGAAGCCACTTTGGGGTTCTCAAGTTAGCCCGGGAATGGGGGGCGAAAAGTTGAAACCAGAAGCTGAAACGTAAGCCAGATTGGGATCCGTCTGATTAGCCCGGGGAGCAAAGGACGGGAAGCCAAACCGTGGGGCGGAGACGTATGCTGGGTTGAATTCGCCAGGCTAGCCCGGGGAACTTAGATTGAATGCTAGTGGCGGACACGTAAGCTACGCTGTGTTACTCGCGGAAGCCGCCGCGTGCAGAGAGAGCACGGGGCGTGAATAGATAGGGAACGGGGCTGGCGCGAGGCCGTGGTGCAGACGCGAAGGGCGTGGAGACCGCGGAGCGCGCGAAGCCAAGCTGCGCAAAGCCGGGAAGCTGCGCAGATGAGAGAGGCGCGGGTTGAAGCGGCTCAGAGCCGGAAAGGCGCCGAGAAGCAGCCTCGGGGCGGAGCTGCCGGCAGGGCGAGGCGCCGGGAAGCTGCAGGGATAAGAGAAATAGAAGTTTAGAAATAAAATGAGAGAAATAAGAATGCTGGGAGATAGAAGTAAAATGGGAGAAATAGGAATGCCCGGAGATAGAGAAATAGAGAAATAGAAAGGCCTCCCCTCAACATGGCAACGAGAAAGTTTGGATTCGGTCTCCTGATTAAGTGAGGCGATGAGCACCTGCGGCGGCTAGCAGCTTATGCGCCGCAGGTCACCGAAGACAGGCACGAATTAACACCAATAAGGCCTCCCCACAATAGGCACGAACCAACACTAATAAGTCTCCCCCACAATACGGCGATGAGAGGACCCGGATTCGGTTTGCCTGATTGATAGGACTTGTAAGAGCCTGTGGCAACTCTAGCAAGTAGAGCAGAGTGTGTGCCGCGGGACACCGAAGACAGGCGCGTATCAACGCCAAAATATAAAAAGAAAGGGGGATCTGTGGGGAGCAATCCGGACTGGACTGAGTTACTGGAATTAAGACTTATTCTATGCATCTGCTCTCCCACAATATGGCGCTGGGAGAGAAGTAAACAGCTTCCGCACAGCTGCCTCCAGTTCAACCAATAAACTGTAGGACTTGCTCCTGATTGGAGAGCAGCGTACTCGGCGTGTGGGCAGCCGAGTTGGGATTGGCGGAGGAGGACTATAAAGGAGGAGAGAGACGGCATGCACCGGGAACATCTATGGGGAACATCTAGCTGAAGGAACACCTGTGCAGCCCCCGAGAAGAGCCGGTCGGCGGTGTGCCGCTCCCCTGCGGAAGTGGGGAATGTGGCCAGGGGGAACTGCCCTTCCACGGAGGTGGAAGGGATAGTAGCCAACCCGGGAAGAACCAGCAGCAAACCCGGGGAGGGCCGAGCAGACAAAAAGAACAGCGCAGGGTTCAGTGTTGCTCCTCCACGAAGAGGGGGAGCGACATTCTCTCTTTTTTTAAAAAGATTTTTATTTATTTATTTGACAAGTAGAGTTACAGACAGTGAGAGAGAGAGAGAGAGAGAGAGAGAGAGCGCGAGCGCGCGAAAGGTCTTCCTTTTCCCGTTGGTTCACCCCCCGGGTGGCCGCTACAGCCAGCGCGTTGCAGCCGGTGCGGTGCGCTGCACTGATCCGAAGCCAGGAGCCAGGTGCTTCCTCCTGGTCTCCCATGCAGGTGTAGGGCCCAAGCACTTGGGCCATCCTCCACTGCACTCCTGGGCCACAGCAGAGAGCTGGACTGGAAGAGGAGCAACCGGGACAGAATCTGGCGCCCTGACCGGGACTAGAACCCGGGGTGCCAGCGCCGCAGACAGAGGATTAGCCTAGTGAGCTGCAGCATTGGCTACATCTTCTCTTAACAAGCACTATACTTAGAACATACTGGTACTTGGCACATTTAAATTTTATTTTATTTTAAAGTTTTTTATTGGCCAGTAGGATCCTGAAAACTTGTCAGTGAGCATAATCCCAGTAATCGAGTTCCACGGGAGTGCATGCATTTGCATCCTGTAAGGGGCAAGCTAGAAACTACAATGGACTCAGACAGGTTGTCCACGGGCCGGGGTTTGGCCTAGCAGCGAAAATGCCACTTGGGAGACCCACATCCCATACCAGAATGCTTGGACTCCAGCCCTGGCTCTGCTCCCAAGTCCAGCTTCCTGCTAATGTGCACCCTGGCAGATCATGGATGATGACTCAAGTGCTGAGGTCCCTGTCACCCATGTGGGGGGCCTGGATGGAGTTCCTGGCCATTGCAAGCATTCAGGTGAGTGAATCAGTGGATGAAAGCTCTCTCTTTCTTTCTCTCTTAAATGAGTAAGTAAAAATTTAAAAGAAAGGAAGAAAGAAAAGAGGAGAAAAGAAAAAAGAGAAGAAAGGTGTGTCGTCCAGATGTTGGAATCCCATAAGGGCTCTGGTCTCCAAAGCCTCTTACGTCACTGACCTCTGACTCATCCTCACTGTGTGATGGGAAGTGGGTCTGACCTCATCTGACCTTGGCAAGCTGTGTCATCAAGACAAACACCCCGAGGACTTTTCTGTCTTCCCAGGTCCTTGCTGGTTGTGAGGCTTTGGCCAGCTGCTCTCGCTGTGACACACCCAGGCTGTTTACCCTCTTCTGCTATAATACTCAAGGCTGGGATTTTATAAAGTAAAACGCTGCTTTAGCTCCTGATTCTGGAGGCTGGCAGCTCCCAACAGCAGGATGTCAGAATCCCTGTGTGGGCTCTGGACTGGTTCACAATCAGGCAGAGAAATCCCATGTCTCTTGAGGGTTCCTCACTTCCGGCACATGAAACTTTTAGAGCCAAGCCACATTCAGACCCTAGCCAGGGCCTGTGACTGGACTTCATATTGACCTTCAAGAACCAAAAAAGGGCTGGCACTGTGGCACAGTGGGTTAAAGCCCAGTCTTGCAGCACCAGCATCCCATATGGGCACTGGTTCAAGTCCCTGCTGTTCCATTTCCCATCTGGCTCACTGCTAATGCCCTTGGGAAAGCAGCAGAGGATGGCCCAAGTGCTTGGGCCCCTGCACCAGCATGGGAACATGGAAGAAGTTTCTGGCTCCTGATTTCAGATTGGCTCTGCTCTGGCTGCTGTGGCCATTTGGGGAATATGGATGGAAGATCTCTCTCCCTCTCTCTCTGTTTCTCTGTCTCTGTCTGTAACCCTGACTTCAAGTAAATAAAGTAAGTCTTAAGCTGTAGTGGTGCTGACACAACCAGGGTTTCCTGACTTGAATCATTCCTCAAGTTAACATCAGACCATTTGGAGCATGATTTGTGAGAGGAAAAAGAGAGACATTGACCGCTGGATAAATCTCATCATGGTTGGAAAAATAAGGCCATGGGCATTTTCAACATCTTTCCTAGGCATTCTTTTTTTTCCCCTAAAGAACATCATTCATTTAAAAATTTTATTTATTTGAAAGGCAGAGAGTGAGAGCGAGAGCGAGAGCGAGAGAGAGAAGGAGTGGAGGAGGGAGAGGGAAAAAGAGGGAGAGAGAGAAGTACACCAGTGAGTGCTTCCATCTGCTCCCTAAATGTCTGAAATGGCCAAGGCCAGGCCAGGCTGAAACCAGGAACTTGGAACTCAATCCACGTCTCCCACGTGGGTGACAGGAACCCAACTGCTTGAGCCAACCCCACTGCCTCCCAGGGTCTGCCATAGTGGAAGGCTGGAATCAGGAGTGGAGCCAGGTTTTGAATCCAGGCACTAATACAGGACACGGGCGTCTCAACTGGGATCCTAACCACAAGGCCCAATGTAGTGTTCTTGATTCTAAATGTGTAGAGACAATTTACTGGAACTTGGCGAGTTATTGCTTCGTCTCATTTAACTTCGAATCTCAAGCTGATGAGTTGTCTGCTCTGGAGCTTCCGAGAACTGCAGCATTTGGGATGTTTAGATGCCTTTCCTTGCAGGTAACTCATTATGTGGGTGAGGAGACAGAGGCTGCAGGGGGCAGGACTGAGCCTCAGCCCTCCTGTTTGTTCTCAGAAAGCCCAGACTTTGAACTCTGGGCACCCCCCACTTTTCTTCCTATTCTTCATTGTTCTTTATTCTGTTCCATCCTGTGACATGGGCCTCCTGTACAAGACAACAGTGTTCAGCTGCTCAACTCATTCCCAGAAGCTCAGGTCTTTGAAATGATGGCTTCAGGCCGGCGCCGTGGCTCACTAGGCTAATCCTCCGCCTTGCGGCGCTGGCACACCGGGTTCTAGTCCCGGTCGGGGCGCCGGATTCTGTCCCGGTTGCCCCTCTTCCAGGCCAGCTCTCTGCTGTGGCCAGGGAGTTCAGTGGAGGATGGCCCAAGTGCTTGGGCCCTGCACCCCATGGGAGACCAGGAGAAGCACCTGGCTCCTGGCTTCAGATCAGCGCGGTGCGCTGGCCACAGTGCGCCAGCCATGGTGGCCATTGGAGGGTGAACCAACGGCAAAGGAAGACCTTTCTCTCTGTCTCTCTCTCTCACTGTCCACTCTGCCTGTCAAAAAAAAAAAAAAATGAAATGATGGCTTCACTCACTCCTCGGAGTGGACCTGCAAGAAAGTTTCTTTTGTCTTCTATGGAAGTTGGTTCCAGGACGAGGGGCACAGCTCCCCCACTCTCAAGTGCGGGGAAACCAGTCCTGGGCTGCCAGTTGTCCACTGAGGCCCACTGGAGGAAGAAGGGGAGGAGCCCCTGTGGTGGGGATGGGTATAGTGTCACAGCTCCCCCGACACTGGGCGGAGGGTAGCACAGGCTGACAGTCCAGGGAGGAGAGGATGGTGGCCTGGGGCCTACAGCCGCCAATTCCCCGGCTGGAGAGGACAGCGGGGCTGGTAGGGCTTCCAAGGTTAACAGAATCTGAATCACTCACAGCTGCCCTGGAAGGAGACCCAAAGCACTTGCCACCATCACAGGGCTAAGGGAGCTGTCATGACACTCACTGGGAGTGATCCATTTTATTGTAGATAAAAATAACCCACCAATCCCTTTTGTCCCTGTAAAAGCCAATTATCTGCTTGCAATTCCGACCTAACGTTTGTGCTGGAAAGATTTATCTTGCTGTGCTACAAGACGTTTTTCTCATCTTCCTTATACCATAGCAGCTAGAGCTATAGCCCGTACAAAGGGACAGTTGATTAAGCAAAGGGCAAAGGGAAGAAGTCTCTTCATCTGATGACATTTGCTCAAGGCCTCAGCTTTCCCCAACATGGGACTTTCCTCCGGGGATCCATGGTGAGGGTCAGTTGCAGAAAATAAAGAACTTGCTAGTTTTCCTTCATTCAAACAAACACTGCCTTTCTAGAGCCTATTACTACCAGGCCACTACAGGGGTCGGCAGATGAAGTGGTCTTCATTGCTCCATTGTCATAGGGCGAGAGGGAGCTCTCCGGTCTTTAGCTCTTCGTGGTTATTGTCCTCAAGACAAATTCAGAACAGCACCCCAGCCAACAGTGAGACCACTGAAGGACTGAGCATGTCAAGCTAAGGAACTTCAAAACCTTTAAAATTGTGTCATTGTCCCTGCACATGGAGAGTACCCCTCTCCTTTGTGAATCTCTAAATTCCCACTGCAACACTTACCCTGCTCTCTCTATTCCTAATGATTCCTAATGATTGTAGGTTAACAGCTGATCTTTTTTTAAAAACCTGTATTCATTTGAAGCATTGAGTGACAAGGAGAAGGGGAGAGGGAAGGACAGAGAGAGAAAGAGAGACAGAGAGAGATCTTCCATCTGCTGGTTCACTCCCCAAATAGCTGCAACAGTTGGGGTTGGGATAGGGTGAAGCCGGGAGCCAGGAACTTCATCTAGATTCCCCATGTGGGGGATAGGGACTTAAGCACTTGAACTGCTGTCTGTTGCCTCCCAAGTGCATTAACAGGGAGCTGGATCTGAAGCAGAGTAGCTAGGACGTGAACTGGATGTGGGCATTGCGAGCAAGGGCTTAACTCCCTGCACCACAACGCCAGCCCCAACAACTGATCTTTTAAACTCTCATCAGCTCTAATGGCAGCCTAAAGCTTGCAATACATTGGATATTTGAGTCCTCCTTGGCACAGTCTTTCTTCTTACTGTGACTTCCAACTGTGGACATGCTCTGATTTTCCAGGAAGGTCCAGGGGTCAGGATTAGAGTTGTTTCTTCCTTTCAGACACAGGACAGTCTTAACTCTGTCACACTTCTGACACTGATGGTGCTTAAAGTGCTGTTAGAAATGCATACGTCTTAACTACAGATTATTCAATGACAGAGCCATTTCCCATATGCTCTCAGTGTGGGGATAGAGGACACTATGAGAGTTACCATCTTGGCACCAAAACCTCACCCAAGGTTTATATTGGTAATCTGTTATTTTATTCATTTGTCAGATGTTAATAAAGTGTCTACTGGATGCCAGGTACTTTAATAGGCTCTGAGGGTATACCAAGGATTGAGAAACATTGTGTCCTTAAGAAATATATAGTTTAATGGAAGCATAAAGGCCTACTATACTTTGATGGCATGAAATATTGAGTAAGAACTAACAGGCACTGGGGAACACTCATCTGTGGAGTGTGTCCCTCTAAAGGGGAGGAGAGAGAAGGGTGGCTGGACTCTGTGAGCCGGGTATTCAAGTATGAGAAAGAGTTAGCGGGTGTCTGTGTTTTTGCTTTGTGGAATGGGGGTAGGGTATAGAGACACAAAAAGAGAAAAGCCTTCACAGCAAAAGAGATAACCTGTATGAAGGCAGAAAAGCCCAAAATAGAACAGAGGTGCAAGAAACAGATAAATTATTTAGTGTTGTTGAAGCCAAAGGTGTGAGACAGATAGTCTAAGCCATGTGAGGAAGGCAGGAGCTAACCGTGGGGACAGAGAGCTTGGCCTGCACGCGCACGCTGATGGGCTTTGAGATGAAATAGCACAGTTGGCTGAGCGTGTTAAATAGGTCCTTTTTTTTGGCTATGAAGAGGATGGATTTGGAGAAGACTGAATGGGAAGAAGGGACACCAGTTAGGGATGAAATGAGTTAGAAATTCAGAAAGAGATGAAGAGATGCTGGATCGATGACAGCAAAGCTGAAGAGGCCGTGAAGAGGCTGAGAACTATTTGGCCTTAAAATTGATGTAGCCTGATGGGAGTTGATGTGGGCCAAGAGAGAAAGAAGCCAAAAAATACCCTGAGAGACTGGTTGATATACCAGAAAGAAAGCAAAATGTGAATTCTGTTGGTGCTGTGTTGAGTTGAAGTTCAGATGGCAGGGTCAGGTGGACATTTTATTTTATTTTGGAAGTCTCAATTTCAGAGGAGAAGTCTGCATTAGAGGTGCAGATGTAGGAGGCATTGTCATAATGTGGGTTTGAAAAATGCGAGGAGGGGCCGGTGCTATGGCGCAGCGGGTTAACACCCTGGCCTGAAGCAACAGCATTCTATATGGGGCACCGGTTCTAGTACCAGCTGCCTCTCTTCTGGTCCAGCTCTCTGCTATGACCTGGGAAAGCAGTAGAAGATGGCCCAAGTCCTTGGGCCCCTGCACCCATATGGGAGACCTGGAATAAGCTCCTGGCTCCTGGCTCCTGGCTCCTGGCTCCCGGCTTCAGATCAGCGCAGCTCTGGCTGTTGTGCCCATCTGGGAAGTGAACCAGTAGATGGAAGACCTCTCTCTCTGTCTCTACCTCTATCTGTAACTCTGTCTTTAAAATAAATCTTTTAAAAAGAAAGAAAGAAAGAAAAATGCAAGGAGATGAAATCACTCAAGCAAAGTTCACAGTCATTAGAATCAGGGGAGTTATGTTGGGAACCCCAACATCTAGAGGGAATGTGGGCACTGGCATTGTGGTGTAACAGGTTAAGCTGTCACCTGTGACACAGGCATCCCATGCGGGCACCAGTTCAAGTCCTGGCTGCTCCCCTCTGATCCAACTCCCTGCTAAAGGCCTGGGAAAAGCATCAAAAGGTGGCCCAAGTACTTGGGCCTCTGTCACCCATGTGGGAGACTTGGAAGAAGCTCCTGGCTCTTGGTTTTGGCTTGAACCAGCTTTGGCCATTGCGGCCATTTGATATCATTCAAATAAATTAATAAATCTTTTAAAAGTAAAGGAAAAGAGGAAATTAACAGAACATGAGGATTCAGAGAAGGACTGATTTAAAAATCCAGGAAGACCAGGAGAGTAGGCACTCACAGAAGCTAAAAGGGTGGCGTATGTTGAGAGAGAGGTGACACCTCTAGGGTCAAAAGCAGCAGGAAGACACTGTGAGTTAGGATTAATCCATGTTCTCTGAATCTGATGGATTGGATGGCCACCTGTTTGCCACGGTAGGAGCCCTTTCTGTGGGGGACAGGGTTGGGACATGCAGGTGAGCACCAGAGCCTGGTAGCAGCAGGTTGGTAGGGAACAGTGGATGAGGAAATGGGAAAGGATGTAGCTAACAAATGCATCATTTCCTGAAGAAGTTACTTTGAGGAACAGATGAGTGTGAAGGATGTTTAGGACAGAAGCTTGAGTGTGTTTGTTGTCTAAGAGGAATTGTCAACATAGAGAAAGATTCAGGACACAGGAAAGAGGGGAGAGGTGAGAGAAGCCATGGGAGAAGCAGAAACGGGGTTCAGCATGGCAGTGAAGAGGAGCTGGGGCTGCTGTGAGGGGAACTAGGAGGCTTGGGCAGCAGTGGGGCAGATGATGGCCGAGAAGGTGCCAGAGCTGTGGGGGATGTTGATAACGTTGCGGCTTCCCAGTGTCTTTTGAACATCACGTCTGTGTTTGAAGAGTTTCTGACAGCATAGATCCTGCCTATCCATGGTAACAACCAGAGTTCAATCTCTGGACAGCCCTTGCTGCTAGAGTGTAGCCACGTGGTCTCGCTTCCACCAGTCCACTGTGTCCACATGGCTTGTTGAAACAGTGGTGTGAAGACGTAGGCACACGTAGACTCCATGCTTTGGCAAGTGAGGTGGAGACAAGTTCATCTCTTCAAAAGGGACGGCACTCTGCCTGCTGGCTCTGCGCATTAGCAATGCACGGTGTTGGAGAAAGTGTGGGTCTGGCAGTGGGCTTGCCCTGCCACAGCCTCATGGCATCACCAGGGCTGGGCAACTTCCAGGCTGGTTTTCAAGAACCTCCTGCAGGTTCCTCTGGCCTATGTGATACGTTTGTTTCAAAGGACGGTGACTGAGACAGCAACCATGTCTAAAAGCATCAATTTGCTCAAGGGAGGAGGCCAGGTCCTCTGCTGGAACTGGGTGATCAGGGACCACAGCAGTTGATGGATCCTGGGAGGGGAAGCCGACCCAGAGATAACTGAAGATTTGAAGGGCAAGCTGGGTATCCAGTGTTGAGAGTCAAGCTGAGGTTAGAGAAATGAATCTTAGGAGGCTTTGTCATCATGGCTGGGTGCAGAGACCCAGAACAGTGATTCAATGGGGAAATGTGCCAGGAGAGGGTGAGGGTGGCTATAACTGGTCTCCAGTCTCCAGTCTCCCAACTGTGTCTACGGTAGTTCTGGAGTTAAGCACACCCACATGAGACTCCTTCAGCTATTGGGGCATTCTCCCACACCCCACTTTTTCATTTGTTCAGGATAAACCTCCCCGGTTCCTCTAACTGTCCTCCACTTTGCTTCATTCTTCTCTGGGGGCGGGGGGCGGGGGAACTGCACTTGCTTGCTTGTGATGGACGTCATTTTAAAAGCAATCACTCAAAATCCAACACAATTCCCCCAAGGGCGATCGGAATGGAGAGCGCGGTGGAACATCGAACTACTATTGCCTGACACCTGACATCGCCTTAGAGGAGCCAGGCAAAGATGCTAACCTCACTCTCTGGGTAGCTCCCTTCCTTCCTCCTGCAGGGGAACTCATGTCTGAACAAGATGTGGTGACTGGTGAGGAGAACGGTGTGGGTGGCAGTGAAGGTGATGACACAGCCCAGAGCAAACCGTGGGTGACAGGGGTCTCATGGAACTACATCAGCACTCAGCGAGTAGGGGTTCTGCTTGTTTGTATACATAAAACAAAGAGCATATGCTTTGCCCAGGCACCTGCTATCCAAATGCCCTGGTGACTTCCTGGTTTAAATCGGGCAGCGCCAGTCAAGTGTGTCAATGTGACTTTCAGAGATGCCTAACTTATTCCCACATAACAGCTGGCATCCTTGGAATTCTAACTCATACAGAAAGCACAGCAGAAAGAGATCCTGCTGCTAGTTGGCGTTCTGTTATCTGTTAAGTTATATACCCTCAGGATTAATGAAAAACGAAACCTATTAAAATGTGCTTTGAATTCACTTACAGTTAGCGATCGGCTGAGGTTTGCTTGAGGTGAATTGATCACCCCTTTTCTGAAAAACAATTATGACCACACTCTGAGTCAGAATATCAGCTGAAACAAGGTAAATACAAGTTAATAATAAACAGGAGAGTACACGTTTTGGAAACATGACTGGTTTGGGGCTGTGAGATCTGGTTTGAAGCCATTGCTCTCTGGTGTAGTTCTTAGTTAATTTAACAGTAAACACAGTTAAAATGAAATTATTGAGAAGTTATGCTGTAATGAGGGACCCTTCACATGCAAGCAGAGAAAATGACAAATCAGATAACTGGGGGCAGGTGTTTGAGCTGGTGGTGAGGATGCTGGTTAGCAAGGAAGTCTGTTCCACTTCAGAGTGCCTGGGTTCGAACCCGCCATCAGCTCCTGACTCCAGCCTCCGGCTAATGCAGTGCTAATGCGTCAAGTAATTGGGTTCCTGGCACCCACATGGGAGACCTGGATTGAATTTTTGGCTCCTGGCTTAGACTCAGCCTAATCTCAGCCATGGCTGGCATCCGGGGAGTGAAGCAGTGGATGGTAGTGTTGTCTTTCTCTGCCTCTCAAAAAAGAAACAAAATTGTTAAGGAACTGGAAATGTGTAAAACCACACAAAGCATTAGATAAGAAGTCCTCAGATATATGTTTAAATTAAGCAAAGTTAATGAGCAATCATGGGTTCACAGGAAGAAGAGGGAGGCAACTTATTTGTGCAAAGTTTACTATAATGATAGCCGGGAGATCCGAATTCTGGTCTTTAACGTCTCCTAAGCCAGCACGGGAGAGTCATCGCCACTTTTGGTCCTCAGTTTCTCTATTTGTCAAATAGAGCTTTTGGGAGGATTACTTCTAAAACCTTGGCTCACATATTCCAATGATCCTATGAAAAAAGCAGTAGGAAGGAAGGGAGCGGGGGCAGGAGGGAGGGAGGAAAGGAGGAGAGAGGCCCTGAGAGGCCCTTCTAGAAAGCACGGCAGTGGTTTAGTCTAATTTAGGAGTTGTCCACGCCCTACACCTGCAGAAGCCAGTCATCTCGGGATACAGGAGAATAAATTCTGCCCCAGCCTCACGTCTCCCTGGGCATACTCTTCAGCATCCAGAGAGCTCTGAATTGGACGTCGTAGTAGACCGTTCCGCCGGCTATCACTAAAGCCCTTGCTCTTCGAGTCTCATTGTCTAGAGTTCACTGACTGGTTACTTTTCCGTGTCTAGGTCAGATTCCCCATTCCAGGCTCTCTGAAATACCAGGTCCTCCATGGAAATGCTGCTGACCTCCCATGATGGCGTAGCTTATCTTCTACTACCTGCACGCAGTTTTCTCTCTGTGACCTTGGTGGTATTTATACTCCCCACCCCTTTGTAAAAATCCTTGTAGTTCTTTTTAGCCATGCCATTCCCCTCTTCTAGATGTTATGTTCATTGCCATCAGGGACTGCTTCTTTTCACTCTCTGCCATGTCTCTCGGTGACGAAAGGTATTTCCTGCGTGCTGGATGAACAAGCAGAAGCAATCGTGGTGCACTGGGTTTTCCATGTGATATTTGAGTAAGAAGAGAAGGAGGCCGGCGCCGCGGCTCACTAGGCTAATCCTCTGCCTTGCAGCGCCGGCACCCCGGGTTCTAGTCCCGGTCGCGATGCCGGATTCTGTCCTGGTTGTCCCTCTTCCAAGCCAGCTCTCTGCTGTGGCCTGGGAGTGCAGTGGAGGATGGCCCAAGTGCTTGGGCCCTGCACCCCATGGGAGACCAGGAGAAGCACCTGGCTCCTGCCATTGGATCAGCGCGGTACGCCGGCAGCAGCGCGCCGGCCGCGGCGGCCATTGGAGGGTGAACCAACGGCAAAGGAAGATCTTTCTCTCTTTCTCTCTCTCTCACTGTCCACTCTGCCTGTAAAAAAAAAAAAAAAAAAAAGAAGGAAAAGTGGGAAAGAAACAGGTGAGAAGACGTAAGTACCGCCTCCTCAGTGCTGTCTATAATTTTTGTCCTACCAGCAGGAAGTTTCCTTAGGAAAACATTTACGTCTTAGGAAAGACTTCGAGGAGTTTAATAAAACAGAATTCTATTCCAACTAGATCAAACCCTGCTCAGAGCTATGACAAGGGAATGTGGCATTCTCTGCTTGACTTGGTTGCTCAGAACTTCACCTTTGTGGGGTCTTTGGTTAGGCATGAAGGGGACAGGAAAGAGAAAAGACAGAAGGAAGACACACAAGTCTTGATCCAAAGTAATTCACAGTCTAGTGGAGGAATGAGATTCTTGAATGATGATTCAATTGCAAAACCCATCGTGTCGATAATATTTGTTCTGGGTCAACATTCTAGAAATGCCATACTTCAAAACAATAGTTACCCAAACGTATGCTATTCACAATAAAAGGTCTCTGTCATTTCATGTAGTGAATGGTCATTTGAAACATTATAAGACTTCAAGAGAAAATTAAAAGAGAGCCATGTGATTCTGGACAGGCTAATAATACAGATCCCAAGAGACTCATCTTCTTTTTTTTTTTTTTTTTTTTTTTTTTTGACAGGCAGAGTGGACAGTGAGAGAGAGAGACAGAGAGAGAAAGGTCTTCCTTTGCCGTTGGTTCACCCTCCAATGGCCGCCGCTGCAGCCGGCGCACCGCGCTGATCCTGGCAGGAGCCAGGAGCCAGGTGCTTTTCCTGGTCTCCCATGGGGTGCAGGGCCCAAGCACCTGGGCCATCCTCCACTGCACTCCCTGGCCATAGCAGAGAGCTGGCCTGGAAGAGGGGCAACCGGGACAGAATCCGGCGCCCCAACCGGGACTAGAACCCGGTGTGCCGGCGCCGCAAGGTGGAGGATTAGCCTATTGAGCCACGGCGCCGGCAAGAGACTCATCTTCTAACATGCCGATTCCATGAGCCATTCCTGGGGTTAAGACAATTGCACAAAGCACATTGATGGTTTCTTAAGCTACAAAGCCATTTAGGCTTGGTTTTCCAAAATGAGCTTACTCAGGCTGTCTAGGAAGGCACTGGTTCTCTCTGGGCCAAGCCCAAATTTTGACTAATTCCTTTGCTTAATATGTATGTGTTAAGTAATTGAGCTAGGCTCTGAGTATACAAATTCAAGGGTACTTCAAAAGGTTAATAGACGACAGAATTAAAAGACAGGTTTACTTTGGCAATTTTTGAAATCCACACATACAGCGGTCTTTAAAAAGTTCTCGAAAAATGTGTTTTATGCAAGAAGTGTGCATGGATTTCAAAATGTTTTTTCATCTCAATAAGCTTATAATTTAATCCCATGTTTCCAGCAACATTCTGAAGTAGCCTCGTAGCATGAGGCAGAGTCCCAGCCTTCTTGATGCAGGCTGTTTAAGAGGAGGGAGACGAGGGAAGGTGCTGGAGATAGGGTGGCGGAGCAGAAAGAGCCTGGAGCTAAACGTTAGGAGACTGGAGTCCCAGGCCGGGACCCACGGCTGTCCACTCTACTGGGTAAATGCAGTCAAGTCATCCAACTGCCCTGGGCCCAAGTGCCCTCCTTTGTTGATTGGGATCAAAAGGCCTCCCTTGCCCAACATCCTGCAAAGACTGAATGGAGGGTAGCTTGACAGTGCTGTGCAAAGTTCATGGGCGCAAATGGCCATGTCATTCTCACTGCTGCACACTCCGAGGCCTGGGGACTGAATCTGACTGCCGCATGTCATCCCTTCAACAACGTCAGTTACTACCTAGGAAATGTCACTTGAAAGAACAAAAGTTCTGAGTCTTTCGTTCCTGGTTATTTATTTATGTGGACTTTTTACTGAGCCATTTCAGGAGGGATGCTCACTGTGCAGCAAAGCTAATAATGTAATTCATGTATTTAAGCCCAGTATTGGACAGAGTTCCTCTTCTTAAGTTCATTTCTGGACCTTGAGTGCCTCTGTCCTTCCTCCTACAAGAAATGAGTATGGATTTGAGGTTTTGCAATAAAGTCCCAAGGGCAAAGTCACTTAAAAAAAAAAACAACCATGTGGGGTTAGCATTACGGCATAGTAGGTAAAGCTGCCGCCTACAATGCTGGCATCCCCTATGGGCACTGGTTCATGTCCCAGCTGCTCCACTTCTGATCCAGCTCCCTGCTAACATGCCTCAGAAAGCAGCAGAAGGTGGTCCAAGTGCTTGGGCCCCTGTCACCCATGTGGGAGACCCAGATGAAACTCTTGGCTCCTGGTTTTGGCCTGGACCAGCCTTGGCAATTGTATGGCTATCTGGGGAGTGAATCAGCAGATGGAAGACCTCTAATCCTCTGTCTCTTCTTCTTTTTCTGTAAATATGACTTTGAAATAAAGAAATCTTAAAGAAACAACCATGTCAGGCCGGCGCCGCGGCTCACTAGGCTAATCCTCCGCCTAGCAGCGCCGGCACACTGGGTTCTAGTCCCGGTCGGGGCGCCGGATTCTGTCCTGGCTGCCCCTCTTCCAGGCCAGCTCTCTGCTGTGGCCAGGGAGTGCAGTGGAGGATGGCCCAGGTGCTTGGGCCCTGCACCCCATGGGAGACCAGGAGAAGCACCTGGCTCCTGCCTTCGGATCAGCGCAGTGTGCCGGCCGCAGCGTGCTGGCTGTGGCGGCCATTGGAGGGTGAACCAATGGCAAAGGAAGACCTTTCTCTCTGTCTCTCTCTCTCTCACTGTCCACTCTGCCTGTCAAAAAATTAAAAAAATAATAATAAAAAAAAGAAACAACCATGTCATGTGTTTATTCCAAAATCCTCCTCCTCTCCATTCTCCTCCTGTTGATTCTCCCATTCCTCTCATTTCCCGTACGCTCCCTCTCTCATTTAGAATCTGACCTAAGGAAGCACTCACAAATGACTGGCTTTTAGATCACTACCTGCTTATTAAACAAGAGGAACCAGCGTGTTGGCTTTGTTTTCTCACACAGGGCTGGAAAGTTTGATCTGTGACCCGCGAGTTTCCACCTGTGATCCCAGGGCTGCAAGTGGAGACTGCGTAGAATCCTGCACCCCTGCAGCTGGCCTTGAACTACTGTAGCCCTGGACATAGCCCCTGCCAGCCTCTTCATCAAAAGACAGAGGTGCTCTTTAAGAGGGAAGCCACACTGTAGCTTTCTTAGCTTCTGCTCCTGTATTCACTAAGGCAAATGAATGAGTTAACTTGATGAAGGCAGAGTAACAACTATGTAAGGAATCTGGGAACTCATTTCTTCTGTTTCTGGATATGCCACTCACTAGGTGGCATTTAGCCTTCTTTCTCCTCCATTTTTTTTTTTTTTTTGACAGGCAGAGTGGACAGTGAGAAAGAGACAGAGAGAAAGGTCTTCCTTTGCCGTTGGTTCACTCTCCAATGGCCACCGCAGCCTGCGCGCTACGGTCGGCACACTGCGCTGATCCGAAGGCAGGAGCCAGGTGCTTCTCCTGGTCTCCCATGGGGTGCAGGGCCCAAGCACCTGGGCCATCCTCCACTGCACTCCCTGGCCACAGCAGAGAGCTGGCCTGGAAGAGGGGCAACCGGGACAGAATCTGGCGCCCCGACCGGGACTAGAACCCGGTGTGCCGGCGCCGCAAGGCGGAGGATTAGCCTAGTGAGCCGCGGCGCTGGCCTCCATCTTTTTAAGCTACAAAATAAGTTCAGTTGGGGCTGGTGTGGTGCAGCGGGTTAGACTGCTGCTTGCAACACCAGCATCCCATGTTAGATTGCCAGTTCCAGTCCCGGCTGCTCTGCTTCCATTCCACATCCCTGCTGATGCGCCTGGGAAAGCACTGGAAGGTGACCCAAGTGCTTGGGCCCCTGCTGCCCATCTGGGAGAGCTAGATGGAGTTCCAAGCTCCCAGCTTTGGCCTGGTACAACTCTGGGCATTGTGGCCACTTGGGGAGTGAAGCAATAGATGGAAGATCTCTTTAATAGTGTCTCTCCCCCACCTCTGTCACTCTGCCTTTCCAATAAATAAATACATCTTTAAAATAAAACAAAATTTAGGCAATATCTAAATTCTTCCTAATCTTAAAACTTGTAAAATGTATTGCCTTTAAAATTTCCAAGTTATTTTTTACTTGTTTAAGAGGCGGAGAGGAGAGGCAGAGAGAGAGAGAGAGAGAGGTCCTCTATCCGATGGTTTACTCACCAATTGGCTGTGCAACGGCCGGAGCTGTGCGGTTCCAAAGCCAGGAGCCAGGAGCCCCCTCCTGGTCTCCCGTGCGGGTGCAGGGGACTTGGGTCATCTTCTACTGCTTTCCCAGGCCACCGCAGAGAGCCGGATGGGAAGTGGAGCGGCTGGGTCCCGCTGCACCACAGCGCCAACCCCCAATTTATTATCTTCTAATGATGACCTGTAAAGATGTAGTGACCACTCTCATGGGAGTTATATAAAGTCCATGCGAAGGGGCTGGTGCTGTGGTATAGCAGGTAAAACCATTGCCTGCAGTGCCAGGATCCCATATGTGTGCTGGTTCCAGTCCTGGCCACTCCACTTCTGATCCAGCTCTCTCCTATGTCCTGGGATAGCACTAGAAGATGGCCCAAGTCCTTGGGCCCCTGCACCCACGTCGGAGACCCAGAAGAATCTCCTAGCTCCTGGTTTCAGATCAGCCCAGCTGCAGCAGTTGAGGCCATTTGGAGAGTGAACCAGCAGATGGAAGACCTCTCTCTCTCTCTCTCTCTCTCTCTGCCTCTGCCTCTCTGAAACTCTGCTTTTCAAATAAATAAATACATAAATAAATCTTAAACAAAAAGTCCATGTGAATGTGAAGACAGTTCGCTTTCTCCTTTGTGTTTGTGAAATCTACCCTCTGTCATATTTTTCTGTATGTACAGCACAATCTTTCTTCTTCCAGAAGCTATGAGAGAACTTCAAAAAGATAAATTTATTTTGGTGCAAAATTTTAACTTCGAAATTCATGTATAGTTTTTTTTAAAGATGTATTTATTTGAAAGGCAGAGATACAGAGAGAGAAGGTGGGGGAGAGTGAGGGAGAGAGAGAGAGTGTGAGAGAGAGAGAGGGAAAGAGAGAGAGGATGATCTTGCATCAGCTAGGTCACTCCCCAAATGGCTGCAACAGCTGGGCTGGGCCAGTCTGAAGTTAAGAGCCAGGAACTCCATTCCCAAGCACATTAGCAGGGAGCTGGGCAGGAAACAGCAGCTGGGACTCAAGCCAAGCACTCCAGTATGGCATGCTGGCTTCTCAAGTGGTGGCTTTAGCCGCTGTGCCTCGGGCTGGCCCCATGGTTCTCAGTCTTGGCCACACATTAGAATCTGCCTGAATTCTATGAAAGAATGCCTTCTCTCTGTGCTCTGTCTTATCCCAATCAAACAAAAACCCCTTGAGGAAATGGACAATGAGGCAAACATTAAAGAGCGATCTCTGTAGGCTATTTTAATATATGTTTGAGAGCTATCACTGTACTTACTTGCAGTGAACATCCTGTAAAATAACCAGGATGGATGTGTGCACTTTTTTTTTTTTTTTTGCAAAGACTGAATGTGTGAGATTAGTTAAGAATTGAAACCTAGTTTTGAATCTTGTCCAAGGAAGAGATTAGAAATCAGTGTAATAATTCTGGTAGCACCTACTCAAGGCTGCCTGGGAACAGTCAAGGAATGTGAGAATCCTAGAAAGAACGACTAGCTTACTTCTCCCTTCTCATAGCTAGACTACAGAGTAGAGAAATATCTTTCTTGGGAAGATGGGCCCAACGGGAGCAGGAGGGAAAAGTAACTGGGAACCTCTTGAGGAAGTAACAGAGCTACTCAATTTTTAAAAGATGTATTTTATTTGAAAGGCAGAGTTAGAGAGAGAGAGAGGGAGAGGGAGAGAGAGAAGGAGAGACAGAGAGACAGAGATTTTCTATCCCTGGTTCACTCCCCACATGGCTGCAATGGCTGGGGCTTGGCCAGGCTGAATCCAGGATCCTGGAACTTCATCCAGGTTTCCTCTGTGGATGGTAGTGTTCCGAGCACTTGGGCCATCTTCTGCTGCTTTCCCAGGTGCATTAGCAGGGAGCTGCATTGGAAATGGAGCAGCCAGGAATTGAATCTGCACTCATAAGAGATGCCAGAGTTGCAGGCCGGCCCCACTTGATATTTTTATAGAGCATAACAAAACTTTCTAATTGCCTACTTTTGAAATTGAAGGAAAACATTTGTTTTTTCTTCCAGATCATGCCAATTGAAAGAAGAAATACTGGGTGATGGGACAGAGGGAACAAAAAGGAAGGTGGCTGGGGCCTGTGTTGTGGTGCAGTGAGTTAAGCACCATTTGCAACGTTGGCATACAATATTGGAACACTAGTGCAAGTCCTGGTTGCTGCACTTCTGGTCATGTGCCTGGGAAGGCAGCCGAAGATAGTCCAAGTGTTTGGGTCCCCGCCACCCATGTGAGAGACCATGATGGAGTTCCAGGCTCCTGGCTTCAGCCTAGCTCAGACCTGACTGTGGTAGCCATTTGGGGAATGAACCAAAAGATGGATGATACCTTTCTCTCTCTCTCTCTCTCTCTCTCTCTCTCTCTCTCTCTCTTCTTCTGCTTCTTCCTCTCTGCCTTTCAAATAAGTAAATAAGTAAACTTTTTTTTTTTTAAATGGGAAGGTGGTAGAGCAGAGAGGGAAAAAGGATATAGAAAAACTGCAGAAATAAGAGGAGGAGATCATTACAAATATAGGAAAATGCATGAGGCAGGAAGGAGGGCGAGAGACAAGAGAGAGGAACAGTCTGCATTGCCCGCAGAGTGAGAGAGCACATTTTTTGCGGACAGTCCATGCTCATTTGAGCCACCAACATCCATTCAACTCACAGTCACCAAATACCTATCACACGCACAGGTATTGGGTAGAAGTCAGACTTATGCAGGACATAACTCTTGCCATCAAGTCATTCACAGTTCCAAAGGGGACATACAGCACACACCCACGGCTACTGTCTAGTGTCTCCAAACTCACCATGGGGCCTGGCACCTAGCAGGTGTTCCTGCAATGGTTCTTAGACACATTAAACGCTAAACTGTTACACAAGTGCTATAAACGTGGATGAAGCAGGATTGCTTCTGGCTGGGGAGATGGCAGGCAGGAAAGGTTTCTAAAATACTGACGCTTGAGGGGTACGTGGGGTTTCACACACCAAGGCGTGGGGCCAGACATTTTAAACAAAGGATACACTGTGCAGCTGCAGAGTCTGTAGGTTCAGGGCTTGGAAAATACCAGATTATCAGACTGCAGGGTTCGTGTTCGGAAACTGATAAGGTGATTAGGGTTAGACAGTCCCGGGCCTGGGAAGTTGCCAAGGGGTTTCGTCTTAATTCTTTGGGCAAGAAGGGCAACTGACTGGTGGATCAGAGCTCATCCTGACAACATTAGCTTGACACCACATTCAGAAACACAGGACTTGGAGAGGCTGTAGCAGGGTTCCTGCAGAAGTGATCTGGAACGCCATCCTCGTCCAAGACCCAGCTACCCGGGGCACTGCCCCAACTGCAGACGCCTCGGTCCGGGACCCAGGTTTAAGCAAACTAGCCAGCTGATTTTCCTGTACACAAAAGCTAGCTAAACCTGGCTCAGAAACAAGACCGGTGAGGAGGTCTGTTAGTTATTTCTGGGTAATAAATATGAATTATTTATAATAAATTACTCCAGATTTAGAGGCTTCACCTCATGGATCTGTAGTGAGGATGTAGACCAAGGCCGCAGTCACGTGGAAGGCTCCACCTCCACGACCATTCAAAAGGAGGGCGGGGGAGAGGGTAGGGGTGGGTAGGTTTCAAGACAGAAGCCACAGGGCTGACGCTGCGGCTCAATAAGCTAATCCTCCACCTGCGGCGCCGGCACACCAGGTTCTAGTCCCAGTCGGGGCGCCGGATGCTGTCCCAGTTGCTCCTCTTCCAGGCCAGCTCTCTGCTGTGGCTCGGGAGTGCAGTGGAGGGTGGCCCAGGTGCTTGGGCCCTGCACCCCATGGGAGACCAGGAGGAAGCACCTGGCTTCTGGCTTCGGATCAGCGCAGTGTGCTGGCCGCAGCATGCTGGCTGCAGTGGCCATTGGGGGTGAACCAACGGAAGAGGAAGACCTTTTTCTTTGTCTCTCCCTCTCTCACTGTCCACTCTGCCTGTCAAAAAAAAAAAAAAAAAAAAAAAAAAAAAAAAAAAAAAAGACAGAAGCTATAGGTGGGGCCAGTGTTGTGGCTCAGTGGCAGTCACCGCCTGAGATGCCAGCATCCCGTATCAGAGCTCCGCTTCTGATCCAGCTGCCTGTTAATGCGCCTGGGAAAGCAGCAGAAGATGGCCCTCAAGTACTTGGGTGGCTCCATTTGGGAGACTCAGATGGAGGTATAGGCTCCTGGCTTCAGCCTGACCCAACTCCAGCCACTGGGGAGTAAGTAAACCAGCAAATGGAAGATCTCTCCTTCCCCACCACATTCCCTCTCGCTCCCTCCCCCTATGCCTTTCAAATAAACAAGTATTTAAAAAGCCACAGGTGTTTTTTTAGTATAATCCTGGAAGTAATGCATCCTTACTTTTGCATTTCTGTGGGTCACCAGGAGCAACTCTGGGACCTCATGGGAAGGAAGCTACACAAGACTGTGGGTCGCAGGAGATGGGGATCATTGGGACTTGGAGGCCAGGTGACACAGGAGGCAAAACCCATAGCTTAGGTGTGACGCGGTTAGAAGCTGGAGTTTACAGTGTGTGGTGTGAACGAATGTGAGCCAATGTGTTTGCACAGTCAGCACCTTAAAGCAGAAATTCTATCTGCTAGAATGACCACTGCATCCCCAGGTGTTGTTTCCTGCCAATGCCTGGTTCTCTAACCTGCGGCTCCAAGCTCCCACTAACTGTGAGCACCTTCTGCAGCTGGGCATGGGGTGGGGTAGCAAGGGGACCTTGCTTCCCTGGCCTTCCTGAGCGGGCCAGGCAGGCTGCGTGGAGCACACCCGGGGCTCACGGCCACCTTTGCCCACACCTCTCCGGGGGAGGCCGCCGCTCTCCCCGCACACAACTCTGTAGACCACGGCCACCCCACCCGTGCTAGCTTCCTCCTGGCTTCTTTCCTTTGCTGCCCCTGTCGCCTCCACCATTCCTTTCCCGTCCCGCCGAGCCACACCTGTCCGCACAAGTGCCCGAGAAGAGACAAGGCAGAGCGGCGAGTCGCGGGGCGCGCGGGACCCGGCCGTGGGGGCTGAGCAGGGCCGCCCCCTGCAGGCCCCGCGCCGCGGCGTGCGTGCGCGGGAAGGCCCGCGGCCGAGCCCTCGCGCACCGCCCGGCCCGGCCGTCACTCAGCGGCCTGTGGGCGCGGCGGCGGCGGCGGCGGGGCGGGAGCTGGGCTCCGCCCGGGCCTCGGCGTCTCGCGCGCGCCAGCCCGCGCCTCCACCACAGCTCCCGGGGCCGCCCTGCTGGACGTGGCGTGCGCGCCGGCGAGCCCAGGGCCGCGCACAGGTGGGTGCTGAGGGCGGGGGTGGCCGGCGCGTGGGGCTGGGGTCGTGCGGTGTAGGGTGTCCGGTGTCCGGTGTCTGACGGAGCCGGCGGCCGGGTGCGCGGCGTCCCGGGGCGCCCTGAGAGGGAGGGCCCGAGGGCGCACAGGGGAGTCCGGGGCTTCCGGCGGGGTCACCCTCAGGGGCAGGGCCATGGGGACCCTCTGCGCCCCTAACTTTCCCGGGACGCCCTCACGTGGGGTCGCGGCGCCCAGCACCCCCAGCTGCTGTCCCCGTGCTCCCTCGAGGGGGCGCCTTGCAGGTTTTCTGTGTGGGTCGCCGCTGCCTTCCCGGGGGTCTCAGAGAAGCCGTGGGCGCTGCACCCTCTTTGCCCTTACCCCCTCCCCCAAGTGGCTTTTGGCTGCTTGTTGAATGGGAGTGACTTGGGCACACTTACTTTGCACTTGTGAGGTGAATTTAAAGAGTAAATACGTGGAAAGACATTAGGCGGGCAGCCACCTGGCGCGCAAGTGGGTGTTTCTGGGCAAATTCGTGGATGCGATCATTTCAAATTCCCGAGAATGGTGGCTCTTCACACACTTTACCAAAATGTGCTGGCGGCCCTGGCAATCCCGGTGAGCCTTAAAAACAGCCCTTTTGCAGGTGGTGGTGGTGGGGTGAGATAACTTGAATAAGATCTAAAAAAAACAGGGCGAGCTGTTTGGAAACAGTCATCCGCATTTTTAACGTGAGAGGTAAATCGTGCCCACCTCAATGTCGTGCCCACGCGGATTTCAGCGGTCTTCCAGGTCTTTGGGTTTGTTTAGGTCTGAGTCGTTAAAAGCAGGGTTGTGTTCTACAACAGTGACTGGGGAGAAAAGTGTGAGAGTCGGGTCAGATCCGCCCAGAAGCCCTGAAGAAACTGGTTTCGGGAATCAGCAGCGAGGGGGTGGGCTCCTGGCTGGTCACCCCTGCCTTTCAAGAGGGAAGTTCCGTTTTATTGGGTCCTGAGCAGCCGGAAGTTTCCTGCACTTGGTGTTATCAGACCAGGAGAGCCATTCGGGTGTGGATCAGTGCTGGCAACGTTTGTGCCCGGGGAAAAACCCCTGCTGAGTGGATTTCTCCATTCAGTTTCCTGTACCCTGGTTCTCCCTGGCTTTGTAGCCTTACGCTCGGTCATGCTACATGGTGCAGATTCATGCACACTGCATGGTTGGGGAAACTGAGTCCCAGGAAGCCCCACGTCCTCCAGCTCGGGAGAAGGAGGGTTGGGAGGCCAGGCAGGGGTCCCTGTGGGTTTCTGTGAGCACACCGTGGGCATCCCAAGCCTGGTGGGGTGAAGCTGCTTCACGCTGGTGTGAATGAACAGCTCACCCTCAGCTGGAAGTCGGCGCCTTCCCTGAGGGTGGGCTGGTTGACGGTCCTGCTGGAAACCCACGTGGGTGGCCGGAGGCAAAGCCAGGCCACATAAACATGGAAAGAGCTTGATGCCATCGCAGACGTGCCCTGAGTTCTGCACACGAGAGAGGGGCTGCACCGGCTGCCCTGTGGCTCCCAGCGCGTGTGGAAAACCAGCGGCTGGGGAGCGAGCAGGGCAGACAGTGCAGGCAGGTGGAAATCCTCCAGCACAGACAAGGAGCGCATGGCTGACAGCGCTGTCCATGCTGCCTCTCCTGGGTGCGGGTTTTCTTTCTTTCTTTTAAGATTGTTTATTTATTTGAGAGGCAGAGTTTCAGAGAGACATTAGAGAGAGAGGTCTTCCATCTGCTGGTTCATTCCCCAAATGGCCTCAGTGGCCAGAGTTGTGCCCATCTGAAGCCAGGAGCCAGGAGCTTCTTCCAGGTCTCCCACATGGGTGCAGGGGCCCAAGAACGTGGGCCATCTTCTACTGCTTTCCCAGGCCACCACAGAGAGCTGGATCGGAAGTGGAGCGGCCGGGATGCAAACCGGCTCCCATATGGGATGCCCGCACTGCAGGCGGAGGCTTGACCCCATGGGGTGTTTTCAAACCTGATCCCTTCTCCCCTAAAGCTCATCTGCTGTCCACAGGGGTGGGGCTTCGGCCCCTGAGCGACACCCGTCTTAGGCCCCTTTAGGTCATCGTTTCCCTTGCCGCAGGCCCGGATGGTGTCCTGACGGTTCGCCGAGATGAATTCAGAAACCAGGCCCCTGTGTTGGGCAGTCTAGCGGGGGGCAGACTTTCCTGCCAGATGGCCCGGCTCTGCACCTCCCAGCCGGTGACCTGGGCCCAGCTTCCTCCCTGAGAAGGGGTTGGTGATGGGTTCCCGGCAGATGAAGTGAGTCAGTGCATGCAGGGTGCCCGGTAGCTCTGCCATCAAGAGGACAGGGTGGGGTGTGTCAGGGGGAGGGGGGAGAGAGAATGTGAATCTTACACTTCCAGGCTTTTCGTTCTGAGGGTCTAGCCGTCCTTTTGATAGGGCTGCCCCCATTCAAAATGGTCAGAGCAGGAGCCTCACCCCTTGGGCTGCTGGCGCTCTGCCCTCTGCAGGTCGGTGGCTGGATATCAAGAGGTCTTCCCTCTGGGTTCTGAACCATGCACTGGACCGTGCACTCTCCAGCACTGGAATCCAGTGCCTTGGAGCCAGCCCAATCCTTCCTGGAGGAGGAGTATCCTCTCTCTCTCTCTCTGTCTCTCTCAGATATATTTATTATTTGAAAGACAGAGAAAGAGCTCGTCCATTCGCTGGTTCACTTCCCAGATAGCCACAGCAGCTGGGGCTGTGCCAGGCTGAAGCTGGGAGCCAGGATTTTCCTCCGGGTCTCCCACGTGGGTACAAGGGCTCAGCAGAGGACTTGGGCCATCCTCTGTTTTTTTCCCAGGCTCATCAGCAGGGAGCTGGATCAGAAGAGGAGCAGCCATGACTTGAACTGGTGCCCATATGGGAAGCCGGCACTGCAGGCTGTGGCTTTAACCTGCTGTACCACAGCGCCGGCCCTGAGGAGTATCATCTCTAGGATGTGGGTTTAGTTGGCTTCCCTACCTTTAGAAGCTGTTAGAATCAGAGTGCAGAAATCGTTGCAAGACAGCAGTTCTGTGGCCAAAGCCTCGGAGGGTCACCTCAAAGCCAGGAGGTGACACAACGTTAGCAAAGGACCTGGGAGGGATGTGCCTGCCGGAGTTAGAGTCAGGGACCCTCCTTGCAGTTAATTGTTCATGGAATGTTCGCTTCACTGGATTCAGGTAGTTGAAAGCTGCAGTAGATTGTAGGTTGCAGTGAGAATAGCGGTTGCTGCAACATGGCCAGGCTACACAGCCAGCAGTTGGTGAATCTGAGTGTCGTGTCTGCAAACCCTGGCCACCTAGCATGCTTGTCAGGAAGGACTGGTGTGGGCTGGGAAGCCGCTTGGTGAGGAAGAGGAGGCCGGGGGACGCTGCCAGGGATTCCGGGTGGTGACAGGTACACGAAGCTCCAGCATCACGCGTGGCAGGGAAGAGAATAAGAGGAACGCAAACCATTGTGGCTGTGATAGGGTTAAGTTATTAGTCTAAAGTTTACGAGTATTTGAACTTACCATGGAGGAACCAGATAATCTGAGAGGGTGTGGTTAGCAGGTGCGATTACAGAGGCATGGTAAGCACCCAGTTATCTAGAACATCAATGACCCTGAAAAACTATAGTAAGATTTTGCATATCCTGCTATATTGAAACAAAGTCCCTTTTCTCCCTCAGAATAATAATTTCTTTCTAGTTATAAAATTATGAAGGCTTGGCATCTTTCTAAAACATTCAGCCAAATGGAAATGTGTAAACAGCATGGAAGACCTTGGTGGAGTTGCCACCCCCACCCCTCTGTGTGTGCCCAAGTGCATGGCTTCATTCTAAAGTCACCTTCTCTCGCATTTTAGAAATCAAAGGCCTGTGTGAGGAACCTCAGGGCCTCTGTATTTCGCAGGTCGTAGATTCTGTGAAGGGAGGTGTCTGGGAAAGGCACATTTAAACCCAGGGACCTCCCAGGAGGTGCTTGGGTGTTCTCTGCTGCACCTGCTGTTTCCACAGCCCTCATAGGTCGACTGGAAATTGCACTGTCTTAGTGTGAAAGGACAAATACATGATGGTGTTCTTAAGTGCTGCTTTGAAGGGAACATGTCAAAGTTGCATGGTGGTCACCTTTTTATTCTTTTTTGTTCCCCGAGCATGGCTCTGGTTTGGTTTGGTTTGGAATCCGTAACTGTGAAATCTCAAACATGGTATTTTCTTTTGAAATAGGTTGTATGGAAAGAGCCTTTTAATTTCTTCCTGCCTCCCCCATTTTTTTTTTCCTGTTATGCTTTTTTTTAGCCATCAGTTGGTGGTTTGCTAGGTTTTGAGCTAATAATATGTCTGTGTGGTTGGGAGAAGGCCAAACCTCTGTTTGTTTTTTTAAAATTTAAAAATTTTTTTTTTATTTTCCTGAGATTGGCCTGTAAAAAGTTAGGGTGGTTGTTGTTGTTGTTGTTGTTGTGTTGTTTTTTATAGAGTGCCTTTGGAAATTATGGGATGGGATCGACGTTGCACAAACTCTGAAACTTGCTTGGAGGTTTCTCAACCCCTACCTCCACCCCCCGGCCAAGAAGTGAAAAGTGATACTGAATTTCCTCCAAGGTTTATGCAGAAGCCCATGCTTGCTCTTTGCAGGTTTGGCGAGAGGCGTTTTGAACAGGATGTTTGGTGCCACGGCCCAGGAGCCGGTTTGCTGAGTTACCCTCCCAGTCCTCCGTGATCACCAGGCCACGTGCGCCCCTGGGAGTCCTTGAGGTGCACCCGGCACCGCATCTGCAGGCCACGTTCAGGAACTTTGGCCGCGGGTTTTGTAAAAGACTCCAGAAGCGCCAAGATGCTGAAACAGATACTCTCGGAGATGTACATAGATCCCGATCTGCTGGCCGAGCTGAGCGAGGAGCAGAAGCAGATCCTGTTCTTCAAGATGAGGGAGGAGCAGATCCGGCGGTGGAAAGAGAGAGAAGCGGCGCTGGAAAAGAAGGAGGCCTTGCCCGTGACACCCAGACCCAGGAAAGGTGAGCCCAGCCGCGCCGTGGTAGGCCTGGCTGCTGGCCGCTCTGGCACCCTCACGCCAGCACGCGCAGGCCGGGTGCAGGGTGGTGGACGGATCCTGAAAGAGAGCTTTGCTGACCTGTAGGCTACTCACAGGCGCGGCGTTTTCCATGCGGTCACTCAGGCTGTTTGTTGACCAGGGGCCGAAGGACAGGTCAGCTCCGGGGCCTGACCTGCTGGTGGGAGGAAGGTTGCTGCTCCCCTGTCTGCTGGAGGTGCCTTTTGGCTTGGCAGAGCACAGAGTTCTTGGGTCAGCCGTGCGAGCTGTCTTTTTCTGTTTCAGGAATGCTCCCTGTTAAAATCTAAGGAGCTACAACAAAGAGGACTTGTGATGTCCTGTTTGTTTTTTAGTGGGAGTCAAGTGCTCGGATGTAGGAGTACTTCCTCACACCAGAGGAGTCCCTGGCACGTTGAGAGGGGTCTTTGGTTCTTTGAGACCATGGAGGGGGCACCGACCGGTGAACACTGACCTGCACAGACGGGGAGCAGCGGGTGAACCGCTCTGCTGTGTGTCCGTCTGCACGCCCCATCCCAGCACACGCTCTGCTGAGGACGAACCCCAAAGCGGTTAACAAACAAAGCCATTTTCAGGGTCGCTTACGAAGGCATTCCAGGGCAGTTTCTTCTCATTTTTCATTAAGCCAGGGAAGAATAACGTTTGATAAGATCTTTGCAGGCTTGTGAGGTTGAGAAAATGAATCTCACTTGTGTGCTTGGGAGAGGAAGTTGGTTCAGTGACCTTTAACTTAACTTAACTTAACGCTGCCTTTATTAAAACTGCTTCTTAATGAAGCCTTCATAATGCTAAGGAATACTTCACTTATTATTGTTTTTGTCAACATCAGCTGTTTATTAGCAATGTGGTGCTTCAGACACTGCCATGTGCTTTGATGAACACTATGTTTTTTTTTTAAATATTTATTTGTTTGAAAGAGTTACACAGAGAGAGGAGAGGCAGAGAGAGAGAGAGAGAGAGGTCTTTTATCCAATGGTTCACCCCCCAGTTGGCCTCAAAGGCCGGAGCTGCGCTGATCCGAAGCCAGGAGCTAGGAGATTCTTCCAGGTCTCCCACGTGGGTGCAGGGGCCCAAAGACTTGGGCCATCTTCTACTGCTTTCCCAGGCCACAGCAGAGAGCTGGATTGGAAGTGGAGAAACTTTTGTAAAATCCTCATTAATTGCCTTATTTAGTATTCAAAGGGTTTGTGGACTAATAGAACTAAAAGTGAGTTTATTTCAGTACAAAACAAAGTTTGAAACCCATCGTTTTTTTTTATGATATGCATTTGCCATGCACCGTGAAAAATTTTTTGCTTTTTGCATGAAAATTTTTTGTACCAAATAAACTCATACTTGAGACTCCACTTCTCAGAAAGTTTTTGAAGCCTCTTAGACCGCTAGATCTGTTGGATTTCACGTTACTCCACACTATTTAGAATAGAGTTGTTTCTTCAATGAGTAGCACGTCTCAGCTGAAGAATAATCCTTTTGTTTTAAATTACGTATTAGAAACTAGAGGCAGAGATATTTCCCATCCAGTGCTTTATCCTTAAGTGCCTGGAACAGCCAGGGCTGGACCAGGCCAAAGCCGGAAGTCAGTGTAGGTCTCCCATGTGAGTGAGGGGGACTCAGCCACGTGAGCCATCATCTGCTGCTTCTTGGGGCCTGCCAGGGACTGGAATCAGGCGTGGAGCTGGAATGGGAGCCCAGGCTCTTGGTATGAGAGGTGGGCTTTCCAGCAGCGTTCCAAATACCTGCCCTAGCAAAAGCCTTTTGTTTTTCCGAGGTGTTTGCCCAGCTCCTTGCGTTCCTTAGCCAGATCTCTTCTGGGGATCACCTCCATTGTGAGCAGAATAAATGAGCATCCTTCAAAATGCTTCTGTTAAGGTGGACTTAAGGGATACATTTATTTTGCTGCGAGAATTTCTTGAAGTCCGTGCATACAAAAGATCTTTAGAAAGCTCATTGAAAATGTGTGTTATGAAAAACCTGGGCAGGGATTTCACAGGATTTTTGTGTGTGTGTGCCAAAACAAATTTATCTTTTGCAAAATGATTTATTTGCAGTACGCTTGTAGTAGTGTGCCTGTGACTGGAGGCTGATGAGGGCTGCAAGGCTCCGGCCCTTGAAGTCAGCATCCCACACCTGATAGATGCTGGGCTTCTCATGTTGGCTGGATTGGTCTCTTGTGAGGACTTAAGACAGTAATCTTTGTTTCTTTTTTTAAAATATTATTCATTTATTTATTTGAAAGGCAGAATGATAGAGAAGGGGGCGAAGGGGAGAGAGAAAATGAGAGAGAGAGAGAGAGAGAGAGATCTTCCATCCACTGGTTCATTCTCCAATTGGCTGCAACAGCCGGAGCTGATCCAGGCCGAAACCAGAAGCCAAGAATTTCATCCATGTCTCCCACATGGGTGGCAGGGGACCAAGCACTTGAGCCGTCCTCTGCTGCTTTCCAAGGTGCATTAGCAGGGAGCTGGATTGGAAGTGGAGCAGTCAGGACCTGAACTGGCGCTGATATGGGATGCTGTTATTGTACGTGGAGTGTAATTCACTGTACTACACCAGCCCAGTAATTTTAGCTTCTTTGCCTAAGTTCTTCCTTTGTAGAATTTTGAACCTACCTCTCAGAAAACCTAGATTATTTTATCAGTTACATGATTATGGGAAAAGTGTGCTAATACACATAATGAAGATTCTTAGTATTTCATGTCAAAAGTTTATCTTCTCTCCTAATACACCTCACTTCTAATTCATTTTTTTATTATTTATTTATTTGAAAGGCAGAGTGACAGAGAGAGGGAGAGGGAAAGAGAGAGAGAGGTTTTCCATCTGCTGGTTCATTCCCTAAATGTCCTCAGTGGCTAGGGCAGGGCCAGGCCGAAGCCAGGAGCCAGAGCTTCTGCAAGGTCTCCCATATGGGTGGCAGGGGGCCCCAGCACTTGGTCTGCCTTCTGCTGCTTTCCTAGGTGCAGTAGCAGAGAGCTGGGTGAGAAGTGGAGCACCTGGGAGAGGAACCAGCACCCATATGGGATGCTGGCGTCCCAGGCATCAGCTTAACCTGCTGTGCCGTAGCACCAGCGCCGGCCCCTCTCTCTCGGCTCGCTTGGCCTTGGCAGCTACAGCCAGAGACAGTTGGAGGTGGAGTCTTCAGGGCTGTCTGTGTTGTTTCTTTGTAAATGTGCAGATCACCGTGGTGAGTTTGCAGAAGGTGTCACGGATGTCACCTCGTGCGTATCCCAGGAGCTTGTCACTCTTACACCAGGCCTGCAAAGCAGGAGGGGGCTGCAAAGATTCAACCCAGGACCACCTCAGGTCACTTCTGGTTTCTGCAGTGGGGACATGGGGTTCTTAGGGTGGGGTTCAGGACCTGCTGTGCTTGCCGTGGGGTAAACAGAGGCCTCACAAGGCATTGTCTGTTGTAGTGGCCGCCGGCCACATGTGGCTGCCGAGCACGTGATGTGAGGCTGGTCTGGACTGAAGTGAGCTCTAGGTGCAAGGGAAGTAAAACACCACTTGAAACAGCTGTACATCAATTGTGTGTTGAAATGGTACTTTGTATATCTTGGAGAACATAAATTGTTCAAGTTGACTTCATGCTGTATTTGACCTTGAATGTGCTCACTGAAGAGTTCTCATGACTGATGTGTCTCACATCCATAACCCACAGGACAGCACTGCTGCAGACGTAAGACTGGCCCCAGCCAGCTTTTATTTTATATTTAAAATGTATTTACTTGAAAGGCGGGGGTGGTAGGAAAGAGAGAGGATCTTCCATCTACTGATTCACTCCCCAGACGGCCACAATGGCCAGGGCCAGGCCAGGAGGAAGTCAGGAGCCAGGGAGTCACTGAGAAAGCCGCTGGTTTGTGCCACAAGCGGCATCTACGTCCCCCTGCTTTTCTTCCTGAACCACTGCCTAGTGAGACTGGCGGTGGCCCCACTGCTGGCTCCGGGAAGTCAGTGCCTCCCTTGGCATAGGGGGTTTGCAATGTTGAGGTCAGCTAGGAGAGGCATCAGATTGCTTTGCAGATTTACTTGAGAGTACGAACCTCGCACAGCGCACCCAGCCCAGATTTGCTGTGTGACTGAGGTTCACAGCTGACCCATAGATGCCCAGGGCTTCACGGGGCCTGGGTTGAGGTTGAGAATCTGCATTCCCTCTCTGGGGCAGCTGTTCTTCCTCTTGAGGCTGAATGATGCTCTCTCAAACCTCCATGGCCACCCTGACCACTCCCCCGAGCTCTGGTCTCTGGTAAGCCCTGGGAACTTGGTGCTGAACCAGATTTTGCAGCCTTACCCCACTTTCCTCACCACGCCCAGGCCCTGCCTCTCACTCCCAGTCATGATTGGTGACACTGCCCTGTGCCCGGTCACCCTGGCGGCGCCCTGACCTGCTCACCCAGGGATTAGGGATTGCATCTGTAGATTCAACTCCACCTGCCACCCGCCCTCTCCATTGCTTTCCCAGTACCAGCGGCGGGGACAGGGCTGCTGGATGTGCCGGCAGAAGCACAGCTGTCATTCAGTGACTTGCAAGAAGCCAGTGAGATAATGCTGTCTCTCTTGTTCTTCCAAATGAGGATGCACCCATAGAGACGTCGGTGGTGGAGGTGGGATTTGAACTCAGATTCGCTCAGCTCCACGTCTGTCCTGAGCCCGCTTCTCCTGGCCTGCGTCCTGACCTTGCCTCTCCTGGCCCGCATCTGTGTCTAATTCTGAGCTTCGAGGTCTCCCTGTGCTCTCTGCCACACAGAGCACCGGGCTCTGCCTTCCTCTCCCTCCCCTTAGCCCTGGATTCAGCCAACACTTCTTTTTTTTTTTTTTTTTTTGGCAGGCAGAGTGGACAGTGAGAGAGAGAGACAGAAAGAAAGGTCTTCCTCTTTTGCCATTGGTTCACCCTCCAATGGCCGCCACGGCTGGCGCGCTGCGGCCAGCGCACCGCGCCTATCCGAAGGCAGGAGCCAGGTACTTCTCCTGGTCTCCCATGGGGTGCAGCGCCCAAGCACTTGGGCCATCCTCCACTGCACTCCCTGGCCACAGCAGAGAGCTGTCCTGGAAGAGGGGCAACCGGGACAGAATCCGGCGCCCCGACCTGGACTAGAACCCGGAGTGCTGGCACCGCAAGGCGGAGGATTAGCCTAGTGAGCCGCGGCGCTGGCCTCCAGCCAACACTTCTGCTTTGGTACTCCCCTCTATAAGGGGTCTTCAAAAGGCTCATGGCCAATGTGCCTTATGAAAAAACTCTGCATGAATTTCATTTTTTTTTTTTTGCATCAAACACAAACTTGTCCTTTTTTTCTATACCCTTGTACTGGGAGAGCCCCAGTCATAAGTCTCACCAGGAAGTCCTGTGGATGTGGGCCTAGGCCTTTATCAGCTACAGGCATGGGCTGGCTCTGCTCTCTGGGGGCCCTGCTTCGTCCAGGTCCTGCTGCCCTCTGCTATCCCAGCATCCCTTTGGGTTGGTTCCCTTTCACTCCCCAAATGTTTCTCTTTGGACCACACGGCATAAAGCTGCCCTGGTCACGGGTTTGCTGTCACATGGCCTGGCTTGGAATTCTGGTCTCGATTTCACTAGTTCTGTGATTGTGTGCAAGTTACTTAACTCCCCCTGAGCCTGATTTTCCTCCTAAAACAGGAAGAGTAATGGCCTGGGCGGGTATCTGATGGCAGATATGCCATAGCGTCAGCTGGCCGGAAGAGACACTGCCACAGCACCAGAGTCTGGAAGCTCCTACCATGGCCTTCTGGTTTCTGGATCAAGTGTGGGGAGGGTGGTTGCCACAGCAGAGGCCAGAGTGATGGAAGATACTCGGGACGTTGAGGCAGCAGTTCGTGGAGGTAAAGGGACATTTTAACAACCCGGAGACCCTGATGAGACCCCCATGTGTTTATAGCCAGCCCCCCACATCCGTCAGTTTTGCATTTCAGGATGCAGCCAGCCCAGATCAGAGAGATTTGGAAGGGGCAGGCGTTGTGGGTCCTATATCAGAGTGCCCATGCAAGTCCTGGGTACTCTGCTTCCAAACCAGCTTCCTGCTGATGCATCTGGGAGACAAGCAGATGATGGTCCAAGAACTTGGGCTCCTGCACCCACGTGGGAGAGTCAGATGCAGCTCCTGGCTCCTGGCTTTGGCCTGGCTCAGCCCTGGCCATTGTAGCCAATTGAGGAGTGAACCAGCATTTGGAAGATATTTCTCTCTCTGTCACTCTACCTTTCAAATAAATATATGCATCTTTTTTTAAAACAGTTTTCAAAAAATGCCTTTGTGCTGAGCCCATGCAGACTTTTCCCCTTAACTTCCTAAATAAACTTCCTTATAAAACTGTATAACAATTATTTACATGGCGTTCACATTGTATTAGATATTTTTCCCCAAAGAAACCTTTTATTTAATGAATACAAATTTTGTAAGTACAACTTTAGGAATATAGTGATTCTTCCCACCTACCTGCTGTATCAGGTATTCTGAGTAACTGAGAGCTGACTTGAGGTACATGGGGAGATTGTGAAGGTTGTATGCAAATGCTACTCTGTCTTGTAGAAAGGACTTGAGGAGCCCACAGGGGGTCCTGGAGCCCACCTCTGATTCCCAGGGACAACTGTTGGACATCAATTTGTTGCCAGGTCCTGGGCCCGCCATTGGAGGGCGCTGCTGTTCTCTGCCGGCTGCTGTTCACTGGGGCCTTGGCCTTACCCGTGTGGGGGTGGACTGCACACCTCTCTCTCTTCCCCTCACACAGCTTGCTCAGTAGTGGTCCTGTTAGGACCTAGCCACGGCCCAGAGCAGGTGCTGGCTTCCCGAAGGGTGGCATCCGCCCAGGAGGGTCCATGGCACCTCCGTGGGTGAGCCTCCCAGATGCCTGCTGGACCCCTGCAAGGGGCAGGCCCAATGTGGCAGGCAGGTGAACAGCAGGAAGCTGTCACGGAGGACTGGGGTAAAGACGGGGTGTCACGTCAGCACTGCCTCCGTGTAAGTTGTATACGTGGCCCCGAGCGGGGGACTCTCAGATATGAAGAACACTCCTCTGCCACAGGAGGTGCTGCTCTGTGTCTCTGTCTGCTGCTCTTGGTGCTGTGGTGCCGAGTCAGGCTGACCCACTTTTCTAGAACAGTTGCTCTAGAAAAACTTTTCCAGAAGACTCCCGAAGATGGCAAACATGAAGTTTCCTGTGGCATAAGAATGTGACTGAGGAACTTGGGGTAGGGGAGACATCTTTTCTCACTGTCCTCTGATTAAAGAATGTGTCTCCCTTTAAGGAGCAGTAGAAGAAAATACAGGATGCTGGGCGATATTAAATGGTGAAATGCTATAGTGCATGCCTCATTTACTTTACTTGAAGAGGTGCACCGGCTGGGGACGGGTGCTTGGCACAGCAGGGTAGCGTCCACTTGGGCCCCCCGCATCCCACATCACAGTGTCTGGGTTCAAGTCCTGGCTCCACTTCCGATTCCAGCTTCCTGCTAATCCGCACCCTGGGAGGCAGCAAGTGATGTGTCCTTGCCACCCATGTGATAGCCCTGGATGGAGTACCTGTCTCCTGACTTTGGCCTGGCCCAGCCCTGGCTGTTGCAGATATAAGGGGAGTGAACCAGCAGATGGAAGATCTCTGTCTATGTCTCTCTGTTTTTCAGTTTAAAAAGTTCACTGGAGACAGAGTGTGGTTCTATGCTTTTCCGTTTCACCTTTCCTCTGACCAGGCTGGAGCTCCTCTCGTCTCCCTGCCCACACTTCTCTGTTTTCTGCACCCCTCTGTCCACCATTGCCTCAGCTGGCTCCTTGGCCTTCTTACTCTCTCCCCTTCCAAGCCAGCTATAAATCCTGCCCATAGGGGAATGTCAGTCGCTTCATGGAAAATGGACTTAAAAGATACATTTATCTGGTGCACAAAAATGGAAATCCATGCACAGTTTTTCTTTCTTTCTTTTTTTAAATTTATTTGACAGGTAGAGTTATAGACAGTGCTCTCACTGTCTCTCTAGACAGACAGAGAGAAAGGTCTTCCTTCCATTGGTTCAACCCCCAAATATCCGCCACGGCCGGAGCTGTGCCGATCCGAAGCCAGGAGCCAGGTGCTCCCTCCTGGTCTCCCATGTGGGTGCAGGGGCCCAAGCACTTGGGCCATCCTCCACTGCCCTCCTGGGCCACAGCAGAGAGCTGGACTGGAAGAGAAGCAACCAGAACTAGAACCCCGTGCCCATAAGGGATGTTGGTGCCGCAGGCAGAGGATTGCTTTTCTTATAAAACACATTTTTTTCATGAGCTTTTGGAAGATGAAAATAAACAGATATTTTTGTTCCATTTCCTTTATGTTTGAGAAGATTTTTATTTATTTGAGAGACAGAGTTAGAGAGAGAGAGAGAGAAAAAGAGAGGGAGAGAATCTTCCGTCTGCTGGTTCAGTCTCCAAAAGGCTGCAACGGCTGGAGCTGCACAGAGCCAAAGCCAGGAGCCAGGAGCTTCTTCCAGGTCTCCCACATGGGTGCAGGGGCCTAAGCATTTGGGCCATCTCCTACTGCCCTCCCAGGCCACAGCAGAGAGCTGGATCGGAAGAGGAACAGCCGGGACTAGAATCGGCACCCATATGGGATGCCTGCACTGCAGGTGGAGGCTTAGCCCACTGTGCCACAGCACTGGCCCCAACCTTTATTTTGTTAACGTCACTATTTCTGCCCAGCCTCACTTCACTGTTCTCCTAATTAGAAATCCTGGCGCTGTCCTTGACGCCTTCCTTGAGTTGAGCCACCTGAGCATTCCTGCACCGCCTCTGCACCGTGTAGGACCTGGTTACGCAGTGTCACCCTCTTCCTGCGCTGATCCGCCCGACATAGCTCCGTGACATAGAGCCTCCAAAGTCCCTTTCCTGGTCCTGGCTCTGCCTGCTCAGCAACACACGCTCACGGTCGGAAGCTCAGCTAAAGGAGGGGGCCCAAGCCTTCTGAGCAGTGGTCATCTAACAGGCCTGTGAGGCGAGACTTCAGCGCCGTTGTATCTTGTGGACAGAGAGGAGCTGGTTCATCTGCTCGTTCCCTCCCCAGATGCCTGCTTCAGCATGCGTTGGGCCGGGCTGGTGCTGGAAGCTGGACACCCAATCCTGGTCTCCCACATGGGTGGCAGGGACACAGTCCCTGGAGTCGGCGGCGGCTGCTGCCTCCCGGGATCTGCACTGCCAGCAGGCTGGAGTCAGGAGCCAAAGCCGGGTGGAACCCACGTGCTGTGACTGGGGCCACATTGGCCACACTCCGGCTCCTCCAGTCTTGTTAAGGAGGCAGCGTGGGTTCTCGCTGGCTGTGATTTCATCCCGCTTTGTGGCTTAAGTGCGGTACCGGGGCCTGCATTGGGATCCCTCAGCCAGCACTGTGCTGTGTGGCCCTCTGCTCTCCCGGCACAGCTTCCACCCGTGCCACATGCGTCCAGGAGGCTCCCGGTGCCCCTTTCGGCTCTGGCCAAGACCCATTTCTTCCTCCCCAACCTCTCATTTGTCATCTTCCCTGTGTCCAGCATCAAACCCGCTTCCTCTCTGTTTATCTACTTCTTATTTTCCCTCTGTCCTTCCAAAACTGTGTGTCCGTCCTCGGAATGCTCACTGGATGGCATAGCCGTCCCCTGTGGCTGTGATGTGTGTTCCGTGGCTTGCCTTGAACATGCCCCCTTCCACTTTGTGATTAGCGAATTGCTCAGCACCTGCCTGCTACCACTGGGGGCAGGCTCTCTGGGGGCAGGAGAGCTGACACCACATGTCCACCTGCAGCTGCCCTGGTGCAGTAGCAGTGCCTGAAGCCCGCCACCTGCCGCCTGGCTCTTTCTCTCCTGGGCTCCCGGTCACTTGCAGGGCAGCGGCCCGATTCCTTCCATCCCTTTGGGAGCTGCAGCACCTAGCCCAGCGTCTGCTTCCTAGGAGAAAGTCTGCCTCGACAACGAAGGCCTTCAGAGGCGTTTCCTGGTCACGGCGGCAGGCTGAGGATAGCGGGGCTCACACCCATCGCACTCCAGTGACATCCCCCCCCGCCACCGTCTCCAGCTTCCGGGAGCTGTGTGGCGCCCTGGAAGCTCCTGCAGCCTCTGCTTTCTGGGTCCGTTTCAGAGCCCACGGGGGGCCCAGGAGCACTCAGAGCTGAGATGGTCGCCAGGGCCACCCTGCCCATTGCGGAGCCCCTGGCTGGGTCCGACATTCGGCATCTACAGCTCTTTCTTCTTGTCCCAGGCTGCTCATTCTCTTCTCCCCACACGCCACATTCTCTGGTCCTCTCCTTCACCTCTCTCCTCTGCTCTTGGTTTCCCAGCCCTGTGCAGTCCAGTGCAATTCCGAGGTTTCTCTGCCCAGTCCCGAGCACAGCAAAGCCTTCTTCCCCCGAGGGCGCTGCTGCAGAACTCCTTGGCAGCTGGGTTAGGGCTGAGGGCCTGGGCCGCCTTGGTGCACGGCTGGGACTGCCAGGCCTTCTCTCGCCTCCCCTGGCTCTCTGCCTGCATCCTCTCAGGTGTCTTCCTGCTGGGAAGAGTGAGTGATGGACATCATGAAAATATGATTAGCTGCCCTGGAGGGTGTGATAAAGGGAGTTTTATGGGGTCTGACGGCTTTCTAAGGTTAATGAAGCGCTCAGAGCTAGAGCTCGCCCGGGCCAGTGCCAGGGTCCCTCCCCCGCTGGGGATCGCCTTCCCGCCTCATCAGGTGCCACTGTCCCTGTTCTTGGGGAAACAGTGTCAGGCCAGTGTCTCTCCGGATGCTACAGTCGAATCTTGAGACTGCTCATCCCCCATGTCCGAGTCTCTCCCCCAACTCCTGTTTTCTCTCTCTCACTTTCTTATGCTGCGGGAAGTGTCCCTGGCACTGAGATGATAACGCCAGCATAAAGAACGAGTCTGGGTTTGAGCAGCCAGTTTAGTAATGCGTCCTGAGTGCGTTGGTCAGTCTCTCCCCACTACAACGAACCTTCGAGCAGGCTGACTTCATAAAGCAAAGAGTTATTTTGGCTCCCAGTTCTGGCAGTGTGCAGTCTAAGATGGGACAGCCCCCTCCCCATGTCCCAGCCCTCACAGTGGGTGGGGAAGTGGGCCAGCCATACCCTATACGGAGACAGTCTCATAGGTGCTCTTGCAGTTCGTGTAAGGGGACAAGGCAGAGCCCTCGGTGGGTTTCCAACCCGAACAGCACAGCTGAGCTCATCCAACTACCAGTGCCCAGTGGCACACACCCAGCCCTACTGACTGGTGTGCAGTCTTGCCCAGACCAGCTGCGGGCCACTCCCCACCAGGAGTCTGGGTTCTTGGGAACTGTGCCTCTCAGCCCCTCCTGGCTACCCTGCACCCTCCCCGGGTTCAAGGGAGGGCCGCCTGAGTGGCCGTCTTTCAGGAGCTCGGCAGCCAGAGTGTAACAGGAGCCGTGAACAGGGTTACTGGAGGAGCTCTCTGTATCACCCTGCTGAACTCCTGCCCCGGGAGACAGGGGGCCGGGGCAGGCGTGGCGTCCCTGGCCGGCCTGCTGCCTGCACACACTTTGGTATGCTTTGTTTGCATGTGAGGAAATTGCTGGATTTATCCAAGCCACCCAGCCAGTAGGGGACAGGGCTAGATTCGAATGTCAGGTGGCCCAAGCCTCAGATGCTGCAAAACCAGTCAGGACGCTGGAGACCCCAGACTCTCGGGCAGCTGTGCTGTTCTGTGGTACAGGGAAAAATCTCCAGGACTTGAGGTTTTGGTGATAACCTGAACAGCGAGTGCTTTCTTCCCATCCCTGCTTCCTTGGGTACAGAGTAGACACATGGAGAAGTCATGCTCAGAGGTCTTTTTTTTAAGATTTATTTTATTTATTTGAAAGGCAGAGTTTCAGAGAGGAAGAGGGAGAGAGAGAGAGAGGTCTTTCATCCGTTGGTTCACTTGCCAGATGGCTGCAATGGTTGGAGCTGCGCTGATCCGAAGCCAGGAGCCAGGAGCTTCTTCCTGGTTTCCCACGGAGGTGCAGGGGCCCAAGGCCTTGGGACATCTTCTACTGCTTTCCCAGGCCATAGCAGAGAGCTGGTTCAGAAGTGGAGCAGCCGAGACTCAAACTGGCGCCCATATGGGATTCCAGCACTGCAGGCGGCAGCTTTACCTGCTATGCCACAGCGCCAGCCCCTACCAGAGGTCTAAACAGCCGTGACCATGGCAGTCCCCACTCACTGCCACCCGTGAGTGCCACTCATGCCAGGGCAGTTGCGAGTGCTTGAGCTCGTTTGCTCCCCAAGGACTCTCAGTGGTTCAGTGACGTGGACAGAGGAATGCATGACCCCAGATGTTTGCTCAAGCTGACGGCTGTTGCATTTGCAGAGAACGGCAAATCTGTGCACTGGAGACTGGGAGCCGATAAGGAAGTCTGGGTGTGGGTGATGGGCGAGCACCACCTGGACACGCCCTACGATGTGCTGTGCAACCAGATTGTTGCGGAGCGGGCGCGGCTGCAAGCCGAGCGGGACGCCGAGCAGCTCAGGTAGGAGACCAGCCGGGCTCACAGCATCCGGTGGGAGAGGGCAGTGGGCCTGGAGGTAACAGGTGTCACCCTGGGCACCTTCACCAATTCCCGGCATCCCCACGAGGGTCACTGCCAAGCCCGCTGCCTCACCCCGAAGCCTCCAGCCCTGACCTTCGTGGGTGTCCACTCCCTGCTGATGGTCAGGGCAGTGCAGGTCCACACAGCTGGGCATCAAGGATCTTCCAGGCAAGGCCTTGAGCAGACCACTGAAGCCTGAGGCTTCAGACAGGAAGATGGCTTAGACTGGAGTGATGGGGAAGCCAGGCCCTTTAAAAGATGGTGTCGGGGAGAACCGGGCCTTTACCCAACCCCCTGCTGCCAGCAGGGGCTGGGAAGCGGGCTGTAATTAAGGTGCCGGCAGAGGATTAGCCTCTGGTTCTCGTGCACAGAGGAGGTGAAATCGGAGCTGAGCCTGGAAAGAGCAGTAGAGCTTTTCAGGACAGCAGGCCAGGAAGGGAGGTGCAGGCCGAGGGCGTGAGACAGCCCCGCCTCGAGTGTGAGGGGTTCTCGGGGGAACGTGAGTTCTCCAGGTGTTTGGGGACTCAGGGGCTGAGCCCCAAGGAAGAGCAGACTAGGAGTCTAAGCCTTACTGCACAGGCAGGAGGAGGGGTTTCTTTTTTTTCTTTTCCTTTTTTAAAAGTTTATTTATTTTACTTGAAAGAGTTACACAGCGAGAGAAGCAGAGGCAGAGAGAGAGAGAGAGAGAGAGAGGTCTTCCATCCGCTGGTTCACTCCCCAATTGGCCTCAATGACCAGAGCTGCACCGATCCGAAGCCAGGAGTCAGGAGCTTCTTCCGGGTTTCCCATGCAGGGGCCCAAGGACTCGGGCCATCTTCTGCTTTCCCAAGCCATAGCAGAGAGCTGGACTGGAAGAGGAGCAACCGGGACAGAATCCGGCGCCCCAACCGGGACTAGAACCCGGTGTGCCGGCGCCGCAGGGGGAGGATTAGCCTAGTGAGCCGCAGCACCAGCCTCCTCCTATGAGAATTTAATTGATGACTCTGAAGCACCGAGGGCTTGATGTATAAAACATGGCCTGTTGGTGTTTTTCACGTAATTTGAAGGTGGACCTCTGCGTTGGAAATTCCGCCCACGTGCAAGAGTGTTTTAGATCATTTCACTTTCGTTTATCTTTAGAAAAGCTCAATCTGCAGAATTCCCCGGAAGCATGAGAACGAAATCCCAGCCCTCTGACCCGCCAACTCCGGGGACCCAGGAGGCACCCAGCACCTCTGAGAAAGCAACCCAGGAGGAGGGATCGGGGCAGGAAGTGCGCCCGGCGCCAGCCGTCGAAGCCGAGAAAATCCAGGTGAGTCTGGCGTAGCTGGCAGGAGGCAGCTGACCTGAAGCTGGGAGAGTCTGTAGCTGCTTGGTGAGGACTGGGAAGGACAATGGCCCCAGCCTCAACTTCCTTCTAATTTCTGGGGGTGGGGGATTGGCTCTGCGGATGGTTGATGGAACAGATAAAGCACCTTCGTTTTCTCCTGGGACGGAAGGGACAAAGGGAGAAGTCTCGGAATACAGTTGGACGTTGTTCAGGTATTTCCCGGGTCTTCCCGTGTTACGTGTCTTCTGTGACTGTCGGTACAACACTGTGAAGACTTCTGGCTCTGGGGCTGTGTGGTCTGCGTGGCAGCTGTCCCCGTGTGAATGGGCTCGGCTGGGTGGCCCTAGAACTTGGCTCACAGAGACGGTCAGAGCTGGATCTGGCACCTTCCTGATTCAGAGCGCGCTCTGTGAGTCTCCCTTTGGTGAGGGCTCCCAACACCAGGCCTCCAGGGCTTGCACATGTCTCTCTGTGACTGTGGGTGCCGTGTTTCCCCAGCACAGTACCGTGTTATACCCAGGATGGCTGTGAATTCTCGTACGGTTCAAGTGGGTGAAAAGGTGACTGGCATTTGCTCTTTAGGTACAGTCTGGAAGAACAATAAAAGTACTTGGGGTGGTGCAGTGCTGTGGTGGAGTGGGTAAAGCCGCTGTCTGCGGTGCCGGCATCCCATATGTGCTTTGGTTCGTGTCCTGGCTGCTCCACTTCCTACCTGGCTCTCTGCTATGGCCTGGGAAATCAGTAGAAGATGGCCCGGGTCCTTGGGCGCCTGCACCCGTGTGGGAGACTCGGAAGAAGTTTTTGGTTCCTGGCTCCTGGCTTCAGATTGACTCACCTCCGGCCATTGCAGCCAACTGGGGAGTGAACCAGTAGTGGAAGACCTCTCTCTCTGCCTCTCCTTCTCTCTCTGTGTAACTGTGACTTTCAAATAAATAAATACATCTTTAAAAAAATAGTACATGAGGGGACTTCAAAGAGTTCATGGAAGAATGGCACTGAAAGTATGAGTCTTTTGGTGCAAAGGAGTTTTTTTCATGATATATGGAATATGCATGCTACGAAAAAGCTGTGTGAATTTAAATTATTTTTCATCAAAATGTACTCAATCTTTTCATTTTTTTCCATGAACTAAAAAAAATTTTTTTTAATTTATTGGAAAAGCAGAGAGACAGAGATCTTCATCTGTTGGTTCAATCCCCAAATGCCTGCAACAGTTGAGACTGAACCACCCTGAAGACAGGTCTCCCATGCAGGAGGCAGGGACCCACCCACGTCCATCACCGCTGCCTGCCAGGGTGCACGTTATCAGTAAGCCCGTTCAGAAGTGGAGGAGCTGGGCCTCACATCCAGGCCCTCTGATACGGGATGTGGGCATTCCTAGCAGCTCTTACCCACTCAGCTCATCTCCGCGTGAACTTGCTGAAGTACTCTTGCCTTGCCAGTGACCTAATTCTGCCAGGAATTTAATCACACCGAGAATCGGCAGTGAGGATCTGCCGTGGTTTGACTTCGGTTCAGGTCTCTGGCCCTGCGGTGGCTGTGCTGTCAACTTCTCTGAGCTTGAGAGGTGGAGCATGGTTCTCCGACCTGTCCACTTCACAGGGCCTGGCAGTGCTCTCACAGCCGTCGTGGGCGAGGGTTATTACATGGGAGAGCACCTGCCAAGTGCCTCAGTTAATCCTCACAACAAAGGTACGACTGGAGACTGCACTTGTCCACTTTACAGATGAGAATACTGAGCTGAGGTGTGGTTAAGCAGCCTTGTTTTCTAACCCAGGTCTGCAGGAACCCCTGGGCCACTCTTGGATTGATGGCTCCTTAAGAATATGCAGGAGGGGCCCATGGTGTGGCATAGCAGGTAAAGCCACCACCCGCAGTGCCGGCATCCCATAGAGGTGCTGGTTCCAGTCCCGGCTGCTCTCTCTCCCTCTCTCTCTGCCTCTCCTTCTCTCTCTGTGTAACTCTGACTTTCAAATATATAAATAAATCTTTTATTTTTTATTTTTTAAAGATGTATTTTATTTATTTGAAAGAGTTACAGAGAGAGGTAGAGACAGAGAGAGAGGTCTTCCATCCGCTGGTTCACTCCCTGATTTTCTGCAATGGCTGGAGCTGCGCCAATTTGAAGCCAGGAGCCAGGAGCTTCTTCCAGGTCTCCCACATGGGTGCAGGGACCCAAGGACTTGGGCCATCTTCCACTGCTTTCCCAGGCCACAGCAGAGAGCTGGATTGGAAGAGGAGCAGCCAGGACTAGAACAGTGCCCATTTGGGATGCCGGTGCTTCAGGCCAGGGCTTTAACCCGCTGTGCCACGGTGCCGGCCCCATAAATAGATTTTTTTTTTTTTAACAGGCAGAGTTAGACAGAGAGAGAGAGACAGAGATAAAGGTCTTCCTTTTCCGTTGGTTCACTCCCCAAATGGCCGCTATGGCCAGTGCGCTGCGGCCGGCGCACTGTGCTGATCCAAAGCCAGGAGCCAGGTGCTTCCTCCTGGTCTCCCATGCGGGTGCAGGGCCCAAGCATTTGGGCCATCCTCCATTGCCTTACCAGGCCACAGCAGAGAGCTGGACTGAAAAAGTAACCAGGATAGAATCCGGCGCCCCAACCGGGACTAGAACCCCTGGTGTCGGCTCCACAGGCAGAGGATTAGCCAAGTGAGCCACAGCGCTGGCCTCCGTAAATAAATCTTAAAAAAAAAAAAAAAAAAACAATATGTAGGAATATGCAGATGCCTTAGAAAGGGCTACAAATATGAGGCTTGAATATATGGCCTACAATTGTAAAACTGGGTTTCCACTCCAGGGTCAGCCCTGGAAACTTTCCCCATATGGCTAGGGAGGCCTCTGAGCTTTCTCAGGCCTGCTTTGCACTCGGCACATTTAACACCAAATTCCGTCCCGCCAGCTCTCTTTGTAACACCCCTAATATGAAGAAATACCAGCAACAAATGCCTTAAAGAGCATAAAATATGCGCACTTGAGTTTGTGCTTGAGTTACAATACTTTCCTTGCAAAAAGGTGCGTTTTGTTTTGTTTCTTGTCAAAGCACAAGATTAAACCAGAAGCTAAAATCGATGCCAGAGGGGAGAGGTGTTACTCCAGAGAGATGGCTGCCAGCCGGTCCCAAAGGGAGAGACGGGGCAGGAGAAAGTAAAGGTGGGGTACCAGGAGTACAGAAATGAATGGCGGAGGGTTTTCCGTGTCAGAGAGGTGCCCTGGGGTCCCCCATGGTGTTTGAGGAAGTTCGCTCTGATGGCAGGACACACAGGCTGCCAGGTGGTCTTCTCGGCTAGGGCAAGCGTTTACACAGAGAGCATGGCGTATTGCTTGTACAATTGACTTCATGGCAGATTGAATTGAGATTCCTTTAAAAGGCAGAGTGCCAGAGAGAGAGGGAGAGGCAGAGATCTCCCATCTGCTGGTTCACTCCCCAAATGCCTGCAGCATTTGTGCCTGAGCCAGGCTGAAGTTAGGCACCAGGAGCTCCATCCAGGTCTCCCACACAGGTGGCAGGAACCCAAGTACTTGGGCCATGGTCTGCTGCCTCCAAGGCACATTAGCAGGGAGCTGAATTGACTTGAACCCACATGGGATTTGGATGTCCCAAGTGTGCGGCTTAGCCTGCTGTACCACAATGCCTGCCTCTTATCTATGTTTTTATTGTGAGCTCTGTATGTGTTACTGTAGGGGGTTGAATGGTGTCCCCCTAAATTCGTGTCTATCCAGAACCTCGGGGTGTGAGCTTGGAAACAGGCCTTAGCAGATGTCAGCCAGGATCTCCAGAGGAGATCGTCCTGAGTTTAGCAGTGGCAGGTGGGGTCCTCCCCTAGAGCTTTGCTGGCACTGTGGTCTCAGCCTGCTGGCCTACAGAGCTGGGAGAGAGTAACTCTCTGTTGCTGTCTTAAAGATGCATTTATGTATTTGAAAGAGTTACAGAGGGAGAGGGAGAGACAGAGACAGAGCGAGAGGGAGAAATCTTCCATCCACCAGTTCACTCCCCAAATGACCACATTGGCCACGGCTGGGTCAAGCTAAAGCTAGGAGCCAGGTGCTTCTTCTGTGACTCCCATGTGGGTATCAGGGGCCCAAGCACTTGGCCCATCTTTTGCTGTTTTCCCTGGAGTATTAGCAGGGGGCTGGAGCAGAAGTGGAGCAGCCAGACACAAACCAGTGCCCATATGGGATTCTGGCATTGCAGATGGCAGCTTAACCCACCACGCCTCAGCCCTGGCCCCCTCTGTTGTATTATGTCACCAACTTTGGCAATTTGTCACAGCGGCCCTAGGATTAAGTGGGGTGGGGGCAAGGCCACAGAGCAGGGTCTTGTAGATGACTTTGTATTTTGACCCTTTTGCCAAGAGCAATTGGAATTTGTCAGTGGATTGTTAAGGACAAGATTGGTTGGCCTGTTCAGATTTGTATTTTAAAAGTGCCTGATTGTTCTTTTTTAATTAATTAATTAATTTGAGAGCTACAGATAGAGAGAAGGAGAGACGGAAAGATCCTCCATCCTCTGGTTCACTCCCCAGATGGCCGCAATGGCCAGAGCTGAGCTGATCCAAAGCCAGGAGCCAGGAGTTTCTTCTGGATCTCCCACATGGGTGCAGGGGCCCAAGCACTTGGGCCATCTACTGCTTTCCTGGGCCATAAGCAGAGAGCTGGATCGGAAGAAGAGCAGCTGGGATGTGAACTGGTGCCCACCTGGGATGCTGGTGCCACAGGTGGAGGCTTAGCCAACTGGGCCACAGTGCCATTCTGGGGTCAGGGTGGATGAAGGACCAAGGTTTCTAAGTGTGGCTGCTGGGAGTGTGGGAGTGTCCCAGTGTGAGGAGGGGCTGGTGTGAAGGGAGAGAAGGGGTCTCGTTGAGACACGCAGAGGATTCGTGCTTTCCTGCGGTGGTGGTGGATATAAGCTGGTCTTGTCTACAAGGACAACATGCAGAGGACGTGGAGTTCCCACGCTTTTCTCCTGTAGTCACGAGGGTACTTGAAAAGCTCCTGGCAAGTACAATTAAAAGATACATTTATTTTGGCTCAATTTTTTTTTTAAAAAAAATCCACACCTAATTTTTCATACTGTGCATTTTCCATGAATCTTTTGAAGGCTGCCTTATATTTTATTTCACATTCACTTCCTAACACCCTTGGAGGGGACACCATACAACCATGAACGAGCATTTCTTTTGCATAGGTGAAGAGACGAATATTCACAGAGATTACTCGATTTGTCCCCAAGTGAGAGCGACAGAGCTCTCATTCTTGGAATCGGCTTTCATTCCCACTCTCATCCCCATCTTCAGAACAGGATTCACCCCCTTCCCCAGGCCTTCTCCTGGATGATAACTCGGGTGGGAAACCAAGAGAGAGCTGCCAGACCCACCCAGCAGGTCTCTGAAAGGCAATTCGGGTTGGCTCCAAGTTTCGGCCATCATTTATTTAAACTGTAGTCTCTAGGGGCTGGCACGGTGGCACAGTGGGTGTGGCTGCTGGCAGGGCCGGCATCCTGTGTCGGAGTGCTGGTCCGAGTCCTGGCTGCTGTTCCTGTTCCAGCTCCCTGCTAAAGAGCCTTGAAAAGCAGCAAAAGATGCGCAAGTCCTTGGGCCCATGCCACCAACGTGGGAGAGCAGGGTAGAGTTCTGGTTGCTGGCTTTGGCCTGACGTGACCCTGGCATCTGTTGTGAACCAGTGATACAAGATACTTCTCTCTGAGGTGCGATGATAAACCCTGTCTGAGTACCTCTGGGACGATTTAAAGAGCGTTCAGTCTTCCAGGATTGTCCTCAGGATTCCAGGAAAACCAGCTCTGGATGGGCTGACGTAAAGTAGTCTTACTCGATTTGCAGTGCATTTCCACACGGCGGGTCATCCCCAGAACCCGTACCCCATAATCTGATAAAGGACGTTAGACCTAACACAAAGCTCTCTTGACTACAGGCTGGTCTGGTCCAGAATCTGCCAGGGGCAGGCTTTTAGCCAGCTGGTTAAAATGCCCATGTCCTGTGTCACAGTGCCTGCGTTCGACTCTTTCTTTCTGCTGACATGTGCCCTGGGAGGCCGCGGTGATGACTCACGTGGTTGGGGGCCTACCCCCCCCCACCCCCATGGGAGACCTGGATTGAGTTCCAGCTCCCAGCTTCAGCCCCAGCCAGTGCAGGCATTTGGGAAGTGAGCCAGCAGATGGAAGGCTTCTGTCTCTCCCTCTCTCTGTCACTCTGCCTTCTAAAAAATCTCAATCTACCACGATGAGAGCTCTGTCTCTGTCCCTCTCTCTGTGTCACTCACCTTCTCTCTCTCTGCCTCTCAAATAAGTAAATGAACTTTAAAACGAGATAAAGTAGAATCCCCTGAGGGTTACAGAGAATGGGTGAGTTCAATTCAACCCACATGTTGGTGTGTGTAGCATGGTGGGAGCTCCCGGAGCAGTTGGTCCTTGTCAGGGGCCAGTGCTTCCAGGAATGCTGTGTGCAGGCAGTGACTGGGGTGTCCCAGTGGGCCTGAGTAGAAGTCAGGGTAAATCCCACGGTTTTGAGTAAGTTGAAATCAGGTGGTTTTGGTGAACAGGTGCATTTGCGTCCGAGATGGACACGGGGGCGTTGGTGGCGCGGTGAGGCCTCTGATGTTCTAGGTGACGCTCGCGTGTAGCCCTGAACGGCTCTCAGAGGACTTCACGCAGCCTGAGGCAGTGGGGAGCATATTTTTATTCCCGTCCAGGTCTAGGACAGTGGTTTGTGCAAAGTCCCAGACAGCAGGGGGAAAGGGGAGAGGGGGATGAGGAAGCGGGGGAGGGAAAGGACCACGGCCAACGGCCTGGCAGCTGGGGCCAGTCTGAGTGACACCAGCCTCACCTGCCACTCCGCTCTCGGTGTGCCCCGGTCACCTGCTCACCTGCACCGTGATGGCACTGTCTGTGCAGCGGGGGCTGGTGTCGGCTCCAGCCGGGCGAATCGCAACTGTTTTCTCATCTACTAGAGCTGGACCAAAAATCCCTGCCTTGTTTTACTCATAGGTTTTTTAGTTAAAAAAAAAAATTACAGGAAATAATGTATTTGTAAATGCTTTGAATATCAAAGATTTCAATACCGATCTAAGGGTTTTTTTTAAAGATTTTTTATTTATTTATTTGAGAGGTAAAGTTAGAGAGAGAGAGAGAGAGAGAGAGAGAGGTCTTCCATCTGCTGGTTCACTCCCCAAATGGCTGTAATGGCTGGATCTGGGCCATTCCAAAACTGGGAGCCAGAAGCTTTTTCCTGGTCTCCCACGTAGATGCAGGGGCCCAAATTCTGGGGGATTTGGGAATTCCACAGCTTTCCCAGGCCATAGCAGAGAGCTGGATGGGAAGTGGAGTAGCCGGGACTCGAACTGGCGCCCATATGGGATGCCGGCACCGCAGGTGGAGGATTAACCTACTGCACCATAGTGCCGGCCCCTAAGGGGTTATTATTATTATTTTTGTGAAGTTTATTTCTTTATCTGGAGGTAAAGGTTAAGAGTTAACACCCATTGAGAGAGAGAGAGAGCGAGGGAGAGAGAGTTTCCTTCTGCTGGTTCACTCCCCCAAATGTCCACAGCAGCTGGGTTTGGACCAGGGCTGAAGCCAGGATCTGGGAACTCAACCCAGGTCTCTGGGGAGCTGAAGCCAGAAGCCAGAACTGGGACTGGAACCACGGCCCTCTGATGGGGGACACAGTCCTCCCAACTGGTGTCTTAACTGCTAGGTGAGATGCCCACCCCTTTTCAGGTTTTATAGAAGAGATGCTGAGTGTGCTCCGTGGTGTTCACGGGGGTCTTCAAAGCGTTCATGGAAGACGCAGGGTGTGAAAAAGCTGCCCGGATTGCAGATTCCTCGCCCGTACTAATTGAACTTCATCTTTTAGCTCTGTCTTTCCACTGAGTTTTTGACATCCTCACCTAATGCCCCCCGGAAGGGTTTGGGGTGACACTGTCTCCTAGAGAGTTTTGGGTTTCAGAATACTCAGTAAGGGAATGCTAGCCTCAGGTCATTTTGTGAGCTATTGGTGATATGATGAGAGTGAGTACTTGGAGGAACTGGACTTTCACCCTGCTTTGTCTCTGTAGGCCCTCCTTTTCCTAATCTATAAAACGGGAGACTTTCTAAGCTGTTTTGTAGCCGCAGAGCCCATGCCTGCAGCTGGGGCAGACGTCACTAATCGATCGCAGCACTCTCTCCTGTGGGCCAGGCATGAGCTCACATCCTGGCCATCACAGTGCTCAGGCAGCTGCTGGAGGTTGTAGCGCTTGCTCTGGGGATGGGTTCTGTTTGCTGAGATGGCTCCTCCTGAGTCTCCTTCCAGCTCTGAGCACTGGGCTCCCAGCCCGCAGCCACGCCGCATGACCTGAGGAAGCCTCAGTGGATGAGCCGCGGGGTGAGAGCTGGACTTCCGTTTGCCAGGTGCAGCTGAGCAGGAGTACGAGGTGCCAGGCTTGGATGGACTCAACTCATCTCTGCAAACCACAGTCTGTGTTCTCCAGCCGGGTGGCAGATGTCCTCGTGTGACTTTCTTCTTGTCACCACCCTCCACCCCAGACTCTGGACATCTCTCTTGGCCCACCTGATGGTCTCACACACAGGCTGTAGACAGCTGGGCCCGGCCTTGGGGTTGTCACCAGGAACTGGACCCGGCCTTGCAGGGGGTGGATTCTGGGGTTGTAAACAGGACACTCAGCTGCCCAGCTGCTGGATTTGCACATGGACATAATATTTTATACCTTTGTGACTCGAGTTGCCTGTGTGTGAGCCGGTGGCGTCATCCAAGGAAATCCCTCGCAGAACAGTGGAAGAGTTGCTGCTCCGCCCTTAGAGCCCCGAGAAGCAAGCCTGGAGCCCCGAGGAGGTGGCTGTGCCCGTGCCTCGGCGCCCCTGCTCAGGGCATCCTTCTCACACACTCAGGGTGACCGCTGCAAGGGGTGTTTGACATTTTCATTTTACAGAGTCACTTCCCGTAATCACCTGCCTGGTTAGGTGTCGGGTTCCTGGAAAGAGTGGTGCTGATGGAGTAGAAGACTGCGCATCTGGGACCTGTGCTGTGGCACAGTGGGTTAATCCTCCGTCTGCAGTGCCGGCATCCCATATGGGCGTCGGTTTGAGTCCCGGCTGCTCCACTTCTGGCCCAGCTCTCTGCTATGGCCTGAGAAAACCATAGAAGATGACCCAAGTCCTTGAGCCCCTGCACCTGCGTGGGAGACCTGGAAGAAGCTCCCGGCTCTTGGCTTCAGATCAGCACAGCTCAAGCGGCCAATTGGGAAGTGAACCGTGGATGGAAGACCTCTCTCTCTCTCTCTGCCTCTCCTCTCTCTGTGTAACTCTTTCAAATAAATAAAATAAATCTTAATAAAAAAAAACTAAAAAGAAGACTGTGCATCTGGGGATGGAATTTCTGTCGCTACAGGCAATGTGACAAGGGACTGCCTCCTCTATAAAATAGTGGTGAGGCTGGCATGGTGGTGGAGAGGGTAAAGACACCACCTGTGACGCCGGCATCCTATGTGGGCACCGGTTCGAGTCCTGGCTGTTCCACTTCTGCTCCAGCTCCCTGCTAATGGCCTGGGAAAAGCAGCAGAAGATGGCCCAAGTCCTTGGGCCCCTGCCACCTTCGTGGGAGATCCCAGTGAAGCTCCTGGCTCCTGGCTTCAGCCTGTCCCAGCCCCAGCTCTTGTGGCCATTTGGGGAGTGAACCAGCAGATGGATGATATCTCTCTTTTCCTCTCTCTCAGTTACTCTGACTTTCAAATAAATAAATCTTTTGTAAAGTGTTATTAAAATAGAGGTTAGGCCGGCGCCGCGGCTCACTAGGCTAATCCTCCACCTTGTGGTGCCAGCACACCAGGTTCTAGTCCCGGTCGGGGTGCCAGATTCTGTCCCTGGTTGCCCCTCTTTCAGGCCAGCTCTCTGCTGTGGCCAGGGAGTGCCGTGGAGGATGGCCCAAGTGCTTGGGCCCTGCACCCCATGGGAGACCAGGATAAGTATCTGGCTCCTGCCATCGGATCAGCGCGGTGTGCCGGCTGCAGCGCGCTGGCCGCGGCGGCCATTGGAGGGTGAACCAACGGCAAAAGGAAGACCTTTCTCTCTGTCTCTTTCTCTCACTGTCCACTCTGCCTGTCAAAAAAAAAAAAAAAATAGAGGTTGTATTTAGCAGCACTGTTCTTTTACAAAAGCAGCTGAGAACCGGTGGGAAGCAGCTTTGCCAGGTGTCATCTGCTGGACACAGCAGCTGGTGTCCCCTGAAGATGCTGTTCGCAGCCCAGCCCAGCCCAGCCTGGGAGCTTCTCACTGTGTAAGAGCTGGAGGCAGTGAGGGGCTGGCTGCTGTGTCCTAGCTGGGGACGAGGCCTCAGGACTGTCCCTGTCAGAGCTCAGCAGGTGGATTTTACTCTGCCAAGCTGTTGCCTGCCCCAGAATATCCGCTTTGTCCTTATTTCCGTCTGTGGTGATGGCAGCCGAGCGAATCGGACACGATGCTCTGATTAATATCTCCCCAGGGTGTGGTGGCTCCTGGGTGGTCACGGGGACCCTCCTGGTGCCTGTCACTGAGCAGGAGGCAATGATAAACAGCAGGGCTTAGCTGTCAGCCGGCCACGTTCTGCATAGTGCAGGGGGGGAAGCAGATGTCATTCCCAGGCGAAGGCAAGTGTGATGGGGAGTTAATAGGACCCAGGGAAGTGACAGGTGAGGCACTGTGGGAATTAGAAGTGCCCTGGGACTGAGTGGAGCTCCCAGGGGCCCCTCTGTGTAGGCTGCAGTCTCTCCTGTGAGAGAACCTGGGAGACAGGAGAGCAGCTCACGGGGGTGGGGTGGGGGCGGTGCTGGCAGAGCAAGCTTGTTCTTGGAGGATCCGCATGTGCTTCTTGGCGTGCTTGGGATTTGTAGGCTGGGGGCTCGTTCATGGGAGGCCTCGAAGAAAACGCTATCCGTCACCTCCAGATTGTGTGTCCAGAGACATGGTCAATGATTTTACAGAAATGGCCTGCAGAGTGGGAGGCTGAGAAAGGGGGGACCAAACATGGGGGGTTTGAAAGTACTGCCAACGATAAATAAAGACAAAGCCCTGCCTCTGGCAGTTCCTTGAGTAAGTCTTCCTCTTGCTGTCTTCTTAACCAGATGGGATCAGAGGAGAAACCACGGGTCTGTCCACCATCCCCACTACACGTGCAGTCACACGCACATCATGTACACACACACAGCAGACACGCATGCACACTTTGCACCCTGACACATCATGTGCACACACACAACTGACATGCAAGCATACTTCCCATACTGACACATCATGTACACACAGCAGACACACATGCACACTTTCCACAGTGACACGTGTACACACGCAGCATACTTGCACCTCTTGCACACTGACACATCACGTGCACACACACAGCACGCTCACACATCACGTGCAGACAGCAGACACGCGTGCACACTTTCCACACTGACATTTCCTGTGCACAGAGGTTCACAGTAGACATGCAAACTGTTCACACTGCTGTGAGTTTCTGATGCCCACTCTCTGTCGTTTCACAAGAAGGAACAATGAAACACTCTGCTGGAATGTACACTTCCGTTGTGAACTTGACATTGAAACCACGTGTGTTCAGCTGCGTCTGAAGTCTTCTCTGATTCACAGCGTGTGTCCCCAGCAGTTAAGCAGCAGGTTGTAAAGTGAGTGTCAGACGTCATGGAAGCTTCCACTTAGCTTGTCCTTTTGTCACCTCCCCTTTCAAACCTAAGTTAAGGTTCCCATTTAGTCCGAAACCAGCAGTTCTAAAGCCAGGCTTGTTGGCGTGCCTGCAGAATGTTGCTAAGTCCAGATATCTACTCTGGAAGAGTGCAAGGGAATCTACTGAAGCAGAACTAGGAGCCCAGCTCCTTGTGGTGGGCACTGGGGCTTGGTGAGCAGGTGGGGCTGAGAAACCTGTGCTTGGGGCAGGGGACCTGCTGTGGCATTGCCTGGCTCCCGTCTGCAGGCGGCCGCCTTGCCAATCTCTGCAGGTGAGGGAGGGAGCCAGGTGTACCCTCATGGTAAGGCACCTACTGTAAAAGAGTGAGGAAATAGGTCCCTGAGATACAAGCTAGAATTTTGAGGGTCAAGTTGGGTATGGAAGGAGGTATAATCAATCCTATCCCAAACCAGTATCCCTTTCCCTTGCCTTCGGTGAACCTAAAGGAAGCATTTCAGTATAGCTATGTGAGCGCTAAAGTACTGAGAAGACCAGGAAGAAAACAGGGAGTTAACCATGCTTGTCTTATTAATTCAAGAGTGGAGCCATGATCACTGGATTACACAATTACCCAGGTGGTGTCCAGTAACAGTAATCGAATTTCAGAGTAGCTTATAAAGGGAAATTTTACATGATAGAGTCATAAGATGTGAGCACCTTAATAGGCATTTGAACTGTTGTGCTTTTAATTTTTTTTTTTTTTTGATAGGCAGAGTGGACAGTGAGAGAGACAGAGAGAAAGGTCTTCCTTTGCCGTTGGTTCACCCTCCAATGGCCACCGCAGCCAGCGCGCTGCGGCGGCACTCTGCGCTGATCCGCAGCCAGGAGCCAGGTACTTCTCCTGGTCTCCCATGGGGTGCAGGGCCCAAGCACTTGGGCCATCCTCCACTGCACTCCCTGGCCACAGCAGAGAGCTGGCCTGGAAGAGGAGCAACCGGGACAGAATCCGGCGCCCCGACCGGGACTAGAACCCGGTGTGCCAGTGCTGCTAGGTGGAAGATTAGCCTAGTGAGCCGCGGCACCGGCCTGAACTGTTGTGCTTTTAAAAAACAACAAAAAGAGTATCTTAATCCAAATGTTTAATGTAAATTAGAAGAGAAAAAAAACAAACCTGATTTCTGGTCTGGTCACCAACTTTAAGAGGTACAGCTATGTTGCAGGTGTGTTACCTCTTCTGTGTCCAGCTCATCACAAGCAGGTGCTGGGCAGAAAGATCCGGAGTCCTGGGTGAGGAGGCCCGGGGCCTTTTGACTCTTGGTGGTCAGAGGTCAGTCAGTGAGCCTCCCTGGGGCTAAGTCTCCTGACCTGTGGGATGGAGGTGCAGGAGCCACACAGCACTAGGTTAAAGTGAGCATCAAAGGAAATATTTTTTTTTTAAAAAAAGATTTATTTATTTATTTGAAAGGCAGAGTCACAGAGAGGCAGAGGCAGAGAGAGAGGTCTTCCATCTGCTGGTTCACTCCCCAGATGGCCGCCGCAGCTAGAGCTACACTGAGCTGAAGCCAGGAGCCAGGAGCTTCTTCCAGGTCTCCCACGTGGGTGCAGGGGCCCAAGGACTTGGACCATCTTCTACTGCTTTACCAGGCCACAGCAGAGAGCTGGGTTGGAAGTGGAGCAGCTGGGACTCATCCCATATAGGATACTGGCACTGCAGGCGGTGGCTTTACTCAGTATGCCACAGTGCCAGCCCCCAAGGAGATCTTATACAGGAAACTGTTTTACAAAGTATTGCATTAGCTCTGAGTATTATTTCCCATTATTGTTTGCAGTTGGGTTCCTGTGTCCATTGCATCAAGATGCCCCCAGCCGGTCAAGTTTGTAAGACCGATACTCTTTTCCTTTCTCATGGATCATACACCAGGCTTCTCCTGGAGTGAGAAATAAGAGTGGCTTTGGAAACTGTGGGTCAGAAACGCCCTGCCCAGCACCCCTTTCTAGCTCTGCACCCTGCCGTTTTTGAGGGGGTTCCTGCCCGGTTCCGTGGTTTGCAGCTTGATGTATGGGGTGTGAGTGGAGATGTGACAGAAGTGGATGACTTGCTCTTGTAGGTTTCAGAATAAACACACACACTCAGGACAAGGCACTGTGGATAGGCCAGAACATCCCCCATCATATGTGCGTCTGCTGTATTTTTAAGTCAGGGATGGGGCAGTCTCTGAGCATAGTTTTGTCAGGAACAACGCTGCAGAAAAGGAGAACGCGTATGCTTGGTTCCTGCTGTCCTAAACCACGTGACAGCAGAATCGCTCTACATTTGCAACAACCAAGTGGATTGTTCTGCTGTACATCTCATTAGTCTGGATGCCTCAGGAAACATCTCCACTCTCTCGCTTTTATTCTTTGTAGCTTTATCAAAACAGTTCCACTGTGTTCTGCCTTTCCTGTTATTTTAAAAAATGTATAAAGGAGTGGAAGAGAGGAAAAAATATGTGGAAATGGAAGGGCTAGAGGCCTGGTTTGATTGGTTTACCCTGCACATATGTTGTATGATTTAGTGTTTATGATTTATTGTATGCTTTATTGGTTTACTCTGTGTTTATGTGTTGGAAAACTGCACTGTATACCATAAAAATATACAAATATCACATGTTAAACATTTTGAACATAATAATTTTTTTAAAAAATTTATTTATTTATTTGGAAGTCAGAGTTAGAGAGAGGGAGAGGCAGAGAGATCTTCCGTCCATTGGTTCACTCCCTAGATGGCAGCAACAGCTAAGATTGAGCCAGACTGAAGCCAGGAGCCAGGAGTCAGGAGCCAGGAGCCAGGAGCTTCTTCCAGATAGCAAGGGCCCAAGAACTTGAGCCATCTTTCACTGCTTTTCCCAGGCCACAGACAGGGAGTGGGATCTGAAATGGAGCAGCTGGGACACAAATCAGTGCCCATATGGGATGCTGGCGTCACAGGGGGTTGCTGTACCCAGTACGCCACAATGCTGTCCCTAATCTTACTTTTAAACAAAGCAGATATTAAGTTAGATAGCAGCAGCAACTGTTTCTCAAATTGGTTTTAGAATTGGCACGTTGGCCCTTGGGGAAGGGTATTTGTGGCCGTGTAAGATTGATGTTGTCAGCAGGGTCGGGTCTCTGTGATCTAGTTGCTTATGTGGACTGAGTTGCCTACTTGTGTGCTTAACTTTTTTGTAATATTATCCCTTGGCCAATCTGCGTGGACGGCCCACCCAGGTCTAACTGGGGTCTTCATCTGGCTTGGTGAACGCGGACAGTCGACTAGCTTCTGATGTCAGTAGATTTTAGTTTTTATTTTCACAGAGTGTTTGTTTAAATATTTGTGGTGATTTTTATTTTTAAAGAGAGTCAGAATGAGGATACCTTGAAAAGTCCGTGGAATTTTATTTTGGTGCAAAAGATTTTTCAGAGCCGTGCAGTTTTTCACAGCATGCCTTTCTCTTGAACTCTCAAGACCCCTTGTACGCATGGATTTGAACATTTTTTTGCACCAAAGTAAACTTCTCTTTGAACTTACTTTTCTATGCACATTTTGAAGTGGCCATGTTGGAAGTGGATAAATTTGACTTTTACAGTGCCCAAAGTTTCAGCAGCTGCAGAGGTCTCTGCGTGGCAGCAGAGAGGTGACCGCATATGAGCTCACATCTGTTCTTGCTGGGAGACCCTGTGGAGGGGACAGAAAAGTGAGACTTGAGACCCTGCCCTGCTGTCTGCTAACAGTTCATCTTAACCCTTTGGCAAAAGATGACAGTGACTCTCGGCATACACCAAGCATGTATGGGCCTTGAAAGTGCTTTATAGGCAGAAACTGTACAGGCGGTGTGTGGTCGCCCCTGCCACCTGCCATGTTTGGTACAGGAATAAGTAAGGTTCTGTTCTCTGGACCCCAGTCTCAGGAGCAGTCTCTGGGAAGCCCGCTCACCCTGCCTCCCTCTGGGGCTGCTGGGCATGGTAATCCTGACTGAGCCCATCTGCTTCTGGATTGACACCACACATTGGAGCCCACGAGCCTGGCTGCTGTGGAATGAAGATCTCTTTAGCTCTCACGATTTTCCATCAGTGAAATGCCCCCTGGCATATGTCATTGATTGGCAAAACATGTAACTGTGACTCAGCGAACTTGTTTTATGCAGGTCTTAGGTTGGTCCCAATATTTTAATCCTTTGTCGTGGTGGCAGATCTTGGTTCACCCAGAGGTAGGATTTTTACAAATGTGCTTCTTAGTGTGTGCAAGTAGCCTTAGCGGTTACAGTGTGTTCCAGACACAAAGGAGAGAAGTATTTGAAGAGGTCTTCATCTTGGGAGTGGTGGTGACGTGAATCAGTTTTGTGCTGAAACTCTTGTACTCGAGAACAGGCTTTTGAACTTGGGTATGAACTAAATCCAGAAATCGAAACCTCACAGACAAAGATGGTATGTCACCTCTGACTTCTCCGAGGGGGTGGGGTGCAAGGCTGCAGGGGTCACCTTAGCCCAGGCATCGTGTCCTTCACACTGGCAGGAGTTCCTGTCTGTGCTTGCTTTAGAGTTATTTAAAGAATATAAAGAGCCCCATCGCACTTGATAAATGCAGAAGCAGTGAGCGTGGTGAGCATGCTGGCAGAAAAAAAGTAAGAGATAATTTGTAAAATACAAGTGGTGATAAAAGCAGTGCTGCCGCATGCGTGGATGACATGTTTTTCTGTTGAGAGAGCGATTCTTGTTTTTTTTTTTTTTTAATTTTTATGTTTTATTTTTGACAGGCAGAGTGGACAGTGAGACAGAGAGACAGAGAGAAAGGTCTTCCTTTTGCTGTTGGCTCACCCTCCAATGGCCGCCGCGGCCGGCGCACTGCGCTGATCGGAAGGCAGAAGCCAGGTGCTTCTCCTGGTCTCCCATGGGGTGCAGGGCCCAAGCACTTGGGCCATCCTCCACTGCACTCCCGGGCCACAGCAGAGAGCTGGACTGGAAGAGGGGCAACCGGGACAGAATCTGGCGCCCCGACTGGGACTAGAACCCAGTGTGCCGGCGCCGCAAGGCGGAGGATTAGCCTAGTGAGCCGCGGTGCCGGCCTTGTTTTGTTTTTAAAAGATTTACTTATTTGAGAGGTGGAGAGACAAAGGCAGAGGTCTTCCATCCACTGGTTCACTCCCCAGGTGTCTGCAATGGCTGGAGCTATACCGATCTGAAGCCAGGAGCCAGGAGCTTCTTCCGGGTCTCCCACGTGGGTGCAGGGGCCCAAAGACTTGGGCCATCTTGCACTGCTTTCCCAGGCCATATAAGAGAGCTGGATTGAAAGTGGAGCAGCCAGGCCTAGAACCAGTGCCCATATGAGATGCTGGTGCTGCAGGTGGCGGCTTTACCCGCTGTGCCACAGCAGCACCGGCCCCTTGAGCGAGTGATTCTGAGGAACAGGGAGTAACTGCATTTGATGCGTGGTGCCCATGTCGGGAACAGTGATTGGCAGGAGATGGGGGGTGTGTGACAAAGTGGACCCTGCCATTGCATGCACGATTAGGAGATCACTCTCAGAGCCCCTCCAGCCTAGTGCGATTCAGGAAGCACCTCAGAGCGTAAGGGCTTGAAGGCTGAGCACCCTGAGGTGGCCACTGACAATATCTTGATCCTGAACTCTGCTGGGGTGTAGGTCCAGGTGTGCCTGAGCCTGGGCAGGCAGGTGAACGGTGGGAGAAGCAGAAGCTCCAGCACCGGCTGGCCGTGTGACGCTGGGCAAGCCGCCGGGGCCTCTGAGATGGCGTCTCTTCACCTGGAAACCGGGCGTTATGCTCCCATCCACCAGAGAGCTTGTGAGGAGTGAAAATAACACCCGCAGGTCACTAATGCACAGCCTTCGGACGCTGTAGCTGTGAGTGGGCTGAGCATCAGTTGCTACCCTGGACGAGTAAAACCCTCAACACAGAGCTCAGCAGGTGCCACCAGCAATTTCTGTGGCGCATCGTGACAGCTAAGGCATACTCAGCTTTTTCTTGAAACTAAGAGGCAAAGGGACTATAGATGGGGTGGGTACTGCCCCGTCCATTGATTGGTTCAGTCCCCCAAATTCCTGCAGCGGCTGAAGCTGGGCTGGTGCTGGGGCCAGAGCCGGTAGCTGCGGACAGAATCCAGGTCTCCCATGTGGTGACAGGCACTTAATTATTTGAGCCATTGCCATTCCCTGGCAGGGTCTGCCCTGCCAGGAAGCTGGAGTCAGGGACCAGAGCTGGCACTCAAACTCAGGTCCTCTGGTAGGGCACATGGATTGTGCCTGCTCCTGGGCTCAACTTTTGAAACAACAAGACCCAAAATGCAGCAGCCAAAACACATTAGAGATTATTTTTTTTAAGATTTATTTATGTATTTATTTTAAAATTTAGAGTTACACAGAGAGAGGAGAGGCAGAGAGAGAGGTCTTCCATCTGATGGTTCACCCTCCAATTGGCCACAATGGCCAGAGCTGCGCCAGTCCAAAGCCAGGAGCCAGAAGCTTCTTCCTGGTCTCCCACGTGGGTGCAGGTCCAAGGACTTGGGCCATCTTCTACTGCTTTCCCAGGCCATAGCAGAGAGCTGGACCGGAAGTAGAGCAGCCAGGACTTGAACTGGCGCCCATATGGGATGCTGGCACTGCAGGCCAGGGCATTAACCCGCTGTGCCACAGCACCGGCCCCATAGAGGTTAACTTTTGTCTCTGGTAACATTTTGACTGGGTGTTCTGACCTGAGAGGACTCAGCCTCAGTTATTCAGCAGCTGAGGCTTTTGGGCGGCTCAGCTGTTGTGAGGAGTGACATGGCCACTGTCAGCAGTCTATCCCAAGGAGGGGTGTGTGTGTGTGTGTGTGTGTGTGTGAAGGAGGCTTGAAGGACTTGGAGAGAAGGGACAGATGCCACTTGTCACCTGCATTATACTGAGATAACTTACTCACGTGAGCACACCTGCCTGCTGGCTAGACAGTGCAGCCAGGGACCCACTGCTAAGAGCAGCGAGCGTCTTCGAGGCCAGCTGTCTGGGCCCTGTGGGTTTATTCATGGCACAGTCATGGCCCAGGAGGCTCTCTGGTCTCCTCACTCATAACGGTGCTGATCTCTTGTGAAAGACTTGCTGACGAGTCTGAGCTGGAGCAGAAGTCAGGAATGAGCTGGGTCCTGGTAGTGTGCAAGCTGTGGGTGGCCCCGGGGCTGTGCACTCAGACCAGGGGAGGGTGGCGGGGGCCTGTGCCCTGCTCTGGCCTGAGGAGGCACCCATTGTGATGCATCAGCTTGGGCACAAATGGTGGTGGCAGGGGGCCGGGGGAGGGGAAGGTTGGCTCATGGCAGGCAGGAATGACACCAGGGAACCCAGGCCGTGGGGGGAGCTGGCCCTGGGGAAGTTCCTGTGGGACAGCAAGAACCCTAGAAGCTGGCTGGCATAGGCAAGAAGGGGGAGCAGTGTGACCAGGCAGGGGGACTGGGCCTGCTCCCAGGCACCAGACTAGCATGGAGGAGGACGAGGCGTTGTGCAGTGAATGCTGGAGACCGAAGGTTTCCCTGGCCTTGGCTGAGTGAGACAGAGAGAATAAGAGAACAGATTAAATGAGGGAGCAACGCTGATGTCTGAAGTCCCCACAGGGCCAGACGGGAGGAAGGCACAGCAAACCGCCGGCTCCTGACCCCTGCACAGGTTCCCATGCCGGGATCCACTTGGGGACCCAGGTGCCGTGGGGTGAGGGCGGCAGGAACGCACCTTTGGAACTGGGATGCGTCGACAGATGATCTTTCTGGGAGTGCGTTGCAGCTCTGGGTGCTATAAAAATGTGTTTCGTTTAATTTTTAGTCACTCTGCCGTTCTTCAAGGACTATTCAACAAATGTTGGCAGATTCTGTGAGTCGTATGGAGGCATGTGGATTCCGCCAGGTAAAAGACTTCGCACTCCGACTTCAGGGGGCTAAGTGCTCAGCCACTTCCGCTGCTGTTTCACAAATTAGTTAATTAGTCTCCCGCAGAAAGGAAATGAGGCGGCAGAATGCGGCATCTGTCCTCAAGCCGCAGACACCAGCCATTCATCTCTCCCCGTTTATCTGGAGCCGGGCGCGTCTTGAACAGCACGGAAGGAACAGGTGCGGAGATGGAGCCGCAAAACCCCTCCTGGGGGGCCTGGAGCAGAGGCCACGTCCTGGCTGCTGCAGACTCCCGGGGCTGATCTCAGAGATGGATCACACGCCGATGACGTCACGTGTGTGCTCCGTGCTGCTGGGGGCCGCGCCCCCTGGTGCCCGCTGTGCCCACTGCGCAGAGCTCCCTGAGGCACGGGTGCCTCCCAGGCCCACTAGGTGCCGATTCCCACCTACAGGCCGATCCCTGCTTCCCTGCGTTGTGCTAGGCTGTTGTCGCCTCACACCTGGCTCACAACACGTAAGACACAGATGGGCTCTCAGAGACTGTAGTAGGATGTGACCCTCCCCTGCCACCGAAAGCCTGGAAAAGCAAAAAGGGGCTCTGAAGGAGATGGCCTAGAGGCCTGCCTCTGTGTGGACCGCGCCGTCGGCTCGCTGCCTGCCTCCGTGTGGACCGCGCCGTCGGCTCCCTGCCTCCACTAGCGGCGTGTGCGTAAGCAGGGAGAGCTTGCGTTTCTGAGACTGCAGGAAAGCACGGTGGACTTTGAGAACTGTCGTCCCTGCGTGCATCCCACTCATACGGGAGAGTGGAACTTCTGTGTCCGGGTTCCACACCCGTAGACTGAACCAACCTCGGCCTGCAAACACTCGGAAAAAGTTGCACTGAACACCTGTAGGCTTTTTTATTCCCTTGTGGCAATTCCCTTAGCAATACAGTCTGATTCTCATCTATATGGCATCTCCGTTGTAGGTGTCAGGAATGACAAGCAATCCAGGAAGGCTTTGAAGTGAGCAGGAGGCTGTGGGCAGGATAGCCACCAGGGCCACACCACTTTGTAAAGGACTAGAGCGTCTGCAGGTGGCGCTGTCCACTGCGGGCCCAGGGACCAGTTCCAGCACAGGCACCAAGGGCCGGCTGTACGTAGGCTGCACGTAGCTGTCCCAGGACAGCAGTGCTCCGGTAGCACTGCTGGCATCCCATCACCTCACCCTAAGAGAGACGGTGGAGAAGGCCCCAGGGTGCGTGGATGTACTCAGCACTTAGTGTCTGCTGTGCCTTAGGCACCCTTAGGGGATTGAGACCCATGTATGAACAAAGGAGATGAAATTCGTGCCCCGCGCAGAGCTTGTATTGTGGAGGGGAGGAGGTGTGGAGGAGGAGAGTGGAGCAATGGGAGGAGGCAGATGGGAGCTGGGGTGCAGAGGAGTGAGACCGGCAGAGATCTGAGTGCAGGGAGCACTGGGGGCGTCAGGGGAGAGAGGACGGCAGGTGTCGGGGTGCAGGGGCCGGTGCTTGGCGCAGTCCAGGAGAGGCAGCTCCCAGGAGAGGAGGAGCCAGCGAGAACTCCACTTCCCTGCCTCCCTGTGGATAGACCAAGCGTGGGTTCCCTGCCGTGAGGACAGCCTGGGGGTTAGGGGGACTCAGGAAGATGGGCTGCCAGTGTCGTCGCGGTTATGCCTCACCGTCTGGCTCTGCGGGCTGAGCATGGGTCGACCGCTTGCCCTGGGCATCCAGACCAGTCTCAGCCCTGCTGCCCCTCCCTCCACGCCTTCTCCCTGCTTTGCCACGTGGGGCTCCCAGCCCCCAGTCTGGACCAGCGGCCTGCCAGCAAAATGCTCCTGAAGAAGTGGTTTCTGGATAGAGAAAGTAGAAGCAGACTTTGGAAGATTTTTCTCAAAGTTCCATTTCTGGAGGGATTCGGAGAGACTCAGGGCAGGTTCTTAGGTTTCCCAGCTGCTTTGGGCACTCCGAGAGCTCAGGGCCAGATCTGTGTTTCTGTGTGAACCAGCCCTCTGCCTTTTGTCTCCTTTCCGCCGGGCCTCTGTAATTGTCGCGCGGAGGGAAGAGGAGCAGACTTACTGAATGTTGCACTCTCAGACATTTGAGAATCTTTTTTTTTTTTAGAGATTTATTTATTTATTTACTTGAAAGTCAGAGTTACACAGAAAGGAGAGACAGAGAGAGAGAGAGAGAGAGGTCCTCCATCTGCTGGTTCACTCCCCAAAATTGGCTGTAATGGCCGGAGCTGTGCCAGTCTGAAGCCAGGAGCCAGGAGCTTCTTCCAGGTCTCCCACATCGGAGGCAGGGGCCCAAGGACTTGGGCCATCTTCTGCTGCTTTCCCAGGCCACAGCAGAGAGCTGGGTCGGAAATGGAGCAGCCAGGACTAGAACAGGCATCCATATAGGATGCCGGCACTGCAGGTGGCGGCTTCACCCACTACGCCACATCGCTGGCCTCCAAGTATCCTATTAACCAGACACTCCTTAATATGTATTCCTTAACTGGACTCACTTTTTTTTTTTTTGACAGGCAGAGTGGACAGTGAGAGAGAGAGACAGAGAGAAAGGTCTTCTTTTGCCGTTGGTTCACCCTCCAATGGCCGCCGCGGCCGGCGCGCTGCGGCCGGCGCACCGTGCTGATCCGAAGGCAGGAGCCAGGTGCTTTTCCTGGTCTCCCATGTGGTGCAGGGCCCAAGCACCTGGGCCATCCTCCACTGCACTCCCTGGCCACAGCAGAGAGCTGGCCTGGAAGAGGGGCAACCGGGACAGAATCCGGCGCCCTGACCGGGACTAGAACCCGGTGTGCCGGCGCCGCTAGGCGGAGGATTAACCTATTGAGCCGCGGCGCCGGCCAACTGGACTCACTTTTTAAACTCCATACTTGCCTTGAGCAACAGTATCTGTAATGCTCCTGGTTTGATCTCATAACTGTGCATTTCCTAGTCTTTTTAAACTGAGTATGTGTACACATAGAAGACAAATCCAGCTCCACTCTTATGTTTTCGCTGTGTAATCTTGGAAGTTGCTAGCAGTGCTTTTATGTGATAGGGTTCCTGGCTCACTCGCTCGCTCACTCTCTTTCTCAAATAATTTAAAGCATTTTTAAAAAGATGTATTTTCTTTATTTGAAAGACAGAGTTAGAGGGGGAGAGAGAGAGAGAGAGGTCTTCCATCTGCCAGTTCACACCCCAAATAACGACAACAGCTAGAGCTGAGCTGATCTGAAGGCAGGAGCCAGGAGCTTCCTCTGGCTCTCCCCTCCCACTCGGGTGCAGGGGCCCAAGCACTTGGGCCATCCTCTACTGCTTTCCCAGGCACATTAGCAGAGAGCTGGATTGGAAATGGAGCTGCTGGGACTCAAACCTGCACCCATATGGGATACCAGCCCTGCAGGCTGGGACTTTAACCCTCTGTGCCACAGCGCCGGCCCCTAAAGCATTTAAAATATACCTAGCATGGTATGTCTGTGTAATAAGAACTCAGTAACTGCTTCTTTTCCTTAGAGCATGTAGCTGTCCCAGTCACTGCCCTCCGGGGACCAGCATGGGCGCCACCGTTGAGTCCCTTGCAGGATGCATCCCACAGCCATCTTGGCTGGATTTCTGCTTGCCCTCGAGCCCACTGCCCAAAACTGTGGTATATGAGGCCGTTCTAAAGTATCTTTTGTTGAAACAAAATGAAAATGAGTTTTAAAACGCATGCATTGAGAAGGGAGACTATACACTAAGAAATGTGAGGATTCCTTTAAGATTGTGGTAAAACGCACACAGGACTTACCACTGTAGACACTGTTAAGTGTACTGCTCCATGGCGTTAAGTATGTTCAAGGGAATTCACTTCCGACTAAAGAGAAGTGAACAGAGCAGACCACTTGGGCCTGAAAAGTACTGTGTTTATCTGGGTGCAGCCTCTGAGTCCTCTCGAGAAAACTCAACTCAGCTGGGTGAGCTCATGGAAGCCCTGAGTGTCTGTGTAACCACACAAGCTGCAAGGGCCAGCAAAGACCTGCTTCCGTCTCTCACGGTCACTGGTGGTGTTCCACTGCGTTTCTCTGTGAAAGATACAGACCCCTTGCTGTTAAGTCATTTCAGCACAACCAATATATAAGCTTTGATGTTGTAAAACTTTTTTTTTCTTTTTCTTGGAGAGGCACCTGCTGGTTCACTGCCCAAATGCCAGCAGTGGTCAGGGCCAACCCCTGGAACTGGAACTCAGTCGGGGTCTCCCACGTGGGTAGCAGAGGCCGTTTACGTGAGCCATCACCGCTGCTTCACAGGGTGTGCCTTAGGAGGAAGCTGAGGCTGGGGATGGAACCCAGGCCCTCATGCGGGACACGGGTGCTGCCCGTTGCACATTTTAGCAGTTCGTTAAGCCTCACTATAACCAGGTGAGATAGTTTTCCTCATTTCACTGGTGGGGGCGTAGCCTGCGGCCCTGGAGTCCCGCAGCGAGGAAGCGGTGGAGCCAGCTTGGGTGTTTTTGCCAGCTGGGCTTAGTTTCCTCCTCCTGGAAGAAAGCTGAGTTGGTTTACTCACCCGAGTTTGCGTCTGCTTTTTTCCAACCAGAAGAAAGAACCCACGAAGAAAAAGGAGGAAGAAGAGATCAAACAAATAGATGAAGAGCGGACCAAGCAGATTTACAAGAACTGGAGAGATGACTCTGAGTGGCAGGCGTCGTGTGAGTACCACGGCCCCGAGGCCCGAGGCCCTCAGTGCACTCCCTGGCTCGCAGTCAACAGTGGGTTGTCTGGCAGGGTCTTAACAGCAAGTTACTAGAATTTTAAAGTCTTAGTTATTTTGAGAAGCAGAGAGACACAGAGAGAGGGAGAAACAGAGAAAATATCTTCCATCTGCTGGTTCACTCCCCAGATGGCCACAATAACCAGGGCTGGGCTAAGCCAAATTCTACCTTATTTTCTGTTGACACCCACACGGGTGGCAGGGGCCCAAGCACTTGGGCCATCTTCCCCTGAACTTCCCAGGCCATAGCAGAGAGCTGGGTTGGAAGCAGAGTAGCTAAGTCTTGACCCAGCACCCCATGGGGTGCCAGGGTTGCAGGCTGTGGCTTAACCAGCTGTGCCACAATGCTGGCTCTGTAACACTAAATTATTGCTGTGCTTACAAGAGACTTTAGCATGGTTAATCTCAGTCCCATCAAAACAGTGATACGTACCTGATGGAGGGCTGTATAGTGAGGGAATGCACATTTTGGAAGATTGTTGAGTGGCTTTGGAAAATGTTTATATGTCTAGCTTGGAGAAGAAAATAAACTATAGTATGGGAATGTCACTTTTTAAGAATGTGTATATAGCTGGCACCGTGGCTCACTAGGCTAATCCTCCACCTTGTGGCGCCAGCACACCGGGTTCTAGTCCTGGTCGGGGCGCCAGATTCTGTCCCGGTTGCCCCTCTTCCAGGCCAGCTCTCTGCTGTGGCCAGGGAGTGCCGTGGAGGATGGCCCAAGTGCTTGAGCCCTGTACCCTATGGGAGACCAGGAGAAGTACCTGGCTCCTGCCTTCGGATCAGCGCGGTGCGCCGGCTGCAGCGCGCCGGCCGTGGCGGCCATTGAAGGGTGAACCAACGGCAAAGGAAGACCTTTCTCTCTGTCTCTCTCTCACTGTCCACTCTGCCTGTCAAAAAAAAAGAAAAAAAAAAAAGAAAAAAAGAAAAAAAGAAAAAAAAAAAAAAGACTGTGTATATGAGGCCAGAGCTGTGGCGTAGTGGGTAAAGTCGCCACCTGCAGTGCTGGCATCCCATATGGACACCAGTTCTAGTCCCAGCTGCTCCACTTCCAATCCAGCTCTCTGCTGTGGCCTGGTAAAGCAGTAGAAAATGGCCCTAGTCCTTAGACTTGAAAGAAGCTCTTGGCTCCTGGCTTTGGATCAGTGCAGCTCCTGCCGTTGCGGCCATCTGGGGAATGAACCAGAGGATAGAAGACCTCTCTCTTTCTCTGCCTCTGCCTCTCTGTAACTCTGCCTTTCAAATAAAATAAGTCTTTTTTTAAAAAAGTGTATATGAAGGAACTCAACTCAGAAACTTATTAACAAGGTTATTTGAATTTTTCTTCTTATTATTTTGGTTTTTCCCCCTAAATTTTCAAAATGGACACATTTTCAAAATTCTACCTTATTTTCTATTGACACATAATACTGGTCCATATTTGTAGGATAGAGTGTGATGCTTTGATAACATGGAATTTTGTAATCAGGAGAACACAGGAATAAAAGGCAGTTCATACAAATTCTACACTAAATGTATCTTTTTAGAACTTCGTTTTAGAGAGGCCAGTGCTGTGACACAGTGGGTAAAGCTGCTGCCTGCAGCACCAACATCCTACATGGGTGCTGGTTCAAGTCCTGGCTGCTCCACTTCCGGTCCAGCTCTCTGCTATGGCCTGGGAAAGTAGTGGAAGATGGCCCAAGTCTTTGGGCTCTTGCACCCATGTGGAAGACCCAGACATGATTTCAGGAGGATCATGGAAAATGGAATTAATAGGTAACTTTGGGGCGGGCGTTGGGCTGGCTGTTGAGACAGTGTTGAAGATGCCCACACGCCACATCAGAGTGTCTGAGTCCGACACCTACCTCTGACTCCTGCCTGCAGCTTCTTGCTCATGCAGACCCTGGGAGGGAGCAGGTGATGGCTTGTGTAGTCAAGTGCCCACTGCCCACCTGGGAGACCCGGATGGAGGTCTGCTCCTGGCTTCCACCTTGGTCCATCCTGAGCTGTTACAGGCATTTGGGGAGTGAACCAGATTACTATCTGTCTCTGCCTCTGTCCCTCTCGCTGTGTCTAAAATGAATTTTTTAAAAGATTTATTTATTTATTTGAAAGGCAGAGCTACAGAGAGAGAGAGAGAGTCTTCCATCTGCTGGTTCGCTCCCCAAATGGTTACAACAGCCGGAGCTGAGCTGATCCGAAGCCAGGAGCCAGGAGCTTCTTCTGGGTCTTCCACATGGGTGCAAGAGCCCAAAGACTTGGGCCATCTTCCACTGCTTTCCCAGGCCATAGCAGAGAGCTGGACCGGAAGTGGAGCAGCCAGGACTTGAACCAGCACCCATGTAGGATGTTGGTGCTGCAGGCAGCAGCTTTACCCACTGTGTCACAGCACTGGCCTCTCTAAAACGAAGTTCTAAAAAGATACATTTAGTGTAGAATGAGAAGTTAGCAATCCATGCAGAGGTGCTAAGCTGCTGAAGAGCCTGCTGGTTAGCTTCCTCCCTGCCCGTGCCCCAGCCCTGGCTCCCCTCTGAGTGAGCACTGCCAGAGACGAGTCTCAGGACAGGACCGCTGATGGCAAGGAAAGAGAGCAAGGTGCTGGAAGATGCTAGAAGCATGGTGGTTTGCCAGGAACTAGGCTTCCCATGAGGCACGGTGCCCCGGGGGGTCCCTGGAGGCCAGTGGAGGCAGGGCCCAGAAGAGGCAGTCTCGGCTGCGCATTAAGAATCCTGAACTGGTCTGCAGCCCAGGACGACAGAAGCCATCGCAGCGACCATGTTTGTGAAATGAAAATACGCGCAGGTTCCAACCGGTGGCCATCTCGTGCTGTGTGGTGGCATCCCAGCACCCTGGAGGGTATTTGGTTTCTCTGAGGTGCACCAGCCTGACAGGGCCTGGCCGGTGATGCCCACAGAGTCAGTGCCTGTGGTGAAAGTCAGCAGTGGCTCCCGCATCAGAGGCCGTAACACTGCATGTGCTAAAACAGAACGAAAGGCCCTCCGAGTCGCCACGCAGCGTCAGAAGGCGGCCTGGGCGTGTGTGTTGTCCGCCAGGCCCTCTGGCCGTGCTCACTTGGGCTGGGTGTGACCTGGGCCCTCCTGCCCGCTGGACCTCTGCTGGGACGCAGGGCTCGCTGGGCCCCGTGCAGAGGGCGTGAGGGACGTGGCAGAGGCCTCTGATCATTCAAGGCCTCGCCCGCCTGACCCTTGCCCCGTGTGCACCCTCTCCATCCCTGCCTCACCCCTTCTTCTTCCTCTTCCTCTGGGGAACCCCCCCCGGCCCCCACGCAGAGAGGAGAGTGAGCCCTGAGGCTGGTCGGGATAGCAGGCGATGGTGGGACCGCGCAGGGCTCTGAGCGCCCGGCAGAGTCCGTGGCTGGCTGGGGGCCAGCGCTGCCCCCTCGCCCCGGCCCTGTGGGCTGGCTGACAGGCACCTGGCCCCAACCCCTTTCTTTTTCTAGTGCGAAAATCCAAAGCGGCCGACGAGAAGAGACGCTCCCTGGCCAGGCAAGCTCGGGAGGACTACAAGAGGCTTTCCCAGAGGGGAAGGAGTGGCCAGGGGCAGCAGAGCCCCTCGAGCGTCCCCCAGAAACCGAAGAGACCCCCCCTTCCGCCGAAGCCTCAGTTCCTGAGTGCGGCCGGGTGTCCTCCGAAACCACCCAGGTAAGAGGTCACGTGGAGAAGCGTGACAGGGTGCATGCACTCGGGTGGACCCACCTTACCCCGACCCCTGCACCGGCCGCCTCATGTAATCCAGCCTGACCTTGACCGCTCTGCCTGGGGTTCCTGATCCTGCCTTTGTTCCCTCTGACCCCGGTTGTTAACAGGGACTGATTATACGATGGTCCCCCCACCCCCCCAATAGCCTAGTATTTAGAAAGAGAATGTTTAAAATCGGAGCTGCCCACAGCCTTGCCTTCTAAACTCCAAACTGAGAATCCTGGAACTGAAACAAACGGGTCTCCCCTTGCTTGGAGCCGGTGGTGATCTCAAGGCCTCTTGAACATGGGGCGGGGACGGGGAGCAGTGGCCACAGAGGACATGCAAGGGTGGACCTGGCTGTCCAGTGTCATTATTTCTGTTGGCCCAGGGCATGTGGGCACCAGCGCTGAGTGACCACGGTCTCCATCGTGGGCCTTTGGGGGATGCTTGTCTTGTTTATGGACAACGAGACAAGAAAGCGGTGAGGGCATGGAGGGGAAGCTGTGAATTTTTCAGCGGGTCGGGAAGGTGCGTGGGCTCCTGCACCCACCACTCTGCACCAGCTGCCTCGTGCTCACGTGGGCACAGCGCTGGCCAGATGTCCCTCTCCCGCGGGTTTGCAGAGCAGTGTATTTGACAGCAGCAAAGGCGGCCTTGTGGTCCCTGCTGGGCTCGGTTGGCTCATTTTCCCAACGGAAGACGCCGCGTGGAGAGCTTCTGGAGGTTCAGGCCAGCCGGGGTCAGGGCTGGGGTCTGAGCAGTGCTGACAGGGGCCAGCTGGAGGCCAGTCTTGGGGAGAGACAGAGACCGGCTCCTCTTGTGCCTTCAGGGTTTTGCCTGAACTCCAAGGACTTCCCAGAGAAAGAGAACCTACTTGGGAAGCTGGTATGGGAACTCAGTCTACAAGGTCACACGTGTGCAGTGTTGGCGTCCCAGGAAAGTTAAATGCCATAGGCCGCTGCCTCCAGACTGCTCTGAAAGCAATGAGGGCCATTGCCATAGACACACAGATGTACATGTCCCGTGTCTGTGCATGTGACATGTATGTCACACATGACCGACAGCAGCCTCTCCTTCGCTCCTATAAAATGCCTAAGAGGCCCATCCAGATTCTTTGTCACTTTTTAATTAATTTATTTATTTTTATTTTTTGACAGGCAGAGTGGACAGTGAGAGAGAGAGACAGAGAGAAAAGTCTTCCTTTTTTGCCATTGGTTCACCCTCCAATGGCCGCTGCAGCCGGCGCACCGCAGCCGGCGCACCGTGCTGATCCGAAGGCAGGAGCCAGGTGCTTCTCCTGGTCTCCCATGGGGTGCAGGGCACAAGCACTTGGGCCATCCTCCACTGCCTTCCCAGGGCACAGCAGAGAGCTGGACTGGAAGAGGGGCAACCGGGACAGAATCCGGCGCCCTGACCAGGACTAGAACCTGGTGTGCCGGCGCCGCAAGGCGGAGGATTAGCCTAGTGAGCCGCGGCACCAGCCATCACTTTTTTTTTTTTTTTAAGATTTTATTTATTTATTTGAAAGTTACAGACAGTGAGAGGGAGAGACATAGAAGTCTTCCGTCTGTTGGTTCACTTCCTAAATGGCAACAATGGCTGGAGCTGGGCCAATCTGTAGCCAGGAGCTTCTTTCAGGGTCTCCCATGCGGGTGCAGGGGTCCAAGGACTTGGGCCATCTTCTACTGCCTTCCCAGGCCATAGCAGAGAGCTGGATCAGAAGAGGAGCAGCTGGGACTAGAACCAGCGCCCATAGGGGATGCCGGCGTCGCAGGTGGAGGATTAACCTACTGCGCCACAGCACCGGCCCCTCTTTGTCACCTTTGAGTTCTGCTTAGAGTTAGTGAGCCAGGAGGAGGCCTGGGGAATGGGTTTCTGACATCACAGCGCTTCTTTTTGTAGAGGAAATCCCCTCAACATCCCAGAACTGAAATTCTGCTACTGAATTTATCTCAGAGTGATCTTCTCTGCTGTCCCAGTCTTCAGTCTCTGAGGCCATCTTGTAGCAGAACAAACCCTCTTCACAGTGTGGGGGAGAAGGCAAGGCAGCGAGGTTAGAGGGGGCAGAGAAAGGAGAGGCCATTTGTGAACAGGTTAGGAAAGAATTTATCTTTCCCCACTTACTGTGTTTGCAAGTGTATGTTCTCTAGGAAAATAGTGCTGGGGTGTGTTTTACCTGCTAATGCGTGTTTTCTCACATTGTAACTGCGAGTCAGTGGTGCTTCTAATTTACATTAGAAATAAAGTCAGACCTCATTGTTAGCATAGCAGTACCCCATAGCCGCCACCAGCCCCTTGGGTGGAAGGACAAGAGACAGATTTGCGTCCCTTTCTGCACATGGGTGCAGGGGCCCAAGCACTTGGGCCATCTTCTGCTGCTTTCCCAGACCATAGCAGAGAGCTGGATCAGAAGTAGAGCAGCCGGGACTCAAACCAGTGCCCAGCTTTCTGCTCTTGAGGAGTTATTTGTATAGTGGTGGGGTGCAGGGGGTGTGACTGCCCATAGCTCAGACCGTGGAATTTGATATTGAAATACATGTGGCCGGCGCCACGGCTCACTAGGCTAATCCTCCACCTAGCGGCACCGGCACACAGGGTTCTAGTCCCGGTGGCCCCTCTTCCAGGCCAGCTCTCTGCTGTGGCCAGGGAGTGCAGTGGAGGATGGCCCAAGTGCTTGGGCCCTGCACCCCATGGGAGACCAGGATAAGTACCTGGCTCCTGCCATCAGATCAGCGCAGTGCGCCGGCCGCAGCGCGCCGGCCGCGGTGGCCATTGGAGGGTGAACCAAAGGCAAAGGAAGACTTTTCTCTCTGTCTCTCTCTCTCTCACTGTCCACTCTGCCTGTCAAAAAAAAAAACAAAAAAAAAAACAACGAAATATATGTAATTCTCTGTCCCTCGGGCACATGTGCACACACACAAACACACACACACAGTTTCTTCAGAAAGTTCATTGAAAGAGGAATTAAAAGATAATGTTTATTTTGGTGCAGTTTTTGAAGTCTGTATTTGCAAGAGGGTCTGCAAAAAGCTCATGAAAAATGCATGTGCTGTGAAAAAAACTGTGGATTTCATCTTATGTGCAGCAAAAGAAAGCTACGTTTAAATCCCATTTTTCTGTGGATTTTTGGAAGTCACCTTGTGTGTGGGTGTGGGTGTGGGTGTGTGGCTGGTTTTCCAGTGAGCTCACTCTCTCTCACAAACCTTCTCAACGATGCCAGGACTCAGGGAGTGACCAGGACGGCCTCCAGCTCCGCCCAGGAGGACATCATCCGGTGGTTTAAAGAGGAGCAGCTGCCCTTCCGAGCGGGGCTCCAGAAAACCTCGGATGCCATCGCCCCCTGGTTCCACGGTGAGTTCCGAGGCCCCCGGGAAGGAGGGGGAATCAAAGCCCCCTTTCACTGGTGCTGCCGGGGGAGTCTTTGAAAGCATCCCCACAAGGGAGTTCTTCAAAGGCTGCTGAGGGCGTCGCATTCTTGTGGCTGTTTAGGAAGCAGCCGGCATGCCCGGTGCCTGGGAGCGAGCGTGCGGGCGTGCGTGCACTGCCGGTTAATTTGGCTCCACCAGCAGAACGCCCCAGGGCCAGTGGGAAGCGCTCTGCTTCCTGTGGCCTGCCCGGGAGGCAGCTGGCTGTGGTGGACAGGCCCTGGGTCAGGCCAGGGGTCAGGCCAGGGGTCGGGCAGTGGACCCCACCTCCTCTCCTGCAAGCAGCCGGTGACCCTGAGCTCGTCATCTCCTTTGCTGTAGCAGACCCGTGCGGCTGAGCCTCACTGCCTTCCTGTGTTCTGAGGAAGAGGTGGGCTTTGTGGTCCAATCTTCTGGCGTGTGGTGAAGACCCCAGCGGGTGGTACTGCATGCTGGGCAGGTGTCGGCTAATAAACCGTGTCTGTAATTGACTCACGGAGCGTGCAGCCCCGAAGCCCCCCGTCTGCAGGCTCGGGTCTCGCTCACCACCACTGCTGGGGTGTCAGGAAGGGTCCCTGCTTCCTTGTCTCTGTGGCTTCCCTGAGCCCTGTGGTCAGCCTGCTGACCTGGCCGTGTGCACGACACAGAGATGACCATGACAGTGACAGAGTTCTCTCCAGGAGCCTGCTTGCACTGGAGCATCTTGGTTTAAATGCTGGCTGAGGCATCTCTTCTTTAGGCCGTATCACCTCATACATTTGATTAGCCGTTCGTCACTGCAGCGGAACATCTGAGACGGTAACGTCACAACACAGGGTTGTTTGGGCTCTTGATTCTGGAGCTTTCCTGTGCAATGTCGGTGAGCCCCCTGGGCCCGGCTGCTGGCGGCGGTGGTCTTTCTGAAGAGTCCACAGCATCTGACAGCAGGGGACAAGCAGGTGTCTCTGTTTCTTCTCCTCCTCCTCCTTCTTCTTTTATTTATTTGAAAAGCAGAGTTACAGAAAAAGAGGGAGAGACAGAGAGAGAGATCTTCCATCTGCTGGTTCACTCCCCAAATGGCCACAAGAGCCAGGCCTGGGCCAGGCTGAAGCCAGGATCCAGGAGCTTCTTCTGGGTCTCCTACGTGGCGGCAGGGGCCCAAGCACTTGGGCCATCCTCTGTTGTTTTTCTCAGCAACATTAGCAGGGAGCTGGCTGGGAAGTGGAGCAGCCGGGACATGAACAGGTTCCGATATGGATGCTGGCGTCCCAGGTGCCAGCTTCACCTGCTGTACCACAGCGCCAGCACCCTCTATCTCTTCTTAAAAAGCCACCACACTCTGGTCACCCCAACAGCCTCATCCACGCCAGTCACTCCCAGAGACACCATGTCTGAGCACCATAATTATGTCAAGCTCCCTCCCTCTTAATAGTGTTAACAGAGACTTCCAGGGCCAGACCTGTAACACAGGGACCTCTGTGTTACATGGCGGGTGTAGGGCGACAGTCAGCGTCCAAACGTATACACAGACTCAGGCACAAACCACAGCACACGTGAGAAACAGGCTCCTGACACGAGCTCACGTCTTCCGAGAACGGAATTTTCCGTGGCAGGCTTTCTCCTCGAGGGCTGCTTTCGCTGTCGGAATGTTCCAGCGTCCCCTTGGAGACAGCGTCCCTCGGTGATCGAGGCCTTGGTCAGTGTCCGCTCCCAGGGAGCAGGTGGCAGCACCTCCCTTCTGTTTCTGCTTTGGAGGCATTGGGAGGAGCAGTGACAGCAGCGTCAGAGGCGTGGAGAGGAGGGCGGCCGTGCTGTGCTCTCGGCTCGCTCCTTGGCAAGGATGAGCGCTGGGGAAATGAGCCGCTCGTAGCTGCCGTATGTGAGGCAGGAGCTGCTGCCATCCCTCATGACCAGGGCCGTGGTTTCCTCCCAGCAGGGAGCACGAAATTGAAAGTATCAGCTGATGCCGGCGCTGTGGTGTAGCAAGTAAAGCTGCCGCCTGCAGTGCCAGCATCCCATATAGGTTCTGGTTCGAGTCCCGGCTGCTCCACTTCTGATCCAGCTCTCTGCTATGGCCTGGGAAAGCAGTGGATGATGGCCCAAGTCCTTGGGCCCCTGACCCTCATGGGAGACCTGGAAGAAGCTCCTGGCTCCTGGCTCTGGATTGGCCCAGCTCTGGCCATTGCGGCCAATTGGAGAGTGGACCAGTGGAATTGCAGTGAACCAGTGGATGGAAGACCTCTCTCTCTCTCTCTCTCTCTCTCTCTCGGAACCTGGGGTTCCAGAGCTAGCCTGTCAGAAAGTCCCAGGGGGGAGAGAGAAACTGCTTCCAGAATGTTCTTCTCTGTCAGTAGTGGTTTACCAGCCCCTTGGTTCTGCAGGGGCTTCCCGGTGTCAGTGGAAAACACACCTGGTGCCACAGGCAGTGTCATGCAGAGGTGCAGCAGAAATTCACAGAGAGGCAGAATGAAAAGATCATTTCGGTGCAGACAGTTCTGGCTCCCATACCAGGGTACCTGAGTTCCATATTGGCTCCGGCTCCAGCTTCTTGCCACTGTAGACCTTGGGGTCCTGACACTCCCCCGGGGGTGGGGGACCTGAACTGGGTTCCCAGCTCCAGGCTTTGGCTCCACCCCAACTGCTCTGGGCATTTGGTGGGGGGGATCCCAGCAGACGGGAGCCCTGTCTCCGTACTCACTCTCTCTCTCTCTCTCTCTCTCTCTCTCTCTCTCTCCTGCTCAAATAAATAAATGGAAAAAAAAAAAAAACACAGAACTTTGAGATGCAGGCAGAGTTTTTTATAACATGCATTTTCCATGAACTTTCTGAAGCCCGCACATCCAGGGTCTTCAGCCACCCTATGCCCAGTCCCTGCGTCAGACTGGTGACCCGTCCCCTTGTCTCCACTTGTGGTTGTCACTTGGAACTTCCCAGGGGCCCCAGGTATGTGGAGAGGGTCAAACAGAAGAGGCAGCCTGGTCTGTAGGGACTCCCTCGGCCTTCACTGGAGCACCTGCAGCCACCAGGACCACGTCTGGACCAAGGTGCTCCCCAGTGTCTCGGCAGGCACAGGCCCATCTCAGCCGGGCAGGGGTGGGTGGGACACCTGTGTGCCCGCATCCGCTGGGGCACTGGGAGAGAGGCCATGGGGACTCCGTCTTGGGGCCTTCACTGTCTGAGTGGGGGGAGCAGCCAGCCCCTCTCCACCCGCTTCTCAGCCCGAGTTCTCCTGCAGTGCAACGGGGAAGAGCTGGCTGTGGGTTTGATCCGGAATGAGAGCTGGCAGGTAACAGTTAAAAGTCTCCCTTCTTCAGAGTCTTTTACAGGAAAGAGAACTTTAGGTTTGACTGTGCGTATGTCGGGGCTCACTTCTTGATTAGCTTCACCAGCAATCAGATTAAAGGGCTGTGATGACTGTTTTTTTTTTTTTTATGCACCAGAATAAACGTGTCTTTTAATTCCATGTTCCATTTTGCTTTTAATTCCATTGTTAAAGTTCCCTCTTATGAAGAATATTTTGCTATGTTATGGGCCAGAACATATTCAAAATCTCCCGCTCTTTGAAAACAGCCTGTTCCCCAGGCAGCGGGAGAGGCCGGGAGGGGTGCTGGGAGGGGTCGGCTGCCACCCCGCTCTCTGCTGCCCTCCAGGGATTCTCACGCTGAAGAAGGCCAACGAGCTGCTGAGCACGGGCGTCCCTGGCACCTTCCTGGTCCGCGTCAGCGAGAAGATCAAGGGCTACGCCCTCTCCTACCTGGCGGAGGACGGCTGCAAGCACTTCCTCATCGATGCCTCTGCCGACTCCTACAGCTTCCTGGGTGTGGACCAGCTGCAGCACGCCACCCTGGCCGACCTGGTGGAGTACCACAAGGTGAAGCCGCTGCTGGCCGGCGCGCGCTCCCCGGGGCTGTCTGGGAGCGGCTGTCGCGTGGGCAGGCAATTGCAAGAAAATGCTGGGGACCTTTGCTGCCTCTTCCCAGGAGTCGGGGTGCTTAACTGAATTCCCTTTTATCACGGCTCCACCTTTTTCCTCCTCAGCCACCGGGGCTGGCGATACGGGAGGTGCTAAGATAACTGCATGCGCCCATCACATCTGAGCACAGGCTTAAGTTAGACTGGGGCTCTGGACGGGTACAGGGTGCACGGCAGCCCGTGCAGAGGAGAAGTCCCTTCGCAGCTTGTCACAAACCAAGAACGCCTCGTGCCAACCCAAGGCAGGCAGGCCGTGGCCTCCCTGCAGGAGGCAGAGGGCGCGGCCTTAGCCCTTTGTGCACGTTGCTCCCCCTGCCCCCAGCCCAGCCTGACCTGTGCTTTGTGATTGACAGGAGGAACCCATAACCTCCCTGGGGAAAGAGCTCCTTCTCTACCCCTGTGGTCAGCAGCAGCAGCCGCCTGACTACCTGGAGCTCTTTGAGTGACAGCCTCCATCCGTCCATCTCGCCACCTCCCGCCGGGCTCTCCTGTGGATGGACACTGCCGGAGTGGACATTCAGGCGTGCATGGGGCCAGCACCTGCCTCCTGCAGCAGAGCCATGGCATCTTCCAGAAACCTCCCCGAGATCCCTCTCGTGCACAGCGCTGGGGCTGAGTGTCCACAGAGCGGCCTCTACCTCCTGGACGGTCAGGGGCCCCCATTTCAGCACCTAGCCAGGGCTCACGGGACAGATAGCACCAGATGTGAGGGTGGACGGAATGAGCAGGTCACCGCGAGGCCACCACGGGGGCGGGGAGGGAGCACACGGGCTTCTGTTTCTTCCTGCAGAGCCGGGCTCCACCAGAGACGGGGCACCTGTAGGGGGTTATCTCTTAGTGGTTAGAGCAAAGAACAGGATACGCCAGCTCTCTGCATTCACCTGGTGGCTTAAATTGTGTCCCCTGGCTCCCCGCGGGCCCCCCAAAAGTACACTGAGGTCCTGATGTACCCCTGTGAATGTGGCCTTCTTTGGAAACAGGGTCTTTGCAGACGTAGTTCAGTTCAGATAAGGTCACACTGGCCGCCGGGCTGGGCCCACAGCCAATGACTGGCCCCCTTGTGAGACGAGAGAGACTTGAACAGAGGTAGGCGTGCCCCGGATGGGGAGCTCTGTCGGCAACACCAGAAGGCCAGGAGGAACACAGTGGACAGAGCTCCCCAGAGCCTGAAGCAGCCTGCCCTCCCACTGCCTCACCGTCGGACTTCCAGCCTCCAGACTGGGAGGGAATAAATCTGTTGTTTGCAGCCACTGGCTTCGTGGTCATTTGGTACAGCTGCCCCCAGAGAGCCAGGGCCATGCATTACAGGACTGGACCCACGCAACTGACCCGTGGCCAACTCCGTGTGTCTGTGGTTTTTTAAGTTGCCTTTGAAGGAAAGCGGAATGAGACAGCAGCGTGCCCCTGAGGTTGCTGGTTGTAACTCACTCACCAACAGTGTCAGATGTAACCAGAGAAGAGGGCCATGTGTGTGTGTGCATCTGCACGCGCAGGAGTGCTCGTGTGTATACATGGGTGAGCCAGTGTGTGCGCACGCATGTGTGCCCCGGATGTGTGTGCATATGTGCACCCCCGTGTGTGCCCGCGTGGTTGTGCCCATGTGTGTGCATCCATGTGCCCATGCATGTGTGCATATGTGTGACAAAGTGCTTGTGTGTGTGTTAATGGGGAAGCTTTGTTTTTGAATATTTTTATTTATTTATTTGAGAGGTAGAGTTGTAGACACAGGGAGAAACAGAGAGAAAGGTCTTCTCTCTGTTGGTTCACTCCCCAAATGACAGCAGCGGTTGGAGCTGTGCTGATCCAAAGCCAGGAACCAGGGACTTCTTCCCGGTCTCCCACGTGGGTGCAGGGGCCCAAGCACGTGGGCCATCTTCTACTGTTTCCCAGGCCACAGCAGAGAGCTGGATTGGAAGAGGAGCAGCTGGGACTAGAACCAACGCCCATATGGGATGCCAGCGCCACAGGCGGAAGATTAACCTCCTGCGTCACAGCGCCAGCCCCAGTGGGAAAGCTTTTTTTTTTTTTTTTTTTTTTGACAGGCAGAGTGGACAGTGAGAGAGAGAGACAGACAGAAAGGTCTTCCTTTGCCATTGGTTCACCCTCCAATGGCCGCCGTGGCCGGCGCACTGCAGCTGGCGCACCGCGCTGATGCGAAGGCAGGAGCCAGATACTTATCCTGGTCTCCCATGGGGTGCAGGGCCCAAGCACTTGGGCCATCCTCCACTGCCTTCCCGGGCCACAGCAGAGAGCTGGCCTGGAAGAGGGGCAACCGGGACAGAATCCGGCGCCCCGACCAGGACTAGAACCCGGTGTGCGGGCGCCGCAGGCGGAGGATTAGCCTAGTGAGCCGCGGCGGCAGCCCCAGTGGGAAAGCTTTATACACCATTCCTTGAAATGTTCCGTGTGGTTTGTGGTGTTCCACTCTGCAGTCCTTACTTCGTCTGTGATTCTTCAGAAACTTTAGTTCCTGTCTCTTCCCTCTACTCGGGCAGTCCCCTTTAGCTCTCGGCCTTTGTTTTCACTCTAAAAAGAAGGTCATCTACTGGGGTGATCGGTATTCTTTTCACACAGCTGTGGAATCTGCTGGTTCTCTTACTGGCCCGGACAGAACATCAGCTGACGGTGCCAGCCTCGCCTTCGCCTGGTGACACCAGAGATGAGCACAGCCATGTCCAGACCCAACAACGCCAGGTGGCACCTGCTGGACAGGAAATGACCCAGCTAAATCAGCCTGCTGTGACAAGGGGAGCAGGGAGCAAACCTGAGTCCTGCCTGGTTTTGTCGGGTTGGGTCAGCTGCCGGTGTCGGAGGATGCCACGGCCAGGAGTGGTGCCGGACTTCTTAGGGAGGGCACCGTCGCCAGAACTGAGAAACTGATCGGGACCACGTGGGGCGGAAGAAGCCAGCTCTCCTGAAGTCTCCATCCTGCCTGCTGCCCTTAGAGGCCGAGGTGAGGGTGCCCTAACCCGCCCTGGGCCCTGTCCCACCTGCCCCAGGGGTCCTGGTCTGGGGTGCTGCCCCAAGCCACTGTCCAGGTTTCCAGTGCGAGAGATTCCGGCCTGCAGACTCTGCCCAGATGCCCCCCCCCCCCGCCCTGCCCGTGACTCCTGTCTCTCCCGCAGTCACCTCAGATGGTCTGGCTGCACCCAGCATTGCCAGACCCCCAGCCACCCTGCAGTCCCATCAGGGCACCCATGAGGCCCCTGGTTCTGGTACCCCGCCCCACTCCTGTGGGGTACAAGAAAGCGTTTGTCCTCCGTGTCACGGGCTGAGCACTGCCCGTGTCAGTTGGTGCAGACTGTATGCTAGGCGGGGAGAAAGCCCAGGGACAGTTCAGCAAAAAGGGTGAGGGAGCAAAGGTGGAGACGACGCACGGGCAGGTCGCCAGAAAGCCCGGGCGTTGGTGCCCACGCCGCCTGAGCCAGCGCCGTGCAGCTGACCCACTTTTCGTGTGACACACGTGCCAGCGCAGCACCAGCCCTGCCTTCAGGTGGAAGAAGGAGAAAACTCGCTTGAAGTTCTGCCGCTGTCACCTTCTACCAAGGTGGCTCTTCATATGCATGGATGTCACATTTCTTTTTTTTCTTTTTTTGTATGCGACTTTCCGTTGCACTTCCTCCTCCCTCTATGTGGATCCGAGGCTGAGCTGCTGCCTGTGATATCAGCATTCCACAGGAACACTGGGTTCAAGTCCCGGCGGCTCCACTTCCAATCCAGCTCCCTGCTAATGCACCTGGGAAAGCCGTGGAAGATGGCCCGAGTAGTTGGACCGCCGCCACCTATGTGGGAGACCCGGAAGAAGCTCTTGGCTCCTGGCTTTGGCCTGGCCATTGAGGTCATCTGGGGAGTGAACCAGCAGATGGAAGATTGTCTGTCTGTCTGTCTAACTCTGCCTTTCAAATAAGTAAATCTTCAACCAACCAACAATGAACTGGCGGCACGTTGGCCAGCTGCCCAGCACAGAAGTGGTCACTTAGTACAGACTCGAAGTGGGGTGTGTGTGTATGGGGGGGACTTTCTAATGTGTGATTTCAATGACCCCCAAGTTAGCATAACCAATTTTTACTCCCAAATCAGCCAATGACCCACTGCCTCAGTCACCCTGCGGTTCTCGCTTACAAGTCCCCAAGTCTCTGCTTCCAGTTTGGTCACGATGACAACGCCGGCTTCCTGCAGCATGGACCCTGCCTTCCAAGTGGGTCAGGCAGTGTCCAGGTGAAGCCAACCGTGGGGGAGGGGCAGCACCCCCACTCCCACCCCCAGCCCCGCTCAGGCTAAAGTCTTGGCTCTGGCTGACTGTGTTGCCACCACCCAAGTCACAGGCCTGGTGACCCCCAGAGCGCAGAGCCGCAGGGTTCCCGACACTGTGGGCTGTGCCCATTCAGCGAGCCCCTCCCCCCAAGTCCTCACACACACACTCTGCAGGTGCGATTTCTACACAGCTCTGACGCCCACAGCTGCAAGAGACCGGGGCCAGAAGCGCCGTACACTTGATCCTCAGCCTTTCTGGGAACATTTTGCTCTTTTTTCAGTTCTTGGGCTTTTCCAGTGGGACTGACACCCCCACAGGGCAGGTGGTGGGAATGCCGGAGCTGGGGAGTGGAGGGGACGTGGACTGGAGTTCAGCCCTTCTGAAGGAGAGGAAGGGGTGGGGGCGGGAGTGCCCTACGCTTTGCACGTGAATCCTCGCTCAGGAATTTGCAGGCAGCTGGGAGGCGCGAGGGCCGTGTCGTAAGGGGTGCAGCCCGGAGGCTTCTGCGCAGGACGCCAGCCTGCAAAGCCGGGGGGGCAGCTCCATGTTCCTTTCCCCGGGGCAGGCCACCGAAGCTCCGAGCCATAGAGACGCTGACCAGAGGCCCAGCAGGAAGACCTGTTCCAGAGCCCACACATCCGGGTCCCAGCCAGGGCCCGGCCCCAGTCCTGGGGCGAGTGCAGGGCCTGTGTTTGCGCCTCGGCTTCCCGATTTCCCTCTCTCTAGCTGCACCCGAGAAACCCCCTGGCAAGGGACGAGGACTGAACACAGGGCCTGTGATTGGTTACTCACTCACGCGGCCACCTGCAGCTCCGGGGGTCACGGCCAGCTGTGCCAGGGCGCCGGATCCAGCTCTCTCGCAGGAGTCTAAAGCATGCCACTCAGCGAGGGGGAGGGGGAGGGCAGGCGGGAATCCCGGCATGTAGAAAAGGACCTGGGGTTGTGTCTGAGGATCTGAGGATTGAGAATGACCTTGGGCGGTTCCCGGGGACCTGCAGTTCACATCAAACACCTGGCGGCTTCCTGCGATCTCTCTTCTGATTAGCTCCCTGTTTGAATTCAAAGCGGTTTCTCCTGCCAGGGCTCGGCCTTTGCTGTGCTTGCCAAAATCTGCGGGGCCTGCGCCAGCCCGCTGGGGCTGCGGGTGGGGTTTCTTCCAGCACGCAGAGCAAGTCCTTTCCTGTCCGCGGAGGTGCCTTTCAGAGGGTCTCCGTGTCCCCGTGCCTGGGAGCGCGGCCCCAGGAGTCCTCGCCCCGGGAAGGACACAGCCTGGGCAGGGGGCGCTTCTCCAGCGGGGAGAGGCTGGCTGTCCTCCCCCTACAGGGGTTCAGGGAGAGCCAGCCTCTGCCCAGGACCCCGCACGCAGCCCCCAGCCCGGCCTAGGCTGGACTCATCGACTGGAGAGCACCCACTGTGGCTCCAAGCGACAGCAGGTGGAGCTCAGCGGTTACTAGGGACGAGCTGGGCCAGCGAGGGAGGCAGGCGGCTCCGTTGCAGCAGTGTGTGTGCACGGCGGCTTTCCTCCTAGTCTCTAAGACAGGACCCGTGTGTGGCTTCCAGTTCCACCCAGAAAGCGCCGGGTACGCCGGAGGGTTTGACGGGCACCATCGTGAAACTCCTGCAAACTGGAATCCAGTGTTCGTGTTGAAACCCGTGTCCCCGTTGTTCCCAAACACACGTTTCGATGCACTGTTTGAAGATCCCTCAGACGCACGGATTTCAAAATGCTTGCACCGAACTTCCATTCTCCATGGACTTCAGGAAGCCAAATCGTACGGTTGTGAATGAGGCCTTGTGGGCTGAACACGAGTAACTGGATGAAAACCCTTGCTGTGCCCTTTTTTCTCAGTACTTCAGACACATGGACCCGCTTCATCTTAACAAGGACATCGCGACGTCGACTGCCTCACTGACGGACTGGGAAGAGGTGGCAGAGGATCTCTGATGCCTGCACAGAGGGAGCCCACAGCTCAGGAACGCAGGGGCTGCACTGTGGACAACTGGAAGGGAAGCTGAGCAGGGGCAGCCTGTGTGTCACCCGGAGGAGCGCCCCCTGGAGGCAGGGCGTGCTACAAAGTTACTGTTTGCCAATTGCCAGTGCCCCGTGCTGTAACTACTCCCAGCACGGCTGACTTCAAGCTACCAGGAGCTGCTCACGCCAGCGCCAGGCAGGGGGAGCCCCAGCCCAGGCAGGCGACAGGTGCAGCTCTGGACTTAGTCTGTGGACAGCGGGCACACAGAGCGGGTGCAGAGAGCCGGGGGGGGGCTTCAGATCACAGCTTCACCGCTGCTTCCCTTTATGTGCGAACCCCAGCCTCCTGATCCCAATGCTCCGTGAGGCTGCAGCTGCAGGCCGGGCAGCTCTGGGGCCGGATCCCCTCCGGCACGTGCTCTAAAGGGACCCGTGTCCTTTGCCAAAGAAATGGTTCAACCTGATGCCACACCCCCTCTTCTTCAGTGCCCTTGGGGACTTCAGACACTCTGTACTTATCCATCTTGCACATCGGCAATGAGCAACCGTGCACCCCAGGCAGCTGGTGAGCCGACAGAGCACAAGACACGGGCCCCATTCCAGAGCCCAAGTAGTTGATGGCCACTGGCAGCCGTCAGGGGAAGGCAGCCTCCAAGGCAGGGAGATGTCTCCACTGCCTATCCGAACAGTGTGGAGCCGGGCCAGACGCTCCAGGCTCGCCACAGTATGTGAAAAGACCAAGCGTGGAGTTAAAAGTGGCCTTGAACGTGATGTCTCCATTTTCCTAATTAAAAAAAATGCATAAATGGTTCAGGTGTTTTAGTATTTCTTTCCGTCTAGCCTAGTGGCTCTCAGCCAGGGCTGGGGACATCTGGCAGAGACAGGTGGCACTCTGGCATCAAGGCTGGGGTGGGGGAGGTGCCCCAGCATCGCATAGGCAGTGGCTGAATTAGTCCCCGGGGCACGGGACGACCCCCATCTCAGTGTAACACAGCCCCGAAGGTCGAGCAGTGCCACGGTGCAGTGAACCCTGGGTCATACACAAAACCCTGCTCCGAAGTCACACGCCACGGCATTCTTGCTGCAAGAAAGCAAATCCACAACTCATATTTTATTAGCTCTGCAATGCCACCTTGCACCCATGTCTTGGCTTTTAATGAAATCTTGTGAACTACCGGCACGAATCAATACAATGCCTTTCTCCCCCACCCATCCCCCACATCAACAGCTTGCATGTTCTCGAAGCTTTGAAACAGGGAGTTTTCTGTTAGCAAACAGAAGGCAAAGACGCGAGAGATAATTAGCTCATGCATCTGGTGCTGGCTAATAAATAAATAATTTTCACATGAATGTGGAAACCACTCAATGTTAACCGTATTTATTTTCAAAAATACTTTGAGACTGTAATAAAATGCAGTTATCTGAAGCGTCTTGGTGATTGAGTTGAAGGGCTTCATTTTTAAAAATAGGCAAAGTTACTTCCACCGAGCTCGGGGTGGGTGAACAGGTAGCGAAAACGCCCATCCGGCTGGCCTCTGGCAGGCGGATGGGTCTTCCACAAAATATATTTTTTCCTGCATTTCTTCTCGTGGAAGCCGGAAGCCAAGAAGAGCACCCTGCTTTGAAAAAAAGAGCTTGTTTGGTTCTCATAGTACACTTTGGTTTATTTAAGCAGTAAGAAACAGGTCCCCATCGCTCCTGGGGGAGAGCGTGTGTTTTCTGATTTCTCAAGATCAAAATGCGGCCGGGGTGAGGGCGTCTCCTTCTGTGTCTTCCACACCAGTGTCCCCGTGCGCCTCCTCTGAGATGCCCTTCTGATAAAGGGTCTGCCCCTCTCTCTCTCTCTCCCTCCCTCCCTACACCGAGCCTTCCACGCGCCCAGGGCTCTGACACCCAGGGGCACCTGTGGGGGCTCAGCTCCTGGCCCGTCCTTGGCTGTGGCGTCCATCTGATACTCCAAAACAGGAATCCTCGCACCGCACCCTCTTACGCGACATAGAACAGATGCTAACGGGTGCTCTCTTGGTTAGGGTCTGCAAATTGGCAATTAAATAAGCAGATATAACTCACAAGCGAAAAAGAAACAAAAAGTGCATTTTAAAATAAACGAAAGGAGGCGGTTAACAGCTGAGAAGAGGAGCTAGATGGCTTCGGGTTGGCTCATCTCGGCGTGGCAAGGACGCAATGCCCGTGGCCTCTTTCATGGTCCTCATGAGGACCGTGGCAAGGGCGTCTCCGTGGCTGCTTGTGACCTGGTAGGACCCCTGCAAACCCCGGCCCCGCTTGCCTTCTGTCCTCATGGGCCCTCTGCACAACTGGCCCTCCCCCCTGAGTATGCCAGCGACCACAGCAATCCGCTCTCTTGTCGCCAACGCCATCGCGACCCCCGCGTCATCCCGCAGTGTGCCTGGCAGGTGCCTGGCGGGTGGCATCTGGGCTCCTGGGGCCGGCAGGGCGGAGCTTCGGTTCCCTTCGCACGCAGCCCAGCAGGCACCGAGAAATCGGAGGCTCCCTCCTCCCAGCCTCTGTCGCCTCCGTGGAAGTCCCTTCCTGGCTGCAAGCCACGCCGGGAAGAATTCGCAGGAAGGAGAAAGCAGCAGGACACCTTGCTCATGTCTTCTTGCTGCCCGCCTTGTGTTTCTGCTTGCGCAGGTGGGCCTCGATCTCGTGCCTGAAGACCAGCATGCCCAGCTGCCCGTGGGACGCCTCGTTCATGGCCTTGGACTGCATGCACATCTTGTACTGCTCCGGGGTCAGCTCGTCCACGCAGCGCTTCTCGTGCCAGAGGTGGAAGAGCCCGCGCACGGGCGTCCGCACCACGATGAGGTTGCTGTGCAGGTACTTGCGGTACAGGTGCACGTCCTCGCCGCCCCAGCCCTTGATGTCCAGGTCGAAGCCACCTGTGGGGGAGACGGCACTGCTGAGGCGTTTGTGGGGTGGGGGGAGTGGGGGTGCCTCAGCGTCCCTCCAGGTCACCAGGGTGGGGCCAGAGGAGGCAGCACCAGCTCTTGGAGACCAAACACCTGCTATGGACTCCACACACCTGCCGGGCGCTCTTCACAGCGAAGGGACAGCCCTGGCTTCAGGACCGGAGCCACCACCTGGACACTTCTAAATGCAGATTCTTGGGTTTCTGTTTGGACATGGCTACTTTTTTTTTTTTTTTTTTTTTTTAAGATTTAGTTATTTATTTAACCTCTCTTGAATTTGAGCTTTTTTTTTTTAAAGACCTGCACATGAAGTAGGTGTCAGAACTGAAAGAGATAGTGATGTGAGGGGCTAGCACTGTGCCACAGTGGGCTAAGCTGCCGCCCGCAGTGCTGGCATCCCATATGGGCGCCGGTTTGAGTCCCAGCTCTCTCCTAGGGCCTGGGAAAGCAGTAGAAGATGGCCCAAGTGCTTGGGCCCCTGCATCCACGTGGGAGACCCTGAAGAAGCTCCTGGCTCCTGATCGGCGCAGCTCTAGCAGTTGTGGCCATTTGGAGAGTGAACCAGCGGATGGAAGACCTTTCTCTCTCTCTCTCTCTCTCATTCTCTCTCTGTGTAACTCTGACTTTCAAATACATAATTAAATGAAGTGATGCGAGGGGCAGTGCTCGGCTGGAAGTGGCCGGCTTGTTATCCTCGCCATCCTTGTAATTTACCGATTAAGCACAAGGTGCTCAAGTCAGACACTTGCAGATCAGGAAAAGATGGCAACAGATCGGGTCTAAATGGGACCCCCGGGCTCTCCCGGAGGCAGAACACCCTCTCCAGTCTGTAGGGCCCCCATATTTTGTTGTAGCTACACCCAAGGTCAGGAGACTCCCATGTAAATGCTATAAATCCAAATGGACACTTCTAAAATAAACACATCACAAAATAACCTTCCTCTGGGGAGGGTATTCAGCCTGGTGGTAAAGACACCTGTTAAAATGCCAGTGTCCCATGTTCAAAACCCAGCTCTGGCTCCCGACTCCAGTCTCCTGCTGATATGCGGGAGGCAGTAGTGATGGCTCAAGTCATTGGGTTCCTGTCACCCGCAGGGGGGACCTGGGTGCAGTTTCCAGCTCCTGGCTTTGGCCCGGCCTACTCCTGGCTGCTGTAACTGCTTGGGGAGAGAATTAGCAGACGGGAGCTCTCTGTCTCCCTTTCAAATGAAGAAATTAATAAAAATAAAACAATCTTTTTTGGGGCTGGTGTTGTGGCACAGCAAGTTAAGCTGCCCCTGTAACGCCGGGCCCCTGCACCCACATGAGCAACCATGGATAAAGCTCCTGGCTCTTGGCTTCAGCCTGGCCCAGCCCGATGAACCAGAGGATACAAGCTGACTCAACTTACACTCTCTCCCCTACTGTCTGTAACTCTTCCTTTCAAATACAATAAATTAGTTTTTTTGGGAAAAAAATTTAAAGATTTTCATTATTTATTTGAGGGGCAGAGTTACAGACAGAGAGAGGCAGAGACAGAGAGGCCTTCCATCTGCTGGTACTCTCCAAATAGCTGCAACGGCCAGAGCTGGGCCGAACCACAGCCAGGAGCCAAGAGCTTCTTCCAGGTCTCCCACCTGGGTGCAGGGGCCCAAGGACTTGGGCCATCTTCTACTGCTTTCCTAGGCCATAGCAGAGAGCTGGATCAGAAGTGGAGCAGCTGGGACTTGAACTGGTGCCCATATGGGATGCTGGCTCTGCAGGTAGAGGCTTAGCCCACTATGCCACAGCTTCGGCCCCTAAATAAATCTTTTTTAGAGAGCCTTTTCCTGAACAAAGAGCAAGGACACAGTTATTTTTCTGCATTGGAAATCTCTGACATTTCTGTTCTGGAAGTCTGACTGGCACTGCACTGTCTAGGAATGCTTCTCTTCACGGGTTGCTGGGTGTCTGCACAGCAGGCACCCCTCAGAGACTGGCCTGCAGGCCCTGACTTCAAGTGCTCGGTTTTTATTCTGAACCCAGTGACTTCTTGGAGGTCCTGTGGTGTCTGTGGTCTACCTCATCTCTGGACAAAAACAGCCTGCAGCTGCTCCCACTCCTGGTCTTACAGTAAGAAGCTCTGAGTGGGAATGACCATGTGGGGGCCCTCCCTGCTCCATTCTGGCTCTGGGTGCACTCTGACCCCTGAACCTGAGCTCAAGGTTCATTCTTACTCTAGTCGCGTGCAATCCAGAATTGCACTCTTCAGAGGTGCGTGAGGAAGGACCACCCCAGGGGATGGTGCAAGTCTCCCAAGGAGCTCGGAGCCCTCCGTTCTCCCCCCACTGCTGGGCCAGGGCCCTTTGCCTCTGGGAGCCTGGTATCTCCCCTGACACCTGAGAGCCTCCCTGCTCGGGCTCTGCAAACCCACTGGTGTGCACATGCAGGTGTACGTGGGTATGCATGATGGCGTGCATGGATAGATGACTGCATGTACACACATGTACATACACGTCTGTGCGCATGTACACACATGTGTGCACACCACGGCATGTGTGTGTGTGTGCACCTCTATGTGAATGTGCACATATCTGCATGCATGAGAGTGTGCATGCCTGCACGGCTCTGCATGTGCACATTTGTGAGTGTATGTGTCTGCGTGTGCATGTCTTACATGTATACTTGTACATGTGTACATGCACGCACACACATGTATGCATGACAGTGTGCGTGTGTATACATCACAGTGCATGTGCACATTTATGTGAGTGTGTGTCTCTGTGTGCATGTGTCTACCTGACAGCACATGAGCACATCTGTGTGCGTGTGCATGTGCACGCATGACAGCACACACGCACGTCTGTGTAAATAGGTGTGTGTATGTGTCCATCTGCATGTGCTGACAACTGCACGCTCCGGGCTTGAGGTGACAGCAGAGAGAAGCCTGGGTCTTGACTGGCGCCAGCTCCCTCGTGGCTGACCAGAGGCCCAGGACATCTGCAGCCTGGGCTTGCTGGAAGGAGGCGCCCCCGGACCCAGCAGAGAGCAGCCTTCTGGCCCTGGACCGTGTGCTCATCTGGGGTGGCAGAGCTGTTGGTGGGGATGGGGGCCAAGGCGCCGCCCCTCCCCCCTTCCCCCCACCCCTCTCAGTCCAGCCATGAGTCCATGTCACAGGAAGGACATTTATAGGGAGGCGGCACCTCCTCTGCCCTGGGGCTCCCAGGAGACCCCCAGGGATCCCCTCCACCCCTCCAGGCCGGGGCAGCCGTGGCCTCTGGGTGGCAGCAGAGGCGCAGGCCTGGCTTACCTATGTTGATGAAGTCTGAGCGGTACTGACAGGTCATCCCAAACCCGAAGTCTCTCCAAAATCCAGTCTCCTTTTTGATGACCTGCAAGGAAAGCACTGTCACTGGGGGGCGAGACGGGGTGGGCACACAGCGCACGGCACACGCCACGCGAGCATGGCTCATGGCGCAGCCTGTCCTAGGGCCGGCCAGCAGCCAGGCCCCGGGCGGGAGCACAGTACACTCACCAGTCCCCAGGCGGGGCCTTGTGATTCTTGGCTCCTGCAGCTGGAATGTTTCTAGGGTGTAGGCTTGCACACACACACGCGCACGTACACGCATGCATATGCACACGCACACACAATCAAAAGCAAACTGGGAGAGCAAGTTTCCCAGCAAAGCTATGGAAAAGCCACCTAGGTGTCTGGCCGGATCCTAGTGCCAGCGAGACGTCGAGGCCTGGGCCCCTCACCCAGGCCAAGGGAGCCAGCCAAGGGCTCACGAAGCGGAGAAAAGGAGAGGGAGCTACTCAGAATCCAGCGGCCCCGGCGTAGGCCACCGATGGGAGGCCCTGGGAAGGTTGCAGTGCGATTCCGGCTGCCCGGCTCCCGCTGGCCTGTGAACAGGGTAGGGCAGGGTTGGGAGAGCGCCTGGGCATCACCCTCGCACTGTGTGGAAACCAGGCTGCCCCTGCAGGCCTGCGCAGCTGTGCAGGGCTGCAAGAGGCCGTCCAAGCAGCCAGTGCCTCTGCAGGGGCAGGAGCCGGCCCAGTGCAGGCCCTCCCCATGCAGGTACGCGTTGGCACACACAGCGAGACGCTGCCAGAACTTCCTCTTTTTGGACCAAGGTAAACCTGGAAATGGTTTTAAGAATTTTTTTAAGGTTTAATTACTTATTTGAAAGGCAGAATGAGAGAGACAGAGAGGAGGAGACACAAATATTCCATCTGCCAGTTCACTCCCTAAATGGACACAACTGCTGGGCTGAGCCAAGCTCAAGGCAGGAGCCAGGAGCTCCATCTTGGGTCTCCCACGTGGGTGGCAGGGGCCCAAGCACTTGGGCTGTCCTTGGCTGCTTTCCCAGGCGCATTAGCAGGGAGCTGGATCAGAAGTGGAGCAGCCGGGGCTTCACCCAGCACTTTGGTTACAGGATGCCGGTATCACGAGTGATGGCTTCACCGGCTATGCGGCACTTCTGGCCTTGCTTTGGGGATCTTCGGGGCTATTCACGATTCGTTCTTGCCATTCACATGAGTGTGTAGATGAAGGGAAGTTGCCTGCCCAAGGGAAGGGACAGGTGTGTGGGGAAGTGGGGGGTGCAGCAGGTCCCATGTGCTTGGATGTCTGCATTTTCTGTCTGGGACACCTGGTTCTGCCCACCACTAATTAGAAACAGTACAGACCAGGAGTGCCCGAGGTCTGCCCCAAGCTGACCACGTGTGGCCTTTCTCCCCCTGGGCACTGCTTCCAGCTTCTCTCTCCTGTAAAATGAGGGGGCTGAGCTGAGTCACCCCTAGGTCTCTTGCAGCCCTAACATCCACATGTCTATCCCATCACCGTTACTGCACCCTCCCAAAGTCTCACCACAGCCTGTGTTCGATTTCACATAGCAGGAAGCTTCAGAAAATTCACCAAAAAAAAAAAAAAAGGAATTAAAAGATAAGTTTAGGTTGGTACAGAACCTCTTTTGAAATCCATGCACAAAATACTAGCTGATAGAATAAAAAAGGGAGAGAAGGATCCAACATGGGAAGCAGGATACACAGCAGACCCATAGAATGGCAGATGTCCTAAACAGCACTCTGGCCTCAGAATCAGCCCTTAAGGCACACGGATATGGCTGAAAAGCCCATGAGAGTATTACAGGCATGGAAAGCCAAAACACTCTGGCAAAAACAAACAAACAAACAAACAAAACCCTAAATGAAAGATCTCCGCAAGTGAGATCCCAGTGGAAAGAACAGGTCATCAAAGGAGGTACCTTTCTCTGAAGGGAGGAGAGAACTTCCACTCTGACTACGACCTACAACCTTGTCTAAATATGATCAGAATCAGTGAACTCAAAAGGCTTCCATAGCATTGGCAACTCATGACAAGAGCCTAGGGTGATTACTGATGCCATAAACAAGAGTGTCAAATTGTTAAGTCAACAACAGGAGTCACTGTGCACTTACTCCTCATGTAGGATCTCTGTCCTTAATGTGCTGTACATTGTGATTTAATGCTATAACTAGTACTCAAACAGTATTTTTCACTTTGTGTTTCTGTGTGGGAGCAAACTGTTGAAATCTTTACTTAATATATGCTAAACTGATCTTCTGTATATAAAAAGAATTGAAAATGAATCTTGATGTGAATGGAAGAGGGGAGGGAAAGGGAAAGGGGAGGGTTGCGGGTGGGAGGGAAGTTATGGGGGGGAAAGTCATTGTAATCCATAAACTGTACTTTGGAAATTTATATTCATTAAATAAAAGTTAAAAAAAAAAGAAATCCATGCACAGGTTTTCCCTAATGTGAATTTTCCATGAACTTTTTGAAGAATTCTCGTATGCATGGATTTCAACATTTTTTGCACCAACCTAAACTTACCTTGTAATTCCATTTTGCTCAAACAGCATGAACAGTCTACACAAGATTTGCAAAAGGGCTGACAAATCTTAAAATTCCTTTCTGCCGTAACCTGTGAGGCTATATTATTTTCATTCCGAACTCCACGGGGACGTCACCCACGTGGAGCTGTTGAGAGACAGAAAGCCCGCCCAAGGAAGACAAGGGCCCAGGTGCACAGGGTACATCCCCAGTATCTGCTTCCCGACACAGGGCTGTGGGACGGGAGCCCCAAAACGACGCTGCCATTCTGTTAGGGTCAACCAGCAGCCTCTGCAGCTACAAAAGCCAGAGAAATCTCCAGAGTCATTTTCCTAATTGGATTTTCCCACCCCCGCCTTACCAGGCCCACCAGTTCCGCTGCTGTTAATGGCACAGCGCCCCCTTGTGCTGGCCGGGACACACACCGGGCCTCTGGACAGGGACAGGGAGTCTAAGAGCAGGGGAGGATGCAAACTTGAGGTGCACGTGGCATGTGAGAGAGAAAGCTCCAGACGGGGAAGAGAACTCCTCAGGGCGTGGGAAGACAGACCAGGGGAATCGTAAGGCGAAGCCGTCCCAGGACGCTGAGCCGGGTGGAAGGGGGGCCTGATGAGGCTCAACACGGGGAAGCAGCCTCGCCCGGAAGTGGCCTGACCTGGGGAGCTGGTGACGGAAACGTTTACTGAAGTCTCATTTTGTTTGTTTTTAATTAATTAATTGAGAGCCAGATAGCGCCCATCCCATAATTTGCTCCCCAAATGCCCACAACAGTTAGGAGTAGGGCAGGCCAAAGCGTGGAGCTCGAAACTCAACCCAGCCTAGTGTCAGCAGGTGTGCACTAGCAGGAAGCTGGGACTGGGAGCCGAGCCAGAGCCGAGACAGGAGCCCAGGCACCGGCACTCCGACGGGGGATACAGTGTCTTAACTGCTAGGCTTGCCCCTAGGAAGGTGCTTCCAAAGTCGACAAGTCAGATCCAAAAGGCCACTCTGGGTTCTCTGCAGAAACGGATCGGGTGGCACAGCGCAGAACTGCGGGCCGGGGTGTGCTCGCCAGTGTGGGTTCTGCCCGCCCGGCGGTGCTGAGCCTAAGAAGGGATCCCACGTGAGCAGATGGCAAGTGAGCGCTCTCAGGCCTCCCTCCCATCAAGCATCGTTCCCACTGAAAACCCTGTCCCGGGGCCGGCGCTGTGGCGTAGCGGGTAAAGCCTCTGCCTATAGTGCCAGCATCCCACATGGGTGCCAGTTCGAGTTCCGGCTGCTCCACTTCTGATCCAGCTCTCTGCTATTGCCTGGGAAAGCAATGAAGGATGGCCCAAGTGCTTGGGCCCCTGCACCCGCATGGGAGACCCAGAAGAAGCTCCTGGCTCCTGGCTTTGGATCGGCGCAGCTCCGACCATTGCGGGCATCTGGGGAGCGAACCAGTGGATGGAAGACCTCTCTCTTTTTGCCTCTGCCTCTCTGTAACTCTTTCAAGTAAACAAATAAAATCATCAGAAAAAAAAAAAAAGGAGAAAAAGAAAATCCTGTCCCAGCCCCTGCCTCTCGTTCTCCCTGCAATTAACAACCCTGCTTCCTGCCCCCAAGTGCCCCTGGTTCCAGGCTGGGCTCCTGCGTTCCCTCCTGCCTGGCTCACCACCCAGCTCTGCTCCCACGTCCCCCTGCTCCCATGTGCCCCTGCCCCTCCCGATCGCCATGTGGCCTCGACATGGTCACCCTGGTTTCCATTCTCTGTGACACTCCTGATCTCTGAAATGACCTTGCTGGTGCACCTGCTGTTCTCGTTGCTGGCAGCCTCCACCCACCACCACCATCAGCTCAAGGCCTTGGATGCCTTCGCAGCTGTCACTCCCACACTCAGAACACTGCCCAGTATACAGAAGGTGCTCAGTAAGTGCTTCATTGATGCATGAGTGGGGAGCAGAGCGATTCCAGATCAGGGCTAAAAGCCCCACAGGTCCACTTCAGGGGGAGAACTTGTTCTTTGCAGCTGGCTCCCCATCTGAGCTCTCTGCAGAGCCCCACAGGGCACCTGCCGCTGTCAGGCCAGGCCAGCTCTCCTGCGGGATGTTTGCAGAGCCACGGCTCCGTGGGCCACGCACCTGACGGGGCAGGGGTGGGGTTGGTGGGTGTTTTTAGGACCAAAACACACTGCACAGACCGGCATCTCTCCCCAGAGATGAAGGCAGGCGGCTGCGTGCAGGTGCACGGGGAGCCGTGGAGGCGGCAGTGCCTGTCTGCTTTAATGGTGCCGACTTGGCCGGCTGCCCGAGAAGCAATCTGGAGTCTCCAATAAAATAACTAACAAATACTCCAGCAGAGTGCTTCCTCTACATCGAATGACGTCTCCCAGGACGGAGGCTGCATCCCACCCGCCTCGCCTTCTCCCAGAATGCCTGTGCCCCGGGGCCAGCTCAGGGGGCGCCACATTTAGAAGCCCCGTATGCTGCTGTTGCCACCCTGAAACCAACATGGCCTTGTGTCTTCATCTTGCACTGGGCCATGCAAATGCAGTAGCAGCTCCTGACACTCTGAGCCGCGGGGACCCCTGACCTGTGCTGCACCCACCCCTCTTAGCATGGGGGGGATGCTAAGGGCTTGGGAGCACACTGAAGGGCACCCCAGCAAGGTGGCATGTCCTATTCTGGGGGCCCCTTGCTACTGAGGGAGAATGACCTGCCCAAGACCGCCCCGCCAGTTGGAGGTGAGCCTAGCCCAACCTCAGCGGGGCTTCGACTGCTCCGTTCCCCCAGCAATGGATACTGGGGACAGAGCTGTCCAAGAATGTGCTAGGGCATGGGCTCAAACGCCATGTCCTCCCCGATCTGCATCAACTCACTTTGCAACAGGCTGACTCTCATCAAGATCTGCATAAAAAGAGTTGTGTCATAGGGCAGGCACCGTGGCATAGTGGGTGAAGCTGCCACCGCCTGTGGTGCCAGCATCCCATGTGGGCGCCAGTTCAAGTCCTGGCTGCTCTGCTGCCGATCCAGCTCCCTACTAGTGTGCCTGGGAAAGCAGCGGAAGATGGCCCAAGTGCTTGGGCCCCTGCACCAGCATGGGGGACCCAGAGGAAGCTCCTGGCTTCAGATTGGCCTCGTGCTGGGGAGTGAACCAGAGGATGGAAGACTCTGTGTCTGCCTCTGTCTCTCTGTAACTCTGCCTTTCAAATAAATAAATAAAATCTTCAAAGAGTTGTGTCTTCTGGGGCTGCCATACTGGACAAAGAAGCATCCGGGTTCTCTTGCCTCCAGAAACCTTGGATCCCAAACTTTGAAGCACCCTGGGCTGGGGGATGTGTCCCTGCCCGCACAGCCCTTGAGTTCCCGCCTCTGCTGCAGGGGGCTGAGCCAGCCACGCCCCTTCCTCACCTGTGGAGTGAGGACTACAGGAGGTGATGTGGGCACCATGCCAGGCTGGGGAAAGCCCCGTGAGTGGCCTCTGTGCATGTTAATTTTGGTTCCCAGTGCATTTGTGCTTCCTGAATCAATACACATGAACTTCAAGGAAACACAGGAAGTGATTTAAATGCATTTAAGCTGAAATGTGGGTCAGTGGTGTGGCACTTCCTCCAGGACGGCAGGGATGGAGGGGACAAAGCTGGCGTGCTCTGCCCACGTGCGCAGCGGGGCACAGCTGTCAGGGTGAAGACAGGCAGGGTCCCTGCACCCGATGCTGCCGGGGAACTGGGAGAAGGGGCCGATGCCCGCAGTGGGACCACAGCCCGGGAGACGCTCACCGCCAGCAAGGTGGGCAGGGGTGTGTGTGCAGCTGGTTTAGGGTTCACAGACATGCTCTTTAGAATCAATTTGTGGAGGAGGAGGAATCCCGAGAGAGAACCAGGGCTGGCAGCACTACATGTGAGTCAGCTGGGACCAGCTGCCGAGGCCCCATGCAACTCTCTTCCCCCGCCTGTGTTCTGTGACGTCACATGGTAGCCTACGCAGGCCCCCGTGGGAGGATCTAGACTGCAGAGACTGGCAAATACTACAGAGGGCTTTCTCCTTTCGGAGAGCCGCTGGCTTTGCGCCATGAGAGCCTTTTACCAGGTGGAAGTCACCTGTGTTTCAGAACCGCAGCTCTGGCTGGGGGAGAAGGGAAGGCTGCAGAGGGGTGGAGCCTAAAGACAGGTGGGAGGAGCCTCCTGCGGGGACTTGGCAAGGCCTGCGGGGGCTTGGGCCAGGTCCCCAGGATGGCTATTTGGTTTACAGTCATTCTTTTTTCTGTGAGCTGCGTCCACATTGAAGCAACGGCGACCATCATCTTGTGGCTTTCAACTTGAAAAAGTTAATCATCGGGATGAAACCTCTCACTTTCCCTCTTACTACTGGTCTGCAGCCAAAGGTGCAGAGACAAGCAGTCACAACAGACGCACCAAAGAACTCAGCTGGTTTCCTGCTCTCATCTGTAGGCCAATGTCGCCGGGTGATGGCGGCCATGGGCACCTGGGAAGTAGTAACTCGGACCCTGACTCACGAGGTCACATTTGCCCGGCTACTGAGAAAAGCTGCCTTTTGTTTGCATCGGTAACCTTTATTATGGCTGCATTGGGAGCTGTGTCCTCTCTTCACCTTAGCTACTGGCGTGTCCCAGGGAAGCCGGCCAAGGATTTATTTACATCTACATAACGTCTGAGCCAGACACAGCCTCCGTAGCACAGCTATCCTAATGTAGCCATCTCCAATCATCATTTGTATTTATTTATTTTTAATTCTTTACTTATGTGAGAGGCAGAGAGAGAGAGAGAGAGAGGTGGGGAGAAAGACTGTTCCCATTTGCTGGTTCACTCCTTAAATGCCTGCAATAGTGGGGACTCCAGGAACTCCATCCGGGTCTTTCTGATGGACAGCAGGGACTCAGCCACTGGAGCTGTCACTGCTTCCTCCCAGGGCCTGTGTTAGCAAGAAACTGGGGTCAGGAGCCGGAGGTGGGATTCGAACCTGGGGACTCCAGTGTGGAACACGGGCATCTTAACCACTGGGCTGACTGCTCGCATGTATTTTTACTTCACGTCTCAGCACCACACTTCCTGTCCCCATCATGTGATTTTCTGCAGTGCGATGGTCTGTCGGGAGCTTTGTCAGGCCATCTCTTTTATACGTCAGCTGTCACGCGCATCCTCAGCAAGTCTTTGCAATGTTCGAGAGGCAGGAAATCCTGGCTTGGGCCCCGGGGCGCTGGCACGAGCTGCCTGTGCTATGCGGGCGGAGTCGGGGTGTGTTGACAAACCAGGTCTGAGGAGCAGGTCTGAGGACACTGTGTCGGTGCTTCCGGCTCCTCCGTGAGCTCCTGGCCCGTGGCTCTGTCCGGTTAGCACACCTCCGAGGGACGGGGAACCCTCTGCCGTGTGCCCCAGACTGCATGAACCCAGCTCTCTCAAGCAGCTGACCGCGGGGCTCCAGGAGGAGTCCGGGGTGCAGAGGCCGCAGCCGTGGACTGGGGACTCTGACTGTGCCTTGACCTTGGTGGGCATCAGAATCCTGCTCCACTGCGTGTTCCCGGCCTTCCCTGGCACCTGCTTCTTGGCAGGAATAAGAACGAAAGGATCAAACTTCAGATCTGTGAAATGAAGAGGATTCCTTGCGAGCAAACCGGGTCTTGATGAGGCTGAAGCAGAGACATCCATCACGTTGGATGTCAGATGTAAAACAGGGCTGCATTTAAGCCACAGGGATTTCCTTCTGCCTAGCTGAAACACAGAGCCGGTATCCCATTTGCTTTTCAAATCCTATTAGCACATTCACAGCCTTAGGGAAAAGCAAACAAGGCGTTCTGTCCTGGTGGGTGGTGTGAGGGACAGTGCTCACAAGTGGATGAAAATCTCATCTGGTCGTTACCGTTACGTGCGATGCACAGACAGGCACCTGGTCCCTGCCTGCTGTAGTCTGTGCTACCGGGGCTGAGAGGCTCGCCAGGGCTGGGCAGGTGAAGGGACAGGGGAGGCGGCTGAAGGTTCTGTCACTTTTGGAAGCTTCAACACAGAAGCACCTCACAGAACGCGAGTTTTCTCCGAGGTGCAGCCTGCTCGCCCACTGCATAGACGCGTGGGAGACTCGGTGCCATTGTCCTCACCCAACCGATCTCCTTCCTCCAAGCCTGGGGGGCTTTGCCACCAATGATTCAGCCTGAGCTAGGACCCAGCTAACCTCCCTGCAGGGAAAGATCCCAGCTTAGGGGTCAGGGCCTCCCCGTCCATCCTGGCAACAATATCAGGAAATTGCATCTTGGGCCATGGTGCCAGGTAGACAGAGGGCCTCTTTCAGCTACACTCTAACTCTGCAGTGACACACGCAGCCTGGCCTGCAAGACCCTGGGGAGCTGTGTGCCTGCACCATCCATCCTCTATGCTATCAGAACCTGAGAAGGGTTTATTTATTTGAAAGTCAGAGTTACAGAGAGAGAGAGGGGAAGACACAGAGAAAGAGAGAGAGATCTTCCATCCACTGGTTCACTCCCCAGATGGCTAAAGCAGCCAGGAGCGTCTTGCTGCCCCCTACATGAGTGCAGGGGCCTAAGGCCTGAGCCATCTTCTGTTGCTGTCTCAGGAGCATTAGCAGGGAGCTGGATTGGAAGTGGAGCAGCCGGGACAGGAACCGGAGCCCAGATGGGATGCCAAGGTCACAGGTGGCGAATTAACCTACTACGCCACAGCGCCAGCCCCTCTGGTGAACCTTAGGACGTGCTCCCTCTGCAGGATTTTCCAATAATGGAGCAAATGTGCTTCCCTCATCAGTGCAGGAACACCAGCTTCCCCAAACCAGAGAAGAAAACCACGAAGGTGTCAAATTACCTTCCCGCAAGATCCTTTGCCCACTTATTTATTTCCTACTCTCAGTGAACAGGGCGCAGGGAGCGGAGGCCAGGAGGGCTGCCAGACTCCAGGACCAGGAAAACGCCCCAACAGAACCGACGCATGGATTTCCACTCCCCTCTGCTCACCATCAGGCGCCCCTGCAGGACAGACGGGAACAGCCGCCCGAAGGCAGCTGCGGGCACCACTCACCAGCTGCTGTTCCAAGGGAGGAACCGCGTCGTGATGGCCGTAGATGATGCCAGGGTTGTACTGGCTGAACAGGACCGGGTAAAACACCTTCTTGCCTGCAGACCAGAAGGCAGACACGCACTTAGAGCACCCAGTCCACTCTCAGACTTGCCCCCGAGCACGCACTGACACAGCCACGTCGCCTTGCTGCTCCTCCACACGGCTCGAGAAGAGACGGCACACGCCACGGGCAGACTCCCATGTCTCCGAGCGCCTGGTTGCAGGATCACTCAAAACACTCCCCACCAGAGGCCCGGCACTGGGCGTCACGTACTGGGAGTGGGTGTGAGAGCTCTGGGGCCTGGCCCTGGCCACATTAACCCTTCAGGCCCTGGTTCCTGGCAGTCTCGGGGTTTCCAGCGAGGCTGGGCTGGCTTGGGCAGCAGCAGTCCACTGAGAGCGCCCAGGGCGGCTGCTCTTAACCAATTTTACACTGAATTCCTGTGTTTTAGCACTGCCATGGCCCCGCCAGGATTGATCAGCTGGGGCCAGTACAGCCTGGGGCCAGGCTATGCCGATGACTTCTGGCTTGGGGTTGCTTCTGGCCACAGAGCCCGCTCCGCCTGCCTGCCTGTCCCTGCCCTGTCCCCTAGGGTTGTGTGTCCTGCCAGGGAGATTTCTCCTATAGATATTCACCAAAGCTGAACCTGGAACAGGAGCCAGGGACATGGACTCGGGAGAGGGGCCCTGGAAGCAAAGCAGAGCTAATGGGCTTTGGGGGAGGCAACAAAGAGGAAATCAAAGACACGATTTTTCTTTTCTCCGCTGTGGGGCTGAACTCAGGCCAGCTGCGACATGGGACATCGGAGTGAAGCCTGGCAGGTGGGGGCGGGGGGCAGGGCGCCGCACCTGGCTGCGTGTTCAGCCTGCACGTGTTGAGAAACTCCGACGTGAAGTAGATGTCGACGTCGCAGAAGAACAGCAGGACGTTGCTCCCCTTCCAGAAGCGGGCTCCCACGTCCAGGCCCTTGCCCCGGGAGAACTCCCCGTTCAGCTGGATGAAGGTGAAGTTCCTGAAGTTGGCAGCTCTAGGAAGAAAGACCAGGCAACCGTCACTTGTGGGTCCCCGCCTCCCAGGCCAGCAGGGTCCCGAGAAAGGCACTGCCAGGGCCCCCCGCCTCTGGCCGCATCTCTTCTCTGACCGGAGAGCACCCAGGCTGTTGCAGGAGAATCCACACTTGCGGCGAAAGGTCCCAGAAATGCATAGTGAAGTCCTGGCACCTGGCCATGTCCCCACGCTGCAGGCTGAGCTGTCTTCCAGCACTGGAGAAAGCCTGACCCGGCAAAGACCAGGAACACAATCCAGGAAGTCTCCAGGCTGCCTGAGCCAGAGACAGAAAATCACCCTGGAACGGGCCCACCCTTCAATCAAAACCAGGAGCCAGGCAAAACGCTCCTGAGGTCGACCTGTTGCCCAAGCAGACTGAGACTCGGATTCCCTGCCCACCCGCCAGGGAAGCAGTGAGCACAGCACAGCATAGCAGGAGAAGGCAAACGTGGCCTCACGGCTCTGGGACCTGGCCAAGTCCACTGGTGTCCATACACCTTCATCTGCAGAACAGAAAAGCACCCCCGCCCCCCCGCAGCTGTCTCACAGTCACTAGTGAACAGAGCACCGGCCAACGCGAGCAGGCCAGGATTCCCAGGGCAGCGTGGACAGCGCCGAGGGGTGAGTTCCGTGTGCTGTTCTGTCCCAGGAATCCCAGCATCCTGGGGGAGTGGGGCAGGTCTTGAGCCAAAGGTGGAAGAATTCACTCAGCACCCAGGGGACCGGGATGCTCTGCCACCAGCTGGGACCCCCTTTCCTGCCCATGCCGCCCCTCCTCTCCTCCCTCCACTCCCCAACTCCTGTTCCATCTTGACATCTCCCAGCGGGGCAGAAGCTTGTTTCCATGTTTAAAAGTCTGTACTGCAGGCGCTGTCTCGGGCAGAGGTCGACACAAACATAGCATCGTCAAGCCTCGAGCGCCAGGCTGTGTTCCTGTCTGGCAGCTTCGTCAGAGACACCAGCTCTGCTCCCCCAAGGTCACTGTCATCGCCCCACACTTGGCTTCTCACCCTGGGGATCTGCGGCCCCAACCCTGCCTGAGCCTGGTGCCAGGCTGGCCTCTCACAGTTGGATCAGGGTAGGCAGCCTCACTCCGGGGAGGGCACTGGGCTAGGAGCCTGCCTGTCCTGTCCCCACACAGGTGTTCAGCAGACATTGGAGGGCAAACATGTGAACCCACAGAGGACCAGGCCCCTTGCTCTGCCACTAGCCTATTCAGAATCAGTCACTTCCTTTAATTCAAATCCTTATAGAGTTCACTGCTCCCTTTTGGGCTACTGTTCAAATTTACTTCTTATATTTGAAATCTCAATGGTCCCTGGATTCGACTTTTCTGTGACTCTGCCTTGGCATCGACCCTACCTTCCACGAGGCAGAATTCTCTACCTCGTGCAGGACGTTGTCTGATCTTGTCTTTCAGGGTGTGGTGGCCCTGGTGTGGCATGGGGGGTGTGCTCCAGAACCTTCCAGCCCTACGTCTGCACCACTGCAGCACAGCGGCCCCTTCCTGGTCCCCGGGTTCCCAGGTGGTGCGAGGCCCGGCAGTCAGCTTCCTTAACCTCCCAGCCGCTGCGAGCCCGAGCAGCCCAGCTCTCCCCGCCCTGCTGGGCAGCTGCACCTGTGGGCGATGCCCGCGTTGTTACCTGCTCATCTCAGGTGTCTCCGGCAGGCCTCACAGGTGGCTTGCCTTGGGTTGAGAGCCAGAGGCTGGTCTCTCTTTTCAGTCATTGCAAAGCTTACCTTCTTTGGGGCCCTCTGTTCTCCCTCCCCACCCTGTCCCCCAGACTGCAGGGACAGCTGACTTCCCCAGGGACAGCTGACGACTGAGCCAGCTGATATCAGGCTCAAAATTCAGGAGCCTCTTCCAGGAGGATTTCCAGGATCTATCATCAGAGATTTTCAATATAAAAAAATCCGTCTGAACAGCAGCAAGCGTCCTTCTGCTAACAGAAGGGGGAATATAGTTCTGTAACCTGCGTGTTAAAGGAACCGCGACTCCAGGAATCCCCCCACCCCTACCCAAGAGCCCACAGTCCATCCGCTTAGATGTGCCAATCACTTATAGAAGTTAAGTCACGCCGTTATTGTTAAGTAAGAATGCCGGAAGGGTTAGAAACAGTGGAACGGTGTTCAGGACAGGACGAGTCTGTAGCTACGGTGGGAGCTGTGGGCAGAAGGTACCACATGTGAGAGGGCGCTGTGCACCCACTCAGCACCTAAGTGGAGCAGCCTGCTCTGCGCACAAAGCCCCTCCAAAGCTGGCCTGAGCTGCAGCGATTAAATTGCCAATCCTTGCCCTGCCCAGCTGAGGGCCTGCCTGTCACTCACCATCAACAGGGTGTGATGAGAACTGTGGGCACCTGTTGTCTCAGAGCGCCTTAATTCAGGGAACTTGAAAAACCCATTTCAAAATGCCCACCTCTACGCTGGGATGTGTTGCTCCCAAGAGAGACTTCAGGAGAACAGTCATGGGGGCCTCCCTGTGGCCCGAATGCAAGAGGCAGTTTGCTCCCCATCGTTTCTCCCGACCTGTCCATGAGGATGAGGCCACCCCCATTACATCTGTGGTGCGGCCCAATCCCACTTCAAGCCCACTCTAGTGTGTCTGCAGGCCATACAGGAAACGGCCCCAGCTCTGTCCAGACAACCATGTCCACAGGCGACCCCTGGGGCCTGTGCATGCCTGCCACCTGCAGCCTCTGCCTGCCCATCCCTCCCGAGCAACCCGAGTCAGTGGGGCCACACACGGTGACTGCTGGCCTGGCAGGCTGGACACACACCTGCTTCACTCTGATGCCCTGACAGCTCACCAGGCCCTGGACAGGGATCTGGGTGTGGGCGGTGTAGGGACAGCGACACCACTGCCTGGGCTGCACCTGTTCCAGTTCACAGTTTCCTTCATCATCCAACCACCCAGGGTGTGGCCGCCAGGTCCCTGTGCTCAGCTGTGAGTGCACCTGCTGATGGGCAAGGCACCACCTTCCCTGCTGATTCCTCAACTCCAGGCTCTCTGTGATCTGGGAGAACATCTCTTTCTCCACTCTTGCCACCAAGAAGGGCCCCTGACGCTGAACAAGCACTCCCTGCTGAGAAAGAGATACCAGCGTAGCATCCTTGCCTTCCCCCTTTTGCAAATGGGAGTAATCAGCACCGTCCAACCCTCTGCACTTGGCCATGGATGGCTCTCCGCCCACCCCCCAACTCAGCACCAGCCACATGGGCTCCAGGGCCCAGGACACAAAAGGATGCAGAGGGCCTGGCACCTGCGGGGCAGCAGGCCCCCACCCACCCGTGTATCGTCTTCATCTTCATCCTCACCCAATGTTCACTGCACACAGGTACTCAGGCCCCAGAGCACAGTGACCCCAACTCCACCGTGTAGGGGGCAGGGCCATGCCAAAGCGACAGACACAGTTCAGCACAAACGACTGACTCGCAACTCGTGAATTTCCCACTCAACCCCTTTCTTTTCTATCACTGACCGGGGGCACGGGGACTCCTCTGCCGTGCGTACTCGTTTTTCTGGGAGGGCACAGTGACCCAAGGAAGAGACTGTTCTACTGCAGATTCCATTTCCCTAACTGAGCTGCATTCCCAGAACTGCTGCATTAAAAAATGGTAAAAGACAGCGCTGTCCAATATGACTTACTCCAATACAGATGTTTTCAAACCATTGCAAGGAAATGGAATCCTTGTGTGATGCCTCCCACAATAGCCCTTTACTCAACACAATCTTGGAACACTTGCATAGAAACTAGCATTGTATCTAATGTATAATTTTTTTTATTTGACAGATAGAGTTAGACAGTGAGACAGACAGAGAGAAAGGTCTTCCTTTCATTGGTTCACTCCCCAAATGGCCACCACGGCTGGCAAGCTGCGCCAATCTGAAACCAGGAGCCAGGTGCTTTTCCTGGTCTCCCATGCGGGTGCAGGGCCCAAGCACTTGGGCCATCCTCCACTGCCCTCCCAGGCCACAGCAGAGAGCTGGACTGGAAGCAGAGCAACCGGGACAGAACCCGGCGCCCATATGGGATGCTGGCGCCACAGGTAGAGGATTAACCAAGTGAGCCATGGCGCCAGCCCTAATGTATAATTTTTTAAAATAAGGTTTATTTATTTATTTTAAAGGCATAAAGACAGGGAGAGAGAGGGGTAGAGAAAGAGATCTTCCATCCACTGGCTCACTTCCCAAATGGCCGCAATGGTGCAGGCTGGGCCAGGCCAAAGCGAGGAACCCAGAACTCCATGTAGGCCTCCCATATGGGTGGCAGGGGCCTAAGTACTTGGGCCAACTTCTGTTGCCTTCCCAGGTACATTAGCAGGGAGCTGGATTGGAGGAGCTCATACAGGATGCCGGCTCTGCAAACAGTGGCTTAACCCACTGTGCAAACTCGGCCAGCCCCTTCAACGAACAATTTTCAGTTTTCATTATGTATCTAAATCATTTATGAACTGAAGACAGTGAGTAAACCCAGCAAGTTGCCATCCAGTATTCCATAGCAGGCACTTTAGAAGCTGAATTCTGAGTTTACAGAAGCCCACTTTAGCGAGTTTTTTAGGAACTCCCTTTGCTTCTCCAATGTTCCCTAACTTCACGTGGAAATCAGGTACCGGCCATCAAGAAAGCACACAGCACACAGTGGCTGCCGTGTGGACATCAGCTAAGGAGAGTTCACCAAGCTCCAGGCTCACCCAGGCTGCCTCTTCTTTTTCACTGCATGTGTGGACTTTTGTCTTGAATGAGCCCAAGCCAGCTTTGGCAGGAACCAAACAAACGTGCTGATGCACAGTTGCACAATGATGTCTGGCACGAGGCCTCCCCAGTGGAGTTTTTGCTGGAAAATGCATGGGTAAGGGGCGGGCGTTTGGCCTATCGTTTAAGATGCCAGTCAGAATGCCTGCATCCTAGATCCGAGTACCAGGGTTCGAGTCCCATCTCCTGCTCCTGACTCGTTCTCTGCTAGCGTGCATCCTAGGAAGCAGTAGTGATGGCTCCAGTAATTGATTCCTGCCACTCCCAAGGAGCACGTGGATTGAGCTCCCAGTGCCCAGCTTCACCCCTAGCCAGGGTGGGCCTCTGGGGAGTGGACCAGCAGTTGAGAGCTCTTTCTTTCCCACTCTGTCAAATATATAAATTTTTTTTTGACAGGCAGAGTGGACAGTGAGAGAGAGAGACAGAGAGAAAGGTCTTCCTTTGCCGTTGGTTCACCCTCCAATGGCCACCACGGCCAGCGCGCTGCAGCCGGCACACCGCGCTGATCTGAAGGCAGGAGCCAGGTACTTATCCTGGTCTCCCATGGGGTGCAGGACCCAAGCACTTGGGCCATCCTCCACTGCCTTCCCAGGCCACAGCAGAGAGCTGGCCTGGAAGAGGGCCAACCGGGACAGAATCCGGCGCCCTGACCGGGACTAGAACCCGGTGTGCCGGCGCCGCAAGGCGGAGGATTAGCCTAGTGAGCCGTGGCGCCGGCCTAACATATTTTTTTAAAAATGTAGGGTGCACTGCACGGGAGACCAGGAGGAAGCAGCTGGCTCCTGGTTTCGTATCGGTGCAGCGCGCCAGCCGTAGCGGCCATCTGGGAGGTGAACCGACAGAAAAGGAAGACCTTTCTCTCTGTCTCTCTCACTGTCTAACTCTGCCTGTCAAAAAAAAAAAATGTAGGGTGCAATGTGACCAGCCAGAAAGCCCCTCTGTGCCCGTGCTATGCAAGGTGCGGAGAGTGACTAAACAGGGCAACCCACGAAGGCGCTCCTCCACCCCTGCCCCACGCCAGCCTCACCCACCACAGGTGCAGGGCAGCAAACACAGAGCTGCGCGCCAGCCTCAGGCCACTGCCTCCAGAGGCCACAGTGCTTCACCTCTGCCTGCGGGTTCCCTTCAGCAGCTGCGGTCCCCAGGCTCAGCCCAGGCCCGTGCAGTGCCTCCTTGCCCTGCAGAGTCTGCACACGCAATTCCCAGCTCCTTTCTGGACTCCACCCTGAGGCACGCTTGCTTGTCCCTGCCCTTTCTTATCGTATACCAGCACTTGGGTCCTTCCTTCCAAGGGCTGCAGCGAGCCACCCGACACTGCTCCCGGCACACCGTGGGTGCTGGGCCCTTTCCTCTTGGTCCTCAATGAGCTACGACGCAGCCTTGCACTCATTCAGGTCCACAGTGTAAAAGCAAGCCCACCCTGGCGGGGTGCACAACGGCATACAAGACACTCCCTGGCTAGGGAAAAGTCCACCTAAAATAAGGCATCAGTGTGTGTGTTTGTACGCACATGTTTTTTGAGGTACAATTCACATAACATAAAAGTGACTATATTAAGTGTATAATTCAGTGGCTTTTACTGCATTTACAATGTCGTACATTCTGTTTCCAGAATGTTTCTGTCACTCCCCCTCTTCGTGGAGGAACGACACAGGACCCTGCGCTGTTCTTTTGTCTGCTCGGCCCTTCCCGGGTTTGCTGCTGGTTCTTCCCGGGTTGGCTACCGACCCTTCCACCTCCGTGGAAGGGCGGTTCCCCCTGGCCACTTTCCCCACTTCCGCGGGGGAGTGGCACACCGCCGGCCAGCTCTCTCGGGGGCTGCACAGGTGTTCCTTCAGATAGATGTTCCCGGTGCATGTTGTCTCCTCTATAGTCCTCTTCCACCAATCCCAACTCTGCTACCCACACGCCGAGTACGCTGCTCTCCTCCAATCAGGAGCAGGTCCTACAGTTTATTGGTTGAACTGGAGGCAGCTGTGTAGAAGCTGTTTCTCCCTTCTCAGCGCCATATTGTGGGAGAGCAGATGCATAGAATAAGTCTTAATTCCAGTAACAGTCTAGTCCGAGTTGCTCCCCACAGTTTCCATCACCCCCATAACTCAACAAGCAACTACTCCCCATTTCCCTATATGCCCAAACCCCACTGGCCACTGTGTTACTCTGTCACTATGCAATTGGCTCCTCTGATCTATAATGGAATCTAAATGGAATCATGTATCCCTGACCCTCTGTGTCCAACTTCATTCATTCAGCTTTAGCTGTTCATCCATATTATGGCACGTATCAGTACTTCACACTTTTGTTGTAGCTGAATAATATTTCATTGCATAGATACAGGAGCATTTTGTCAATCCATTTATGAGCTGATGGCCACGTGGGCTGTTTCTACCTTTAGGATACTGTGCAGACATGAACATTCAATGTTCAGTTATGTTCCAACAGCTGTTTTTACTTCTTTTGGGTACACACCCAGGAAAACAACGGCTAGCTAGGTCAGACAAAAAGTCTACGCTTAACCACTCGGGGAACTGCCAATGGGTTTACACACTGGCTGCACCATTTTCTGTTAACATCAGCAGTGGACAAGCGTTCCAATGTCTCCACATCTCATTGACGACTGACTGGCTGTGGACTGCAGCCATCCTGGTGCTGTGGGGTGCATTTGCATGCCCCCGAACACAGAAGATGTTGACCACCTTCTCTCGTGTTTATTGGCCGCTTGTATTTCATCCCTGGAGAGACATCCATTCAAATCTTCAGTCCTTTTATAAGTTGAGTGATGTGTCCTTCTACTTCTGAGTTACAAATGTTCCCTCTGTATTCTGCACACCGGGCTCTGACCAGGTTATCATTTGAAAATTCTGTCCCATCTTGTAGCTGTCTGCTCAGTGTCACTGTAGCATCAACGTTTGCAAGTCTGATGCAGTTCAATTTACCTACGTTTCTTCCGTTGCTTTGTGCTTTGAATGTCCTATAGAAGCAACCATTGTCTAACCCAAGGTTATAAAGATTCACATCTAAGAGTCTTATAGTCATAGCCCTCATGTTTAGGCCTTGAATTGAGTTCTATCCAAGCTTTGTATGTGGTGTCAAAAACACACCAAATTTAGAAGGCAACTTTTGCTTCTTTGGTGTGGATGTCCAGCCGCCCTATAACTTCCCTTGAACACATAATTCCTAGCCCCCACCCCCACCCCATGTAACTCACACTTGTTGGAAAAATCAATAAATGGATGAGTTTATTTCTGGCCTCTCAATTTTATCCCATTGATTTATATGTGGACTCTTGTGCCAGTGCCTTAGTTGTGATTACTGTAATTTTATACTAAGTTTTGAAATTGGGAACTAGGTCATCTCCAATTTCTGGACTGATTTGGCTATTTTGGGTCCCTTGCATTTCCATGTAAATCTGTCTATCATCCTATTCATTTCTATCAAAAAAGAAAAAAAACCCTAGTTTGGGTCGTTTACTTATTTATTTTTTATTTGAAAGCAGAAAGAGAGACAGAGACAGAGTTCTTCATCTACTGGTTCACTCTTTAAATGCTTGCAACAGCTGAAGCAGAAGCAGAAGACCTCAATCCAGGTCTCCCACATGGGTGGCCGGCACCCAGTGACTTGAGCCATCGCAGCTGCCTCTCGGGGTGCACACCAGCAGGAAACTGGAGTTGAAAGCAGAGCCAGGTGGGAACCCAGATACTCTCGGCTACAGGATGTGGGAGCCCAGGCGGTGTCTTAAACACTGCCTGGCCCTGGATTTTGGCAGGAATTGTGTTGAACTTTTCAATCAGTTGAATGAGCGTTACATCTAAACCATGAACCAGGTGCCTCATTCATCTAGGCCTTCGTTAAATCCTTTCAATGATTTAAAGCATTACAGTTCTCAATGCAAAAGTCTTACACTCCTTTTGTTACATTTTTCCTACACATTTTATTCTTTTTGATGCTATTTCAATTAGAATGGTTTTCTTCATTTCATTTTCAGATTGTTCATTGCTAGCATATATAAACACAATTAATTAATGTTTTGTATATCAATCTTGTATCCCACAAGCTTGCTGGACTGTTAATTAGCCCTAATAGTGTTTTCTATTATTCCTTATAATTTTCTATATAGAAGACAATACTTCAGCCATGAACAGAGATGTTTTACTCCTGCCTTTTTTTTTTTTTTTTTTGACAGGCAGAGTGGACAGTGAGAGAGAGAGAGACAAAGGTCTTCCTTTGCCGTTGGTTCACCCTCCAATGGCCGCTGTGGCCGGCACACCGCGCTGATCCGATGGCAGGAGCCAGGTGCTTCTCCTGGTCTCCCATGGGGTGCAGGGCCCAAGCACTTGGGCCATCCTCCACTGCACTCCCTGGCCACAGCAGAGAGCTGGCCTGGAAGAGGGGCAACCGGGACAGAATCCGGCGCCCCGACCGGGACTAGAACCCGGTGTGCCGGCGCCACAAGGCGGAGGATTAGCCTAGTGAGCTGCGGCACCGGCCTACTTCTGCCTTTCTAATCTGGATGTCTTTTATTTCTTTTTCTCCCCCAACTTTCCTGGCTAGAACCTCCAGCTCAGTGTTGTATTCTTGACCTGAGCAAGTTGGGAAAATCAGCAATGAAGATGTTTGGGCCTGGCTTTTCTTTGCAGGAAGCATTTCTTTTCTTTTTAATTAAATCAGTTTACTTGATCTAAGTCTAGCCAGATTTTCTATTTTTTTTTCTCAAAGAAACATGTATTTTCACTTAATAAGAAAAATTGGTTCTGTTTTTTTCCCTCCTCCACGCTGTTATATTAAAAATTACATCTTTATGCATTGTGTCCATCAACACAGATTTATAGCTACTGTTTTATGCAATACATCATTTGAAAATTTTAAATAAACAGAAATAGAAGCACAAACAAAAAATATATTTATTGGGCCAGCATTGTGGCAAAGCAGATTAAGCTGCTGTCTGTGATAGTAGCACCCCATTTCAAAATGCCGATTTGAGTCCTGGCTGCTCCACTTCTGATCCAGCTCCCTGCTAATGTACCTGGGAGAGCAGTGGAAAATGGCCCAAGTACTGGGGACCCCTCCACCCACATGGGAGACCAGGATGGAGTTCCAGGCTCCTGGCTTCAGCCTGGCCCAGCCTAGGCTGTTCCAGCCTTTGGAGAGTGAACCAGCAGATGAAGACGTGTCTCTCTCTAACTTTGCCTTTCAAGTAAATAAAATAAATCTTAAGAAAACCAAAAACTACATTTGTATTGCCTTTTGTGTTACCTGTGTAGTTACTTTAATTTTTTTTTTAATTTAAAGACTTATTTTATTTTGAAAGTCAGAGTTACGGGGTGGGGGAGGAGAGAAAGGAGAGAAAGAGAGAGGGAAAGAGAAGAGGGGGAGAGAGAGGGAGAGAGAGGGAAAGGGGGAGAAAGAGAGAGGAGAGAGAGGGAAAGGGGGGGGAGAGAGAGAGAGAGAGGGAGGGGGTGGGTGAGAGAGAGAGGGAGAGAGAGAGAGTCTTCATCCATCGGTTTACTTCCTAGATGGCCGCAATGGCCAGGGCTGGGCCAGACCGAAGCCAGGAGCCAGGAGCTTCTTCCAGGTCATTTTAAATAATGTATTGTGCCAACCCCAGAAATCAGAATTGCCTTTCTCCCCTGGGTTTGCTCTTGTTCATTTGCTTGTTTAATGACTTTGCCAAACTAACCCTGTCAAGCCTGTACTCTGTTGGATGTGACCACTTAAGGGTCAGCTAATGACTGGACAGACATTTCCTTAAATGCCTGGAACCAGTAAGAATTTCTTTGCTAAGGGGCCCTGGGTGCATGTCAGGGCCAGCCTTCAGCACTCAGCCAGGCACTGGGAAACAGCTGTACCTTTAATCCCCCCCACCCCGTGCAGAGCCTCTGGGCAGCCACACCTGAGAGCTCAGGGCCCCCTCAGAGCTTTCCCAAGCAGCAGCACAGCCCTAGGCTGGTCGAGGCCTTCGGGTTCCCGGGGACACAGGAGCTTCTCACAGCTCGGTAGACATCGCCTTGCCTGGCTTCATCTTGCAGGCTTTCTCCTTAGTCTGTGTTTGTCCCAACTCGGCAGGCAGCCGCAGTGTTGAGCACCTGCTGTAATTACTGTTGACTGATGTCCTTGCCCCCAGAGGAAAGGAAAAGCTTCCTGCATTTGAAGAGCTGAATCAGGTCACGGAAAGGCCACCCCGGGGCAGAGCCTTCCAGGGAAACCCAGCCGGTTCGGAGAATGCCCATCCTCTGGTAGTGGCGCTCGGAAGGACTCCTGCTGGATAGATGTCTCCAGATTGGTGCAGCTTAATTTCCAGAATTCTGACCACTTTTACATCGGGGAATATTTGCCAAGGTCTTCACTCCCCTATTTTTTGCTTATTTCACCCTTCTTCTTTCTCCAAACTGCTGCATTCCACTGGATGAACTTAACATCACTTACATTTTGTCATAATAGTTCCACCCCCTCCTCAAATTTTTCCGTGGAGAAATTCTAAACCTTTGGCAAAGCTGTATGAATGGTGCAAGTATGCAATACACCCAGATTCATCAACTGCTATCATTTTGAGCTCTTTTCTCACACTCTCGTTCTGAACCACTGGACATCAGCCACAGGTGTCCTGACAATTTTAGCCTCAAAGAAATGTAACTCCCAGGCCCGGTGCTGGAGAGCAGTGGGTTAAGCTGCAGCTTTTGATGCCAGCATCCCATATGTGAGCACCAATCTGAATTCCTGGCTACTCCACTTTCTATCCAGCTTCCTGCTAATGTGCCTGGAGGGAGCAGGTGACGTCCCAAGTGCTCAGGTTTCTGCCAACCACGTGGCCGACCTGGATTAGAGCTCCTGGCTTCAGCCTGGCCCAGCCTGCATGGAATGAACCAGCGGGTGGAAGAACTTTCTCTCTCTCTCCCTGCCCTTTCTCTTTCCTTCCCTCCCCACCACCTCTGTCACTCTGCCTTTCAAATAAGTAAGTGTTGAAAAAAAAAAGAAACATAACTTTGAAGAAACAGAATGTGTTCCTTTACAGCATTATAAAAATACAACAGTCAAGGGGCCAGCGCTGTGGCTCAGTGGGTTAACGCCCTGGCCTGAAGCACTGGCATCCCCCATTCTAGTCTCGGCTGCTCCTCTTCTGATTCAGCTCTCTGATATGGCCTAGGAAAGCAGTAGAAGATGGCCCAAGTCCTTGGGCCTCTGCACCCAGAAGCTCCTGACTCCTGGCTTCGGATTGGCGCAACTCCGGCTGTTGTGGCCAATTAGGGAGTGAACCATTGGATGGAAGACCCCCTCTATCTCTCTGCCTCTCCTCTCTCTGTGTAACTCTGACTTTCAAATAAATAAATAAATCTTTAAAAAAAATACAATGGCTGATGCCATGGCTCACTTGGCTAATCCTCTGCCTGAGGTGCCGGCACCCCGGGTTCTAGTCCTGGTTGGGGTACCAGGTACTAGTCCCAGTTGCTCCTCTTCCAGTCCAGCTCTCTGCTGTGGCCTGGGAAGGCAGTGGAGGATGGCCCAAGTGCTTGGGTCCCTGCACTTGCATGGGAGAGCGGGAGGAAGTACCCGGCTCCTGGCTTCAGATTGGCACAGCACCGGCCGTAGCGGCCATTAGGGGAGTGAATCAACGGAAGGAAGACCTTTCTCTCTGTCTCTCTCTCTCTCTCTCACTGTGTAACTCTGCCTGGGAAACAAACAAACAAAAAAATACAACAGCAGTCACGCTATGGAGATCTAACAGGCACAGCCCTGTTCAAATCCCCCAAAGAACAATCCAGAATGCAGCTGGGACACCAGGCACAAGCAGGCTTGGCCCCATCTGTGGGCTGTGCTGGGTGACACGGCCACAGGCCTGGACTGCTTCACCTGGCCCTGCCTCAGGCTCCTGGAGTCTAAGACTCCTTATCTGCTGGGAGGGACTCCCTGGGCAGCTTATTCATTTTGGCGGATGAGATTCTTGTCAAAAATTTCCTTGAGAAAAAATAAAACAGAATATTGTCCAATTTCCAAGAAAAGAAAGAATGACCCAAACATTTAACAACCACCCACCCCTAATTTTCTTTTAGATAACCAGATGAACCGTTCCTGGGTGTGTCTATCAAACAAAATGCTGTCAACGAGGCACAACATGCTGACCAAGAGCTACGCAAGCTGGCCCCTGGGAACAGCAGCACCCCAGGCCCCTTCCCACCACACTCGGGGGTAGAGCAGTGTCTTGGTTCTAGAACCTCTTCTGAAAGGTGCCTCAGGGTCATCTTGACTTGAGGGTGAACTTGCCATGCAGTAGGTGCTAGCTCGTGCCAGTTCACCCGTCTTGGTCTTTTTGAAATGTCCCATGATGTAACCTGAAGCAAATATCTACTTGGCCAGTCTCTCCAAGTACAGTCCATGTACCACCCCATGGGTGTCTCACGGAGCCAAAGTGCTTTCTCCCAGGCCTCACCTCAGACCTGTGCACTCAGAACTTCTGGGGGTGGGTCCAAGGAATCTGCACTTTAAGAAGCATTCCAAATTATCCCAGAGTTGTGCTTCAACCTGAAATAAACTAATGCTTGGAAAAATACATATAACAGGAACAAGCTATTGAGAACTGATTTAGCGTGTGTTCTGCAAGATGTTACATGGCAAGACATGGCTTGCACACACATGAACACACACTGAAGTAAAATGTTCATGAGAGGCTATTCATCCTTACTGCATGTGACTCACTCTGACATTTTCGACTGGATTCTATTCCGATTTTTTTTTTGACAGGCAGAGTTAGACAGTGAGAGAGAGACAGAGTGAAAGGTCTTCATTCCATTGGTTCACCCCCCAAATGGCCACTACAGCCAGCGCTGTGCCGATCTGAAGCCAGGAGCCAGGTGCTTCTCCTGGTCTCCCATGGGGTGCAGGGCCCAAGCACTTGGGCCATCCTCCACTGCATTCCCAGGCCACAGCAGAGAGCTGGCCTGGAAGAGGAGCAACCGGGACAGAATCATGCACCCCAACCGGGACTAGAACCCGGTGTGCCGGTGCCGCAGCCGGAGGATTAGCCTATTGAGCCACGGTGCTGGCCTCTATTCCGATTTTTAAAACACTGGACACAACCCACTAAATGGATTTCACAACCCTCTAATGAATCACAAACTGGGGTTTCCAAAAATGCTGATCTATAGCAGTCGACCAAGATGGAAACATAGAACGGGAGCATCTAGAACACTGCTTGCTGGCCATGCAGCAAAATATTAAAATACTCCTACAACACATGTGCTCAGTTGGACTCAGAACAGTTAGTCATGGTACTGATCTCCAGGTGAGACTCATTCCATTGGGTTTGACTACAAATCTTACTACCAGGTGCCGGGTTTGAGTTCCAGCTGTTCCTCTTCCAATCCAGCTCTCTGCAATGGCCTGGGAAAGCAGAAGAGGATGGCTTGAGTGCTTGGGCCCCTGAACCCGCGTGGGAGACCTGAAGAAGCTCCTGGCTCCTGGCTCTGGATCAGCACAGCTCCAGCCGTTGTGGCCAATTGGGGAGTGAACCAGAGGATAGAAGACCTCTCTCTCTGTTTTTCTCTCTCTCTCCCTCTACCAGTCAAATAAATCAATCTTTAAAAAAAATCTTACTAGCAACACTGGGTTTTAAGAAGGGGCACACTGAGCTGTTAAGGTGGTCCTGGAACTTGAGAGATGAGGTTCAGTTTGTGGCTCTCCCATGCGCCAGGGATAAATCCATGCATTTTCCATGAACTATTTGAAGATCCCTTCACCTAAGTTCACATGCAGATTGCTATGTGTACGGGTCTGGCATCTGTTTTCTCTTGGTGAACAAACTTTGAACATTTCTGGTATAAAGTGCTGGGCTAACAGGTGAGTTACAAAGAGGCATGCAAGGCCGGCGCCGCGGCTCACTAGGCTAATCCTCTGCCTAGCGGCGCCAGCACACCGGGTTCTAGTCCCGGTCGGGGCGCCGGATTCTGTCCCGGTTGCCCCTCTTCCAGGCCAGCTCTCTGCTGTGGCCAGGGAGTGCAGTGGAGGATGGCCCAAGTGCTTGGGCCCTGCACCCCATGGGAGACCAGGAGGAAGCACCTGGCTCCTGGCTCCTGCCATCGGATCAGCTCAGTGCGCCGGCCGCGGCGGCCATTGGAGGGTGAACCAACGGCAAAGGAAGACCTTTCTCTCTGTCTCTCTCACTGTCCACTCTGCCTGTCAAAAAAAAAAAAAAAAAAAAAAAAAAAAAAAAAAAGAGGCATGCAAGACAGTACCACCAACTGAGCAGGTTACAATCTAGGTGCAAAGCTAAGAGGGTGGAAAGAAGTGTAATTCACCAAACCGTGTGCCAACAGCCAAGTGTAAGAGGTTCTGCATGCGAGCACAGCTGGAGTTCAGACGGGAGAGGACTGGGAGTCGGCCAGGGAGCTCCAGACCAAGGGCCAGCTGTGCACCCAGTCTAGCTGGGGAGCTGGGACTTGTTGAGAAGAGCGAGCAGTCTGATCACCAGGCAAAGGCCTTGGTCATGCAGGAAGATCCAGCTGGAAGGTGGAGTGTGGACTGCAGGAGGGAGTCAATTCAGGTGGCCACAGAAGTCTGGGCATTCCCACGAGAGCTGTCCTGAGCCAGGCTGCATCACGGACACCGACACGGCAGATGGCAGCATCGGCAGCGTGAGGTCATGAGCAGTGACACCGACACGGCACTTATCACCGTCAGCAGAGAGAGGACACAGACACAGAGACACAGGTCAGACGACTTGTACAAAGCACCGCTAATTCAATCTCCAGCTCCAGGCTCTCCGCATGGGGTCGACTGACCTCTGGATGTTTCCACCGAAATGACTTTTATGTGTGTTCAGAATGTTTGCCCTATGGCTCACCAGCCAGCCTCCTGGGGGAGAAGTGTGCTTGCTGGGTGACCTGATATGCAGAAGAACGTGTGATAAAAGTGCTGAAATCCAGGGCTGGTGCTGTGGGACAGTGGGCTGGGCCTCCACCTGCGGTGCCGGCATCCCATGAGAGTGCCGGTTCTAGTCCCGGCTGCTCCCCTTCTGGCTCTCTGCCGGTAGGCTGAGAAAGCAGAAGACGGCCCAAGGGCTTGGGCCCCTGCACCCGTGTGGGAGACCCAGTGGAAACTCCTGGCTCCAGACTGGCCCTGCTCCAGCTGTTGCAGCCGTTTGAGGAGTGAACCAGCGGATGGAAGACTTTTCCTCTCTGCCTCTCCCTCTCTCTGTAACTCTACTTCTCAAATAAATAAAACTTTTAAAAATGTGCTTAATTTGTTACTGTCCCTAGAAACTTGCTTAAACTACCTTCTGCTTACCCATCACATTCGGTGACAGGTAACCATCAGCACACGTGGGTTCAGCCTGTGAGGTCCTGCACCGGTCCCAGGCCCCATAAAGCAGCACCTGTCAATCTCAGCTGTACCTTGGAATCACCTGGACAAGAATGAAAACACCCTAGAACCAGGGCAGAGGCTGCCGGGAAGGGAGCAGCCCCCGGGCAGACTGGCACCTCCTGGCACAGTGGCTCTCAATCCTGACTGAACATTGGGATCATTTGGAAACTCCGGAAGTTTCCTCCCAGGAATGGAGACCGGGCAGAGGTGTGAAAACATCTCCCCTGGACAGAGCACTTGAAGTCTAGTAACTCGAGCTCGCCATTCCTCAGCAGAGATGCATACTGCAACACTGAGGTTGAGGATATTCAATTATTTTATTCTACTCTTTGAGACACGGGTCACAGCTGTAAGGTAGCCCTAGTGTTCAGCTCCTAACTCATTATTGCTCAGGCAAACTTTTCCTGTAAAAGGCCTCGTAGCTAATCGTTCAGGCTCTAAAGCAGCCGTAAGTGCTACGTATACAAATGGGTGTGCCTGCACGGCAGTAAAACTTTTACAAAAATAGTAGCAGACATAATCTGTCCTCTGCTTTAGAATGTTTGGAAAATCACAGTTAGCATTCTGGCCTTGTGTCCATTAACACAAAAGCAGTCAGGACACATGAATGTACCTGCAGAATTGGCGGTGCACGGTTAGCTGAGCAGCGAAAGTGCCTGCACCTCACACCACGGTGCCCGGATTCGACCTGGCTCCGGCTCCTCACTCTGGCTTCCTGCTAATGCGCACTGCAGGAGGAAGTGGTGATGGTACAAGAGACTTGGGCCCTGCCACCCATGTGGGAGATCTGGATTGAGTTCCTGGCTCCCAGCTTTAGGTCCAGCCCTGCCCTGGGCGTTGTGGACATTTAGGGGACATGAAATAGAGGATGGGAGCTCTCTCTGTCTCTCGCTTTCTACCTCTCCAATAAATGTTAAAAATTAAAAAAAGTACAAAAGGTACACTCACTTTTGGACTCTCACCCTACAGCTCACTGTCACCCTATCATGATTTACTAGAAACTCAAAACAGCCCTGCTCATGTCTAAGACACATCAGCTAGCGAGACTACTTCTCCCCGAGAACAGCAGACCACTCCCAGGATGCGGCTTCTATGTAAAAGGCCCTCCTGACTTCTCCGCTGCTGCCCCAGGAGCCTCCATGGCAAACCACAGGGCGCATGGCCCCACCGCTCCGGCGGCCTCACTGGGAGAAGGCTGTTTATTTACTGTGATAGGAAAACAACCCGTCCATGCTGTTGGCATCCCTCAGCTGGGGATAAACATACAACACGGGTCTAAGGTTTTGCATTAAATAATTTGCATTATTATAGGTTTCCATTAAATAATTTCTGCTCAACTGAGTAAGTTCAATCCAGGATCCTGCCTCAGCCGTCACTTCTGGCTTCCCGTAACTCCTCAAAATGCCTAAGGGGTGGATGTCAACAGGGCAAGCCCCCCGGGAAGTGGCTGAGACCCAAGCCTGGATCTCACTCTCAGTTATTCAAGCTCTGGCTGACCCAGGGCACCCTCCCGGCACAGCCGTGGCCCCCTAACCCCCACTCTGCCACGTAAGGCCTCCACACCTGGGGAGCCAAGGGTTCACACGACACACAGCCAGCAGCCACTCAGGCTCCCGACCTGCCCACAGGGTTCAGGAAAATAAAGCCAGGCAGGAGTCCCCGCCCGAGTGGTGTTGTGAGCTCTGTGGCCGTGCCCATGGCTCCTCCTGACAGCTCCGAGGTTGCACTCACTTGGAAGTGTTCTCGAGTATTCCTTTGACTTCATCCATTTCCTCCTTCCCAAAGTAAACGACGGTGAGATGAATCCGCCCGTCCTGCTGAATGCACATCTCCCTGGAGAAGAAGACACACGGGGAGTCTGGTCAGCCAAGGTAGACACCACTTCCGGAACGCACCAGCGTGAACCGAGGCTGCTGGGGGCCCTTCACCACGGCTCATCGGGAAAACAAAGTTCCACGCGCAGCTCTGGAAGTCCAAAACTCAGACGCAAGGCCCCACAAGCCCCGGCTGCCCCAGGTCCGGCCCACCGAGGCCACACAGCCTGGAAAGAGCACTGGGTTCTCACCGCCATGAGAAGCTCATGGAACACAGAAGACACACATGCAGCTGCATATCAAGGTGGATGAAGGCTCAATTCTTCTACTGACTGAGTAGTGTGATCAGCGTTGAGACAAGACAGGCAAGCGTTTGGCGTAGGTAGAGGTTAAGCCCCTGCTTGGGGTGTCTGTGTGGCAGATCGGTGTGCCTGGGTTTGAGCCCCACCTCAGCTTCCTATAGGCTTCCTGCCAGTGTGCACCCCGAGAGGTATCAGGTGACGGCCCAAGTTCCCTAACACTCATGTGCAAAACCTGGACTGAGTTCCTGCTCATGGCTTGGGCCTGGCCCAACCCCAGCTGTTCCTGGCATTTGGGGAATGAACCGGGTCAGCAGAAGATTCTCCCTCCCTCCCTCCCTCCCTCCCTCCCTCCCTCCCTCCCTCCCTCTCTCTCTCTCTCTCTCTCCCTCCCTCCCTCCCTCCCTCCTTCCCTCTCTTCCTCTCTCTCTCAAATGTACTTTAACAAAGAAGAAATAAGAGTACATTCTGATTCTGGTTCAAGCAGCTGGGTTCTAGTTTCCAGACCACTCCATTTCTGAACAGAAAACAAGATCATTTTCCAGGGTGCTATTCTGACTCCTGGGGACTTGTTTCCATGTAACCTGTGACTCAACCGAAGGAAAAACCAACTTCTGCTAAACCTCAGCAGGGAACTTTTCTTCAAGTAGGGTGAATGACATGGACGACCATCTCTCAGAGGTACCAGCCAGGTGCAACGCTGCTGCCGGAATGGCGAAGTGGCCCAGGACAAGGCAGAGGGGCCTGGGGGAAAAGCGGGGAGGTCCTGACATACTCAACAGGTTGCTTTCCCTTTAGGGGCACAGAGACGACCAGGAATCTCTCTGTACCCAGCCCAGGCCTCAGTCACCTCTCCCAGCCTCATTGCAATATTCAAGGTTCATTTCAGTGACTCTATTCTCATTGCTTTAAAAATACTTTTTAAAAAAAAATGTGCAGGCGGCTGGCACTGCGGCGCAGTGGGTTAAAGCCCGAGCCTGCCACGTTGGCAACATTTATAGATGCCAATTCGAGTCCTGGCGGCTCTACTTCCGATCTAGCTCCCTGCTAATGCACCTAGGAAAGGTGAGTGACCCAGAAGAAGCTCCTGGCTCAGCTCCAGCCGCTGTAGCCATTGCGGGAGTGAACCAGCAGATGGAAGATCTCTCTCTCTGTCTCTACCTCTCTCTGTAACCTTGTGTTTCAAATAACTACAATGAATCTCTTTTAAAAAAGAAAAAAGTCCAGAATCCTCTTAATGGTTCTTGGGCAAAAAGGAATCAAAGAGAATCACTCAAGAAAACTCAAGTCTGAGATTCCCCAGATACTGTGTTAGCTGAGGCCAGAGTCAAAGGAGAAAGCAAGAGGATATTAAACCAAACAAGCAGGCACGTCCAAGGCAGGCCTAGCCGCTGGTTTTCGGTCCAGAGGCGAGCTGTCAAAATAAAAATCAAGCCAACTCGCAAGGAATTGAGAGAGTTTAGAAAAACCATGAAGAATATTTTCCATGAAAAATCCTCTAATCCTCCGCCCACCTCCCTCCGCCACTCCCCCTGCCCCAGGAGAGACCCAGAGATAAAGATTCAAAGCAAATTGATAGCTTTGTAATTGAGCGCCATCCAGCTCTCGCCAACACAGAACCATCAAAGAACAGATGCGCCTGAAAAGCGGGACCTTGGAAGCCACGAGAAAAGCAGCAGCCAGACACTGAATGTGAGGACAGTTTCCAAGGCAAAATGAGGGATGTGAAAGAAACACCCAGAAGACGAGCAGGCGGGTCTAAGCCAATACAGTGACGGACTGCAGAAGGTTCATGGAGAATGCAATGCACTTTATTCTGGTGCAAACAAAAACTGAAATCCATCCATACGAGGGTGTTCAACAAGTCCATGGAAGATGTGTGTTATGGAAAAAACTGTGTGGAATTCAAAAATTTTTATACCCAAATAAATGTATCTTTCAGTTCCATTTTCTGTGTAACTCTGAAGTCTCTGCTACACTGCTGGGTCAAAGGGCACCACCTACCAACCAGAACCAGGCTGGAGCATGGCCTTATGGGAGCTCCACCCCTTCCCAGCCACAGTGGAGTCCCCAGAGCACAAGAGAGGCCTATGGGACACTCAGGGGAGAGGAAATGTCATGTGAGCTCCCTGTGAGCTGGGACAGTGACAGCCAATGGTGCAGTGTGGTTTTTACCCTTCCTCAGGGAGACGACCATCAAACTCTAGCACCCCAATTCCTTGTAAATCCACGCATATCCACATCATTCATTTACTGTGCACTGCCTTCCAAAGCTCAAGCCAAATTGTGATTCCCAAGAGAACAGTGCTCTGCCCTCACACAGGGATTAACGTCACTCTCAGGGAACCAGGTTAACTCTCACGGGAGTGGGTGAAGTCTTGCCGTTGTGGGCTGGATCTGCTTTAGCCTGAGCAGGCTGTGACATAGCAAGGTCTCCCGTTTTGTCTTCTGTCTTTTGCAAGCTCCCATTTCGTGCTCTCCCACTTGTCTGTCACGTTGGGTGCACCATGGGGCCCTCCCAGGAGCTGTGCCGATGCCATCACCATGATCTTGAACTTCCCAGCCTGCAGAACCCCGGGGCCAAAGTCAGCTTTTCTTTATGAATCACCCAGTCTGTGCAACCTTGTTATGGCAACAGAGAACAGACCAAGACAGGGCCTTAGTGTCTAGAGTTAGGAAAAAGCTTGCTTTACCCAACAGCAAACAGGCTGCTTTCTCTAACATACTAACGGCTCAAGTGAGTTAACCATTGCTCTTCCCCAGTCTCCTTATCTACAGTGAAACTCAGAAGCCTAGCATTTCTGATGATTTTTCATCACTTCAGTTAGTTCCAGCTTCCAGGTACATCTGTCTAACTCTCCATATTGTCATTGAGTCCTTGTTCGTTGAGCTTTGCAAAAATGGATTTTCTGAATTTGCATTCTTCCATACACAAATGATTGTTGATATTTGCTGAGAAGACTACAAGGGTATGTCAAAAAGTTTGTGGAAAATGGAATTAAAAGATTATTTTGGTACAAGGCGTTTTGTCATGCACGCAAAGTTCTTTCATAACATGCATGTGCCATGAACTTGTTGAAGACTCCAGGTATGATAATAAACTGAGAAAAATAATAATGCTAACGAACACTCCAGTCCATGCTCTCCAGGCAGCCTGCAGTCACTTGTGTCCGCAGGGCCACCCAAGCCCAGTACTGGTGGACCACAAGTCGGTCTCTGTTGCTCCCAGCTGGCCCCCCCACCCGGCCATCACCGCAGTGAGCTGTTGGCAGCAGATGCTGCCTTCCCCAGGGCCACTGTCTGGTGCCCAGGTCTGCACTGTCTTGGGAACTCCCTGTTCAACGTCTATCCCTCCTGTCCTATGTCCTTGGGAACTCCCTGTGCAATGTCTATCCCTCTTGTCCTGTGTCCTAGTCATGGAGTCTTTTCTAGGTGAGTTCGTGACACACTGATGCTGGAGAGAAGGACCTATGACTCCCTGGACTCCCTGGAAAGTAGTCTTGCGTGGCATCTCAAGTTCCTGCAATACAGTCATTATAAAAACCTGAGTTTGGCCCCGACCACTCTCTCTGCTTCCTGGCTCGCTTCGTGATCCTCTGTACCCACTCAGTCTCACCCTGGGGCCTTCACTGGATCCTGCATCATACCACTGGGACTTTCTGTCTCCAAACTATATGCTAAATAAACCCCTCTTTCCTTCCTAAATAGCTTGTCTCTAGTATTCCATTGTAGTGACAAACAGCTGTTCGACATACAGAAACAGTGACAGCAGTACAAACAAGAGGCTAACAGGTGGAGAGGGCTGCCCGGGGGAGCCTTGGGAGGACCTCAGGATTCCTGTCTCTCATCCAGGATCGTGGTGCTGGCAGCAGACAGAGCTGCAGTGAGCATTCTGGTCTTTCCACATTGAAATCAAAGTGGGGGAGGAAGGCAGCTCTCTCCTAACTATGCTCTGAACTAAGCCCTGCAAAAAAAAGGAGATTTGATAGAAGCAAAGGAGAAAAAATCATCACATTTGGTAGAGATCCTTTGCCAGGAAAGGAAAAACAGAAGGGACGAGAAAATTGAGAGTAGGTGAAGTGTGTGTGCATGTGTGTGCATGCGTATGTAAAATCTATTTGAGAGGCAGAGAAACCAAGGGATACCGTCAGCTGGTTTATTCCATACATGCTGGCAACAAATGGGGGCAGGGTGTTGGGGCTGAAGCCAGGAGTTGCAACTCCATCCGGGTTTCCCACAAGGGCAGCAACAACCCAACCACTTGAGCCATCACTGGCTGCCTCCCAGGTGCACATTAGCAGGAAGTTAGAGTCAGGATCTGCGGCTGGGAGTTGAACCCAGGTACACCAATGTGGGAGCTGAGCGTTTTAACCGTTAGGCTGAATACCCACGTGGATAGAGTGGGCGTGGCATGGCTCAGTGCCACCCAGGACTCAGCAGAGCCACAGGAACCAAGGACTCCCAACAACGTGGCACAAAGCCCCTGCAGAGTTCTCTGCACCCCACCTCTCACCTCCCAGATCACAGGAACAGAATGTGTGCTGTCTTCACAATGCACCTAGGACCCCCCAACACTCCCCAATCAAGAGCCCAGGAAAATGCCCCCATAGGAGTGAGCTTGGGCAGCCCTCACCACACGGTGCAGAGAAAAGACGGGGAGAAGCAGCATGGCAACCATGCCCTGCAAAGGGCGGAGCCGAAGGAGCAGAGGGGCCAGCACGGTGGTGCAGCAGGTGTACCCTCAGCATCCCATATCAGGCCCCGTAACAGTCCCAGCTGCCCTGCTTCTGATCTAGCGTTTCTGCTAATGTGCCTGGGAAGGCAGCAGGTGACGGCCCAAGTGCCTGGGCCCCTGCCACCCATGTGGGAGACCCAGATGTTGTTCCTGTCTCCTGGCTTTGGCCAGATTGGGGTACACTAGCAGATGGAAGACCTCTCTCTCTCTCTCTCTTCTCCTCTTGCTCTCTCTTCTCCTCTCTCTCTGATGCCTTGCTTTCAAATCAATCATTCTTTTTTTTAGAAAACAGAGAGAAAAGGAAGAGAAAGGGAGATTCAAGCAAGTGGTGAAGTGACACCTGGACAGTAGGGGCTCCATTTTAGAGCACCTGAGACTCCATCGTGGAAAGCACCCTTGACCGTGAGGCTGAACTTCGACAACAGCGCGTTGCATCCCACTTGGCAGAACACAGAAACTCCCGAGCATGATCGCTCAAGCCTAGAACAGATAGGCTGCACCTGTAGTTGATACTGGCTTTGCATAGGCCTTAAGTCACCTTGACCCTAGCAACCACGTATTTCCCCTCCCCTCCTTGTGGGTTTTGCCTTTATAAACCCTGTTGCTTTGAGCTTTGGGGTCGAGAGTTCTTTAAGGCATGAGCCTGCTCTCCATCGCCGGCAGTAAAGGACCATCACATTTTATCAATGTGCGGAGCTCCTCTGTTTGCACTGGCTCAAGCAAAACAGTAGCAGCATTTGACACAAGTGAAAAACCCACTCTGGAATATATAACTCCAACAGAAGAATGTTCATGCAAATGTTTCACACTCCCTTAACAAAAACGTGGATTCAAAAACAATTTTTTTTTCCAAAGGGAAATGATAGAAACAACAGAATAAGATGAACAGGCACACTGTGTGCACAGGAACTAAACAGAAAGCCTAAACACACAGAGGTAGGGCACTGGAATTGGCAAGGCACAGGGTAGATGCGTTGGAAAAGAAATTACTGACAGAGGAATGGCTTAGGTGCGAGCAGATAGAAGACGAAGGTGTCAGAAGGCAGCATGCCCACGAAACACAGAACCCAACAGACGAAGCTGGGCCTGTGCTCCCACACAGACAGCACAGGAGCTCCCAGGAATGAAAGGACCCCACAGCACGAGAAAGGAAACCGTGTTCTAGGAAAATCAGATGGGGAGGAGCTCCGGGACAAGAGATGGGGACTCGGCAACTCCACCGTTAGTCAGCGAGGCAGGAAATCATCCCACCATTTCCTGGTCCCATCAGAGGCCAGAGCGCATCCCTAGAGCTGTCACTGAGCCACGCCACCCCTGCACACAGCAGGTGGAGACACCTGGCACTCATTCTAACCATGAAATACGGCCCAGGAAGAAGTCAGGGCTGGAGAGGCTATAGGGATAGGATGGCTGATGAACCTACTAGATCCCCGAAAGTATGTCTGTGTCTCCAGATCTGTAAGAACTGTAGGTACGAAGCAGAGTATGATGGATGCAAACCTCAACAAAGCAAACTTTACAGCTGACACAATGGGGAGGAGGGAGAAAGCTTATTGTGCCGGTTCTCTCTCTCTCTCTCAAGATTTATTTCTTTATTTGAAAGGCAGAGATACAGAGAGGTAACTGGTCGGAGGCATGCTGGTCAGAGTCCTCGCTGCTCCACTTCTGATCCAGCTCTCTATTAATGTGCCTAGGAAAGCAGTAGGAGATGGCCCAAGTACATCAGAGAGCCCAGTGAAGCTCCTGGTTCCTGGCTCCCAGCACCTGGCCCTGGCCTGGCCCAGTCCTGGCCCTTGTGGCCATTTGGGGAGTCAACCAGAGAATGGAAGACTTTTCTCTCTGCCTGTTCCTCCCTCCCTCTCTCTAACTCTGCCTTTCAAATAAATAACTCTTTAAAAGAAATAATGGTTAGTTATAGGAGGTGGGATATAGATTGAGTTTTATATAATTTATTCATATTGGTCCACAATGGTTGAACAGCTAATGACATTGTTTAAACAGCACAGTGTCACTTTTACAAACCACAAAGCGATGCTTAATTATGAAAGCCAAAAATAACCCAGCACTGAATTTTTAAACAAATGATGAATGTTTACAAAACAGAGATAGAGGAGGAAATAAAAAATCACGCATGATGTCAGCTTCAGCATCAAGTGTTCCAGCCTCATGCAAACCCTGCGATGGAAAAGACTTCATAAAGATAACATCAGGTACTTGATAAACAGCCCCTTCATTTTTTGCCCAGTAATTTTATGGTGGTATTAATTGCACTTAAACAGTTAATGGACTGAAGATAATTTGAGTTTGGGGTGTGAAATAAGAACTTGTTTGTCTTTTCTCTATTTTTTTTTTTTTTTGTCCTGCCATTTAATCATCAGCTCACAGCCAGAGCAAATGCCCTCACAGCCCATTCCTCCAGAAGCCGTGACGGCAGACTACACCACACCCACCCCTTCGGCCTCCCGAGCAGGGGCCGTCTGCTTGGCGCTGGGGTGGTGAGCGCGTGTGCGTGTCTGAGTGTCCCCTGGTTCCTGTCTGTGTCTTAGCCACAGCTTCTGGATCTGTGTTAGTGGACTGCACCATCACAAAGGTGAAGACAAAGTCTTTTTTTTTTTTTTTTTCATCTTATTTGAGAGAGGGAAAAAGGGAGAGGAAGAGAGGGAGAAAAATACAAGAGAGACTCAGACCAGATGGAGATGAGAGAGAGAGAGAGAGAGACTTCCATCTGCTTGTTTACTCCTAAAATGCCTACAACAGCTGGGGCTGGGCCAGGCTGAAGCCAGGAGCCAGAAGCTTCATCTGGGTCTCCCACATGGGTGGCAGGGACCCCAGCACTGGAGCCATTACCCACTGCCTCTCAGGGTGCATCCTGGCAGGAAGCTGGAGCCGGGAGCAGAGCGGGGACTGGAACGCAGACACTCTGCTATGGGATGTAGGCATCCTAACCACTGGAGCAGATGCCTGCCTCAGTTCTGTGTTGCTCCAGTTTGGGTGGAGTGTCTGGCACTCCACACCCACAACTGTCCCTGGAAACACCCCACCCGAGTGACACCATCCCTGCCCGCCCCCCACTGCCATGCAGCACAAACACCCGGCACTAACGGTGAAGGAAACGCCCTGAGTTTTTGGGATTTTTTTTAAGAAGAGATTTACCAGAAATACATTTCATTTCCGTATCTCCATTTGGGAGGCTGAAAAGCTACTAATTTAATTTTTGCAACAATTCCTCCCTTCTAGGTTTTTTTTTTTTTTTTTCCAGTTGTTACTACTGCTAAATGTTCATTTAACTTTAACGGGTTAACTACTTGCAGTCTTCATTCTATGGAAACACATGCATATATGCAGGGGACTCTAAAACATTTGCTGAAAAATGGATTTAAAAGATAAGTTTGAGGCTGGCACTGTGGCGTAGTGGGTAAAACCACCACCTGCAGTGCCGGCATCCCATATAGACACTGTTTCAAGTCCCGGCTGCTCCACTTCCGATCCAGCTCTCTGCTAATGTGCCTGGGAAGACGGGCCAAGTCTTTGGGCTCCTGCACCTGCATGAAAGACCCAGGGGAAGCTCCCGGCTCCTGGCTTCAGATTGGTGCAGCTCTGGGCATTGCAGTCATCTGGGGAGTGAACAAGCAGATGGAAGACCTCTCTCTTTTACAAATAAATATATCTTTAAGAAAATTTTTGAAAGATAAGTTTATTTTCATGCCTCAAATTTTTCAAATCCACCCAGTTTTTCCCTAATAGACATTTTCCATGAACTTTTTGAGGTTCCATGTATACCCAGGGAACCTGATAATCCAGGCCTCTGGGTCCCCCACCCAGGACACAGCCCTGCACCAAGCACCAAGCGTCAGCACCACCTTACCAAGCCCAGCCTGGCCAGGGGCTGGCCTACGTAGTGCAGCAAAGCACAGGGCCTCCACCCGGCCAGCTGCTGGCAGCTTCCCAGCCAGAGGCACAAGCGCCCATCTATGCCGAGACCCAGCACACCTGCTGCCCAGTGTCAGGGTGTGACCTGATGCCTAGTGCAAGCACAGAGTCAACAGTTCCCAGAGCAAGGCATCTCCCCGTCCAGTGGCGCTCTGTCATCCCAGAGAGAGCATGAAGACACAGCATAGCTAGGCTGGAGACACAAACAGTCGTATCTGTGCTGCAGCCACCAAGGAATGCAGGGACCGAGCACAAAGGGTATCGACAACCAGGCTGGGACAAACGCGGGGGCCTGCCCTACTTTGCACTGTACAAGGGGACTTCAAAAAGTTCATGGAAAAGAGAAGTAGGAGAGACAAGTCTGGGTGCAGCGAGTTAAGCAGCTGCCTATGATGCCAGCCAGCATCCCTTATGAGTGCCAGTTTGAATCCTGGCTGCTTTATTTCTGATCTAATTCCCTGCTAACGTGCCTGGTAAAGCAGCAGATGATGGCCTAAGTGCTTGGGCCCCTGCACCCATGTGGGGGTCCCGGATGGAGATCCAAGCTCCTGGCTTCAGCCTGGCCCAGCCCCAGGCATTGCGGCCATCTGGGGGATGAACCAGTGGATGCAAGGATGCAATCTCTCTTTCTTCTCTCTCTCTGTCTGTCTCGTTCTTTCTTTCACTCTTTCAAATGATGTTTTTTAAAAGAAAAACGTTTATTTTGGTGCAAGAAAAATCTGAAAATCACTCATGGTTTTTATCACTCATGTTTTTTTCATAACACAGACATTGCATTAACTTTGGGAAGACCCCCCATAGGCCTGGATTTCAAAAAGCTGTGCACCAAAATAAACTTACCTTCCCATTGCCTTTTCCCAGAAGTCCCCCCATATCACGACGTTAGCTTATGTGTTAGATCCTGACGAAAGCCCAAAGCTCCTAATTGCTACCTCTGGAGATGCATATGCTTATCCGGGTTTCCCGGTGGCTTGTAGGGAAAGGCAAACAGCAAGAGGAAACTCCACGTGGGACCAGCGCAGCTGCCCAGCAAGAAGCGACAGGAGCCTGCGTCCCTGGCGGGGAGGAGCAGAGGGGCACGCGGGGGCAGACGCACAGCCGACGCCCACCTGAAGTTCTGCATGAACTGCCGGAACTTGTCGGCCCTCCTCGCCAGCGGCACGATGACGTTGATGAGCGTGTGCGCCATGTCCAGTCTCTCCTTCTTCACCTTCAGGATGGGGCCGAAGGGGCGGAAGAGGACGAGGCGCCGGAACTCGTGCTGGTGGTGCCCTCTGAAGGTGAGCTCGTACAGCGTGCCTTTGTCCCGCTCTGTCCGGTAGATGCCTGCGGGCGAAGAACACGAGCAGGTGTGTCAAAACTCACCTTGCCTGCTGAGGGCTTTCCTACGAGGGGATCAGCGCCAAGGGCTTTTATTAAAAAGGTGAAGATGAAATCTCTGCACCCAACAACGATCAGAAAAGCCCAAGTGGTCCCCATTAATATCAAAAGTGGGGTTGGTGGGCTGGCACAGTCCTGCCAGCTCCCTGCTAATGTGCCAGGGTAGATGGTGGCCCAAGTACTTGGGGCGCTGCCACCCGCATGGGAGACCCAGATGGAGTTCCTGGGTCCTGGCTTTGGCCTGGCCCTGCCCTGGCTATTGTGGGGAGTGAACCAGCAGATCGAAGATCTGTGTGTGTGTGTGTGTGTTTGTGTGTGTGTGTGCGTGTGTGTGCAGGTGAGAAAGAGAGAGAGACTCTGCTTTTCAAATAAATAAAATCTTTTTTTAAAGATAAAATAGAAATAAAAATACCATTAATTTAAAAATCAGTCATGAAGGCTTCATCAAAACATGGGGAAAAATGGCTTATAAAGTTGGCTGCAAACTATTTCCCCTATTCACAGGTATCTGAACAAGGACTGTTAGGCAATATGCCAAAATAAAACTGGCAAAGGTGTGGAGTGGCATTTTGACTTTTTTCTGCTATTCTCCAAGGTTTCTTTAACATGATTAGAAAAATATTAAAATTATATTCATGACATGGGTGCTAAAGGGACAGGCTATAGCCATTTCAGATGAACTGGTCATAGTGACCTCTTCAGGGCCCCTGGGTGCAGCTCAGGCCAGTGGTCCTCTGGAGGTTTCTAGAAGCATCACGTGGTCGGCCTGGTGGCAGGCAAAGATCATACTGAGTCCACATTTCTTCCTGCTTGGAGTCCTGGCTCTCGGGCCAGATCACAGAGTTCTAATCCAGACTCTTAACGGTTAACTCTGGGACGTCCCCTGCCTCACCTTCCCAGCGGGTTGCTGCAAGATAGAAAAATGTACTTCAAGCATTTCCTGGCAAAATTGAATTAAAGGTAAGCTTACTTTGATGCAGGAAAAACTTAAACAACGGGCAGAGTTGCTTCATTACACACTTGTTCCATGAACTTTTTGAAGACTTATCATCACTTGGATTTCAAACAATTTGGGCAGCAAAATAAACTTCTCTTTCATTTTCCGTAAACGTTCTGAGGTGCCCTCATAGGCGTACAGAGATCAGAACGGTGCATACACACAGCAGGCCCTCGGTCAGTGTTGGCTAGCATCCCTGCCCCTTCTTCTGCCTCTACAGGGTAAGAGGAGTGAGGCAGACAGAGGATCCTGCTCCTGCACCCTACACACGGTGCTCCCTCACCAGGTGCAAAGGGTGAACTCAGCACTGGAGCTCAGCTCTCAGGAGGAGCCTCCTCTGTCTAAAGGGCAGATGACTTCCTGGGTTAATGGATGCATTGCCGACATTCAGGGGGAAAAAAATAGCAAAATTCAACTAATCACCAGATAAACAGCTTTCTTGTTCATCTGAGGGCAGAGAGAGAAAGAGAAGAATGTTATCTGTTAGTTCACTGCTCAAATGACTGCAACTGGTGGGGCTGAGCCAGGATAAAGTCAGGAGGCAAGAACTCCATCTGGGTCTCCTGGGTGGGTGGCAGGGACCCAGGAACGGCTGCCTCCCAGGGTGTGCATTAGCAGGAAGCTGTATAACAAGTGGAGCTGGTGTATGACAAGCGGAGCTGGGACCTGAGCCCAGGCATGCTAGTGTTCCAACTGATGGCCTAACTGCTATGACAAATGCCTACTCCTGTGAACTTCCGTCTTGCTTTATAACACATTTCTGTCTTCCTTTTAAAAAATTTATTTATTTATTGAAAGGCAGAGTTAGAGAAAGAGGCATATATTACATATGTGTGTGTGTGTGTGTGTGTGTGTGTGTGTATATATATATATAAAAAATATCTTTCATTCACGGGTTCACTCCCCAAATGGCTGCAATGGCCCACACTGGGCCAGGCCGAAGCCTGGAACCAGGAGCTTCCTCTGGGTCTCCCAAGTGGATACAGGGACTCTAGCACTTAGGCCATCCTCTGCTGCTTTCCCAGGTACCTTAGCAGGGAGTGTGATTGGAAGTGGAGCAGCTGGGATTTGAACTGGTACCCATATGGGATACCATATTGCAGGCAGCGGCTTAACCCACTGTACCACAGCACTGCCCCTTTTTAAAAAAGAGTTATTTATGTATTCATTTGAAAGGGAGAGTGACATGGAGAGAGAGAGAGAGAGACTGAATGAATGAATGAATGAATGAATATAAATGCTGGTTCACTCCCCAGATGTCTGCAACCAGGTAGGGCTGGGTCAGGCTGAAACTAGGAGCCAGGAGGTTCATCTGGGTCTAACACATGGGTGGCAGGGGCCCAAGTCCTTGGACCATTTTCTGCTGCCTTCCCAGATACGTTGCCAGGGCGCTGGATCTGGGACTTGAACTTGCACTGTGGCATGAGATTCTGGCATCCTAAGCTGGAGCTTAACTGGCTGGGTCCTAAATCACATTCTTTATCCCTACAGTGACTGACAGCATTACACGACGCCTCCCCAACCACGCCTCTTCTCTTCCTCATCTTTTCTTTTCCTCGGAGGGAATCACACAGCCTCCTCACAAACCCTGCCCCTCGCCTAACAGGAGTGCCCATCCTCCTGCCCGGTGACAGCCTCTTTGGTCTTGTTCTGGATCTGTGGTGGCCACAGGCGGAGTCTGGTGCCCTGTGCTTGCCACGCACTGTTCCCAGGTGCCCTCAGCCACCTGAAGATTCAGAATGCACAATCACCAGGGGCAGCGAGTATGGGTAAGCGGAGGACCTCTGCACAAAATGAGCAGGACTAGGTCCTCTTCTGCAGCCCTGGGGAAGCAAGAACACTGCCCGGACACCTCCAGGTCGGGGATGCAGGGAGAGCCGGGCTGAGCTCAGCTGCAGAAGACTCAGAATCCCAGCAGGGGCGGCCATGCAGGAAGGGAGACTTACCCCTGAAAAGCTCACAGGACTTCTTTTAATTCAAGACAGAGCCACAGAGAGCTTCCAGCCACCAGTTCCCTCCCCAGGTGCTGGAAGCTAGGAATCAATGTAGCTCTCCCACACCGGTGGCAGACAGGCACCCAAGCACTGGAGACATCACTGCTGCCTCCCAGGGTCTGCATTAGCAGGAAGCCAAGCTGGGACTCAAACCCAGACACTCCGATTTGAAGGCATCTTAACCTACAGGCCAAATGCTGGCCCCTTTAGGAAACTGTTTGAAAAAGTTCAATAGTTGCCCTCAAACTCTCCTAATTCTTTCAATTAGTCCTGCACTTGGAAAACAGGCTCTTTTCTTTTCCCTTTTTAAAAAATATTTATTTATTATTTGAGAGGCAGAGTGACAGAGAGGGAGAGATACAAAGAGATCTTCCATCCCCTGGTTCACTCCCTAAATGGCCACAATGACCGGAGGTGGGCCAGGCTTAAGCCAAGAGCTTCACCTGGGTCTCCCACGTGAGTGGCAGGAGTGCAAACACCTGGGTCACCCTCTGCTGCTTTTCCAGGTGCATTAGCAGGCAGCTGGGTCAGAAGTGGAGAAGCTGGGACTCCAACCTCTGCTCACATGGGATGCCAGCATTGCAGGCGGTGGCTTTATCTGCAGCACCACGATGCTGGCTCCAAAACAGACTCTTTTTATCCACAGCAGGTGGGTGACCCACAGAGTCCCAGGGTCTGATGGGGGCCGGCCTCAGGGATGCACCTGTGTTCAACCTGCAACAGGCAGCCCCGGGTGGGTGGCTGGATCTGCCATGCTCCCCATGCCTGACGCCTGGTGCTGGCAGCTGAACCTCTGTGCTCATGGCCGTGACGGCCGCTGGCAGGTTAACCTGAAGATAAAAATGTGCATGGATGGGGGGCCTGGTTTCAAATCAGTCATCTTTTTGCCCAGCACCATGATAAGCATCATGGACTTTCAAAAACCCAAATCCACCCAAATTTTCAAAAACGCAAACCCAAATCTGAAATGACAGAGTACAATACATGAGATGGATCTCTATTTATAAAGAACCTGGAAAATGCGGTGATTCTCCTTATTGGCAATACCTCTAACCATGGTGACACATGTACCCTCTGTGGTGCCCGTTGTCGTCAGCCCAACGCCACAGGGGTGCACACCACACAGGTGCGGTGGCGGGTGGCTCCCTGCACGAAGCTTAAACCATGGTTTAAGCAGTTTTCTCAAGGTCTTCCACATTCCATGCCTGGCTTAAACAGTCATTACATCAACATTCAGCAGGTTTCCCCACACTCTAATTATTTTAATTATGTCTTATAAATCTGATTTCTAGATCCCTTAATTTCACCTCTTATAAATTATTCAAAACTCTCTTGCAAGTGCATCCACACACACACACACACACACACACACACACACAGAGTCAAGTACCTTGGGGCTTTCTCCAACACAAAGGATAACACCTGAGGAATCCTCTCACCTTCTAGGAGCTTCAGTGGTGAAAACACAATAGAATGCAGAGAGGGGAGGGGCAGAAGCAGCTGAAACAGCAGGTGACTGCCATGTGAGGGGTAATCCAGCAGGTGGGTGCCTTCGTGGGAATACTTTTTATGATGGTACTGTTGTATGCACGACGCGCATTCAAGGTCAAGACAGGAACTTTGGAGCTGGCGGGGATCTGTTCAGACACCCAGCTCGCACCTCTTTTCCCCTCCTGGCCTCTACAGATGCTAACAGCTGGCTATGGTTTCGTTGTGTCAGCTCTCTGTGCAAGCATCCCAATCTAATGTGTCTCCCGACTCCAGGGGCCGGGCTCTAGGGCCCCTAACCCGTGTGGAGGGGGGCATCCGCAGGTATTCACAAACAGCTGTGTTGTCTGTGGCACAGTGTATTCCTTTGGTAGCCAATGGCTGGCCAAGAGCAGGTGCCTCTTCCCTCTCCACATCCTGTCCCCAGTGTCAGACCTGGGAAATCACGATTCTCCCATTCCCAATAGGTGGGCAACGCAGGAAGTGGCTCCTGTGCAGTGCTGACCCATGATGAAGCTCTCCTCAGACCCCCTCCCTGCAAGAAGCACTGTGTTCAATCTCGAGTCCCACTCATTCTCAGCTCTCCACATCATCCCTGTCTCTTTCAGCTTCCTGCACAAGCCCTGGTGCTGTCAATCATCTCCAATCCAGCCCCTGCCGCCACCCCAGTCCTGCTGGAAGTGCACCTCTCGTTCTGCTCTCCCCAGCACAGAAGTCCTGTGCTCCCGCATACCCGTGACCACTGTGAAGAAACTGGAGCCCTGTGTGCTGTTGCTGGGAATGCTGGGTGGCACAGCTAAAAACAACTTGGCAGTTCCTCAAAACGTGAACCATAAGGTTACCATACAACCCAGTCAATTCCACTCTCTACTTCTGGGCATGTGCCCGAGAGAATGGAATGGTGTCAACAGATACTTGTATCCTCAGGTTCACAGGATTGTTTACAACAGCCAAAAGAAGCAACAGCTATCTCCATCAACTGACACATGGACAAAGTATGGTGTATTATGGGGCCAGCACTGTGGGTTGTCACCACTAGCAACACTGGCATCCCACATGGGAGTGCTGGTTTAAGTCCGGGCAGCTCTGCTTCCAATCCGGCTCCTTGCTAGTGTGCCTGGGAAGAAAGCAGAAGATGGCCCAATCACTTGAGCTCCTGCCACCCATGTGGGAGCCTAGGGTGGACTTCCTCGAGTTTGGCCTGGCTCAGCCTTGGCTCTTGTGGCTGGCCATTTGGAGAGTTACCCAGTGGATGGAAGATTCTCTCCCTCTCTCTCTCTCTGAGTAGATGGAAGATCTCCCTACCCCATGTTACCCTGCCTTTCAAATTAACAAATCTTTTATATACATATAATGGACATTCTGACACGTGCAATGTGGAAGCACCTTGCAGACATTATATGAAGTAACATAAGTCAGAGAAAAATGTTGCAAATCTAAAATCTGAAATGCTTCGAAACCCAGAATTACCTCTGGAGCGTTCTAGATTTTGGGGTTAAGGGCACCCAAACAGTTAAAGTGGATGCAAATACTCCCAAATCTATAAAACCTGCAAGTCTTGAACACTTCTGGTCCCAAGCATTTTGGGTAAGTGACACGTAACGTGTACCACATGATTCTGCTTATATGAGGGACCCACCTCACATTCATAGAGACAGACGTGGAACACAGGTTACCAGGGCTTCTGGGAGCAGGGAGGGGGCATGCATGTCTACTGGGCTCAGGGTTTCTGTTTGGGGAGATAAACGTGTTTTGGAGACAGATGGTGGTGGTGACTGCACAGCATGTTGAATGTACCTGAGTCACTGAACCCAACTCTTAAAAATGGTTACGATGGTAAATTTGACGTTCTGTACGTTTTACCAGAATAACTGTTCTCTGAAAAAGTCTTGCATTTGCTCTTATTTATTTATTCACTTGTTGTTTATTTGAGAGGCACAGACAGACAAACAGAACTCCCTCCCTCCATTGACTCACTTCCCAAAGGCCCACAGATGCCAGGGCTGGGCCAAGTACAAGGCTGGGAGTCCAGAACTCAACCCAGATCTCCCAAAAAGGATCGGGAACCCGGTCACTGGAGACATCAAGGCTGCCTTCCAGGGTCTGCATTAGCAGGGAGCTGGTCAGAAGCCAGAGCCGGCTTTGCGCCCAGGAGCTGGAATGTGGAATGTGGAACTCGGGTCTTGGGCTCCCGGCCACACACGTCCACCCCACATCTTGCAGGGACATGCAGCCCCACCCATGTGTACCTTCCCCAATTCCCCACTTCCACCCTTGAATCTGACCCTGCTCCTCTGGGAACATTCCCACGATGTTCCACCCAGAGTGACTCCTTATACTCCCGACACAGCAGAGGCCCCTGAAGATCAGAGTCCCACCTTCTTTCCACACGAGCTCAGAAGCCAGGACCTGCACCACCTACCTCACCTTACAAGTGACTGACAGGGGCGGACCCCTGCTAAGGGCTCAGTGACTCCCTGGAGCCACTTTCCATAAGTGACTCTGAAAACTCAGCATGGAAGGAACCGGGCACAGGAGAAACAGAAGTCTCTGGAAGGACTCCAGAGAGCCCACTGAACTGCTGATTGGCCCACAGATGACCCACATTTACCCAGAGAGCACAGTTTTGACACTCCCATACCATTTTACCAGTTCTTAAATAAGTTACCCTAATACTTAATCTATAAACACAGAAAGTAGCAAACTTTGAAAGGCAGGATTTTAATGCAAAAAAAAGGCGATCTTTCCCCAAGGAAAAAGAACGATATTTGGGAAATGGAATTTTCTAACAGGCAGACACGCTGACAGGTACAGTGACAGGTGATCTCCTGACAGCAGGGGAGCGGGCAGAACTTTTTTATTTTTTAATTTTAAAAATTATAAACGCCACCTCGGATCCACTGCCTCTGAAAACCTCTGTGAGAGCCCCCGCCCGCTTCCTCTGTCCCAGTGTCAGGACGCCTGCTGCGGATTCTGCGCAGGAAGGGGAGCAGGTGAGCACCTAGAAGGCTTTCTTACCCAAGCACTCATCGCTTCACTATTTGGAACTCTGGCTTTCTAGAAACTTCTGCCTGGAGGGCGGCACTCACCCCCAGGCCTCGTGAGAGGAACAAGACGCGTGACAGTGCCGTGGCCAGCCCGCTCTGCTTTTGGAGGTCAAGTACTGCACGCATGGTGTCTGTGAAAGAGGTGCGGAAAGACTGCCGCGAGCCCCAGGTGCCTGGATGCAGGCAATGGCGCTTCCCAGAAAAGCGAATCAAATGCACACACTCGAAGGCGTTCCCTCTCCTGCTGGGCTCCCTAGTACGAGCGGTCAAATGTGTTTTCAGAGCCTTCTCCCACTCACAAACCTGCATTGTGCCCGTTACCTCTGGGTACCCAACAATGAGTGCAGGTGAAGGGAGAGGCCCCTGGCCAGGCGCCCTGGGCGTCACAAAAGTCACATTCAAATGACTCTTTCCTCCTTATTGGTTTGTCTCAGGGCTGCTCTGGACTAAAGCTGGTAGAAGAACTGTGCTTTGGAATCTAGAGGGGTGGGCAGGTGGATAAGCAAGACAGGAGTTCAGAACATGATGTGCCCCCAGCAGAGCCTGCCCACAGTGTGAACAGGAGGGCACCTCCGCCTGGCAGAGAAGCTGGGGCAGTCCGGAAGAACCGAGACAGAGACGAGGCCTGCCAGGACTAGAACATCAGGAAGGGCACAGTGAGTGAAGATCACAGCTCGAGCAAGGATGCTGGAAAATCAAATGAACACAGCTGTGTGTGTCCAACCTGAAGCAGTGTGTGGTGAGGCTGCAGTGCCCAGGGTGGGTGATGGAGCTGCAGAGGCAGGTAGGGCCACCCCACGGGGGCCCACGAGTTCCTCATTTCAGGTACACACTCTGGAGGAGCTGGGCTGGTCACAGGGGTGTGTTGGGCCAGTTAGGGCATCCATGTCCCATATCAGAGCACGGGGTTCAGCTCTGGCTCCACTTCGGACTCCAGCTTCCTGCTAACGCTGGCCACGGAGGCAGCACTGATGGCTCAGGTAGCTGGGGCCCTGCCACCCACATGGGCAGCCAGGATTGAGTTCTCAGCCCCCAGCTTCCCTCTGACCCATCCATGGCACTTGCCTGCATTTGGGCAGTGAAGCAGTGGAGGGAAGCTTGCTCCCTTGGTACACCTGTCTGTCTCTCTCACTCCCTGCCTCTCAAATTTAACAACAACAATAATGAAGAGTGGAGAGATGAGATTCTTTGGGGACTGTCACTCCACAGCACCATGGAGAGGATGAGATCACAGAACAACAAGAAGAAAGCACCATGGCTCAGCCAGAAGTGGGAAGGGTCAGAACCAGGGCACTGGCCGTGGAGATGATGGGAAGCAGAAAGATCTGGAAAGTCAGAGCGTGGGATGTGGTGAGGGGCGGGGCTCCCTGACCCCGGTTACTGGGGAGAAGGGGGTCACGGACTGTGATGCAGGTTTAGCTGCATGAGTAAATGCAATGTCCAGAAGACAGGACTTGTGTAGACAGGAATTCAGGCTTCCTCACCATGAGAGCTGAGGCTGGAGGTGTGGACAGGATGAGCTGGGAGGGTCTTAGGATCCGGAGAGGCAGCCAGTATGCCAGAGAGCTATGCACACCCCCAAGCTCACCGGGGCACTAGAACAGCGGTCTAGGCGTGGAAGCAACGTCGGTGTCCATCAGCAGATGAACGGGTAGAGACGTGGTGCACAGACACGTGTGACAGCACGGACAGAGCTGGAAGACGCTGTCTCAGGTGAACGCAGTCACGCACTGAAAGAAGAATCCTGCCAAGTCCCACTTCCAAGTGGGATCTAACACAGCAGGAGTCACAGAGCAGAGGACAGAAGGGTGGTTTCCGGGGCTGATGGGGAGAGGGAAGAAGCTGATCCAGTTCCAGTTAGGCAGGAAGAGTGACTGTGAGTGATCCACTGTGTCGCCCGCCTGGTGACCGGTCAAGAATAAAGCAACCTTATAACATTCCACTAGACCAAAGGGATTTTTAAATTGTTGAGGTGATGGATATATTAATTAACTTAATTGAATCTTTCTGTAATGTACTTTTGGATCAAGGCATCACATTATAACCTATAGATACAATGATTATTTGTCAGTTAAAATATAGAGATGGGGGCTGACTCTGTGGGGCAGGGGTTAAGCCACCACAACGTGATAGGAAGTCCTGCAGCTTTGGAGAACGCTGCCCTGGCAACGCTCCCCCTTCCCAGGTGCCTGCCTTGAAATCCCTGCTGTTCCCACCTCTGCCCTCACTGCCTGGCCCCAACACCACGCTGAGTGCAGGGAGGCGTCTTGACGGTGTCATTTCCCACCCCCAGTGTCTTACAGTAAGGTTTCGAAAACAGACAACTCTGCTGTTTCTCTATTTGGAAAAAAAAAAAAAAAAAGGCAACAGCAGAATTCTTGAAGGCGTGTGAGAGGTCTGTGCACTCCGGGTCCTGAGCACTTGGGGAGTGAACCAGCAATGGAAGACCTCTCTCTCCCTCTCTCTGCCTCTCTGCCTCTCTGCCTTTCAAATAAATAAATAAGTCTTTAGAAAAACTAAGCAGCTTTTCAAGGGATATCAGAAAAGTCAGTCTGGAGACTTACCTTTGAGAGTAAGATAATTTACTGATTGGTTCCCTGACATCAACTTCTTCAGGGTACAGATTAACATTAATACCCGTCTCCACATAGGGCTATTATGAAGATTAACTCAATTAACTCGTGTAGAACACTCACGCCTGGTGCACAGGAAGTACTTCATGATGTTAGGAATAATAATCACTATCATTACCATTATGATGATGTCACTACACTTTGCTCCATTAATCACTGAGTGTATTACTGCTCTTGGGCAAGCCGGTCAGGACTCCACGGTGAGCACTTGCATTTGCTGTACTGGCATTAATTAAACATGCTTAAAAACACAACCCAATGACTAATTTTCTGAAATTGCCGCTGTGGGCCCAGATGTCTGTAATGCTAGAAGTCAGGGTAATGCTTTTTAGCAATATTGGAATAAGATTTACTTTTTTAGATGCTACTTGAGAAATCCATTTCCAATGACCAACATCCACTGAAAACTTCAAATCCTTTGTCACAGCCCATGCCCTTCCATCTGGCTGTACTCCTCCCTCCTTGAACCACCCATTCTCATTAGTGAGACCGCACCACGTTGTACCCAAACCGCCACCGGCACTCACAACACAACAGAACTGAGCTCCTCAGACAGGCTTCTGGGGTTGGCCAACATCCACACCAGAGGCTCCTGGTCTAACCCTGGCTTCAGCCCTAACTGGGCAGCACCTTGAAGAAGGCTGTTCATGACTCCGGGTCCCTGTGTCCTGGTCATAAAAATGGGGTCACAGTGTATTTTCAAAGCATCTGGGAGCCTGACTGCTTTGTGTTTCAAGAGAAGTCATTAAGCTGCATCTCTAATAAACACTGATTTTCTTCGATGGGCGCATCTCATTAGTCAATGGTAGAAAGTCAACTTAGCTTGAGAGACAGGCTTTAAGATCGAATGAACTGGGTATCCGGGGGAAGACATATGTGTATTCCTGTGTAATTTATAAACTACAAGATAGACCACAGCAAGATGAAGGTGAAGGAAAGACTCATAAGCCCAGAAATGGCTCCCAGGAGGCTACCATAGTAGATATTACTTGGCCTAACTCCTCTGTGCCAATGGAAACTAAGGAAAATGGCTGCCCCTGGTAGCAGGTAGCTGCTCCACTCTGACCCAGCTCTCTGCTAATCCAGTGCCTGGAGAAGCAGCAGAAGGGGGTCCAAAGGTGTGGGCCCCTGCCACCTCACAGGAGACCCACGCGGAGTCCCTGGCTCCTGGCGTCAGCCTGGCCCAGCCCCAGCTGCTGTAGCCATTTGGGGAGCGAACCAGCACAGGGAAGAGCTCATCCTGTCTCTCCCCCTCTCTGTCTCTGTCACTCTGCTTTTCAAATAAATTAAATGAATCTTTAAAAAAAATACAGCACCTTGTGCCCCAACCAGACTTACTGAATTGGTGTCTGAAGATGAGCTTTTGGGAACTGCTGGCTGCCCACACTGATGCACAGAGAATCTTCAGTAAGTGTTGGTAAAGTGAAGACCCAGTTTGTGATGAATAATCATAACCATCCAGGCCAACAGAATTTCTGATGCAGGCTGAGTTGTGACCAAACACCCACAGCAGGGCCTACAACAAAGGCTACATCTGATATCTCTGTTGGTCCCACAGTGGGAGAGGTACAGATGACCCCACTGCTGTAGCAAATCAATTTGAGAAGCACACCGGGAGACTGCTTCCAACAGACCAGTCTAAAGAGATGGCAGTATTTTCAGTAACATCTGAGCGCCATACCACTTCTTGAAAATGTTCTAGGGCCACATAGGCAGCAGGTAAAGACACCTGACAGTGAGGGAAGGGTCTTCTGAGTCACTGTGGGCTTCAGTTCCTCTCCTTTTTCGTGGACACCATGGGACCTGAGCTTAGCTTGCATCAGAGATCCCACTGACTTGGATGGGTATGAGTATCTATTGTCAGGTCTGGGTCTTCATTCTGACTAACACTTACTGAACTCTTCTATCAGTGCACCGATGCAGGAAGTTCATCAGCCACTCCTCAATAACCCGTCCCACTTTAGGTAACGGGCCAGAATACGCAAAGATGGATAAACCACAGACCCACCCCAGAGAGCATGCACACATCTGCAGCACAGACACAGAAGGGGTGGCTGTATCCCTGTGATCTGGCAGACAGACTCCGAGCTCCGTCTGCTGGGTGCTGTGTAGGTGGGGATCCACCTACACCGGGGGTCATCTGAGTGGAGGAGGAGGGACTGTGCAGCAGACAGACTTAATATGGGATGGAAAGGAGGACTTTCCAGGCTGCCTGACCACAGTAAACAACAGTCCGGAGGGAAGAGAGAACATTCTGGAAGCCACAGAAGTTCAGCACAGCTCGGAGAGGCAGCAAGGGCACAACATGCTACGACATGAAGCGGAGGGCTTGGCAGCCCCGCACCATGGAAGGCCTGGAGGGGAGGGCTCCTGCTGATGGGGTCTCAGAGTCTGCCACCCGATGGGCTACTGTTTTGTTTGGATCTGGTCTGGGGTATTCTTTTCTTTTTGGACAATGCCACAGCTAAATCGCAGCCTGTAAGGATCTGCATTGTGAGCTGTAATATCAGTATGTTCTAATGACCATAAAGTTTTGAAGGGAGAACCCCAGAGATGAGCTTTCAATGAGAAGAATGAGTCTTGGACCACATTCTTGCACATCCCTAGAAACATGTCATGGACCAGACGCCTGGATACAAACCCCAGCTGAGTACCACGGGAAAATGTGGTGTGCACCGGAAAGTAAAAGGGGGATTCTTGTGGGGTAAAGGAAAACCCTAAATTCTGAACATGGGCAGCCTGCCAAGCCAGCAGAACCAATCAATAGACTCACCGGCTCAGGGTGCCGGCCTATGTCTGCATTTCTCCAAACCCCCGTGATGGAGAGCAAGTCATAAAGTGACACTGTAGACAACAGAGCTGGGGGTGCCCCCCAGAGCCAGCCTGGCACAGGAGCAACAAGACCTGCAATTTACTTCCGCTCCAGCATGAGGCTGCTTGTATGACCTTGGGCAAAGTCAGTCCCCAAAGCATCACACACAAGCCACCATGTACACGACAGCAATAAACCAAAGAAAGATCACCGCAATTTCAGGCTCGTGACAGGCAGTGCCCACACTGAAGGCCTACGGTAACTCAGGACCACTGAAGAATGAAGGCAGTTTGTATGATGTCATTGCAGCATGGCCTATTAAATGAGTTTAACAAAGGAGAAAAGTTTTTGAAACATACCAAGGGAAGGAAGCTACACCCCCACCCCTTGAGTCTGAGTGAGCGTGATGCAGCCTCCCCCTCGTCTGCCGGCACATTTTCTCCCGAACCCCAGAAGTGCAAGGAGGCGGTGAGGGTGCCAGGAGGCAGTTCCAATGCCAGGTTTGAGGGTGAGCAAGTCTGCAGATGATTCTGCCCCCACAGGCACCCCCAGCCTCCGAGCCTTCCCAAATGAGGGGCCGGACACACAGGAGCAGGGACAAGCCCTCAGAGCTGTGTCCTTTCTGACTTCTGGACCCACAGAATCTGTTCGCATAGGAAAGTGGTAGGATGAAGCCATCACATTCGGGGAAATTTGCAAGGCCGTGATAATAACTGGACTGTGAGTATCTGACGGTTGCTGGGGGGCAGAGGTTTTTATATTAGGTTCTCTGTCAAGTTCATGGCATGTAAATACACCAAGCGGCTCACCAAGAGAAGGAGCAAACAGCATTGTGCCCTTGGCTTGATTTCCTCTGATGACACACTCCACCTGTGCCAGGACACAAATCTACTCAGCTTCTACCCGGGGCTGGGGGACAAACGTTTCCAGGGTAGAGCTCAGATTTTCCTTGGAAACAAAAGTTCTGGGTTCACTACACACAAGGCCAGTGTGTGGATGAGGCCCCCCAAATCCTACACAATGGAGCATGGCTGCAATAAATTAAGCCTAGAAAAATTTTCAAGTGCATGCTACTAAACTCCTACGTCAGCCATTAAATCAAGCACATTAATGAAGATCTCTTGGTCAACTGCCCATTGATAGTTATTTTTAACTTACTCTCTTGGTGATGTCTACAGTAAGAACGTACTTTAGTTACATGATTACTCACCATGGGAGACAGAAACTCTAACATACCAATAATTATCTTAAGTCTAAGTGATTTTTTTTTTTTTTTGACAGGCAGAGTTAGAGAGAGAGAGAAAGATCTTCCTTTTCCATTGGTTCACCCCCCCAAAATGGCCACTACGGCTGGTGTGCTGCGGCCGGCGCATTGCACCAATTCAAAGCCAGGAGCCAGGTGCTTCCTCCTGGTCTCCCATGCGGGTGCCCGGCCCAAGCACTTGGGCCATCCTCCACTGCACTCCCTGGCCACAGCAGAGAGCTGGACTGGAAGACGAGCAATCGGGACTAGAACCGGCACCCCAACCAGGACTAGAACCCGGAGTACAGGCGCCGCAGGCAGAGGATTAGCCTAGTGAGCTGTGGCACCGGCCAAGTATAAGTGATCTAAATATACCAATTAAGGAAGAGAGGGGCAGAGTGGATCAAAAAATAAAAAACACTGTTTACAAGAAACTCAAGTTCAACAACATGGCCAGGTTGAAAGGGAAGGAGGAAAGATATATCTGTAACCATTAATTTTAAAAAGGAGTGGCTATATCATTACCAGGTGAAGTAGATTTTAGAAGAAAGAAAATTATGAGAGACAAACAGGGACATTATGAAATGATAAAAGTCAGTGACCCTGAATGCGAACATACCAAACAACAGGGCATCAAAATACAAAAAGCAAAAACTGAGAGCTCAAAGAGGAAACAGAGGATCTGAAGTCCCTCTCAGCAACAGACAGAGCCACTAGACGCAAGATAGAGAAGACCTGGGAGACCTGACAACACAACCAACAGGACAGGATCCGATCGACACACAGAGAAAGGCTCCACCCAAACAGCCACGTCTTTCAAGCAACCATGGAACAAAGTATGTTTGCCATAAAACAAACCAGCAATTTCAAAAGAACTGAGATTCCACAGAATTTGTCCTCTGACCATAGCAGAATCAGATCAGAAACCTGTAATAAAAAGTCAATGAGAAAAATATCTTGGCTGGCGCCGTAGCTCAATAGGCTAATCCTCCACCTTGCGGCGCCGGCACACCGGGTTCTAGTCCCGGTCGGGGCGCCGGATTCTGTCCCGGTTGCCCCTCTTCCAGGCCAGCTCTCTGCTATGGCCAGGGAGTGCAGTGGAGGATGGCCCAGGTGCTTGGGCCCTGCACCCCATGGGAGACCAGGAAAAGCACTTGGATCCTGGCTCCTGCCATCGGATCAGCACGGTGCGCCGGCTGCAGCGGCGGCCATTGGAGGGTGAACCAACGGCAAAGGAAGACCTTTCTCTCTCTGTCTCTCTCACTGTCCACTCTGCCTGTCAAAAAAAAAAAAAAAATATCTTAACCCTTACAAACTAACATACTGCTAGATTACCCACAGGTTAAAGGGAGTCTTAAAGAACACTTAGGGGCTGGTGCTGAGCCACAGTAGGCTAAGCCTGTGCACCAGCATCCCATATGGGCACCAGCTCGAGTCCCAGCTGCTCCTCTTCTGATCCAGCTCTCTGCTGTGGCCAGGGAAAGCAGGAGAAGATGGCCCAAGAGTTTGGGCCCCTACACCTGCATGGGAGACCTGGAAGAAGCTCCTGGCTTCAGATAGGCCCAGCTCCAACCGTGGCAGCCATTTGGGGAGTGAACCAGCAGATGGAAGACCTCTCTGTCTCTCCCTCTCTCTCTGTAACTCTACCTCTCAAATAAATAAATAAAATCTTAAAAAAAAAAGAAAGAAAATTTAAAGATACATACTGGCTCACAGCTATCTGGCAATACAGGGTTGTTCCATACAGATGAGCTGGTACTATGGACATTTACCAAACATAATGATTTTGAGACAATTTTAAATCACTTTTGAATGCTTTTTTGGGTATTTGCTTTTTAAAAAAGAATCCATTTGGGAGGCAGAGAGAGAGAGAGAAAGAGCGCTCCTATTTGCTGGATCATTCCCTAACTGCTCACAACGCCCCCATTTGGGGGCCAATGCGAGGGACTGAGAGCTCAATCCAGGTCTCCTGAACAGGGGTAGGAAATCAGCTACTCGGGCCATCATCACCTGATGCCTCCCAGGCTGTGCAACAGAAGGAAGCTGGAATAAGAAGTGGAGGCAGGGGGCCGGCGCCGTGGCGCAGCGGGCTAAAGTGCCAGCCTGCGGCGCCGGCATCCCATATGGGCATCGGTTCTAGTCCTGGCTGTTCCTCTTCTGATCCAGCTCTCTGCTATGGTCTGGTAAAGCAGTAGAAGGTGGACCAAGTGCTTGGGACCCTGCACCCATGTGGGAGATCTGAAAGAAGCTCCTGGTTCCTGACTTTGGATTGGCTCAGCTCTGGCCATTACCATTTGGGGAGTGAACCAGTAGATGGAAGACCTTTCTCTCCGTCTCTACCTCTCTCTGTAACTCTGTCTTTCAAATAAATAAAAATAAACCTTTAAGGAAAAAAAAAAAAAAAAAGAAGTGGAGGCAGGGGGCCAGCGCTGTGGCGCAGCAGGTTAAGCTGGAACTTGCAATACTACATCCCATATTGGAGTGTTGGTTTGAGTCCGGACTCCTCCTATTCCTATCTAGCTCCCTGCTAATGCACCTGGGAAAGCAGCGGAGTATGGCCCAAGTGCTTGGGTCCCTGCTACCCATGTGGGAATTCAGTTGAAGTTCCAGGCTCCTGGCTTTGGCCTGGTTCAGACTTCGCTGTAGTGGCCATTTGGGGAGTGAACCAGTGGACAGAAGATCTCTGTGTCTGTGTGTGTGTGTCCCTGTCTGTCACTCTGCCTTTCAAATAAACAAATAAATCTTTTTTAAAAAAAGAATTAGAAGTGGATCCAGGACTTGAACTCAGGGACTCAGATGTAAGACACGGGTATGCCAAGCTGAGTCTTCAGTCTCAGGCCAGACATCTGCCCCCAACTCATTTTTCTGACAACAGTTACACAAGCCTGCTACCTGCTAAGCCACCTGTCACTCCTAACAACAAAAGCACGAGAGCACCTCCCAGCACCTTATAGATGCTCTGCAATTACCTGCTGACTTTCTCTTTGTGTGCACAAGGGAGGCAGGAGACAGGCACCACGGCCAGGCACTCGGTCCAAGTCCCAGCTGTGTAACCTTGGGCAAGGTACTTAACCCTTCTTTGCCTCTGTGTCCTTACTCCCAGAGTAAGAACGATTCTAATAAAACCGCGACCTCACAGAGGACGGTAGTATGTATGCAGCACCTAGAACAATATACAAAATACTTCCAGCACTTGGTAAGTGACAGCTGTCAGGCCACCTGGAGGACATGGAAGGAAGGCTTCCATTCTCCCCTAAATGGTCCGAGGTCAGGTACTAGGTAAAGAGAGAAGGTCAGGTATATTCCATGGCATCCCATGGAGAGAATCCCAGCTTCCTGAGCAGGGGGCTACTCCAGCTTACTCCTCAGAGTGGTGCCAGGAGCCAGGCAATGGCAAAAGAACACACCCTTTCTGTGCCACTGAATTCCTGCCCTGTGATTGCACTGGTAAGGGGCATTCATGTCACCCAGTGTAAGGCGACAGAAGCATGGATCCCTCGCAGGCCTAACCGTCAAGTGCAACACACAAGTGAGTGACACTGACTCTGGGGAGAGCTCCCCAACTTCTGCATTTGTTCTTCTCCTTGACAGGATCTCTGAGCGAATTCTCCATCCGTCCTTTGTGTGTGACAGCCACGTCCTCCAAGGCCCTGGCTTCCCCCGCCCATAAAATCCATGTCGTTTGAGGTCATTTGGGGTTGGATGGTGACATTTCTGAGAGAAGAGCATTTAGAGGAAATACTGGGAAAAGGAGGGAATCCAGATAGTGTAGAGCAGGGGTGGGGAACGCCCAGCCCGCGGGCCATACGGGGTCCATGAAATCACCCAGGCTGGCCCTGCAGAGGCAACGGCAGCAGGAACTCCAAATTCGGTCCATGGATAGCAAGCTCATTTTCCAGTTGATCATTTTTTATGGGCTGCAAATGATGTAGTAAATATTCAAAGGGCCCTTGGCAGCCGGCGCCATGGCTCACTTGGTTAATCTTCCACCTGCGGCACCGGCATCCCATATGGGCGCTGGGTTCTATTCCCAGTTGCTCTTCTTCCAGTCCAGCTCTCTGCTATGGCCCAGGAGTGCAGTGGAGGATGGCCCAAGTGCTTGGGCCCTGCACCCACATGGGGGACCAGGAGAAGCACCTGGCTCCTGGCTTTGGATGGGCGCAGCGCCGGCTGTGGCTGCCCTTTGGGGAGTGAACCAACGGAGGGAAGACCTTTCTCTCTGTCTCTCTCTCCCACTGTCTAACTCTACCTGTCAATTTTTTTTAAAAAAAAAAAGGGCCCTTGGCAGAAAACAAAAGGCCCCCAGCCCCGTTCCAGAGAATGACTTACTTGATGGAACGCAAAGTTAAATCTCCAAGGGTAAAGCGTTTCCTTAACGCCCGGTGCTGAGGCACAGTGTAAGCTGCTGCCTGTGATGCCAGCAGCCCATAGTGGAGCACTGTTTGGAGTTGCAGCTGCTCCGCTTCCAATCCAGCTTCCTGCTAATTCGCCTTGGGCCCCTGCCACCCACACGGGAGACCTGGATGGAGCCCCTGGCTCATGGCCCAGCCCTGGCTGTTGCAGCCATCTGGGGAGTGAACCAGTGGATGGAATCAATCTCTCTCTCCCTCCCTCCCTCCCTCCCATTCTTTCAAATAAATACAAAATCCTTTTTTTTTAAAATGACTATGATTATGATATGCAGACAGAACTGGAAGAGACATGAGAAAATATATTTCAGAGCAGGGATCTAACAGTACAACTTGCACAGAAGTTGTTCTATCTGCCCACATAAACCATGGACACAGGCTGAGGACACACAGCTGCATGGAGGAAACCTCGTGTCTGTCCCCTCCTCTGTGAGAGCCTGTCCTCGGGGTGGACCTCAGGGGCAGGTTTCCTAGAGACCAAACATTCAGTCCACGGTGAGAACCAGGTTCTCAGAGCGCCCAGCGCCCCCGCAGAAAGCCTGTGTCCCCCATTTGAGAGGCAGATGGGGTGAGAAAGCAACAGCCAGAAAGAGTTCCCATCTTCTGGTTCGCTTCCCAAATGCCCATAACGGCTGGGGCTGGGCCAGATCGAAGCAGGAAGCTGAGAACTCCATCCAGGTCTCCTGCAGAGGTGGGGGTGGGGGTCAGGAACCCGACTGCCTGAGCCATCACTGCCGCCTCTGAGAGCCTGCGTTATCGGGAAGCTGGAGTCGCGAGCCAGACCCAGATACAGGATGTGGGTGTCTCAGCCAGCGTCTTAGCTGCTAGGCTAAATACCAGCTCTTGGCCTGGAGTTGTCTAGGTGTGAATGCTTAGACACGACTGCTCCTGTTCTCTCTCGCTCCCTCCAGAAGCTGTGAGATTTAACAAGGAGCTGAAAGGAGGGCCTGTTCTTTGACTCAAGCAAAGGAAGGAGAGCTGTCAAGGAGTCACTGTCCTGCTTCCAAGGGACCACGTCGCCCTTACACTGGGAGTCTGCCGAAGGGCCAGGTGTGACATGCCCAGTGGGATGACGGGTCCCCCCTCAGAGGAGACAGACCCCAGGAGAATCCCTCTCAATCCTGGAAGCTCCTTCCGTAAGTCTGAAAGGTAAACAAGTACAGCAACACATAGTTCATCTTAAATGCTGAACAGGAAACAAGTTGTGTATTTTTTTACACAATCATAGCACAGAAATAAATACATAGGTTGGAGCATCCCTAAGACTTCCTAATTCTCTGAGGTCCAGTGATCCGCAGTCTCTCACTGGAAGTGAGCGTGAATTCATAGACAGCAGCCCGATTCTCTCTTTGTTTCACATCCCTGCCAGCAGTAAGATACCTCTGAAATCGGGAGACACATGGACAGCACCGGGAGCAAAGAGAAGGAAGCTTTATCACAAATAAGTGGTTTTCACCCAACGTCATCAACAAGGTCATCACACCAGACCCTGCTCTCTGCTGCTCCGGGTCTCCCATGCCAGCAATGGACTCTAGGTCCGCACACTTGCCAAGCTACACGTGTATCAGCCATGTGCCCACACAAGTGTCCAGAATGTTCTCCACTCCTGCAAACACCACATTCAAGTTCTTTCTCCTGGATTTGCAGACTAACATTCAGCAGGTGCTGGTTTCACACTGAGATTGATCCTCAAGCTTTGCAATCACACCCTCACCCCTGCCCCAGCTTGCTGGCCACCGCCCTGGCCCAGCGGGCTCCTCTCTGTTGACACCTCACCGTTCTGCTTCCATCTTTCTGTCTCATCTCCCCAACTACAGTATTTGATATTGAAAATTTTTATTTAGAAGTCTCTATTACACTCTAGTCCAATGGATGGGAGATTGTTTTCTGCCAAGGGCCATTTGGATGTTTATAACATCATCCAAAGGCCATTCAAAATTATCAGCTTAAAAATGAGCCTGCTACAGGTTAACTGAGTTTTTAGTACTGCCTCGGGTTGCCTTGGCAGGGCCAGACCAGAGACATCTCCCACCCCTGCCCTAGGCAGGCTCTTAGCAGGTGCACAATAAACACCTGTGGACAGGTGTGACCTCAAAGGCCTGCCAGGTAGCAATGTCATAAGGGTCACAGGTCTCTAGGTCTCTAGTCAACTATCCCTGCTGAAGCTCCTCACCAAAGGCAACACACACCTCCCCTTGATCCCTAAATCTCACCATAGGACATGCCCAGGTGGATGTTAGCATCACCCTGGGAAGCAGTCCAAAACCAGAAACAATAAGACATTCCTAAAAGAAAATGTTTTATTTTATTTATTCAAAAGGCGGGGAGGGGGAGGGGGAGGGGGAGGGGGCGGGAGAGGGGGAGGGGGAGGGAGAGGGAGAGGGAGAGGGAGAGGGAGAGGGAGAGGGAGAGGGAGAGGGAGAGATTTCATTCATTGATTCACTCCCAAATGCCCATAACAACTGGGACTCAGCTGGGCCTAAGCCAGGAGCCTGGAATTCAATCCAGGTTTTCCATGAGGATGGCAGGGATCCAGGCACGTGAACAATCACCTGCTGCTTCCTGGGGTGAGCATCAGCAGGAAGCTGGAATTGGGAGTAGAGTCAGGACCGGAATCCAGGCACTCAGATTCGGAACATGGGCATCCCCCGTGGGCATCTTAGCGGCTGTGTCAATGCCCGCCCCCAGGCAGACATTGGTAGAATCAAATGCTATAGTTAACAGTGTGTCCTCAGTACCCAGCACTGAGCACACACCACTGTGTGAGTCGACAAGGTCTCACATCACCAGACATTGACACCCCAGGAGTGATTCAGAGTTCAATTTAACAACCAAGGGCCTAGCTTATTTCATGTGACAAGCTGGAGATTACAGAGAAAACAGTATTGTGTCCTCCTAAGTCACTTCAGAACACACACACCTAGAAGGAATCAAAATCATTTCTAAGGGTTTAAAATGCTGGCAGGAGTGATCTTCCTGATGGGATCCAGGCAAACTGTGTGTGCATTCACAAGTGAACTCTTCCTATCACCTCTACATCTCTCAAGTCTCTCTCATAAAACACACACATCTACACCTGAATACACTCACAATCCAACCACCAAACACACACACACAATAAAACACACACACCCCACCCCAAATACATACACACAATACACACACACCTACCTGCAAACACATACAATAAAACACACACACCTACCCCATACACACACATACAGTAAAACACACATACACAATAAAATACACACACCTACCCGCAAACACACACACTATAAAATACACACACACCTACATCCAACACATACACACAATAAAACACACACACCCCACCCCCAAATACACACACAATACACACACACACCTACATGCAAACACATACAATAAAACACATACACAATAAAATATACACACATACCTACCCCATACACACATACTATAAAATAAACACACACCTACATCCAACACACACACACAAATACACACACACCTACCCCCAACACATACACAAATACACACACACCTACCCCCAACATACACACAAATCAAATACACACACACCTACATCTACCACATATACAGAATCAAATATACACACATACCTACCCACATACACACACACTATAAAATACACACACACCTACATCCAACACATACACACAAATACACGCACACCTACCCCCAACACACACAAATCAAATACACACACACTTACATCCACCACATATACACAATCAAATACACACACCTACCCCCAACACATACACAAATCAAATGCACACACTTACCCCCAACATATATGCACAATAAAATACACACATATGTATTTTACACATATGTAAAATACAGCCTACCCCTGAACACAATAAAATATGCACATACCTACATCCAAACACATACACACAATAAAACACGCACACCTACCCCAAAACACATACACACAAAACACACACACCTACCTACCCACACACATACACACAATAAAATACATACAACCTACCCCCAAACACACACACAATAAAATACACACACATACCTACCTGCAAACACATACACATAACAAAATACACAAACACACCTACCTCCAAACACATACACACAATAAAACACACACATCTACCCCCTAACACATACACACAATAAAATATATATACATACCTACCTCCAAACACATGCACACAAAACACACATATCTACCCCCAAACACATTCACACCTCAAGTGCACAAACATACCTACCTCCAAATATATACACACAATAAAATATACACACACCACCCATCCTCAAGTTTATACACATAATAAAATACACACACATACCTACCCCTGAACATATACACATAATAAAATACACACACATACCTACTCCCAAATACATACACACAATAAAATATACACACACCACCTAACCTCAAGTTTATACACATAATAAAATACATACACATACCTACCCCTGAACATATACACATAATAAAATACACACAAATACCTACTCCCAAATATATACACACAATAAAATATATACACTCCTACCCTTGAATATACACATAAAATACACAGACCCACACCAGCCCTGACTACACACACAAAACACCACAGGGCTACCCCTCCCCTCTCCTTCACACTGGGGGAGGCCACTTCATCTTCTTCCCTCTCTCGCCCCCACCTCCACTAAGGGCATCTTCCCCAGCCCGGGGCCTCAGCGCTAACTTCTTACCTCGCTCTACCTTGCCCCAGCATTTGCTGCTTGTGCCCGCTTGCTCTCTTTCCTTGGCTTTTTAGGTGCCCAGCTGCCCTGGCGTGCTGCCTCCCTCCCCAGAAAATCACACTGGTTTCATCTTCAAAATGTGCACAGAATCCAACCACTTCTAACCCTTCTGCTTCTACCACTGGTCACTCTCACCCTCCGTGTGTGAGGGCTGCCTAATGCGCTCGCTGCTTCTACCTGGCCTCACCTGAGTCCATTCTCAACACAGCATCCCTCTAACACAATCCCATGAAAACCAAGTCAGCTACCCTCCGCTGAACCCGGCCAGTCTTCCCACCTCTCTGAGGGTAGAGGCCAAGGTGCCACACTGGTCTACAAGGCCCACGGGGTGTGCCCCCCCCACTTCCCTGACTGCACCTGCTCCTGTCCCTGCCTCGGCCCTGCTGCAGCTCCTGGCCTCTCAGGGCAGGTGGGCTCCAGTGCACCTGCAGAGACAAGAATGGCTGAATTGCTTGGTCTTCGTGCTGCCTGGTGGGCCTTGTCCGTCTCCTTTAAGACTCAACTATCCTTCCAGCTCCCCACACCTCTCTTAAACGCATTTATTTTTCCTTAGTAAAGGGAATCTCCTTTTCTCGAACTGTGTGGTTTTCTTGTTTGGTTTACAGTTATTGTCTCTCAGCCTGGGCTTTCACTGCTAGATTCCCCGTGCCTGGCTGGGTGGTGCCCAGCACACAGAGTGCTGGACAACAGTTGTGAAATGAGCGCAAACTCTAGGCTGCCTCCCGCTCCACACCTGTGGGAGCCCAGACCTGGATCCCCTGCATTCCTCTGAGGCAGAGCAATCCTTCACCCGTTATTTTGGGGGAAGAGGGTCAGCCTCCACTCAGATGCCAGCTCTGCTTTCAGACAGCACTTGCCTTCTGAAGAATCACCTCAACTTTTTTTCAAACTGACAAGTCTAAAGAGCTTAAATTTTATTCCCCAGAGCTTTTGCTTTACATTTACTCATGTTCTGCCCCAGAGACTCATCCATCACGGTAATATCCTAAAACACAGCATCGCTTTAGAAAGACAAATAACTTCACTCCAGCCGACACCTCAGTAGAAGCAGTCCACCTCCCAACAGAAGAGACGGTGCCTGAAAATAAACGGGCGAGTTCCTGCTCCTGCTGCTCTTGCTTAGTCAAGCCAGACTCAGATCCAACAAGCACTGGCTGCCCAGCGTCCAGCACAGGGAGGTCCCAGGGTCACAGCCTAGGCTGGAACAAGGGCCTTCCCAGTACAGGGTGCTAGGGTGCAAAGCCCACAGTGAGGCCTGCACCAAGTGCAAGGGGTGAGACCGTGAGCTGAGCACAGAAAACTATAACCTCATGGCAATCATCATGATGAATGCCAAGTCAACAGGAACAATGGATAAAATGCCAGAGAAGAAATGCAACCAGGCTTTGACTGACGCAACTCCAGCTGAAGCCACAGCCCGGGCACGTCTGCCGTCAGCCACTGCTAAGGTGCTGACTTCATGTGCACTGTTCACAGGTGTGTTCGGCACTGAAGTGCCTTTCCTCGGGCCTACAGCCTGGCCTTCCTCCCCACATCACCCCACTATGACTTCCCATTAGTGAAATGCTACAGAGGTCCCAAATCACGGTGCTCTCTGATCAAAGGTGGCTTGAGGCTTTACAATGGGAACATGAGAAAGAATCACCTCCCAGGTCCAGGCAGCCAAACCAGGCATGAATGCAGATGGGCAATCATTCCAGGTCAACACGTCCCATGTCACACAGTTCCCAAGGGATGAGCTCTCACCCCAACACACTCTTTGTACAAAACCAGGATTAATATTCTATAGACATCTCAATATGACACTGGGAACCATATTATTAACATAGGGTGAGAACAGAACGTCAAACCTGTGAACAGAACTTCTGAAAACTTCTCCAGTGATTGGGCTGGTGTGGTGTGGCAGGTGAAGCCACTGCCTATGACACTGGCATCCCATATGGGTGCCAGTTCATGTCCTGGCTGCTCTGTTTCTGATCCAGGTCCCTGCTAATGGCCTGGGAAATGGAAAAGCAGCAGAAGATGGCTCAAATACTTGGGCCCCAGCCACCCACCTCGGAGACCCAGATGAAGCTCCTGGCTCCCGACTTCAGGCTGGCTCAGCCCCGGTGTAAATGATGTTTTGGAGACGATTCCAGCAAGGAGAATGAATCTACCATTAATCTAATGGTGCCTTAGAGAAAATCAAGGGTTTATGTGGGTGGATGTGAGCAGCCAGGGAAGGAAGGAGTCTTTAAATTCCTGTGGGGTGGGCATGGCGGTGCACTGGGTTAAGCTGCCTCTTGGGACACCATATCCCCTGTCAGAATGTCTGGTTCGAGTCCCAGCTACTACATGCTTCTGATCCAACTCCCTGCTGATGCACTGGGAAGCAGGGGGCGACAGCCCAAGTCCTTGGGTCCCTGCCACTCATAAGGGAAACCTGGCTGGAGCTCCTGGCTCCTGGGTTTGGCCTGGCCCAGCCCTGGCTGTTGCAGGCATCTGGGGAGTGAATAAGAGGATGGAAGACACAGCTCTCCATTGCTCTTTCAAATAAATTAAAATAAATGATAACCATTAAAAAAAATAGACATGGTACTACTAACGTGCATTTTTCCATGCATGCCATCATGGACATACATGTAGTGACTCCTACTTGAAACTGCTTACAACTTCACGAGGTAGGCATTAACGTCAAATTCACAGGGACAGAGACTGAGGATCTCAGAGGTAAAGCACTCTGTGTTCACGACACGTCAGCTACGTGGTCCAGCTGAGATTTAAGTGCAGAGATCTTCAGTACATATGCATGTACTTCAGACGTTTTCCATGAACATAAACGTATCCTGTGATCCCGTTTTCCACAAACTGTCTGAAGCAGCCTCATATTAGAAGAGAGCAGAGATGGGCTTGTCTAACAAATGTTCCCTGCCCCCCAGCCACAGTGAACCTGGAGACCTTTCTATACAGAGCAAGGACTCTTGAAAGTTAGTTCTATGCAGTAGCCATGGAGTACATAAAGGCTAGGAAGAAACCATGGCCCCCACGTGAATGACAGATGGTGTATTTCCTACAGGAAGATAAAGACCTGAGACATGGGAGACCAGCTCACTTAAGAAGGCCACCAGCAGGGGGCTGGTGTTGTGGCACAGTGTGTAACACCACTGCCTGCAATGCCAGCACTCCATGATGCCATCCCATATCTGAGTGCCCCTTGGAGTCCTGGCTGCTCAGCTTCCAATCCAGCTCCCAACTAATGCGCCTGGGAAGGCAGCAGAAGATGGCTCAAGTGCTTGGATCCCTGGATGCTTGTGGGAGACCAGGATGGAGTTCTTGGCTCCTTGCTTCAGCTTATCCCAGCCCCACTGCAGCCATTTGAGGAAGTGAACCAGCAGATGCAATCTCTCAATCTCATTCTCTCTCTCTCTCTCTCCCTCCCTCCCTCCCTCCCTCCTCTCCCCATCACTTGGCTTTTAGAATAAATATTTTAAAACAATATAAAGTCAATAGCAGAGAGAGACAGGCACAGGGCATCCTTGGAAGAGAGGAGATGGGATCTGAGCAAGTGGGAGAATCAGGACCACCACTAAGACAGCAACACCCACCCTTTAAAGTCACTCAGAATGCACAATGTCATCACTGTCAATCACTCATTGAACACCCACTTTCATAGGTTTAGAATTGAAATTCCTAGTCTCTGTCTCAAAACAAAATTTATCTCATCACTCTGTAGGGTCGTCCTTTCCTCCGGTTTCACACGAGACCTTCCTCTTCCTCTCCATGGCCGGCCCCTCTGCCTGCCCTCTTGCTCACACCTCCCCTTTGAGGTCAGGTATCCATTTAACTGAATTTATTTCATTAACATCCATATTCCTGGCATTCTGCAGGTGTGAGGCCTTCAGGGCGTTATCCTTGATCTCAGCCTAGTGGGGTTCCCAGGTAGCTTAATCAGCAATTACAGAGCACAGATGCTAGGGAAAGAGTGCAGGGGTGCACTGTGCTACCAGGCATCCCACCTTGCACCTTCACTGGCTCCCACTACAAGGGCATCTTCCTCCAGCCCTGTTAAACAGAGTCAAGTGTCTCCAATGTGAAACTAAAAACAGAAACCTCCCCTTCAACCTCTTATTTGGACAGCCAAGCTGGGCTGAGGATATCTATCAGCTGTGATAACACAGTTACACATAGCTTCTAGCCCTGTGCCTTCTGACCACAGTGTCTTTCCAGGCCTGGAATGGTATCCACAGCCTCAGAACGGACCAACTGTCTCTGTGGTCTGATCGCCATGTGGGCCAGCTGCCTTCCGTGACCATCTGTTCTCCTGATGTCCACAAAACACCCCCAACTTCTGGGATTCTCGGCTACGAGCCAGCCCCAGTCCTCGTCAATAGCCCTGTTCTCTCAGCTGATTTTCTAGTTCCCCTTTCGGCTGCAGGTAGAACACTGCTGATTTTGGCGTTCTAAATATACGGCAGAGCACACAAACCTGGCTACAGATGGAAGCCACGGACGGGGGGCCATGGCAGCTCACACTGGTTTCACACACCGACTTCATGACATGTTTTGGGGGAAGGAAGGGAACAGGGAGAGACAGGCTAAAAATATAAAATTCGCTGTTGATGGTAGGGTTTTTTTTTTTTTTTTGGAGGGGAAGGAAGCAGTATTCTGACCTCTTTCTTCTTGTTTCAAGATCTGCATCACTTAAAGGCACGTGGGAGGGCTAAAACAGTTAGGAAGGTGCCACAAGGAAGGGGAGTATGGCTGGCAACACCACGACAGCTGGGTCTGCCAGGTGGGGACCACAAAGACAGAGCCCTGGCGTCTTCTGCAGAGCCCACTGGAAGCCTGCACCTGCTCAGGGATTTATGCTCAGTGGATCTCTCCAGCACAGGTATCTGCAAATCACCCCGACCAAGGCAGACGTGGGGCTCAGGCTCCAGGAAGCTCTGCTCAGAGGTGTCCAAAACACTGATGGTCAGCTTCCTAACACAGCCCCACCAAGCAGGCTGCCTCCTCCAGCAGGGGTATAAGGTAGACACTGGCCAAGGCTGAGCCATGACCTGTAATTTTATTTGTCCCTTCTGGGTCCTCCTGGTGGAGTGGGCAGCTGGAAGGATGCCCTGACACCACCACCTTGAATCCTGCGCCCATGTCAATCACGTCATTTTACTGCAAGGTGTAACAGTAACGGATGTTCAAAGCAGAATGTCTGGAATATGCAATCACCAATAATTCCTTCACTCAGAAAAAAAGAACTTAAAATGTTTTCATGTAGCGTTACTATCTCTCAATCTTTTCCCTCTGTGTAGACCTAAACTTTGTCATTATTCCCACAATTAAAATGATAGCTTTGCTCATAGAAACACTTTGCCCCATTTTATTTAGCATTTATCAAATGATTCCAGTTGTCACATATTAAGTAGACACTACAGAATTTTCTAGTCTCTTATTGTTAGACATTTGGGTGTTTCTAACTTTTCAGTATTACAAATACTTCTGGGATGAATATTCTGGATATAAATAGTCATGGAAATTTCCGAGAATAAGCTTTAAGTGAAACTCCTAGAGAAGACACACTTGGAAGGCTTTTGTTACAAACTACCTTAGAGAATGGCTCTATCATTTTATACTCGCATGACTAGGTGTAAATTTTCATCTCGTCCATCTTCACCGACATCATATCTCAGCTTTGATAACTGTGGCAGCTTAATATTCAACTTTGTTTTCACTTTCTCTATTCCTCAGGTAGAAAACCTGAACACCTTTCAGACAGCAGTGCCTGTTCATTTGTGATCTGTTCATTTTTGCCCATTTTTCATGATGTCTGAGAACTTGCATGTTTCTGTGTAGCTTTAAAACGTTTTTTATTAAAAGTGGGCAAATGATTTATATTTTTATAAAAAAAGACGTATTTATTTGTTTTAAAGGCAGAGATACAGAGATGTAGAGAGAGTGACAACAGAGATATCTTCTATCTGCTGGTTCACTCCCCCAAATGGCTGCAATGGCTGGGGCTGGGCCAAGCTGAAGCCAGGAGCTTCTTCCAAGTCTCCCACGTGGGTGGCAGGGGCCCAAGTGCTTGGGCCATCTTCTACTGCTTTCCCAGGCATATCAGCAGAGAGCTGGATAGGAAGTGGAGATGTTGGGACTTGAACTAGTGCCCGTGTGGGATGCCAACACTGCAGGCAGTGGCTTAACCTTCTACACAACAGTGCCAGCCCCAAACTTTTTCTTTTTAACTGATACAAACTAATTGTGCATATTCATGGGGCACCGTGGTAATTCAACACTTACCTGAACAATGTGTCATGACCAAATCAGGGCAATCAGCTTTCCTACCTCTGTGCATATTTTTTGGGGGGGTCTGGAGCCTTCCAACTCCTCTTCCAATTCTTATAAACTACATAATAGTTGGCAAACTGTTTTCTACCTTTGTCAAACCAATGGTTAAGAATGCTAAACTACTATGATTTTAATGACTTGTGATTACTTTAAAACTTACTGCATGAGGTTAGACAGTCATCTTTCCATCTGATTATCTTTTTTTTTTTTTTTTTGACAGGCAGAGTGGGCAGTGAGAGAGAGAGGGAGAGAAAAAGGTCTTCCTTTACCGTTAGTTCACCCTCCAATGGCCGCTGCGGCCGGCGCACCGCACTGATCCGAAGCCAGGAGCCAGGTGCTGATTACCATTTAAAGCTCTTGCCAGTATTCCTGCTGAACTAGAGTCCTTTTACTTTATATTTGTTGAACTCTGTATTTGGTGGATTGTTAAGCCCTAGATTATAACGTAAATTAAGAATATGTTATCTCAAAAACTAGAGAGAGAAAGGAAGGAAGGAAAAAGGAGAGAGGGAGGGAGGAAGGGACCATCATTGTGTTTTCTGAATTGTACTTATGAACTGTATTGCATCTGTTAAAAAACTAAAACCAAAAAATACGTAACAGACTGATGTAAACTGGAGTCCTCTACTGCACATGGCACGCTGGCTCCAACCCTGCTCTTTCTCAGCCTTCCCAGCCTGTACACTCTTGTTCTTCAGGGTCTACTTCCAAGGCTTGCACATGTGAGAACTGGTGTTCCTGCATCCTGGCATAGTTCATGGGATATCAAGTTCTCCAGCTGGTGAATGCCAATCAAAACCACAGCGAGAGGTCTTATCACCCCATGGAGAATGGCTATTATCCAAAAAGAACAAAAATGCTGGTAGGGATGTGGAGAAAAGGGAGCCCTGGCAGACTGTTGGTGAGAATGCAAATTAGTACAGCCGTTATGAGAACTATGCAAGTGCTCAGAAACACTAGAAATAGAGCTACCGTGTGGCCCATGTACCCTCCACAGGGGACAGAGCCAAAGCAAATGGCATCAGCCTTTTTATTCGGCAGTATTTACAACAACCAGGATATACAATCAAGGGAGGCCTTCATTTGCAGATGAATTCATAAAGGAAACACAAAACACACAATGAAATATCGTTCGGTCATGCTCTTTTTACGTGTCACTCTTGGCGTGTCATACGTGTCTGTGCTGTCCACTAGTTTATGGAGGACATGACTGATTCTGAATACACTCGTGGCATTGACTGAAGGGCACTGAGACACACTTTTATATTCCATCAGCTTTGTACGAGGCCATGGAGTCTGCAATTTTTCATGAATTCCAGGGCAATTTAGTTTGTGGGCAGAGGTTACAGAGATTAATGATTTCATTAAACATGGAGGGAAGGCCAAAGCACCCTCCGTACCATTAATAAACTTTACTTATTGACCATAAACATATTCATAATTCAAAGAGGTTTGGCCGTGAACTTGAAAATGAATAATGTGTTTACACTGTAGCCTTACAGGGATATTGGTAACCAGTAAGAATTCTTTAGAAAATGTCGAGAAATTTACAGGACTTGAGTAACAAAACACAAACTACATGAGCATTAAGGAAGCACCTGTTCAGAGAAGCACATAGCTTGGGTCAGAGCACAGCCCTGGTCCTGAGATCAACCAATGCCCCCTGAGCTAGTCCTGTGTCTCTAGACCCAGGGTAACCCAAGTGAACAGTTACCCAAGGTGGTGAATTCCCTGTCTGCTCAGCTTCCAGCACACTCCTCTGGTCTCCTCACTCAGAATGCACCTGCTGCTTGTTTCCTGGGGTCTAATGTGAACCCTAAAGCTCCATCCAGGTCCAGCCCCTTGAACTGGGCCATGCACCCTCCTGGGGCCAGCCTGCTGACAGGTGGCCAGCTTCGCCTGAGCCCAGCCTGACACTCTCATCTGACTTGGCTTTGCCCTGAAGGATTTCTGGATGTGGCATAGTCCACCACCATGCAGCTGGAGCCCCAGCTGTGTTCATGCTGTAGCTGTTCCCTCCTGCCAACTCAGTGCCCCAGCCTTTGCCACCAGCTGAGCAATGGCACACGATGCTTTGGGCTAACACGCTGGAATGTTTAGCCTCAATCTAGCGATAGCATCTTTGGAAAATTATTTCCAAGTTCGAAGGTCATCGTTCTGGCAGTCACTTGGTTTCAACAGAAAACAATGTGAACAGATGTTTTCTGCAATGCTGGTCGGTTGAATTAACTTCATGGTGAATGTACGACTCGGGTCTTCCTTCTTTTAGCTGCTACCCCACTGCCCTGCCCTGCCCAGTGTGTACTCACCGAGAAGGTTTTGGTTTGGCATGGAAGTAGTGGGAAGAACTTTACAGAAATAGAGAGTGTAGCTGTCTTAAATTCCTTCTCAACAAAGCTGTCATATAAAGAACAGCACAGGTGCCCCTTCATGCACTGCCCGTGAGGACTGGCTGGGGAAAGCCTGGAACGCGGGTGCTGCGGGAAGGAGCAAAGCACCCTGCACACGCGAGTCCATCCTCCCCATCCATCTCACCACAACGCCCTCAGCTCAGAACCCAGCCATCACTCACCTATTATTAAAACCCTGTAAAGACTTTCTGAGCTTCTCCACCCTTTTACCAACTTTTTTGGACAGAGATTTTTATCCTAGTCAGTTAAATTACTTGCTTGTTTGAGACATAATTTGCATACAACACAATTTATCATTTAAAATGCACAAGTCAAGAATTCTTAGGATGTTTACAGAGTTGTGCAACCAATTTGCAATTAATATAATGAGAGGATGAGAATATGGTACAAGTTAGAGGGGGTTTTTGTGTTTTTATTTGTGTATTTATTTGAAAGAGAGAGAGAGAACACAAGAGCGCTTCCATCTGCTGGTTCACATTCTAAATGGCTGCAATGGCAGGGCAAAACCAGACCTAAGGCAGGAGCCAGGAGCATCTTCTGGGTCTCCCATGTAGGCACAGGGGCAAGGACTTGGGTCATCTTCTGCTCCTTTCCCAGGTGCATTAGCAGGGACTGGATCAGAAGCAGAGTAGTTGGGCCTCGAACTGGCGCCCATATAGGATGCTGGTGTTGCACGCAGCAACTTTACCTGCTACACCACAATGCCAGCCCCATAAGTTACAGTTTTATAAAAACAACACGTTCTGGGGCTAACGCTGTGGCACAGTGGGCTAAGCCTCCACTTGCAATGCTGGCATCCCATATGGGTGCCGGTTCTCAACTCAGCTGCTCCTCTTCAGATCCAGCTCTCTGCAATGGCCTGGGAAAGCAGTGGAAGATGGCCCAAGTGCTTGGGCCCCTGCACCTGCATTGGAGACCCAGAAGAAGCTCCTGGCTCCTGGCTTTGGCCCAGCCCCAGCCATTGTGGCCATTTGGGGAGTGAACCAGTGGATGGAAGACCTTTCTCTCTCTCTCTCCCACTCTTTGTCTGTAACTCTACCTCTCAAATAAATAAAACCTTAAAAAACCCAACAACATATGTTTGATTCATGGCCATAGAACACAGAACACAGGATTTGAGGTTTTCAAAGTAACTCTTCTAGTAATGGACTTCCTGATGAGCGGCATTGCCACAACACCCCCACTTATGAGATCAACACAGTTCTGTTCTTTTAAACTGCTGGAAAGTGCATGGCAGCCAACTCTAGGTTCTGAAGTTATGAGAAGAGGTTATTGATTTGCAGAACAGCATAAATAGACAAAGTAATCAATAGGTTTTAAATTATAATTGCACAAAGCAGCTTTGGACTTCTGCACCTGCTCCAGGATATAATAAACTGGACTGAGTAAGTACCTCTCACAACAAAAGGAGACTTCAAGTGCAAAACTTGTTTTCCATCTTAGTGCAGAGCGAAGTCCACAAAGCAAACGGCTGGCCCCAAATCTAAGCAAAGATGAATCCTCGCTCAGCAGGCAAATGCACCTGGCCACAGCAGTCAGACTCCAAGCAGCTGGTGTGGGCCCAGTGTGGGCCGGCCAGGCATGCAGCTGCATGGGCTGCAGAACATGCAAAAGTGTGCACGCTGCCGCAGGCTCTTTCCCCTGAACCCCACTAGTTTTTCACAGAAAAGGTCAGAAGGAACCTTAAGAAAGTCTCAACTCCATGTAGACCTGGGGGGCGGTGCAGTGAGCAAGAAGCCCCCACTGGATCCTTCTCCCCCGTCTCCCTGCAGTGGAAGCAAAGCCTAATGGGCGTGGGGGGGTTAGCAAACATTCTCAGTCTTGGAGAACTGGTGATGCTCACAGCAGCTTGGGAGAGGGGATAAGAAAGCCCCTCCTCTCCCCTGAGCGGGACAGGAGAATGTTCCATGACCAGTGACAAAGAGCCTGCTCAGAGAAGCTCAGAGGCAGCCCCACTGCCCTGCATAGCTAACAGCTTGAACAGCAAAGTAACTGAGAACAGTGCTGGGAGCCATGCAGGAGAGGCATGTCTGAGGGAGAGGTACACGGCAAAGCTCAGAGCAAACAACAGCCTGCAGGAATTTAGATACCGGGGTGCACCGAGGGTAACCACAGCAACCACAAACCTCAAGCCCAGCCCAGCTCCTAATGGCACAGTGTCTTGACTTGGGATGCTTCAACTTACTCAGGATGCTGCAAAAAAAACCACCCACACCACTACTGCTTTCTTAACAATTTATTGTTTCACCGACTTGAAAGACACAGCAAGAGAGAGAGACAGAAAGAGAGACAAGCGAGCGAGAGCGAGAGAGAAACATGAGTGCATACACACCCATCCACTGGTTCACTCTCCAAATGGCCACCACAGCAAGGGCAGGGCCAGATTGGCCCAGGAGCCCGGAACTCCATCCTGGTCTCCCAAATGGGTGGCCCGGGCTCAAGCACTTGGGCTGTCTACCACTGTTTTCCACGTACATTAGCAGGGAGTTGGATCACAAGCAGAGCAGCTGCAAGCGTCAGCTTATCCAGGAGCACCACTAAACTGGCCTCAACTCTTGCTTTTTAATTTCTTTCTGGTAGTCAGTAAGTTACACAAGATAGCCAACACTTACCATAAATAGGCTTGGAGTGAATGATTTTGCCTGGAAACAGGCTGGGGTAAATGTTCTAAGCACAGGTAAGGGAGGCTGGGCTCAGCTAGGCCGTTCATAGGTTATAAAATACATCAGCGACACTGACATTTTCAAACCAACTGGGCACAACCTATGGTAATTCAAGGAGTGTGTGCAGGTGAGCTGCTTCCTTTGCTCTCGCCCTCACTGACACATGCACACACATACATACACACATGTATACACACACACACTACACCTAAGGCCTAGAAGAAGGAAAAGCCATTTCCAGGTATGAATACCATTTACCTTGGTGTCTACTCAGAACACAAGGTGTCTGGTTTTCAACAAAAAGAGGTATAAGAAAGAAAAAAAAAATCCAAGACACAAAAGCATTGTCAGAACCAGACTCAGACTTAACAGATGCTGGGCCATCTACCCAGGAACGGACAATCCCTGAGCATCCAGCAGTCACCCAGCCGCCAGTGCTGAAGCCCTCATGGAACCCTCAACCACTCAGAGTCCTGCCTCCCCACGTGGGCAGGCGGCAGGTGCTTCAGGCCTGCCCCAGATTTCTCCTCCATTCGCAGCCCCTCCAGAGCTGGGACACACTGCACACACACGTCAGTTCTCCACACACGCAGGCTGACCGAGGCCTTCAGCCACACCGGAACTGAGGAAAAGCTGGTGGCCTGGTTGAAACAACAGCTCCTTCCCAACGGACACCATGTCCCAGTGTGGCAGAGCAGGCTGGAGTCTGAGCAGCCGTGCCTGCCGCCCCATCCGGTTGTGCCATTCCTGCAGCTGAGTCCTAATGGCCTCCTCCCCCTGGTGCACCCTGTTGGGCACACGTCCTCTAGTGTGTGCGAGACCCTGGCCAGGCACCTCCTCCACGAAGCACTGCCCGACCACTCCTGCAAAAGCCAGTTTCCTCCATCCTGGACACCCCTGGCATCCTGCATGCTCTCTGACAACACATTCTGTATGTGAAACCGATGCCAGGTGGAACAGGTGCAGCTCCATTGGAAAAATATCCCCTAGGGTCTATAGCCATACCACCCCTGAATTTTCCTAAGCAGGGTCGGGCCTGGTTAGTACCTGGATGGGAGAAAAACATCCCCTAGGACCTACATTGCTTTCTGTAAGGATGGAGAAACTCCCAACAGTCAGAGCTGCCAGCTTCTGCAGTCTTGGGACAAAACACCCCATGCACAGGTCCCGCCAGTCGGCCACAGCCCACCGAAGGTCAACAGGGCTCACCCTCGCCAGAGGGGCCCAGACCACATGGCCAAGAGTCCCACTCCACCTCTCTTCCCCTTTGCCTTTCCCTCCCATCCTTTCAACCTTGGAGGCAGGCCTGGCCGCACAGTCTGCAGGGCCCAGAGGACAATGAAAATGAAGAGCCTCTTTATTGCAAAATCATTGAGCAAGCCAAAGTCTCCCGTAACAGCAGTCATTGATTCCAGCATGGGCATTTCTGGTTGCAGGGCCCCGATGGAGAGCCCAGGGGCTGGATTCCCCTGCCCTGGGCCGCCTTCTCCCTCACCAACACCAGGAAGATTTTGCACTACAAAACGGAGTCTCAAACCCCTTCTAGCTCTATTTTTGAATGGAAAGTATTTTTCCCTCCTTGTAGGAACACAGAGCATCAGCAACACAAATGAGACAGATTGAGAGGGGAAGGGATGGAGGGGATGGGCCAGGGACCATCACCTGCTCAGGGCTTACTAATTAGCCACAGAGGCCGTTCCAGAAGACAGTGCCGAGGGCAGCCACCGCTGCTTCCCTTGCAGACGAAGGCTGAGAACGGCTTTTGTTTTTTTAAAGATCTATTTTATTTATTTAAAAGGCAGAGTTACAGAGCCAGAGAGAGAGAGAGAGAGAGAGAGAGAGGGAGGGAGGGATAAGGAGAGGGAGGGAGGGGGAGGAGGGAGGGGGAAGAGAGAGGGAGGGAGAGGGAGGGAGATGGAGGGAGAGGGAGGGAGAGGGAGGGAGAGGGAGGGAGAGGGAGGGAGAGGGAGGGAGAGGGAGGGAGAGGGAGGGAGAGAGAGGGAGAGAGAGGGAGAGAGAGGGAGAGAGAGGGAGAGAGAGGGAGAGAGAGGGAGAGAGAGGGAGAGAGAGGGAGAGAGAGAGATCTTCCATCTGCTGTTTTACTCCCCATAGGGCCGCAATGACCAGGGCTGAGCCAGACGGAAGTCAGGAGCTGGGAACTCCAACCAGGTCTCCCACGTGGGTGCCAGGACCCAAACACCCGGGCCATCTTCCACTGCTTTCCCAGGTGCATTAGATGGGAGATGGATTGGAACCGGAGCAGCTGCAACTTCAACTGGCACAGTGACACGGATGTCAGCAGCTTAACCTGCTGGGGCATAGTGCCGGCCCCAAGGCCAAGCATCCTTACGCTGTCAGAAAGTCTGCTCCTGCCACCTCACCCCCACCCCAAACACAGATGAGGCCACCCACTTGCAGAATTCCACGCTTCCTTATTTCTGCACCAATGTCCCTGGTTGTCCCCCAAATGCCCAGAAGTGCACCTGAATGCCTGTCATACCATCTTTCCCCCAAGTCACTAAGATGGTTATAAAGCGACATCTCAGTGATATGCCTGTGAAAGAAATCAATAGAAATAAGTAGGTGAGGGGCTGGCACTGTGGTGCAGCAGGTTAAACTACCACCTGTGTTGCTGGCATCCCATATGAGTTGGAGTCCTGGGTACTCCACTTCAGAACTAGCTCCCTGCTAATGAAGACGGGGACACAGAAGATGGACTGATGTACAGGCCCCTTCCATCCATGTGGGAGACCCAGATGGAATTTTAGGCTCCTGGCTTCAGGCTGGACCAGCCCTGGCCATTGCAGCCATTCAGTGAGAGAATCAGCAGATGGAAGATCTTTCTCTGTCTCTCCCCCTCTTTCTGTAACTCTGCTTTTCAAACCAATCACTCAATCTTTCAAATAAATATATAGAAAAGAAGAAATGATTGCTTAGCAAAGCAATCAAGAAAAGGAGGGGAAGAGTACCTTGTGTACTGCAGATAAGACAGGCTTGGAGGCTGGGGGTGGGAGAGCTGTGAGGAGCCTGAGTTCACATCTCTTGTTGACAGATGGGGAAACTGAGGCTCAAGGGGTATAAAGACACCAGGGAAAGTCGGAAGCCCCCTGTGCTGTGTCAGAGTGCCTCTAGTCACACAGTGGCTTTATGATGGACACAGAAACTATCCCCTGGAAGCTTCCATACACATTATTGTCTCTTTAAACACAGGGCATCCGCCTGCCTTTTTGTATTCAGGGTTCTGCAGGTGCACTGCCCTCTCTTAGAACTCTGGGGTTGTGGAACTCCCCCATTTCCAACCTGAACCCTTTCTCTGGGTTGGCACTAAACTGTTTCAACTCTCTACCAGCTGAAACCAGAAGCACAAAATCCCTCTCTCTAGGGTCATGCTCAGAAACTCAAATAAGCTATCGGAAAGACGCCCTTCACTGTCAAGAGGTCCCAGCACGTGCCAACCCATTATAGAAGGCAGATCTCAAGCCAGACCTTTCCCACTCTTTCTTTCTCCTTAACTAGGTACAGATGAAGGACTGCGAACCAGGACTGAAAATGTTCTCAATAGCCATTCACTCCAACCACCTCTCTGAAGCTAGAATCGGGATGTGTAACCGCAGGCCAAGGGTCATCCAGTTGATGATAGAATTCTTCAAGTGCCAGGGATCCCGCTTTGTTCTCAAACATCACTATTGTCAAAGCGACTCCTTTTATTAATTCTGCCTCCCCACTGCTTCCCTGACTTGTACAGTCTTCCACAGTGTCTCACTTCCCATGACTTAAGATTCCCCATAATCGTGTTACAGATAAGACCCAAAGAAATGAAATAAGCCACGCTGTTGATGACAGCCACGTCCGTATAAATACACGTGAAAGGTTTGTGTTTATGTGCTCTTGGCAAGAACAGTTCTGGAGACTGCCACCACGTCTGGAAGACACGCTGGATTACCTGCCTCGGGGCCCCAGCTGTGTGCCACGCCTCAGACAGCACAGGTAGCTGCTGTGAGAAAGTGCCTCAGCAGAAAGTCGGGCACCTGTCACAGAAACCACTCAGGAACAAGAGGCTGGTGCCAGCATGGAGAAACACAGGGCTGTGTATTCAGATACTGGACAGAGAGAAGCAAGCAGATTTCAAATACGAATGCAGACTGAAGGCCACAAGGCAAGCGCTCCCCACAGAGGCAGGCTCTGCATGTGGGCAGCTCTAGGCTGCAAACTTCAGGGACGGTGGCAACTTTTTTTTTTTAATTACATGCAGTGATCCTCCCTGAGGGTCAGCTAGCAAGGTAACCTATGTGGAACTGCTTCACAAACTATAAAGCACTATCAAAAGTTACTTGGCATCATCATCACCGTCATCTTTTCAACTCTGCCCAGTGCTCACCATGTGTCTTCCCAGGTACAGGCAGGACTGTTACATGGCATTTTCAGTATCTCATACAAATGGGTGAAAATATGCACAAAGTTTAATCTTGTAAAAGATCTTTTCAAGATTTCTTTCATTGGTGCCAGCGCTGTGGCTCAAGTAGGTTAATCCTCTGCCTGCAGTGCCAGCATCTCATATGGGCACTGGTTCAAGACCCAGCTGCTCCTCTTCTAGTCCAGCTCTCTGCTGTGGCCTAGGAAAGCAGTGGACAACAGCCCAAGTGCTTGGGCCCCTGCACCTGAGTGGGAGACCCGGAAGAGGAAGCTCCCAGCTCCTGGCTTCGGATCAGTGCAGCTCCATCCGTTGCAGCTATCTGGGGAGTGAACCAGCGGATGGAAGACTTTCTCTTTGTCTCTCCCTCTGTCTATAACTCTATCTCTTAAATAAATAAATAATAATAATAAAAGATTTATTTCTTTATTTGAAATGCAGAGTGACAGAGAGAGGGAGACACAGAGACAGAAATATCTTCCAGCCGCTGCTTCACTCCCCAGATGGAAGCAATGGCTGGGCTGGGCCAGGCACGTGGGTGGCCGGGGCCAATGTGTCTTTAACTGGTTCAACTGCATGAACTTACAGTTCACAGATTAAGCAAAAAAATCTTAAGACAGGAAAGAACCCAAAGAGAAGAGGCATGAATGGCAGGGAGAGGAGGGGTTCTGATGTGACCACCTTGTCTGTGGACTTGGGAGACAGTGGTCTCATAACCAACACAGGAGTCGGGTGAGGTGGGCACAGCTGTATTACTGGGAGAGCTGAAGTAGATTCTGTTCAGAAACAGGGGGGAAATAACCAGATCTCTGGGACCAGCATTGTGGTGCAGCAGATTTGGCCTCCACTTCTGATGCTGGCATCCCATATTAGAGCATCAGTTCTAGTCCTGGCAGCTCTGATTCTGATCCAGCTTCCTGCTAACACACCTGGGAAAGCAGCAGAAGACGGCCCAAGTACCTGGGCCCCTGCACCCAGATGGGAGACTCGGATGGAGTTCCTGGCTCCTTGGCTCCAGCCCTGTCCAGACCTAGCTACTAATAGGCATTTTGGGGGGATAAACCAGCAGATGGGAGATCCCTCTCTCTCTCTCTCCCTCTCCCTCTTCCTCTGAATCTGTTTATCTCTTCCTCTCTGTTGTTTTACCCATCAGATTAAAAAAATCTTAAAAATAAAAAAATAGAATTAGACACAAAGACCAGTTACTACCAGGCTATCTGGTTCCATGAAGCAAGCAGAACTGTTCATCTAGTTTCCATGTGCCCCGACTCGCGGACAATTCAATGTGGTCTTCATAGACTGGGACCCTGGAGCCGGAAGTCCCAGGTTCAAACCCTGGCTCTGCCACTGGCTAGCTGAGCCACTGGCGGTACTCACTTCATCCATCTACACCTCCCTCTCCTCAAACCCCCACAAGGCCACTATAAGGAAAAGTAAGTAAGAATAACTTGTCCACACAGGGCAGGCTTGTTCCTGGCCCATTCTGAGAAGTGGCCATGAGAAAGGACACAATTAAAAATGCTTGTCACACTCTACTTGGATTTCAAGGTTACACACACACACACACACACACACACACATATATATTTTTTTCTCCCCTTGAAAAGAAGAAAAACGATCCAGCTTCTACTGCCAAGGAACAATGAAATCATCCACTCAGCACTGTGGTTTCCATGATAACAAGGGCAGGTGTTTGGCTTAACGGTTAAGCCACAGGCCGACACCTGCATCCCCTAGCCCAGAGCCGGGCTCTGAGTTTGGCTCTGTTCCCAATTCCAGCTTCCTGCCAATGTGCACCCTGGGAGGCAGCCACGATGGCTCAAGCACTTGGGTCCCTGCCACCCACATGGGAGACCTGGATTGAGGCCCTGGCCCTGGCCCTTGGCAGCACTGGAGGAGTGAACTAGTGGACTGGAGCTCTGTCTGACTCCCAAATAAAACACAGTGTCAACAGATGCTTTTGAAAAATTAAAAAAAAAAAAAATCTGCTCAATGCCTTTGGCCACGTCACATGACCAGCCACGCCACAGCCTGTTTGTTCGCAGCCTCGGGCAGCCGCATCCTGAGTGGTGTGAGGACCCCAGCCGCCTTCCCCTGCTCCCCCTGCTCCCCCTGCTCCCAGACCCCTACCCAAACTCGCCCACCTTCCACGAAGTCCTGGGCCGTGTAGGCACGCTGGCCGGGGCCGCTCTCGGCGGGGCTGTTGAGGGCCTCCACGGCCGCCTCTATAGCTTCCACCAGCTCGTCCCGCTTGTCCTTGCGCACGGGCTTCTCCTCGGGGTGGCGCGTCAGGCCGGTCTCCAGCTGGTACACCTTCTGCAGGGTGAAGCTGTCGAAAGGCACGGCGGCATACTCGGTGGCCAGCTTGACGCCCGCATGCACCTCGGCCCTGTCCACCTGTGCGCGCAGGAAAGCCAGCAGGTCCGGGCGCGGCGGCTCTGCGGCACGGCCCTGCAGCTCCTCCTTGAGCTGGGCAATCTGCCGCTTGAGGCTGCTCACATAATCACGGTGCTGCTCCTCCCACTCCTGCAGGGCCGCATGGTAGCCCTCCTTGCCGGTGGGGCCATTGGCCCTGGGCAGCCCCCGCTGCGCGTCGTCAGCCTTCGGGGTGCAGGCCAGCATGTAGAGCACGGACAGGGCGCAGCTCAGCAGCACCAGGAGCAGCACCACCCGGGACACCCACGCCAGCAGCCCCCTGCGGACCATCATCACTCAGGAGGCATCCCCGCCCGCTGCAGGCCCGCCGGCGCTAGGCCTTGGGGAGCGGGTGCTGGAGCTGCCCTGCGCGGCCTCCATCCATGTCCTTCGGGAACGGGCTCTGGGCCTTGCAGTGAACCACGCCACAGGACAGCTGTCTCCCTTCGGAAGGATGCTCCTCCAGGTGGCGGCGGCGGCAGCGTAATAAATGAAGCCTGCACCTGCACACCTGCATTCCCCGCCCAGTCCTGACGAGCAGCAGACAGGGGAGCACCTGGGAACAGACACAAAGCGCTCAGTGAAGAGGGTGACACCACAACCGACATTCGGGTCCCAGACGATAGTCAGCAGACCCCCACCCCCTCCCGGGAAGGCTCTGGGAGGTGTTCATGGCAGAAGTCCAGAACACAGAACAGTGTGTGCAGGGGTGGGCAATGCACACACAGGAACAACGGCCACAGAGGAAAAAAAAGGCGAACAGGGCAAGGCTTGAACGGCAGCTCTCTTTGGGCAGCAGGAAGGAGACTGATTACTCTGCTGCCCTGTATCTTACACATGTTGTAAAATCTGCACCACGGCCACATTTGGGGAGGCTCAAAGGCAGAGAACTTCAGTGACATTGCAATGGCAGGAAGCTGGTGCCCAACAGCAATGCAGCAGGTCTGTGAGCTTGCACCTGCAGGTGTTCACCTGTGTGCCCCCCTCCAGGACAGACCTGAAAGGGGCTCAGGTGAATTCTAGGATTTCTGATGAGGAGGCAGGGACACAGCTGGAGGCAGACATGTGCAACACCTAAATGTGGAGGGACAAAGTGAGAAGTGATCAGGGGACAGATGCGCCAGCTAAGTCCCCCAGTTCTGTGTGCACAGAAGATGAGGTCATTATGGTGGGGGTGGGGGTGGGGGTGGAGGCGGGGGGCGCAGGTGAAGCTGGGAGAAGTCCAGAGACCAGAAACACTGCCATGCTGGGACTCCCACCCCAGGCAGCTGCTGCTCCAGTTTCTGTGCCCTCCTGTCTGCTCCTCAGAAATTCTCAGACGGGGCTGGCACTGTGGCACAGCAGGTTAAGCCGCCTCCTGCAATGCTGGCATCCCATATGGGCCCCAGTTCGAGTCCCAGCTGCTCCATGTCCCATCCAGCTCCCTGTTGATGTGACTAGGAAAGCATCAGAAGATGGTCCTAGTTCTTGGGCCCCTGCACTCATGCAGGAGACCCAGATGAAGCTCTAGGCTCCTGGATTCAGCCTGGCCCACCCCTGGCCATTGCAGCCATTTGGGAAGTGAACCAGCAGATGTGAGAAATGTTTCTCTCTGTCTCCCCCTCTTTTTCTCTGTAACTCTTTCAAATAAGCAAACAAATATTAAAAAAAAATTCCCAGGCACATCCCAGGGCCTTTCACAGACTGCTTCTGAGAGTCATATGCATATGCCATTTTTTAAAAAAAGATTTATCTATTTGAAAGTAAGAGGGGCTGGCGCTGTGGCATAATGGGTAAAGCCACCGCCTTCAGTGCTGGCATCCCATATAGGCACCGGTTCGAGTCCTAGCTGCTCCACTTGCAATCCAGCTCTCTGCTATGGCCTGAGAAAGCAGTGGAAGATGGCTCAAGTCCTTGAGCCCTGTACCTGCATGGGAGACCTGGAGGAAGCTCCTGGCTCCTGGCTTAGGATTGGCACAGCTCCAATTGTTGTAGCCAATTGGGGAGTGAACCAGCAGATGGACGACCTCTCTCTCTCCCTCTCCTTCTCTCTCTGTGTAACTCTGACTTTCAAGTAAATAAATAAATCTTAAAAAAAAAAGAGAGTTACAGAGAGAAAGGGAGAGACAGATAGATATTCCATCTACTGGTTCACTCCCCAAAAGACCGCAATGGCCAGGCTAGCCAGATCAAAGCCTGGAGCTGAGAGTTTCTTCTAGTCTCCCACTTGCAAGCAGGGACCCAAGCACTTGGGCCGTCTTCCACTGCTTTCCCAGGTGCATTAGCAGGGAGCTGGATTGGAGGTGGAGCAGCTGGGACTCGAACAAGCACCCATATGGGATGCCAGCATTACAGGTGTAGCTTTACCTGCTATGCCACAATGCCAGCCCCTCCTTCTGCCACTGTAAAGAACTCATATTTAATCATTGTCGTGATAATTCAGTTCTTTGTATACTTTTCACCTAACCCAAAATCTAGATGCTGGGCCAAAAAGTCATCTCATTTGCTGGTGGGCTTACTAACAGGAAGAGAGAGCCAGACCAATTAGCAACTTGGACCCCTGGGGAAGTGAGAGAGGGGTTCCCCTGTCATTCTGCCTATGTGGTAGGCACAGGGGGTAGTAACAGGCTCCTGGACTTTATCTGCATTTCCACCTGCTGTGTGTTCCCATTCTAAGACCCAGCAGATACACCTCTTACAAAGACCACTGCACCACCAAAATGGTTCATTGCTCAATTTCCCGTACAAATCCAATACATAAGATCTCCTCTCCAGTATTTCCTGTGGCCTGAGGATTCTCTCTACTATAATTTAAAACAATACACAATTATTAGTGCTAAGTTTAAAGCGCATGTTTTAGCCCTGGAAGCCTTTTCTGTGACTGATGAAAATCTTGGGATTTGTATAATTACTATAATTCTGTGATTAAAAACATCTCAGCTTCGGTGTTCAGGCACCTTGCTATTTTTAATGAAATCTCTCAGATGCACTCCCTATATCCAAATATTAAATTACCAGTGAAGACATGTCACCACATTATTCTGCCATCTTAAAGACTTTTACTTTAAATAGGTTTTCATTAAAGGCAAAAAAAATAAGCAAATGAAAAAAAAAAAAACAAATAGGGAACATTCAACTCTATTTGTGTAGTGGAAACTAAAAAGTGTGCAGACTTCCTAATAGATTTTTAAGTGGAATAACATATTTGCAGAATATATTGAAATCATTGGTTAACTGAAGCTGTAGCTGAAGACTACAGTTAATGAAATGATTAGAGAATTTTTTGTTCTGATCCATGAGTCTCTTTCAAATCTAGGTTTGCAGATTCACTAGTAGAAATTTCATGGGCATTTGGTAGTCTCCTCATTGGAGAAGAGGAGGAGAAATCACAGGTTTTTAGGAAAACGGCCTTTTAAAAAGAAATAACATAAAAGCTATAAAAGTTGCTGCCAAAGAAGCAGGGGTGAATTTTTCCTTTTAGAAGCACTTAACTTGGGCCAGAAGCAAAACTCCACCCCATTCACAAACTGTTTCCTAACAATTCCAGACGTCTCATCTGCAATCAGAAACGCTGATGGCTGGCTGCCTGCAGAGGCCTGAACGCCCTGCTTGCTGGCGCCAGGGGAGGCTACTCCTCTGCATCCCGGCCTCCACGGACACCGTGGGTTTTCAGCCTGGCAGCACAGAAGTGACTGTCACTTTCCCAGCTTGGCCACCGCCCAGAAGGACTATCTTGATGCAGGGAAACCAGCCCAAGATAGAACTAAGCCCCCAAGGCCCTGTGTGCTGGGAGAACTCCTAAGTCAGCAGGTAGGAAGTGTTCAGGATGGGCTGATGGGACACACCACAAAATTACCAAGCACCACCACAAGCGAGGGGGGGCAGTAAAGACACAGCTTACGCCATCCCTGCAGCATGGCACTACTATTTTGAAAACTTAGGCAGTTACGTTTTTTAAAAAAATTTTAAGAGAGAGGCAGAGAGAAAGAGGGAGCTCCCATCCACCGGTTCAGTTCCCAGTGCCTGCAACACCTGGGCTGGGCTGGGCTGAAGCCAGGTGCAAGGGGCTCAGTCTAGGTCTCCCCTGTGGGAGGCAGGAACCTGATTACTCGAGCCATCACTGCCGCCTCCCAGGGTCTGCACTGGCAAGAACCAGAGCCAGTTATGGATGCTGCGTCCTCCAACATGGTGTGCAGGTGCCTTAACTACTAGGCTGAGTGCCCCTAGCTCAATATCAGGGGTTAGGCTTGCTGCTTGCCATGCCAGCACCCCATAGCCGGGCGCCTTGCCTCCTGGCTGCTCTGCTCCCAATCCAGCTCCCTGCTGATGCACCTGGGAAAGCAGCAGCAGGTGGTCCAAGTGCTTGAGCCCCTGCCAACCATGCAGGAGACCTGGATAAAGCTTCTAGCTTTGGCCTGGCCTAGCCCTAGCCACTGCGGCCATTTAGGGAGTGAATACAGTAATGGAGGACCCCTCTGTCTCTCTCTGTAACTCTGATTTTCAACTAAATAAATAAAACTTGTTACAAATAGATACAAAATATTTTTTAAATAGGCATAAAATATTAAAGCTACATTCCCATCAGCTAAGTGTATGGATGGTGGATGGGGAAGGGAGAGTGCTCAGGATTCAAACGTAAATTTTAATACAACAGAAGTTGAAGATAAGGTTATTGATGAGGATTTGCTCAGCTATGCAAGTGGCTACAGGTACTGTCCACTTCATATTCAAGTGGAAGCTCTCCGGAGGGGAAAGCCAGGCAGGCTGCAGAGTTGCAGACTCACTCGAAACACCCTCACAATTCCTAGGACAGAGGGGCTGTTGGGATGGGAGCCAGCACCTCACACAACAGATCCTGGGGACAGTCCTGTCACAAAGCTCACGCGTGCCATCACAGAGAGCTCCCAAGACCCGTGTATATCAGTGTCCACAAGAAGCTCCTGAGTGGCCATCAGGGTCAGTGGCTTCCCTGCGGCTAGGAAGTGCTAGTGCACTGGGCAATGTCGGGCCTTGTGAGTGATCGTGGGCAGTGTTCAAGGAGTGGCAGCAAATTCCACCTGACATCCCCACCCTGCGAGTGGAAGCAAAGCAACAACGGTGTCTGCGGAGTACGGTCATTACCATGCCACCGCGTGTGGGTCTCCCTGGCGCCGGCGGTCGGCTCTGGGACAGCACAGGCACGCACGCCCTCCATCCAGGGATTAGCAGTACCGCAGGACACACACGGCGGCCCCACCTCTCGGGTAAACGCAGCAGCGCCCTGCGCTTGCTTGTGTGTGGAAAAGGCAGCATGCGAGGACTCTTACCCAAAGACCTGCTTTCACAAACAGATATAAAGCGAACACTGTACACTTTATTTGAACATATGGCTTCATTTAGGAGTCCCTCTAGCTCGGTTTCAGAATTCCTGTGCGCAGACTGTGGTGGCCAGCCTCCGAGGTGGCCCCCACGGACCTGCCTCCCGGTGTTCACACCTTGGCATGGGTGGTAGAAGTGACCCACAGCCCACGGCAGGAGTGGAGAGATCAAGCTATGAAAGACTTGCCTTGGGTGCCTCCTCCTCTCTCTCTGCAAGCTTGCATGGCAATCAGCTGAAGCCTCCAGCCAACAGCCAGCAGGGGGAAACTGAGGCAGGCCTGCCAACGACCCCCCAGGTGAGCCTCGCAGTGGATTCTGTGGCCACAGACAAAGCCACGGATGGCTGAAGTGTGCCAGATTGGTTGCGCCCTGGTGATCGTAGCCTGGCTACGCTGCCCTTGGGGTTCCTGGATCTGAGACCCCAAGATATGATAAATGCCTGCTGTGTTCAGCTGTTTAAGTTTTGGGATAATTTGTTATGTAACTAGTATGTAGGATCACAGACTTTAAATTCACATAAAATGCCACCTTCCAACCTCACAGGTTGTAAAAAGATTTATTTATTTGAAAGGCAGTTAGAGAGAGAAGGGAGAGAAGGAAGAGAAGGGGGGGAGAGGGGGGAGGGGGGTAGAGAGGGGGAGAGGGGGGGAGAGGGGGGGAGAGGGGGGAGAGGGGGAGATTCCATCCACTAGTTCACTCCCCAAATGGCTGTAATAGCCAGGGCTGGAGTGGGCTAAAGCCAGGAGCCTGGACCTCCATTTGGGGCTCCCATGTGGATGACAAGGGCACAAGTACTTAGGCCATCTTCTATTACTTTCCCAGGCCATTAGCAGGGAGGTGGATCAGAAGTGGAGCAGCCGGGACTCAAACCAGTGCCCATATGGGATGCTGGCACTGCAGGCAGTGGCTTAACCCACAGCACCACAATGCTGGCTCCTGTAAAATGTGCTAATATGCATTATCTCCTGCAAGGCCCAGAGAGGCTGTGTGACTTATCTAAAGCCCCACAGCCTGCCCGCAGTGGAATCAGGACTCAAAGCCCTCTCTTATCAAAGCCCAATATGCTTCCTGCCATAGCGCATGGCCCAAGCCCCCAAGGTTTTACTCTTGAGCAATGCTTATTATTCCAAATGCTTTTCCTTTCTTTCTGTTAATGTCAAAGACTTTGGGAAACCAGTCCAGTAAAAATCAAAGTCAAAATTTAACATGTTTAAGGGGAAACCTTAAGATAAGACTGGAATTGACCACACAGCGCCATCTAGAAGGAGCTGACACCTGGGCCACGTCCGGGAAGGACAGCAGAAGCCAGGTCTGCCTCTCCTCCCACAGTCGACCACGCTGCTCAAGTGAGAAGCCCGACACTGTTCCCAGACCTCCCCTCTCCATCATCTTCTACACAGCTCCACTTCCAAGCTCCTGGCTCTGCCTCGACCACCCCAGACGAGGCCCCACCGCCAATTCCCTGGGAGGGGATGCACTCACCACTGAACATGGGAGGGGAGGGGGCCAGGGCCGGACAGCAGAAGCCACCAAAGGTCTGGACACCAGAGGAGGACACTAGAAATCCAGCAGAAAGCAGAAGAAAGCCCTAACAAAGCCTGAAAGACCCGAACGCTTGCAGATCCTGCTCTCAGGACCTGCTTTTCACAGCTTTCCCGTAACTTTATACGAGGATGCTGCCTGCCTTCTCTCACAGGAAACAAACCCAAGCCAGCCAGTCCCTGCCCCTGCTGTCTGTTTCTCTCCCCCCACCCACCCCGTGTGTCTCATACACAATTGCTTCAGGGCCGAGGTACTTTCAAAGAACTAAATGATCTGAAAATGAACATAATAGCTCATAATCTGCCCCAAACCACATCCACCTGGAAGCCTTCGCGCTTTCTCAGATGTCACAGCTCTTTCTGGATCTTTCTGGAATGCAGGTTGGTTTTGTGCACCGAGTCCTCGGTCAGCATCCGCGCACCTGCCAAGTGCTTATCCTCAGGTGTGTTTCTGAGAACAAGAGAAGAAGCTAAGGCAAGGAGAGAAGCAGGTGAGGGTTCCTGTGCACAGATTCCAAGGTGCGGAAGTCAGATCCTGGTGAGAGAACAGCGCTTCCAGGGTCAGCCAACAATCAACACCAGAGTCTCGGGCCCCTGTGCAGGAGTCTGGAGCAGTGTCCCCTGACCTCCCTCAGCCCTGACACCTGCTGTCCAGCACAGCCCGCGAGCTCAGTGCACAAAGAAGGCCCCCACCCCACATGGTCTGCCATCTTGTTCATTCCAGAAGGTTTTTTTTCCATTTCCCCTCTGACTTCGGCTCACAAGGTCAACTGTCTCATTGGAGTGCCTGGGTTCGAGTCACAAGGTCAACTGTCTCACTGGAGTGCCTGGGTTCGAGTCCAGGCTCTGCTCTCCATCCCAGCTTCCTGCACAGCCCTGGGAGAGAAAAGCGATGGCCCACATGGTTGGGTGCCTACCCCCCCTATAGGAGGCCAGGATGGAGTCCCAGCTTCCAGCTTGGGCCCTGACCAGCCCTGGCTGTGGTGGGCATCTGGGGAGTGGATCAGTGGATGGCTTCTGTCTCTCTCAGTAAAAATAATTTTTTTAAAAGGGGCATTGCATTGTGGTATAGAAGGTAAAGCCACCAGGTGGGACACAGGCATCCAGTAGAGCAGTGCCAGTTCAAGTCCCTGATGTTCTGCTTCCAATCCAGCTTCTTGCTAAGGGACCTAAGAAGGCAGTGGATGAAGGCTTGGCCCCTGCCACCCCTGTGGGTGACTTGATGGAGTACTCGGCTCCAGGCTGTGGCCTGGCCCAGCCCTGGCTATTGCAGTTATTTGGAAAGTGCACCAGCAGATCAAAGATCGATTCTCTCTCTCTCTGTCTCTCTCTCTTCCTTTCTGTGGCTCTGCCTTTCAAATAAATAAATCTTTAAAAAAATTTTAGAAACACCAGCTGTCTTCAAACTTATTAAATATAAATAGCACATTCCAGGCAGTGATAAGTTTTGAACAGGTACTATATATGCTATATACGCAAACACATTAATTTACAAAATACATACAAATTTTGCAATGCTAGTGCCTTATGTATTTACAAACAATACTCCTAAGCAATGAAGAGGAAATACTTTGAGACTGATGTGCTACCTACTGTGCTAATGAGGCCCCTGAGGAAATACTTTAAAGTCATGTCTCCTCACCGTGATGGAATATGGTGGGTATCCCCCAGGCACTTACCACTAGTCCCCTGCAAACACCCACAAAATCCCACCCCAACGGACTCCAGACCCCAGCACGAGGCCCCTGCCTTGCTCCCCCCTGTCCCTGGGGGACGTCTGTACCTTCGAACCCCAGTGTCTCCATCCCAGGTCCCCAATACCTGCTGCCTCTCCCAGAACCCACTTCCCCTCCTCCCAAACTGGGAGGACTTGCACTTGGCTACCAAGAAGCCTGGCCAGGGTCTGCTCTGGGAAGCCTCACTACACGCAGGCTCCAGGAGCTTCTTCTCCAGCACAGACCGGCCCCTGGGAGCGGCTGACCCATTGCCTTTCAGCCAGGAATTCACAGGGGTCTGTTAAAGGAGCTGTTCTGATTCCACATGCCCCAGGTGGAAGTAGGAAAGGGAAATTAGCAACTGCTAATCAGAGAATGAAATCCCAGAGATAAATCACAGCCACACACACACGCACACACACGCACACACGCGCACCCACACGCACGCACACGCCAGGAAACTGGCCCAAGCCCAGGGCGCTCTGCTCTTCTGTTCTCATTGAGGCTGTTAGTTTGCTGATGAACTTGGTGGAGTAGACCTGGTAGAGAGAGCTTCCTCGCTGTGCACAGATCTCCCATTTCCTGCCGTCACCCCCAACCCCTGCTCCAGGAAGCCCTGGGCCAGCTGTCGCAGAGGTGGCAGCCGGGGTGTGGAGGGTGCAGGGAGACGGGTGCTGGCTGGGGAGGCATGGCTCAGGCACCCGGGCAGAGTCGGAGCCTGCGCAGCAAAGAAGGCTCAGGCATGCACATCCCGAAAGCCTACAGGGGGACTTTCTCGTCTCCATTCCTCCCCCAGGCCCAGGGCCCCTGGGGGCTGATGGGACCAACCTGCCCCACTCAGTGAGAACCCCATAAAGCCAGGCTTCCAACACCCTCCCGCTGCTCATAGTCAAAACCCTTAGTGAGCACTGACAACCTACTAAGCACGTGACAAACTCATCCCATTCAATCCTCAAAACAGTCCCAGGAGCCAAGTCTTATTATCCCATTTAAGATAAGAAAGCTGAGGCTTAAAATAGTGAAGGGACATTTGGATAAGGTGCATAGCTAGCCAGCAGCCAGGCCCAGGTTCCCAGCTGGCCCTAATTCTTTTTTTTCCCCCAAAGATTTTATCTATTTATTTGAAAGGCAGAGTTACAGAGAGGCAGAGGCAGAGAGAGCAAGCGAGAGCGAGGTCTTCCATCCGCTGGCTCACTCCCCAAATGGCCGCAACAGCCAGAGCTGGGCCGATCCAACGCCAGGAGCCAGGAGCCAGGAGCGTCCTCCTGGTCTTCCACAGGAGTGCAGGGACTTTCTCAGGCTACAGTAGGGAGCTGGATTGGAAGTGGAGCAGCCGGGACTCAAACCAGCATCCACATGGGATGCCTGCACTGCAGGCGGCAGCTTTACCTGCTACTCCACTTCGCCAGCCCCATCCCATCTAATTCTAAGCCTGCTCTTGTCCACTGGGCCATACTGTTCCCAAGCTTCCCACTGAGACCCGCTCCTCACTCCTCACCCACAGGTCCAATGTGCCATGTTTCTGAGTCCATGGCGAGTCTGGCCGCTCACCAGTTTGCCTGGCCGCTCACATGTAGGGCTTCTCCAGCAATTAGGGTTTGCCTCCCCATAGAGCTGCACTCTGCAAGTCCACCTTCCTCCCCAGAGATGCAAACTCCCACGGTGCTGATCAGTAAGGCCCACCCCAGCCATGCTCGCACAACTGAAGTCAGCACGGCAGGATTTCTCTGCGGTGTTCCAGTGCCTCTAGCAGCCATCAGGAGCTTGTACCCATATAACTGAAAAGCACCCCAGGAGGCGGGATTCCTAATCAACACAGGGATGGTCTTTGAAAGAAGGAAACATGGAAACATGTCCGGATTGGTTAAGATGTTGGCTGGCAAGAGGCCGGCATTGTGATACAGCGAGTTCAGCTGCTGCCTGCAATGCCAGCATCTCATATCGGAACACTGGTTTCAGTCCTGGCTACTCCACTTCTGATCCAGCTCCCTGCTAATGCACCTGGAAAAGCAGTGGAGGATGGCCCCAGTACGTGGGCCCCTGCAACCACATGGGAGACCTGGAAGAAGCTCCTGGCTATGGCCTGGCCCTGCCCCAGTCATTGTAGCATTTGGGGAGTGACCAGCAAGTGGAAGATTCCTATTCTTTCTCTCTCTGGTTTTCAAATAGAAATAATAATAAAAAAAATTGCATGATGGCTGGTCTCACTAGGGAATTCTCTCCTACCACACACACTGTGAGGACTGAGACTTCTTTCTCTCAGAGCACTGCAAAGCAGACATCCAGGCGAGGGCCATGCTGCCAGGGAGATGCACACTACATTAACAAGGAGGGGACTCATTAAAAGTGGGTGAGGCTCTGCAGCCCAGGGCCTTCTAGCTACACAGTACGTGTGGGGCCCTGAGCAGGCTGCAGGCAGAGCTGTGAGCGACAAGCCCCAGCAACAGGGTGAGGTCAGAAGTGGAAACCACATTACACCAAGCTGGGATGGCTGGGGAGGCTCCACAAGAAACAGGCTCCACTCTATATGGGGCAGAGAGAGGCAGAGAGAGGCAGAGAGAGAGGGAGGGAGAGGGAGGGGGGAGGGAGAAGGATCAGAGCTCTCTGCTTCCTGATAAAATGCTCCTGTGCCTTATCAGCAGATAGGACATGAGAATGGAGGATGAGACATACTCTTTACCTCCACCACGCCCCAGCCAACGGCCTTAGACACAGATGTCCTAGAACCAAGCATTAAGGAAAGCTCCAGATAAAGGCGGCCATCAGAGGCATGAGCACGGACCCAGTGCCCTTTCAGCAGCCCCGTGGCTGCACCTCAACCTCAAGGCAATTATTATTATTTTTTAAATATTTATTTGAGAGGCAGAGAGAGAGAGAGAGCGCGAGCCCATCCACTAGTTCACTCTCCAAATGCTTGCTGGTGCCGGGCCAGGATAAAGCTGGGAGCTCAATCCAGGTCTCCCATGTGAGTGGCAGGTATTGGAGCCATTGCCATTGCCACCCAGGGTGCGCATGAGCAGGAAGTGGAATCAGGAGGGAGAGCCAGGACTCAAACCCAAGGGCTCCAAGGTGGGATGCAGGCATTTTAACCCAGGTAATTCGGATGCTGAGTCGCCAGTCTCCATTCTCCCAGACTAGAAAGCTGGGGTGACTTGCCACACAGCCAGCAGCCCCCACATCCTAAGCCAGGGTCACCATGCTGATCGGCTTCCATCAGCCACTCATTGAAGAAGACAGAGCTGCCCAGCATAGACACAGCAAATGGGGAGGTGGGGAGGCGAGGACCGGGCAGGGCAGGAGAGGAACACTGGGGCAGGGCCAGGCTGGAAACGGGGTGCATCATACCTCGACCTGAATGAAGGCCACAGCTGGAGAGCTGCCTGCCACACTCTCCCGGCTCCGGCTCCGGCTCCGGCTCCGGCTCCACCGTGCTTTGCTACCCACAGTGGCAGGGGAACTTGCAAAACCTGTGTTCCCTGGCTCTGGCTGGCCTGAGGGGGTTAAGAAGGAGACTGCTACTTTTAGCCAAGACAAAATAAACAGCTTAACTCCTCTCAGCTGTCCTCTGCCTTCCCACCTGCAGGGAAGACACCCCCACACAAATGAGGGGCTTTCTTTTGGAAAGTGGTTATTATATAACAGGACTAGAGAAAGCCCGCATTGTGCCGAATTATTTTAGAAACTCGAATTTGAGCGAGATCAACACAGCTTCTCTCCTTGCGCCACATCCTGAGTTGTAAAACCAGAAATAAGGAAAGAAGGCACGTGAGAGGTGTCGTTCTTTTTGACGAATACCAAACCCGGAGATTGCTGATATCGCGAGAGCATTTTTAAGGCACTGGCTCCAGCCTACCACGCCCACGAGTGCCTCTCCTGGCGTCCTCATCCCCATACCCAACACCCTCGCAGTCAACTATCCTCACTCAGGGGTGATGAGTTACTAAGGTACCAGCCAAAAACATCTCAAGATATTACACCTGCAAAGTAAGCCATTTGCAAGAGAGCTTGTCCTGTCGCTACACACAGAGCACAAAGGACACTTATTGATTCCAAGTTTATTCTGCGTTTTAATACGACTCAGTATTCCACTTATAAAAGTGCTTCAGAAAGTAAATGGAATTCACATAAGCCTATTTCAGTACAGAAAATTTTGAAATCCATGCAGTTTTTTTTTTCAATCGTTTTCTATGAATTCTCTAAAGACCCCTTGTTAGCTTTTGCTGCATCACTCCTAAAACATTCGTGCTCTCTGTAAACTCTGACCCTCCCACTTCTCTGATGTCTCCTGTGACGCAGACTATGTTAAGATCAGACCCACTGCGTAGATAAAGACACTGACACAGGTTAATTATTTGCCCAAATGACCCAGCAACTACGTGGCAAAACTTTTTTTTTTTTTAGGAATTATTTATTTATTGAAAAGGCAGAGTTACAGAGAGAGGGAGAGACAGAGAAAGATCATCTATCTTCTGTTAACTCCCCACATGGTTGCAATGGCCACAGGTGGGCCAGGCTGAACCCAGGAGCCTGAAACTCCATCCCACGTGGCACTAGGGCCATCATTTACTGCTTTCCCAGGTGCATCAGCTGGGAGCTGGATCAGGAGTGGACTTGATCTGGTGCTCATATGGGATGCCAGTGTTGCAGGCACCAAGCTTAACAAACACCCCCCCAAAAACGGGATTTCTGTCTACCACCTGCTATGTGCTTCAAAAGAGATGTGTGTTAGGAAGGAACAGCAGGGCATCTTCTACTGCTTTCCCAGGCCACAGCAGAGAGCTGGATCGGAAGTGGAGCAGCTGGGTCTTGAACCAGCGCCCATATAGGATGCCAGCACTTCAGGCCAGGGTGTTAACCCACTGCACCACAGCACTGGCCTCATACAATAACTCATTTTCTTATATTCCAAAATCCTAGTGTTTTTTTTTTTTTTTAATAAAAGGGCAATAAGATAAAACTGTAGTGAGTCTGAAAGGCTCTCCCCAAACTGCTGCTTCAACAGAGCAGTATGAGCTCAGCAGGGTCATTGGGGCAGTGGAAAAGTCAATGGAAGTCTCAGCCACCAGCCACATGGAGGAGGGCTGTGCTGGGTCCCAGGGTGAATGTCACGGCTGGAGACGTGACACCAGAAGCAGCAGCCACGTCGCTGCTGCACCCCAGGACTCGTCAGAGGAACCCAGGGCACCACGCAGCCGAGTTCTGAACTGCAAATTCGCTATCTACAGGGCAGTGGAGAATCTCAAAGCTGCCTAAGACATATTTTTTAAGCTCCAACTTTCTGCCAGTTCCCATGTACTAATTTCAGAGACTGGTACTAAACACATTCCTGGGGTGCCAATGTTTTTAAACAACAAAGACATTTCCTCAGATACACTTCAAGCTGCCCCTGGTGAGAGAGGCCCCAGCAGCTCCATATTCTGGTAGAGAGCAGGTCTTCTTCAGATCTGCCCAGGGTAGGCATGGAACACTTCCATCTGGAGAAGAAACTGGACTAGGATCCTTCAGACAACACACGGGAAGCTCTAGCGAGTGCCGCTATTACTACAGCTGCTCCGTAAGAATCTCCAAGGAGCAAAACAATCGAAGAATTCTTTCCCGTGCCACAGTGACCTGCAAGGCACCTGTGGAAGCCAAGCCGGGGTTCTGAGAAGACCCCGTGCTCACTGCACAGCTGCTCCACTTTCCCGGACAGGCAACCTGCCGGAAAACGGCCGCACAGCCACAGCGCTGAAACACGGGGAGCAATCGTCCACAGCCAGCACGGATTCTGTTCAGTGAATCATCAAATATGTAGTAAACGCTTCCTGCGTGGAAGCGCATGTCGGCTGTCACAGGGGATCAAGACCAGGGCAGCTGGGGTCCCCGCGCTCACACAGGTAATGAGCAGTGGGAGCGACAGCTCCAGCAGAGACATCAATGTGAGGAGAAGGGGACCCGCCGCTAGCGAGGGGAGAGAAAAGCTGCCGTGCTTCCAAGGAGAGAAAGGCGGTTTCTGGCCGGGAATCAGGAGGCTGCAGCTGAGCCTTTCCCACACAGTGGTGTTCCTCACTAGGTAGATGGGGGACCTGGGAGAACACCTTCAAGGTGCTGCAGGTAGAACGCGCAGATCTAATTAGGGCTCTTCCATTCCCAGCCCAGTTCCACCATTCTTTATTTGATAAACAAACAGTGATCTGCCACACCCAGGCCTGAATCAGCCAAAGGCAGATGCTGGGAGCCCAAGCCTGGTCTCCCAAGTAAGAGGCAGGGACCCAAATACTTACGCCCTGACCTGCTGCCTCCCAGCGTCTGCATTGAAGGAGGCTGGATCAAACCGAGGGACTCAGATGTAGGTAGGAAGTCTAGCCAGTCTAGCCAGTATCTTAACTGCTATGCCAAACAGCTGTTCGCAATTTCACTATTAAATACGCATTGTGTCTGCGCCAATGGGTTAATCAGCCACCTGCAATGTCGGCATCCCACGTGACCTCTGGTTGAGTCCTGGCCGCTCGGCTTCCAATCCAGCTCCCTGCTGATGCGTCTGGGAAAGCAGAAGATGTCCCAAGTCCTTGGGACCTGCCCCTCACGTGGGATACTTGGATGGAGTTCCAGGCTCCTGGCTTTGGCCTGGCCCAGCCCCAGTTGCTGTAGCCATTTGGGGAGTGAGCCAGCGATGAAAGATCTCTCTGTGTCTTTCCTTCTCTCTCTATAACTCTGCCTTTCAGATAAATAAATAAATCTTTTTTTAAAGAAAAGAATATTGTTTAAATTAAAGAGAGAAATAAGAACTGTAAAAACTCAGTATTTTATCAACCATGTATAATATTTTTATACATTTTTTCTACCCTGACTGTATTCCTTACTTTCTAAAGCTTTTTCTTTTCTTTTTAAAAAAGATTTATTTATGTGTTTGAGAGGCAGAGTTACATATAGGGAAAGACATAGAGAAAGGTCTTCCATCTGCTGGTTCACTTCCCAAATGGCTGCAACAGCCAGAGCTGGGCCGATCCGAAGTCAGGAGTCCAGAGCTTCTTCCAGGTCTCCCACATGGGTGCAGGGGCCCAAGCACTTGGGCCATCTTCTACTTTCCCAGGCCATTAGCAGGGAACTGGACTGGAAGAGGAGCGGCTGAGACTCAAACCAGGGCCCATATGGGATGCTGGTGCCACAGGCAGAGGCTTAACCTACTATGCCAACTTTCAAACCTTTTTGATAAATCCAAGAGCAAGGTGAAAATACAACGGGCCTATCGCACTCCTTCTTTACTGGTTTTCAAATGCTGATTCCTTTGATGAAGCCAGAAGAGCTGGATTCTATTTTTCTTGAAACCCAGCTACTAATGGTGTCAAGGTTGATAGAAATGCAATTACCCTGGGGAGCAGTGTCTCTGAGGAGGGCTCAGCTTTTGATGAACACTGCTTTGTCTCTATGAAAAGCCTTCAATGAGACGGGGTTTTAAGGCGCTTCCTTAGCCATAGAGGGCTAACACTGGTGTTTGCCAGAACTCCTCAGATGTTTATTTCTAGCTTGGCTCAATGATAGGACTGAAAAGCAAAACAATATAACAACAAAGCACAGCTTTAGCAAACCCCCCACAGCCTCAACTGGAGAAGCAGACAAAAGATGAAGAACTGAAAAAGACAAGACCACCTGCACTGCACACACCCCGAGAGCAGCACAGGAGCTGAGAAGTGACCAAGGAAATCCTGAAACAGTGGACAACCTGCACAACCGACCACATGAGCAGGCCTCACCAGAGCACAGACCAGACTGCTTTGCCGTCTTTCTCTGCAGCAGTTCAGAACAGCAAGCACGCTCCTTCAGTGTGGGCTACGTTCCTGACGGATCGATTTCCCAGGCCAGCACCTCTTGTGGGGCACACAGTGCTGGCTGCGAGGTTGGCAACAACGTAGTGTCAAGTAAAGAAACGTGGACACGCTTTTGCAAACAGAGTTCAAACTAAAGCACTCACTCTGGGTGGCACCAGGATTGCTTTTATCGGTGTTGTGACTGACACTGGGAACCTGGAGAAACTTCAAAGGGCTACAACTTGAGAAAAACAAATTGGGAGGTGATAATTTGGAGGGGGAAAAAAAAAAACTCCTTATTTACACAGGAATTGCAGTCCACGCCCTGGTCTGTTCTCAGGTCAAAGGGAACCTGCCTCTCCCTCCCAGCCCCCTTCTCCTGCCGCGTGTTCTCTGAGCAGCACCCAATGCACCCAACACACGCTGCCTGCCCTGCACCTGCAGGCCAAGGTGGATTCTGAGGACCTCCCTGCCTGTGACCTTGCACGGGGGTCTGCCTGCTGCCTGTGCAGGGGTCATGGCTGTGCCCAACAATGTGCTCACCCCCATCTCCTGAAACATCTGTTATTTCTTTGTGCTGGGAGCCTCTCACCTTTCTCCCGGTGTTATAAAATACAAAGGACCTGCAAAAAGCCCATGGAAAAGGCTCATCATCTTTTAATTCCAATTTCGCAGGCCTTCTCAAGGCACGTGTGAGTGTGATGCATTGTTGAGGATGGCAGTCACCCCAGGCACTGCATAGCACTGGAGCCACCCTCGCATCTCCCTGCGTTCACACCTGTGACCCGCCCTCCTCTGGCCCTCACCTGTCTCAGCCTCTGGCAACCACTATTCCACTCTCTTCTGTGAGATGGGCTCATCAGTACACCCCGTATATATATATCGTGCTCCATAAATGTGTATAGCTATCATGTGCCAATATTTTTCCTTTTAGGAAGTGCCTCTGTTGCTTACATCTGATATATCCACAATACAGTATCAAACCCAGGAACTGAGAAGGGGCCGGCATTGTGGCACAGTGGGTTAAGCTGCCACCTGGCCAGCATCCCATATGAGTGTCAGTTAGGTTCCTGGCTGTTCCACTTCCCATCCAGTTCCCTGCTAATGCACCTGGGAAAGCAGTGGAGGACAGTCCAAGTACTTGGACCCCTGCATCCATGTGGGAGACCTAGATGGAGTTCCAGGCTCCTGACTTCAGCATGGCAACTGGAGAATGAACCAGCAGAAGCAAGATCTCTCTCTCTCTCTCTCTCTCTCTCTCTCTCTCTCTCCCTCCCTCCCTCCCCTCATCCCTCCAACTCCATACAGACCTGCATATCTGCATCTATACCTCTATAAAGAGGATTCAACAACTTTATGAAAAAATGGAATGAAAAAGTGATACAGGTTTTCCATTAACTTCTTAAGTTGTATGTATGTATTTATTTTCATTTTATTTGAAAGGCAGAGAGACTGACAGAGAGGTTTTCCATCTGCTGGTTCACTCCCCAAATGCACACAACAGCCAGGGCTGGGCCAGGCTGAAGTCAGGAGCCAGGAGCTCCATCCAGGTCTTCCACATGAGTGGCAGGGACCCAAGGACTTGAGCCACTATCTGCTGCCCCCAGGCTGTGCATTAGCAAGAAGCTGGATCTGATATGGAGTAGCCAGGACTTGAACCAGGTACTCTGGTGTGGGACACAGGTGTTCTAGCAGTGACGTACCTGCTGCACTCCATGCCTGTTGCTCGATGAACTTTCTGATGCATCCTTGTATACCCATGTGGATATCATGAAGAAACAGATAGGCACAGGTAGACAGAAAGATCTACAGATGAGTAAGACAGAGTTCCCGAGGTCCAGGAGTTTAATGTATAGTGGAGAGGACAGGCCTCTGAAGGGAGAAGTCATCACCAATGAGGAACAAAAGGGATGAAGGTTCAAGGAGGGGCATTCAACCTGACCTAGAGCGTTCCAAAAAGATCACCACACTGGAGACCATGCTGTCAACCTCGGGGGCACATGCTCAAGCCATATGCAGACCACAGAAGGGTCCCAACATCAAATGGCAGGAAAAGGAGATAAACCTGCAAAGGAAACGGAGATAGGGAAAGCACTTGCAAAGAGGCAGTGCACCACCGTGAACTTGGAGGTTAGAGCTAGGCATTTCCAGTGCTGTCCCTGACCCAGCAGGGAAGTCTGTCTAACTCTGGCTTCATTGTCAGGAAGCCCACTTTTGCCTCAGCCCCAAGTCCTGCTAATCAGCCGACATTTGCGCCTCCGTCTGCCTGAATAAAGTTTGTCTGCTTGCTTGGAATTCATAGAGAGAATGTGATCAGGATAAGCTGGCCTGACACTCTAGCAAGGTCATGTGACTCTGATAGATTTATACCATCTCAAAGCAAACCAGCCTCAGACAAGGTCACTCTGACCTCACGATAAAAAGAGATGAAAGACGTCTGCTTCATAATTATGAGTAAACACAGACAAAAGCAGTCGGTATGTCACCCACAAAACACTCAGCACCTTCTCTCTTGGTCAACACGACTGACAGCTACTCCTTGAATACTCACAATGTTAGGAGCATTTTGGCCCCCTCCCCCATAGATAAGGTCCACTGAGGAAGCAGAACAGAGAATCACCCCTGCCTTCCGATGCCTGCTCTCCTTCCTTAGCCCTGCCCCAAGTCACCCAGTGAAAGCCAAACCCCCGTGAGGCTCCTCCAGCGCCGTGTGACCCAGGCACCCCAGAGTCCCCACACGCCTGCTCTCTGTCTCGGCAACAAGCCAGAAGCCCAGCACAGGGTGCTTCCAATGGGCTTTGGAAGGAGCCAATCAACAGAACTCAGACACAGGCCCAAAATCACGCTCCCAATATTCCCAGACACCAGGGTTAGGACAGTAGCGACCTCTTGGGAAGGGAGGATGACACGTGACAAGAGTAAGACATAGAGACTCTGGAAGCTCCAGAGGGACCTTTGTAGATCTCATGTCTTTAAATTCTTTTAAAATTTATTTATTTGGAAGGCAGAGTGACAGAGAATACGAGATTATCTATCTATCTATCTATCTATCTATCTATCTATCTATCGCCAGTGGCTACTGGGTGAAGCTGCCACTTCCTATTCAATGGGAACACGGCAATGACAAATTCATCAAGTGTGAACCTTAGCCCGTGTCCAGGGTGCTCCAAACTTCACAGACAAGATGACTCACGGCAAAGGTGGGCGTTCAGCCTCCTGGTTAAGATGCCTGCATCCCATATCGGAGAGCCTGGGTTCAAGTTCCAACTCTGCTCCTGATCACATGATCACAGCTTCCTGTTGGTGCACATCACGCCCTGGATGGCAGCAGGTGATGGCTCAGTACTTGGGTCCCTGACACTCATGTGGAGCACCCGGATGAGTTCGCAGCTCCTAGCTCCAGCCTGGGCCCAGTCCCAGCAATTGTGGACATATGCAGAACGAATCAGAAGGTGACAGGATGCTCTCTTGCTCTCTCTCTCTCTCTTTAATAAACAAAGCCAAAATCATCTTTAAAACAAAATCCTCAGGACATTCTACTAACGGAGGTTGATAACCATCATATTTACTTTAGAGATGGAAAAATATAAACCCCCAAAGCACTAGCTTTCTAGACTCATGGAAAGTAATTAACTAGTTTAGGGGCTGGTGCTATGGTGTACTGGGTAAAGCCTCTGCATGCAGTGCTGGCACCCCATAAGCATCGGTTCAAGTCTTGGCTGCTCCACTTCTGATCCAGCTCTCTGCTTATGGCCTGGGAAAGCAGTGGAATATGGGCCAAGTGCTTGGGCCCCTGCCACTCATGTCAGAGAACTGTAAGGAGATCCTGGCTTCAGATCATCTCAGCTCCAGCCATTGCAGCCATTTGGGGGGTGAACCAGAGGATGGAAGACCTCCCTCTATCCCTCCCTTTCTGTATCTGTAACTCTGCCTCTCAAATAAATAAGTATTTTTTAAAGATTTTTGTATTATTTATTTATTTGAAAGACAGAGTTACAGACAGGTAGAGGCAGAGAGTGAGAGAAAGAGAAAGAGAAGTCTTCCATCTGCTGGTTCATTCCCTAAATGACCACAACAGCCGGAGCTGGGCTGATCTGAAGCCAGGAGTTTCTTCCAGGTCTCCCATGTGGGTGCAGGGGACCAAGGTCTTGGGCCATCTTCCACTGCTTTCCCGGGCCACAGCAGAGAGCTGGATGGGAAGTGGAGCAGCCAGGACTCAAACTGGTACCCATATTGGATGCTGGCACTGCAGATAGTGGTTTTACCCTCTAGACCACAGCACCGACCCCAAATCTTATTTTAAAATAAATTAATTAACTAGTCTGCCAGAATTTTTATCCACATGTATAAATAATTTAGAAAGGAAATGTAGGTCACACAGAACAGGTGTGAGTTTTGCCATGCAGGTCAGACTTATCCCAGCCTGGGGAGGAAGCTCCCAGGCAGAGGGAGCAGTCTCCAAGGGCTCCCCGCTCCAAGGGGATCCCTGCATATCCTCAGGCTCCCTCACTAGGAAAAGCACAATCAAAACATGCAATTCATCGGCACCTCTGCATCCTGCTTGCCGCTTGCCCACTCACTGGTCTTCTTGGGGTCTAAGTTTCCTAGGGTAGGTCAAGTTGGTCCAGGCTGAAGTCAAGAGCCAGAAACTCCACCTGGGTCTCCCACATGGGTGGCAGGGGCCCACGCCCTTGGGCCATTTGCTGCTGCCTTCCCAGGAACATGAACAGGAAGCTGGATTGGAACAAGAGCAGCCAGGACTTTAACTGGGGCTTGGATACGGGACACCATTACAGCCAGCTCCTTAACCAGCTATGTCCCAATGCTATCCCCTCATTCTCTATTTTTAACACATCCTTTTTCCAAATTCTACTCCTTCCTCAAGACTTATCTTTAATATCAAATTGTTCATGGAGCTTATTCTTCACTACTTAATGAGAGGACTTCAAAAGACACATGGCAAATGGAACTAAAAGATAAGTTTATTTGATGCAAAATGAGTTTGAAGTCCATGAACAGACTCCTTCACTCGCGTTCCCATGAATGTTTTCAAGATTCATTTGCACGGATTTCACACTTTTCTTGCACCAAAATAAGTATCTTTTAATTCCATTTTCCACAAACTTTAAATACATGTTTGTTTATTTATTTTCATGTACCTGAAGGGCAGAGTGACAGAGAGAGAGAGAGAGAGAGAGCGAGAGCGCTCTTCCATCCAATAGTTCACTACCCAAATACTTCCTTCCTGGGTCAGGCAGGAATCCAGGAACCTGAGTCTCCCGTGTGGGTACAGGGGTCTAAGCACTTAGGCCATCTTCTGCTGCATTCCCAGGTGCATTAGCAGGGAGCTGGACCAGACGTGGAGCTGCCAGGACTGGAAATGGCACTCCTGCATGGGATGTGGGTGTCTCCACTGGTGGCCTCACCAGCTGTACCCCCACCCCACCCCCATTTGCCACAACCTTTTGAAATGCCCCGGTACATAGTCTATCCTGCTTAGTCTTTGTGCAATTCAGCTTTATCTTTCCCTGGATGTTACCATCTGTTTTCCATCACACATTTTCACGCGTTTCTTCCCCTCCTAGCAGGCCATAAGCTGTTGGAGAGCAAGGATTGGATCTAGCTCGTTTTTCACATCCACAGCATTGATGTGTTAACTCCCAACGCTTGGCTTCAGCAATTCTCACTGTGAGAGGACAGAAGAAATTTTCAAAAATCCCTTTCTTCAAGGAATATGCAATCTAACTGGGGAGGAGGCATGAGATACACGACAAAGCTCAGAGAGAACTTCTTAAAAGGGCCAAAGTGATAAGATGTTAAAAACTGTTAGGGGAATAAACAAATCATCAATATTATATGAAAATACAGCCTGAAATTTTCAAATCCCTGTCACCCCCAACACACACACACACACACACACACACAAACTGCTTTGAGGTCTCAATTGCAGCATTTGGTCTCCTTCCTTTCAAAGGCTGAAATTTACAGTGTGTCCCCATCCCATATCAGAATCCTGGTTCAAGTCCCCACGACTGATTCAGCCTCTTGCTGATGCAACTGGGGAGCAGCAAACTGACAGCTCAAGTAACTGGGTCCCTGCCACCCATCTGGGAGACCTGGATGGAGCTCCTGGCTCCTGGCTGTGGCTGTGGCCTGGATGTTGCAGCCATGTGGGGAATGAACCAGAGGATGAAAGATCTCTCTCTCTCTCTCTCTCCCTCCTCCTCCCCTCTCTCCATCCTACCCTGACACAGCCTTTCAAGTAAATAAATCAATTTAAAAAAAAAATAAGTCTAACATTGAAACTACATCATATCAAGTGATGTGTAAAAAACAAAGTTTGAAAAAAACACTTGACCTTAGCCAGCTCATGGTTGGATGTAATACTAAGCAACATTAGAGCTATTACATAATAAAGAAGCAAATTCCTGAGAAAGCTAATGCCCCTCCCTGGGTTGCTGCAGACTGTGGTATGCACAGGGGAGGACTCAGCACTTCTGACCCATTAAGCCAGGGGCCAGAGAGGATGAAATGAAATCCACCAAGAACTATTTCTTGGCAAGACTAAAAGCAGAAGGGGTAGAAAATTGAATCAGAAATGGAAAATCCCCAGGTGACCTCAGCTTTCTCATAGGCATCTACAATGTGCAGTTTAAAGAGGAATGCCTGGAAGAAACCAAGTTAATAGCCACGAGCGGTTTCTTGGGACTAATCTTGCATCTGGCAGTATTTTGTCCTCTTCACTCCTTTGTATCTACCCCTTGCACGGCACAGTGCTTCCTCCCAGAAGCAGTATTCCTGAGGGATGCCAAGATATACATGATGGGTGACATGGCCAAAGACACTGCCAAGTTCAAGCACACAGGGCTCGGGGCTGGCAGTGAGGAAGAACACACCTAGGACTCCACACCACCCCTGCAGGGGCGGGGGGTGTAGGGGAATGATGGGTACTGTGACAGGTTTTTCACAGACTTCAGCATGTTTAACCTATTTCTGACTGATCAGCCCTGTGTCTGTTACTCATAGGTGCACCATAACCCAAAGAATTAGGAAAGAAACATTGTCTCCTAGATTTAATTTTACAGACTAATTATTGAAGGTTTTCAGCTCCCTGAAATCCTGCAAAAAAAAAAAAAAAAATACAGGTGTTCTTCTAGCACCTCAAAGAAGAATTAATCATCCAAGACACTCCTTAGACTAATTCCAAAACTAATGGCCCGGGATAACTTAGTAATTTACAACTTCTGTTCCAATGGAGGCAGTAAAAAATGGGATAAAGATTGATTCGTCTTTAAACTGTAGCTCTCTGTAATGGGTGATTCATCAACTGAACTCTCCTGATTAGAAGATGTAGAAAAAAACTGTGCATTTTTACGCTCATGCTCAAAATCACAAGTGCAATTAAATGTCCATTAATAATAGCAATAAAGTTTTAAACATTAAAAGTCATTTAAGCCAGGATTAATGGACCAGGTTAACAACTGAAAAGACCTTTTTATTTATAACCGAGGCAAATATAATACTCCAAATAATTTTTTGTAAATTTAAAAAGTAAACGTAACTCCAACTCCAAAATGGTGAAAACTAACCCGTACATTCAACATACTGCAATGCACTGTGTTAGCAGGCTACAAAGAAAAAAAGTGTGATCTTATCAATTAACACAAAGGAGCACTTGGCAAAATTCATGATTAAAAGCACTCAGAAAACTAAAAACAGAATTTCTTCAAGTTGATACAGAGTATCTACAAATAATCTACAATTAACATTATACTAAATGGCAAAAAACTAAAGACTTTCCCTATAAGACTAGGAACAAAGCAAAGATGTCCACTTTCACAACTTTTATTAGATTCAACACTGCAAATTCTAACCAGTGCAATAGTTAGGAAAAGGAAATAAAAGATCCATGGACTAGAAATGAAGAAATAACGCTGTCCATACTTATAGATGACAGGATTATCTATGTGGACAATCCCAAGTAATCTATGAAATACTCCTAGAAAAATAAGTGAGATCAGCAAGGTTAAAGGATGCAAAATCAATATCCAAAAATCAATTGCATAATGTAAACTATGGATCGTGACTGATAGCAATATGTCAGTGAAGGTTCCTCAGCTGTAACCAATGCACCACTCAGAAAGAGGACACTGACCATGGGAGGAGGCTGGGCATGTGGGGGTAGGGGCACATGGGAAATCTCTGTAATGTCTTGATTTTGCTGTTGATCTAAAATTTCTCTAAAACCAATTGCATTCCTATCTACTATCAATGGAACCCATGGGCAGTGAAATTAAAAACATAACAGCATTCACACTCACTCAAAAAATTGAAATGGTAGGTATAAATCTAATAAAATATGTAATGACTTATTGCTGAAAACTACAAAACTGAGGTGAAAGAATTCAAAGATCTAAATCAATGGATTCATGAATTGGAAAACGGATTCATGGATTAAAAGGCTCCAGACAAGGAATATATAATTCTCCCCAAATCAATACACAGATTTAACACATCACCTACAAAAATCCCAGCAAGACTGTTCTATATGTATAGACAAGGTTATTCTAAAATTTATTGGAGACAGCAAAGAAACTGTAACAATTTGAAACAACATAAAGTGAGAGGAATCAGTCTGTATTTCAAGACTTATTAGACACAGCCAGCAATCAAGACTTTGTGTGGCACTGGAAGGAAGGACAGGCACACGGGTCAATGAAGCAACAGAGACCCCAGAGGCCAGCGCTGTGGCACAGCGGGTTAAGCAGCTGCTTGAGACACTGGCATCCCACGTGAGCACTGGTTCAAGTCCCGGCTGCCCTGCTCCCACTCAGCTCCCAGCTGATGCACCTGAGAAAGCAACAGAACATGGCCAAGTGCTTGGGCCCCTGGCACCCACATGGGAGACCTGGATGGAGTTTCTGGCTCTGGGCTTCCACCTGGGCCAGCCCTAGCTGTTGCCGCTATTTGGGGAGTGAACCAGCTTATGGAAGAGGGCTGTCTCTCTCTGTCTCTCTCCCATATCTCTCTGAATCTCCACTTCTGAAACAAGTAAATAAACCCCAGAAATGGACCTGATGGATTTTCAGAGAGGTGCAGAAGAAATTCAATGCAGGTGGACAGTTTTTCAACGCTGGGCAACTGAACTTCTCAGGCATAAGCAAAACAAAACAAACTCCACCTGAGTCTATTCCTTACACAAAAGTTAACTGAAAATGGATCACAGATTCAATATAAGATGTTTAAACATAAAAAACTTTTACCAAAAAAAAAAAAAAAAAGAAAAGAAAAGGAGAGGAAAAGGAGAGACTTATTGGGATATTCAAGAGTTCTTTTTTGTTGGTGGTGGTTTTTTTTTTTTTTTTTTGAAAGGCAGAGTTAGACAGTGAGAGAGAGAGAGAGAGAAAGGTCTTCCTTTCGTTGGTTCACCCTCCAAATGGCAACTAAGCCCAGCGCGCTGCAGGTAGCGCATCTCGCTGATCCGAAGCCAGGTGCTTCTCCTGGTCTCCCATGGGGTGCAGGGCCCAAGCACTTGGGCCATCCTCCACTGCCTTCCCAGGCCACAGCAGAGAGCTGGACTGGAAGAGGAGCAACCGGGACAGAATCTGGCGCCCCAACCAGGACTAGGACCCAGTGTGCCGGCACCGCAGATGGAAGATTAGCCTAGTGAGCTGCGGCGCTGGCCTCAGGAGTTCTTTGACCTGGCACCGAAAGCATGATCAATAAAACGAAAAGTTGACAGATAGGACCTCATCAAAATTAGAATCTTTTGCTCTGCCAAAGACTAACAAACAGCATAAAAAGATAAGTTATGGACTGGGAAAATGTTTGTAATGCACAGCAGACTCACATCTGGAATACATAAGGAGTCCTCCAAACTCAACAGTAAAACAAACAATCCAGGCACAAGACATTTCACCGTGGTGAAAAAATCGGCCAGGAGGCCAAGCTGAGATGCTGGCAGAAGTTGGGGGCTCTGAAGGAGGACGGCCATGGTTGTGGAGAGCAGTGAGTGGACCTGGGCTTTCTGGGATGCAGGGCTGGAGGGCTGGGAGGGAGAAGTGGGGAGAAGCGAGGCTGGAAGGTTAGGTGTATTGTCCTGGAGGAGGACAGGCCAGTGGGGAATGCACAGGCAGGGTGAGCCAGACTTGACTGTGAGAAGATGGGTGGACGTGGCCGAGTCTGCCTCCCTCCCCCTGCGCCAGGGCCAGGGCCCACGGCAGCTCAGCTGCGCTGCTCCCCTTGCTGCCTGGATGTCCCCACGTGGTCTCGCTGTCTTCTCTGGGCCTTTGAAGCTCACTGTGGCCTACAGACTCCTGTGTGTCTCCTCTCCCTGCCTGGAGCACTCCTGTGATCTCGACTTTCCCAGCTCCTACACCCATCTGCTGACAGCTGAGACACTCTGTCCTTACAGACCCTGTCGTGAGCTGGTCAGAAACTAGGGCTTGACCACCAGTCACTACCACACTCTGCTCATTTTCTTAATTTTTTTCATCAGATACACTGAACATTCACCATGTTTTTGTGTGATCACAACAGTCAAGCTTAAATGAACACACTTTACATGGTGACCGGGTCTGTGTGTGTGGTGAGAGCACCCAAAATCAGTGTTTGCACCTGCTCAGTATACAACAGTATCAGCTATCATCCTCACACTCAGTAAACCCTAGACTGCCTGAGCCTACATACCTGCCAGTTTATACACTTTGACCTTCAGAGAAAACTACCTGAAAGTACATTATTAATTTTCTTTTTTTAAAAAAAGATTTATTTTATTTATTTGAAAGACAGAGTTAAAGAGAGAGGTAGAGACAGGTCTTCCATCTACTGATTCACTCCCCAGATGGCAGCAATGGCCAGAGCTGAACCAATCCAAAGCCAGGAGCCTGGAGCTTCTCCTGGGTCTCCCACTTGGGTGCAGGGGTCCAAGCACTTGGGCCATCCTCCACTGCATTCCCAGGCACATTAGCAGGGAGCTGGATTGGAGGTGGAGCATCTGGGACTTGAACCAGTGCCCATATGGGATGCCAGTGCTGCAGGCTGGGGCTTTAACTCAATGCACCACAGCACCAGCCCCTATTAATTTTCTTATGCATCATCTACCTTCCACTTCTTTCCAGAAAGTTGAGTCCACAGGAACAGGGATCACCTGGCTCTCTGCAGTAGCATGTCATGGCATACAGAAGGTGCTGAATGAGCGATTTCTGATGGGAAGGGAGGGAGGGAATTTCAACCAAGGGTTCTGAAAGTTCACGAACAGCGAAGTTAAGCAGAAAAACGTCCTCGGAGAAAGGCCAAGGGATGAATGCATTGCAATCAAGCCTTTCCTGGCAAACAAGTGGAGGTGGGCGTCTTAGCACATCAGGAGGACGCACAGCGACCTGTGGTGGCAACACAGTGTGCTCCTTCTGAAGAAAACATGGAACAGACAAGCACAGGAGTCACGGAGTCAGCCGTGACCAATGCGGCTCCTCCAGAACCCTTGCAGGGGGACCGTGTCCTCCACACTCCTGCTGAGGGGATGTCCTGGGCCACCACGAGGGGGAAGGTGGGGGGGACCCTCACCAGGGAGGGGTCTGAGAGGAGGCTGGTGAGCAGCTGGACCACCTGACTCTCAAATGAATTCAGGACTCTCGAGAGAATCCATCAACAGGTTGGTGGAAGTGACAGACACACCATGGGTGGCAGGACAGCCCAACTGTGGATTAAAGATCCCAAGTTGCGGATGCTAAATGCCATCTCCACAGCTGTCCCAGACCCTGACAAATGACCGTTCCTGGTCCCCAAGAGATTCCCAAGTCCTCATGTGACTTGCAAGTTGACTCCTGGCTAACAGAAAGGTCCCATGACTTAAGAATGGAGCCAGAAAACTATGTCCTACCCAGCTAATTATGTGTCTTCTATCTGTTGGATTAACACATAGGTGCTTTTAGCAAACACTATGTGGCAACACGGGAAACAGTATTTATGCTGCAATGTTAGCCATATCTTCCCACTCCCTCCCCTTACAGCCTACACTCCTGCCACACTGGCTCACTGTGCAGAGATACAAAATGACTAAATGTGAGGTCACAGACTGTGCGCTTTGTATGTGATTAAAAGTACTGGCTTCCAAGCAGTGTTTGCACTGATTACAACACCGCCCCCTACACAAGGAAATAACCTAGCTTTGACTCAACCCTCATTGGGAATATCCAGGTGTCCTGCAGCTGACTCGTGCCATCAGCAAACCTCAAGTCCCCACCTGAACTTCACCTCTTGCTGTACAAAGTCCTGCTGCCCTTCACCACGGGGCTTAAATCTCTGCCCCCAACCAAACATGGGATAGTTCTAGTGTATGTAACTCAGGGGGCACACGCACCTGTCCCTTCTGAGTATGCATAACCCTTCCCCAAATTTCCCTAGATCTGAGTATGTATACCTTCTCCAGAAGCAAGCTCTGAGAAATGTGTAACTCCTACTCCTTGGGGAGTCTGCTCTCATTCACTAGAGCACCTCTCTCCCAGTTTGCACAGGGCAGTAAATCCTTACTGTGTGCAGCTCAGCCATCCCTCCCCATGTAGGACTCGAACCAGGACCTGGGATATAGGATGCTAGCATTGCAGGTGGCGACTTAAATTGCTGCAACCGTAAGGTTGGCCCCAAGAAGTTATACTGCTAGTTTGGCTCTTGTACATTTTCAATGTTTATTTTAATAAATACTTATTGCATAATAAAATATTAACTCTTGACAGCTTTCATTTCCCTATTCCTTAAAGTATGTGTCTGCAGTAGCAGAAGGAGGGCCCATCTTAACGCAGCCCCTCCAGGCTCGTGTCAAGCGTTGCTTTGGGTGGTCCTGCCGTGACTCTCACAGCGATGTGTGATAGAAAAGGTCTTACATGATCAACCAGCCATGGACTGGAGAGGAGACAAGAGAGGTGGCGGCCACGGTATGGGCAGAGCTTACTGGGGAAAAGCTTCCCTCTCTAGGAGGTTGCCTGGTTTCTGATGAAAGAAAAGGAGGGTTTAATGATAAGGCATTGTTACAGAATGCACTCTGCTGGGAGCTGCTTCATTTCCACAGGAATTTCAATACAAGTACCCAAGAAAGAAGCAAGCAAGCTGAAAGAATACACACACACACACACACACACACACACACACAGTTACGTGTACTGATGCCTACTAGGGAAGCCGGAAGGGACACATTTAAATTCCCTATAAAGACAACACTGTCAGTCAAACACAGCTGTGTCACTGAAGCCATCGCAAGCAGGGAGGAACGCTCATTTTGCAGCCGGCTGCAAACTGTGTTGGTGTCAAAGCGCTCGCTAAATGTTTCAGACCACCAACTCCTGGTGACAGCCTCCGGGGAACAAGGCTCTGCAATGGGGTCTCTGCCCTTCTCTGCGGATGTGTCCGCCCTGAGTCTTAGCCGCCCCCAACGCCTGGCTCTGAGTGACACCCTGCGAAGTCCTTACAGAGTTACAGAGATGACGACCAGTGAGTACGGCAGAGTCTAAAGGATCCATGCGGAGGAGCACAACACATATCTGTCGGGACAAACGCAGAGGGGCAGCCTCTTCTGCAAGGCACCGTTTCACCCTGCTATGGATTTCCTTTCTTTACAATCCAGTGCATTCCTCAGTGCACTAGAGTTTTGAGAGTTGTTAGGATTCAAAATGAGACAACGATGTACTTTCTAAATTGTTTGCATCGCCTAAAGGACTCCCCAAAGGGTTGATTTTGTGCAAGTCACAAGGTAAGCACTGCCATTAGCCCTTCTCCAGAGTCTGGTTCTGGTGCCTGAGAGATGCAGTTTGGTATCCACACAGCAGTAAGGAGAGGCCCACGGCAGAAGTCTCTCCTGGGCCTGTTTACCCACAGGTGCAGAGAGCACTGGCAACCAGGCCCAGGCTAAACTGCCTAACACCAGAGGCTGAGAATGGTGGAAGCCATCACCTGCATGTGTGAAATGTAGCCCAGATGATACCTGGATTGTAACTCAAGAGTATTTGGCTCATGGAGCTTAAAAAAGTAAGAATACAGGGGCCAGCACTATGGCATGGAAGATTAAGCCTCTGCCTGCCGTGCCAGCATCCCATATGGGCACTGGTTACAGTGCCAGCTGCTCCACTTCCAACCCAGATCCCTACTAACGAGCCTGGGAAAGCAGCAGAGGATAGCCCAAGTGTTTGGGCCCCTGTACCCATGTGGGAGACCTGGAAGAAGCTCCTGGCTCCTGGCTCCCGGCTTCAGCCTAGCCCAGCTCCAGCCATGTGGCCACTTGGGGAGTGAACCAGCAGATGTAAGATTTCTCTTCTTTTCTCTTTCTGAGTATGCATAACCCTTCCCCAAATTTCCCTAAAAAATAAGAGTACATAGGGCCAGCACCATAGCGCAGTAGGTTGATCCTCTGCCTGCGGCGCCAGCATTCCATATGGACACCTGTTCTAGTCCCAGCTGCTCCTCTTCCAATCCAGCTCTCTGCTATGGTCTGGGAAAGCAGTAGAAGATGGCCCAAGTGCTTGGGCCCCTGTGCCTACATGGGAGACCAGGAAGAAGCTCCTGGCTCTTGGCTTCAGATCAGCGCAGCTCCGGCCGTTGTGGCCACTGAGGAGTGAACCAACGGAAGGAAGCCCTTTCTCTCTGTCTCTCCCTCTCACTGTCTGTAACTCTACCTCTCAAATAAATAAATAAAATCTAAAAAAAAAATAAGAGTACAGTGTCTTTATTCAATGAGGATACCTCAAAAAGCTTATTCAAATGGAGTTGAAAGTTGATTTTGGTGTAAAGCATTTTGAAATCCACAGAAAATGCATATCACAAGAAAATGAAGCATAGATTTCAAAATTTGGATACCAAAATAAACATCTTTTAATTCCATTCTGCATGAGCTATCTGAAGCATCCCCAGAGAATTCTCAAATGCTCTCATCTTTGGCTCCTGGCACCTGTAGGACACGCAACAGTCTGATGGCTGACAACGAGCCAGAGAAGCCGTCACACCACCGAGCTCCATCAATACCACTCCAGCCTCGGTGTGTTCTGCAAACTGTTTACAAAAGTGAAGGGCAGGCCTGAGCAGGAAATGTCAGCACGGCCTGCTTGCCTGGCGCCTGGGAGCCCACACAAAGAGTCCCTAACTGATAAGGGTGTTTGCAGTGCCTCGGCCGTTTCTATCAACAATGTGATTTATAGTGCACCTGCTTTCTCCCTGCCAGTCTGGCATTTGCAGGAGCTGCTAGGCAGAGAATGCCTACGAGACCCTGTCCCTAAGGAGCAGCCTAACTGCTCTGTCTCAAGTGGGCTTCCCTGGAGAGAAACCGTGCACAAGTGCAGCCACACTTTGGCAGCAGGACGAGATGCGACCTTCCCAGCACAGACAGCTGCCCATGGGCACCTCCCGACTCCCCCTGCGCCTTTTCCACTCACTGCCTGGAGTCTCAGCTGCAAGGGTGAACATAGACTCAACTACATCCTTCCAGCCCATTGCTGACCCTGTGCATGGTCTTGGGGGGGGGGTCCCCCAATCCAGGCCTAAGATGAAATGCTTATTTACTCTTCTGGGCTAAACAGCTTATGCTTATTAATTTCTCTAAGGGGGAGACCAGAGTGGCAACATCAAATCCTGCCTCACTGAGATGGAGTGGCGGGAGAGAGAGACTCGAAGATGTTTGTTCTCCTCTCTCAAACTTCATCAAAACCTAAGGCTGCTCTGGAGTAGGTTCCCAGCTCAGAGACAGCAGCGCTAACTTTTTTACAGGTTGTTTTGTTGCTATTTAGTTTATGGAAAAAGAATCATTGGGTGACCACAAGGACATGGCTGTCAAACTCTCAATTTAGACAGCGATCGAATAATAAATCCTTGCCCGAGGCAGTGAAACAAAGCAGAGCCGGCAGCTGAAGTGTGTGCAGCCGCCACGGAGACTGGGAGCTCACTTCTCTCATCCCATCTTGGGAAAATAGGATTTAATAGAGCTCATCTCCTTTAAAAGATATGGGCCACGAATTGTCATTGAGCAACTTTTATCACTGAAATAACAAACATATTAAACACGAGAACTCAGATGGACATGAAATTTAAACATTTTTCTCTCCAAAGGAGATGGAAAAACCTACATAGCTTCCTGGTAGCTCTGGAAGAGTAGAGTTCTGTTCATTTTCTCTTTTATTCATTTAAAAATACAGGAAGCTAAACCAAAGCCAAGTCCAGACAGACAAGCACCTGTCTGAATGACCGCCGTGCTTGTTTAATCTCTCAGATGTTAAATGTCCTAGGAGGAGCTGAAACAACTGACCCACATCTTGGTTATGTTGCTCAGGCCTTGGAGAACCTGGCCCATTGGCAGACTGTGGATGACCCTCTGCAGCTGAAAGCTCCAATGAGTCTCACACAGAGCTGTGACCATGGGACAGGTCCATCTCCACCACCCTGCTGGACAGCCAGTGACAGGCAACCCCACCTTCCACACAAGGACTGTGGATGCAAGAAATACAACAAGCCAGCAGCAAGGCAACCGCAGAGAAACAGACAGGAGTCACAGCAGAGCTTTCAAAGACACACTCAGGGGCCTGGGAGAAGCCGTCCACCCTTAAGGCATTTCCCACTGACACTCAGCTCCAAGGTGAGGGTGACCCACAGGACACAGGGCTCCTGGGAGCAGCCCTACAGCACAGGGAAGCCACGCCCACATCACCTGGGAGGCTGGACACAGGCTCTTCTCTAGTGTGACTGCCACGCTCCTATTTCTGGACTGGACTGAGATCCACCTGTCCCCAAGGGGAGGCCTGTGGACAGCAGTTAAGTGGCCAGCACGCTGTGGTGGGAAGGAAGAGGTGATATGAATGAATTTCCAGAAATAGGACTGCTCTATAGAATAATTCACAGACATTTTCTATAGAAAAAATAAACCAATAATCTCACAGAATAATTCTAATGCTATTTAATGGAAGGTGTGCTCTATGGACTCATTCACAGACTATTTCTACAGAATCATTGGACCAATCCTATAGAATAACTCTACAGAATGGTTCCTATTTAATGTAGGCTTGTTGGTTGGTTTATTTATTTGAATTGGAGAGAGAGAGAGAGAGAGATGTTTCGAGGTCTTCCACCTCCTGGTTTATTCCCCAACATTGGGGCTGGGCCAGGCTAAAGTCTGGAGCCTGGAACTCCATCTAGTTCTTCCACATGGGTGGCAAGAAGCCAAGTACCTGAGCCATCGCCTGCTGCCTCCCAAGGTGCACACGATCAGGAAGCGGGATGGGGAGTGAAGGCAGGACCGGAGCCCAGGCACTCTGCTATACGATGCAGGCATCCCAAGTGGTGAGGTACCTGCTGCGCCCCAATGCCTGCCCATGACTGAAGATTTAAATTCACAGATAAGCCTTTTGTGGAAAATGAAGCGGAGGGCATTTCTTCACAGCCTCATCTTGGGAATCCAGCCCCTGGCTGTGCGGTTTCTCTTTGATAGTAACCAAGGCTGGGAAAGCATAAAAGCTTAACTGATTCTGCCAGCAGAGTCACTGGAGGGTGAGCCTCCTAAGCACCGGACTCCATCCTGTATTTTACGACTGCTCGATGCCTCAAGCAGTCTCCAAACCTAACAGGCACGCAGAGAATGTTCTGGATGAATGAAGCAAGGATATTAAAGCTACAAGGTATCTCACGAGCATCCTACCTCTCCAGGTTCATCCAAGCCATCCGAGGTGACTGTAATAAATAACTCACTGTGTTCAGATACTCCAAAATTGCTGCAAGATTTTAGATGTTTTAGCTCAAAAACTGCTTAAGGATGTAAGGTGATGGATTTGTTCTCTTGTCTGACGTGATCATTCCGCACCATAAACATATTCATATTTACCACATACCCTATGAAGATACACAATTGTTACTTGTCAAGTAAAAATAAAATTTAAAAAACAATCAATTTAAAAAAAATCTTAATTGGGGGAAAAACGTAGTAAGACAAGAAAGAAGAAAACCTTTTGAAGGAAATGAGTCACAGTATCAGACTGAAACACAGTGCATTTCCTCCCACTGTGTTCAGAGGAGCTGGTAAGGACAGGATCCGGTAACTGCTATTTCTCTAAGACAGCAAAACAAGACAGGCAAGGAAGCAAACAGAGCCAGCACCCAGCCTGCGGACTGCAAGGAGAGGTAGTGGGTGTGACGGTGTTCAAAGCCCAAACAGCCCAGAAAAACTCAGGACACGAAGGTGCCATAGGATTGGTCACATTGGCACAGTGCTTTTAAGACAGGAAAAGGTTGTAGGAGGACAGGCTCTATGTATTTCACATGTTTCATTGTGGGGAGCAACTCGGACTATACTGTTACTGGAATTAAGACTTATTCTATGCATCTGCTCTCCCACAATATGGCGCTGGGAGAGAAGAAAACAGCTTCTACACAGCTGCCTCCAGTTCAGCCAATAAACTGTAGGACTTGCTCCTGATTGGAGGAGAGCAGCGTGCTCGGCGTGTGGGCAGCCGAGTTGGGATTGGCGGAGGAGGACTATAAAGGAGGAGAGAGACGGCATGCACCAGGAACATCTAAGGGAACACCTGTGCAGCCCCCGAGAGAGCCGGCCGGCGGTGTGCCGCTTCCCTGCGGAAGTGGGGAATGTGGCAGGGGGAACCGCCCTTCCACGGAGGTGGAAGGGACAGTAGCCAACCCGGGAAGAACCAGCAGCAAACCCGGGGAGGGCCGAGCAGACGAAAGAACAGCGCAGGGTCCTGTGTCGTTCCTCCACGAAGAGGGGGAGCGACATTTCATTCGGTCACACGAGTAGATACATTCAGTAGATTTGCTTTCAGCATGTTTTACCAATTTCAACTTTCACCGATCGTCATGTATCAAATACATCAATACAGAAAAAGTATTTCTTTAATGACACTTTGGTAATGCCTGGAGCGTTGCACTTCAGTATGAGAATTTTCACCTTTCCCTTCTCAAACACAAAGAGCCTACACATCCAAGCCACTCCCACAGTGGCGATCCACTTCTGCGGCTGGACTGGCCACACGTTACCAGGCACCATCCTTCCCAGCCTGGGCGTCTGTGCAGTGTCGGGGGATTTGTGAACAGGAACCTGATAGAGGCGTGAGGATAACACCCCTCACTGAGTGGGAAAGTCCAGGTAAGAATCAAGAATGCACCCTCAAGCCAACGCACATTTCCTGTAGCAGTCACAGAATCAGATCATCCAGAACATGAGTACGCGGGACAGCCTCTGACCGTTCACGGGTCAACTGCGTCTGCCCTGCCTGATCACCCTTGGGGGTATCGGAGCTGTAGAACCAGAGCTCCCTGTGTTTCCCAAACCGGATCTGCGGATGTTCTCCGTGGACCCTCACCAGCCGGGGTTTGGGCTGTGGTTATAGCACCAGTGGAGGACCACCCAGAAACAACCAGTCACATGAGGTGAGTGATGTCTGAGCCTGGCTTCCTGCTCAAACCTTAAACGTGTGGCCACCAGGAAATGGAAGAAATAACTGTTTGTTTTGGGGATGGTCTCTTCTCTGCCCGACGACGCCATCCTGATTCTCAGAGTCACGCTCTCCTTGGGGAACACAGTTAATTCTCTCTCAGGAAGTCCTCCAAGCATCTCTCACCATGCAGTCCTTTTGGACCAGGTCAACTCCTGATTGATGGCTAACAGAAGGCAAGTACAATTCCTTTATCCTTTATGCTGTGATGTAAGAACCCTGGAGAATATTCAGAAACAGGCCCTCCTGGACTCAACTAGACACGTGCATACAGCCAGAAGGTAGGAACAACCCAAAAGGTGACCAGCAGATGGATGGATAAACAAAACGTGGTGCACACACACACACTGGAATATTACTCAGCCATTACAAGGAAGGAACCTGTGACTCATGCTTCAACATGCATGAACTTGGAGGACTTTATGCTAATGCAGTAAGCCATACACAAAAAGAAAAATACTGTACAATTTTATTTATCTGAAAGCACCTAAAGTGGTCAAATTCATAGACATAAAAATGGCAGGTCTAGAGAGAGAAGGGGGGTAGGGAATTGTTGTTTAATGGATATGGAGATTCAGTTTTGCAAGAGGAAAGGAGTTCCAGAGATGCATGAAGATGATGGTTGCAGAACAACTGAATGGTACACTTAAAAATCGGTGAGACAGGCCGTAGCTGTGGCACAGTGCGTTAATCCTCCGCCTGCAGCACTGGCATCCCATATGGGCACTGGTTCTAGTCTTGGCTGCTCCTCTTCCAATCCAGCTCTCTGCTGGAAAAAGCAGTAGAAGATGGCCCAAGTGCTTGGGCCCCTGTACCCCATGGGAGATTGGAAAGAAGCTCCTGGCTCCTGGCTTCTGATCAGCACAGCTCCTGCTATTGCAGCCATCTGGGGAGTGAACCAGCAGATGGAAGACTTTTCTCTCTGTTTTTCCTTCTCACTGTCTGTAACTCTACCTCTCAAATAAATGAATAAAATCTTTTTTTTTTTTTTAAAAAGGGTAAGATCATGTGTTCTATGCATTACATTTTTTTAATTTTAATTAAAATCTTTATTTTAAATGACAGTGTCTGTTGTACATATTTTACAATTTATGAAACAATGTAATGTACCAAAACTACTGAATTTACACATGAAATGGGCAATTTATACAGTTGGTGAATTGATATCTCAATAAAGTTGCTTTTAAGACAGAAGCGACAAATTCTCATTAAATTCAATTAACTGACAAAAGAAGTCTCCCACAGAGATAAGGCCATACTTAATGATGTGACACCCACAAGAAGGGAGCCCACGACAGAAGACTAGAATCAGACTGGCCACATAGCTCCTCTCCACGTGGCCCCCCATCCACTCCTAGTTCTACAGGCGATTATTTATACTAGACTGCTAGTTCATTAGTGTCTTACGGTATTACCACCTTGAATCTCTACCCAAGTTCAAGCGGAAACCACAGAGCCAATGCAAGTGACCCAGGATGCTGTTCTCTGCACAGAACTTTGAATCTCGATCAAGCTGAGATCTTGCCATTGTCACTGAGGTCTCCAGATCATTGTCACAAAGGTTGTGGGTGCAGGAAGCTCCCGGGGCCACAGCATGTCAATCAACCACGAAGCTGCTCTTCCCAGCGGGAACTGGCAGGAGCGGAATCATCAGGCGTCCATCTCCTCCCTGGAAACACCTGTTGGGCTTCTCTGGCATCCTCTTCCGAGAACTTCCCAGTGCCACAAGTCTGTCTTCCAGTATTTCCACACCCAAGTATATAACAGACACAATGATACCCTAAATCTCACTGGATAGGAAAGTGGCCAGGAGATGAAGGCTCCATGACACCACAGGAAAATGCAAGAGTAAAATAAGGTTGTGTTCAAAGTCAACTCATCACCTGCTGGCCTTGGGGCCCAGCCTAGCACCTACCCCAGTACGGGACAGGAGTCGGACCTCTACCTCCTTGTCCACGGTCCAGCCCTGAAATGCATGGAAGTATCTGTCTGTGGAATACAGTAGTGTGAATTCTATGGACTTGCACTTAGGTCGAAAGAATAATGACAGCATCCCTGGAAAAGGGAAACTGGATCCCTGATTTGCAAAATAAATTTCTGGCTGGCAGACATGATTGAGAAGAGAAGGAAAGAATACAACTTGCACACAGGACTGTGAGGACATGGCAGCCACTGCCAGGCACTGGGACACTTGGATGTGCTGCCAGGGGGTGGTGGTGACAGTAGGGGGACAAGGAGAGCAGTGGCCACTTCACTAAGTTCCTACTACACTGCAGGCACCAATCGAGAAATGTGTCCACATGAGGTCTGGGAGGTGGCAAGTCTGGAAGTGTCCAAAGCTGGTGTGAATCATTATAGGATGAAGAGTTAAATATTTTGAGTAAACATTGTATGTGGGTTCTATTTCAGCCAAACACTAATCAATACCAATCATTAAAATGACAAGAGGCAACTTGCCCACTTCTTTACAACTGGGATTTTCCTCAAGGGGGGCAGATTTGAATTTCAAGAATACTGGCACCGATTTCTCATGCCTAGCAAATATTAAAGAATAGGTTAGACACTACATATGTGAATGATAAAACTACATTCTCACAAATTCCAATGTCAAACTTCAACCCAACCATGACTCCAAAACCATGATCCATGCTAGACTAAAAGATACACCACCTCTTCCATGTAGTCCAAAAACTTGTCATTGTTACTGTTCTTCAAATTAACACTAATTTTTAAAGATATTTTGTGAAACACATGAAAATTTCACATGTGCAACTAGACTTTATATAAATGAATTTATTTTACTTTTAGCAACAAAGTCTTTGTGCCTAATTTTAAAATCAAACCATACCACAAGGATGACCATCAAAACCAGCCTTCCCTCCTCCCAATCTGGAGTCCCCGTGACTAAAGATAATCATTTCCAACTTTTTCAAATGTTTCTTTCAGTATTTATTGTCATATTTTACCATTCTTCATTACTTTTATCCACTTAAAATATCTGGCATTTTCTAACCTTCTATACATCCCCAATACCATATACACAAAAATTGTCATAGTTTGGGATTATAATGATACTTAGTATTTATATTAGTATTTATATTATATTACCTATCTAAATAGTGTTCATGAACTGAGCTCACTAGTACAGTACAGTTATGTCTTTTCTTGTACATCCTTTTTGTTTTCCTTGTTGCTGTTTCGTGTGCTTGATTTCTTTGTGTATAGCACTAATTTTCTCCATATTCTAATATAGAACTAGAAAACTCATGTCATCACAGCTAAACACAAGCAGGTGATCTTCTTGAGTCACTGCTTTGCCCTTTCCTTAGATCCTCGTCTCTTCTCCAGGCTCCCGTCCCATCCAGCAAGGTTGTTGACACCCATGTGTCACCTTCAAAGTTCTTTTCCTTCCTGCGATATTTAATCTCAGGTATCAACCTTACTGGACAATGAGAGGACCAGGTAGCTGGCACAGCACTATTTCTGGGTGTGTCTGTGTGAATGATTCTGGAAGAAACTCGCATTTGAATGAATCAGTGACCTGAGCAAGGAAAATTTGCCTTCACCCATGAGAAAAGCGCCTTCCAACCAGCCGAGGACCTGGACAGACCACAAAGGCAGAGGAAGGAAGAGTTCTTCTCTCCGCCCCCCGCCGTCCCCCTCTCTTTCTCTCTCTCTTGAGCTGGGCTACCCTGTTTCCCCTGCCTGTGGACATCAGAATATTCCAGGCTCTCAGGCTTCAGATGCCAGGACCTGCAGCAGCCGCCTCCCACTCCCCAGGCCTTTGGATCTGGACTACACCACCATCCAGGGTTCTCAGACCCTTCAGGGAACGTCCTCTCTGTCCCCTATTGCCTGCATGTGTGCTTGGCTTATTCTCTCATTCTGGCCAGTTTTTGAAACCTTACAGATCTGCCTGAAAATACCCTAAGTCCATCAACGTCCCCTTAGTTGCCAAGGTGCAAGGACTTCCCCAGGCACAGCTCTATTTCTCCCAGGCTTCACTGTGCTGTCGGGAAGTCAGAGACGCCACTCTTGAGCCTTTGCAAGTGACCTACTTACGTTCTCTCTTAAAAGTTTAGGAAAAATCCATTTTGATGCACAGACTGCATCAGCTGTGTCTTGAGTTGCTCTTGTTTGCACTGACTGTGCTATGCCCTTTCCGTCCCGCCCTTTATTCTAGAAACGTCTTCTGTAACATCCTTCTGCCATTTTCTCCCTGCAATTTCTCTGTTCTCTTTCTGAACTGCTTACTGATCAGGTCTTGGCCTTTCATCTCCCCCTCTCCCACTCATGTTTTCCCTTTCTACCTTTTCAGTCTATTTTGGGGATAATTTCATCAACATTCCACTCTTCCATGAATTATTTTAAGATTTGTTCATTCATCTGAAAGAGAGAGAGCAAGCAAGGGAGTGTGAGAGAGAGAGAATCTTCAACCTGCTGGCTCACTCTTCAAATGTCTGCAACAGCCAGGGCTGGGCCAGATCACAGCCTGGAGACAGACACTCCATCTGGGTCTCCCATGTGGGTGCTGGGGCCCAAGTACTTGGGCCACCTTCTGCTGCTTTTCCAGCTGCACTAGCAGGAAGCTGGATCGAACACAGAGCAGGGCCATCACTGTGGCACAGTAGGTTAAAGCCCTGGCCTGAAGCACTGGCATCCCATGTGGGTGCCGGTTCTAGTCCCGGCTGCTCCACTTTTGATCCAGTTCTCTGCTATGGCCTGGGAAAGCAGTGGAAAATAGCCTAAATCCTTGGGCCTCTGCACCCTCGTGGGAGACCCGGAAGAAGCTCCTGGCTCCTGGCTGTAGCAGCCATTTGGGGAGTGAACCAGCAGATGAAAGACTCTCTGTCTCTACCTCTTTCTATAACTCTTTCAAATAAATAAAATTAAAAATTAAAAAGTGTCGCACCCCCTCTTCGTGGAGGAACGACACAGGACTCTGCGCTGTTCTTTTGTCTGCTCGGCCCTCCCCGGGTTTGCTGCTGGTTCTTCCCGGGTTGGCTACCGACCCTTCCACCTCCGTGGAAGGGCGGTTCCCCCTGGCCACTTTCCCCACTTCCGCAGGGGAGCGGCACTCCGCCGGCCGGCTCTCTCGGGGGCTGCACAGGTGTTCCTCAGGTGGATGTTCCCCTTAGATGTTCCTGGTGCATGCCGTCTCTCTCCTCCTTTATAGTCCTCTTCCACCAATCCCAACTCTGCTACCCACACGCCGAGTACGCTGCTCTCCTCCAATCAGGAGCAGGTCCCACAGTTTATTGGTTGAACTGGAGGCAGCTGTGTAGAAGCTGTTTCCCTTCTCAGCGCCATATTGTGGGAAAGCAGATGCATAGAATAAGTCTTAATTCCAGTAACTTAGTCTAGTCCGAGTTGCTCCCAGTTGCTCCCCACAAAAAGAAAAAAAGAAAGCAGAGTAGCCAGGACTTGAACCGGCATTTAGTGAATTTTCAGTTTCTACTGTCAGGTTTTAGTTTCCAGTCCCTCTCTCATGGATGCAACATCATCTCTAATCTCTCAAAGATATCAATGAGAGGTTCCTGAATGATTCTTCCTCCCTGACATTTCCCACTCTCTCTGACATTCCTTTCCTTCGTATTTGCTCTGGGCTCATTTATCCATGCTGGAGACAGTCTTTAATTGTGTGATACTGTGAGATCTACACGAGTGAGCTCATGTGGCAGGATTGGGTGGGGGCCCAGCCATTTAACAAGAGGCCTTCCAATATCTCTCTGAATGCCCAGCTTCCCAGCAAAGAATCCTCCCATTGTGCAAATCCTCTCTGGTCCCATTTCTCTCTAGAAAACAGCCCAGCCACTTGGGGTGGAATGGGTCTGAGGACTCCTCGCTTGGACTCCCCCTCACCCCCATCACCAGCCTTCAGCCTCACCCTGAGTACCTGTGTTCTGGCACAACTGCGATTCCAGGTCTGCAGCACAAGCTCAACCCCTCAGGTTGGCGCCCTCCCCTGTGTGCACCTGACTCTCAGAGGCCACGCCCCTGCCCACGCACTTCCACTTGCCCACTCCCTTCCGATCTCAAAACACTGCTGATGTCCCGCACCCATCAAGCTTCGTATCTCTTCTCCTTTGTCCAAACAGAGTTGTGTATTTTAATTTCTCTATTTTTATCATGCAGAGCAGTATCAGGAGGAAGCAGAGATCTACAACTGTATTCAAATTAGCATACACAACCATCACTTCAAATATATGTTTATCATGGAGACACATGAGGTTAGCAGTCTTAGTCAGACAACTCTGTAGGACAGAGGGGCACCCTGGTGGGTTAAGCTAGCATCTGGGCATGCCCTGTAGAGGTCAGGATGCTCGATTTTTGAGTCTGTAATTCAGATGGGATACAAGGCAGTCATTGGGACTTGGAGACTGGCTTATGAGAAAGAGCTAAGCAAACATATTCACTTATACAATGGGGCAAAGGCAGAGAGAGTATTTAACAACAGCCATGAGGCAGGGGAAGAGATGGTGCAACCAGCCCCTCCGTTTCCACTTCAAACGGAATAAGAAAACGGACTTAAGACACAGCATAAGGAAGACTTGGCTGCCAGTGAGGGACATTAAATATTAGCAGGAGAGGGGGCAGTTTTCTCCTCTGGAATTACAGCGAAAGTGACGAGGACATGGGCTGCTCTTCAAGGAGAATGCTGTACAATGGCACCCCAAAGCCCTGCTGGCTGTGTTTCTCTGCCAGCAGTCCTGCGTACAGAAACCACCCCTATGCCAAGCTGCTTTGTCTTTTTGCTAATAGCACCATTCTTCTACCAGTAAGAAACATTATTCTGACAGTGAATTCAGTTCAATTTGAACATTCATACTTGCACATTCGAGTTAACTTTTCAAGGAAATGAAAGGTGGGCTTTCTATCCAGTAAAAGGGGGGGCTGCATTCAAAATGCTGATGGCCCTTCAATCCTGAGCCCAAACAGCATGACTGAGGTTTTACATGTCTCTCTGCAACGAGCTGCACTTTAAAGAAGTTTGCCTTTCTCATGTGAGAAGTCTCGTGAAAATAAAGTCATACTACAGCCAAGCACTGCTGTAAGATCAGAAAGCAATGTTTTTCCTCTCTCTCCTGCCTTCCTTAGTGAGCTGCAAACAGCTACGGCTTCCTTGAGCATGCAGGATCAAGGGCAGGGGGTGTGGGGCTGACCAGGGGCCCCTGGGAGGGATGAAGCTGGGGAGCATAATGCACTTGGGGCAGACAGAGGAAGCACACAGCCAGGATGCTATGGAAGCTCAAGCACATGGGGCCCGACTCTGGCCGCACGCTTGCTGTTTGTGTCGTGGTTAAACAAACCCAGATTTATGTCTATTTGTTTTCAGTACAGAAATTTGAGGCTGACCTCATACCACATGCAAGAATCAATTCCAGGTAGGCTACAGACTGAATGTGTGAGACAGAAAGAGGGCTTTGGTGGGGGGAGGGGAGGGGTAGATAGGTAAGGTACTATCTTGATCTCAGGCTAGGAAAAGATTCCTTAAACAAGACTGCAAAAGCGCTGGCCCCAAACACCGACCTACTGGACTCTTGTTTTTAAAAGATGTCCTCAGGGAAGTGAAAGGCCAGTTGGAAGGACAGAAGCCTCCCCTCCCTGCCATGTGGGTGCCCCTCACAGGGAAAGGCCTCTCTGGGCCAGCATTTAGGAGCCCCCATGCATGAGGGCGCCCCCTCCCCTGCCCTGCCAGGCTCCCCTCCAGCAAAAGCAAAGCTCGGCCATCTGAAAGCCCCAGCCGCTCACTCACTGCCTGACAGCTTTTCCACTGCTCCTCCATTATGCGTGAGCAGACACCCACGGATGGCTAACGCAGCAGCACAAAACAGCAAAATCAAGACAACTAAATGGGACCTCAATAGTAATCCACAGTTCAGGGAAAATTAGAAAGGAAGCTTTAAAAATGTAATTATTATTCTCAAAAGCTAAGAAAATATTGTATTCATAAAATAATCACAAAGGGTTATGGGGGGTGAAATCATAGAACAAGAAAGAAAAATGGAACATACGCACAGATGCGAGTACAAACACACTCAAGAATTTAAAATCAAGAAAGCTTAAAAAAATAAAGCAGAAGAAATCTTCCAGAGTACAGAAAAAGAAAACACAGTCCTCTAGAACGTCATTTCCAGTTCAGCCACTGCCCAGTATCTAAAAGGAGCCACAGAAAGATGTGAAAAGAGAGAATGATAAAATAGTAATGGTAAGAGAATGAGGGGAAATAAAAGGAACACTATGGAACTCAGCAGGAGGAAATTCTAACCAGTGAGAGAGAGGATCCTACAGGTTTCCAATCAGTGAGCAAGAATCACCTGGCAAGGAAGGAGAGACTCACCATCAGCCACACCAGATGCTAACAGAGTGGACAATGTCTTCAAGGCTGCTGAGATAAAACACCCTGATGGATGTGTCAGGTAAACCTTACCGGTGTTGGTGACTGGACAGAGCAGATCGGGGCTGTGGGAGAGATGTTTGAGAGGGAAGAGTCAAGATACTCCCCCTGGAAGCCAAGAGTGCAGCGAGGCTGTCTGTGGGTAACGGTGCAAGATGTAAAACACAACTGTACTATTTACTTACGTTGCCGAAATAGGGGAACTAAAAATTACACAACCATGTTGGGTAAAGGTGGAAGGAGTGATGGAAGAGTGCAGCAGGAAACCTGCGGACACTGCTTGAAATCGACAGGTCAAGAAATAAAGAGTGCAAACACAGGACTCAGAGACAGGATGATGACTCACAGAGAAAGCAGTTACAGGAGTTAAACGTGGTTCCCCCTGGCAGGAAGGAATGGGGGTAGGGCAGGGTGAGACACAGAAAATACCACTTGTCATTACACGCTGTTCTGCACTCTTTAACTTATTAACCATGGGCATGAGTTACCTGCACAAAATATTGGAAATGAACTTTCTTATACAACACGTTTAAATCAAGGACTGCTCCTTGATTTGCCGCTGCACAACTCAAAAGCTTAAGGGAGGGGTCTGGGCAGGAGATGACAATCGCATAGTGAGAACCAGGACTGAGGGTGAGACTGCCTAGGAAGAGACCTGGGGGGTGAAAGGAGGGAGCCACGGACGAGAAGCTAGGAAGCGTCAGTGCTGAAGGGAAGGTGAGGGGCCAGCACTGTGGCATAACAGGTAAAGCCACTGCCTGCAGCGCAAGCATCCCATATGGGCACCAGTTCAAGTCCCGGCTGCTCCACTTCTGATCCAGCTCTCTGCTATGGCCTGGGAAAGCAGTAGAAGATGGCCCAAGTGCTTGGGCCCCTGCACCCGCGGGGGAGACCCAGAAGAAGCTCCTGGCTCCTGGCTTCGGATAGGCACAGCTTAGGATACTGCAGCCAATTGGGGAGTGAACCAGGGGATGAAAGACCTCTCTCTCTGCCTCTGCCTCTCTGTAACTCTGCCTTTCAAATAAATAATCTTTTTTTTCTAAGGGGAAGGTGAGTCCTGTGAAAGGGAAGGAGGCATGCTGGCTGTCACTGAAGCTATTGGAGTCGAGTCTGAAAAAGCAAAGAAACTATACTCTTGGATGCCACAGGCAGGCTCTCGGAAGCCCCAACTTTTCACAATTTCATGCTGCCGTGAAACTATCTGTCCCAAGCATTTGGAATCTATCCAACACCCTGAAGCACAATCCCCAACACAGCTAATAATAATAATAATAATAATAAAGTCAAGACCTTGACAGTGGCCCAACTGGAAACACCTGTGACTATTCAAATACATCTCTGTGTTGCCAACATTTAGGGCTCCCAACTATTACATAGAGCCCTCAGGAAGTTCAAAGAGGATGTGTGTGAGGAAGAAACAAAAATGCATGGATTTCGAAACTTTTTTTTGCATCAAAATAAATATATCTTTTAATTGCATTTTCCAGTTTTTGAGGTCTCCTTGTACAGTGTTAGACCTGACTGAGCAGATTGCAAGGAGGCCAAACTGCAAAGGAACTAGGAAGCTTTGCCTCTACCATATTCACTGACAAAATGAAATCCCCATATTCCTCGCAGGCACTGCCTAAGAACATGGGATGTCGGTTTGCTGGGAAGCATTCAACCTGGCGCATAAGCTACTAAAAATGCAACTCTGCAGAAACACACCAACTCTGCACATTCATCCCCTAGGTAACGCAGCAGTGGGGAGAGTCACAGAGAAGGAAGTTAAAAAAAAATGCGTCTTCCTTTTGCCTCCAGGGTCTCATTTTACAAACAGCCATCTGGAATGCATATTCCCTGGTGTGTTCCCCCCACCCCCACCCCGCAAAGATTAGCACAACAACAACTCATAACATCCTACATGAACACAGGGCATGTTCACAGCTCTTGTTCCTGAATAAGACCCTAGTTTAATGTGCGACTGCTTTGTTTTAGAGAGGAGAAAGATGAACGACAATCAGAACCAAGGAAGGCCAATGGACTTGCCTTTGGCATCAATGCAGAGTCAATATCCATTGTCACAGCACCCCAGCAACAGCGAATGCCGACCAATGGTGGTGTTCCGGAGTCGATTTCAGGAGCTGGCACAATCAGAACTCAGCATTGTTAGGACTGTTCTGTATGCAAGCTTCTAGCTGCTGCAAGCAGACACAAGCTCATAGATTCTCTCTCTCTCTCTGTCTCTGTCTTTTCTCCCCAGGATAATTTCTTTAGGGCCAACACCAGAGCTATCATAGCCATATCAATGTATCACCTTGAAGCAAATCTGAAGTCAAAAAGATTTAGCGATTTTCAGGTCAAGGCAGAGATTAAAGGAAAACATTGGGAAGTTCCCAGATGCAAGCTAAAATTGAACCATCTGCAGACACTGAAAGTAAATTAGATACAAAGTTAGTGACACCACACCTGAGGGCAGGTGCGCTGTAAACAAGCCACACCTGCAGGCGGAAGGCTCCCCTGCCGAGCCAATGGTCTTAAACCTGGACTTGAACAGCCTTCTGAGAGGAAAAGCGAAATTAAATCCTGGCAAACTAGTCTCACACGGGGTGCTGAGGGGGAAGGGAACAGTGTAACTGCTGGGGTGCCTGGAGTTCCCCTCAAGCCTCACACCTGATTCCCCTGCAAACCCTGCTGCTCCTGCCTTTCCCACACACAAGAGGCTTTCAACACATTCACGGGAAATGTGTCCTCGGAAAAGCCCATGCATGGATCTCAAGATGTTTTTTCACTGAAACAGACTTATCTTTTAATTCTATTTTTCCATGAACTTTTTGAAGTAACCTTGTATTTTACATTGTTTACATCATTATTTTACCAAATTTTTACTTAAAACACTTGTCTTTCGCTTCCAAGAGTGAAAACTATTTTTGGAAAATACACTGCTCAATATGACTGACTCACCACTCACAGTGTTAATGCCATGGGTTATCCAAAATAAGAAACATTTTTTTTCCACAGTGACATTTAATTTAGAGGCTGAAATGGAATACTGAACAAATTTTTAATCTGGTTATCTTAAAAACTGTTTCACCAACAGTCTTAGGAAGATATTTTGGAAAAAAGAATCTTTTTTCCATGAAACAATTTATATAAAGGAATTCTCAGTGTTAGCAAAACTGAAAACATTCTAAACGTGATTTGAATTTCTTTAAAGGAAGATAGTTTCCAAATATTTAATATTTCCTGGACTGCATGCCTGGATAAATCATTCTATTTCAAAGCTTAAGTTTAACTTAATTTTTATTCCTCAGAGAGCTGCAGAATGAAGTGAAATATTTCAACGCCTAATTTAACAACAAAGATGGCATGAGAAAGGAAAATTGCAAACCAATTTCGCTCATGAACACAGATACAGAAGAACCCTCCCCGAAACTCTGGCAACCAGAATCCGGATACCATCATCATGACCACAACGATGCTCTCAGATACTGAGTTGGTTTGAACATGTCAAAAGCAGGCATTTCTCACACACACAGTCTACATCAGGAAAATCATATACTCATCTCAACAAATGTAGAAAGCACATTTGCGAAAATGAAATACTCAGGATATGAAATCCTTAGAAAAGTAGGGATAGAAGGTCACTTCTTTCCCTGCTATTAGCTTAACCACTAAAACTAACAAAAATACACAACAGCAAAGCATCCTGCATGGTTAAATGCTGAAAATTTCCCTTGCAAATCAGAAGCAAGAGAAAGATGCTCACTGGTCACCATCAGTCAAGTCCATTCAGTGTGAGCCCGGTGCCTGACCAGAGACTGAGGCACAAGAACCTGGGTAACATGCAGCACTACTCACAGCAAGATGACTGTACTCACAGAATATGCAAGCTACTCACAGATGAGGCTGTTAGAACAGGAGAGTCTGGCAATGTAGAAAAATCACTTAGCAAAGTGATTTAGCAACCAACTGAATAACAAACAGAAAATTAAATCCTAAAAATAATACCATTGGCAACAGGATCTAAAAATAGGAAGTGCCGAGCAAGAAATCTCACAAAAGATATGCAAAGTCTCTGGGGGAGGGGGAATAAACAAAAATTGCACTAAGACATTTAAAAGGGCTTAAATGAAGAGACTCAGTGTTGTGAAGAAGTCAGTTCTCTCATACAGAGATGCACTTACAGATACAATGCAATCCCAATCAAAATTCCAGAAGTTTATTTGGGGGGTGCAGAACTTACCTAAGTCACATCTCACTGGATGAACAAGAACGTCGGATACTAAGATTCATTAAAAAAGACACAGCTAACTAAGCATGGAACAGACCAGAACCCTCAGAAGCAGACCCACGCGTATAAGAACACGTGATGACGGGCCAGTCTTCAATAACTGGAGCTGGGATCACAGCCAGACACAAGAAAATTAATTCAGCGTTTTCCCTCATATCACACAAGAATTAATTTTGGATGGACTTTACACCTAGATATCATTAAAGGCTAAACTCTAAGCCAAGGGGATTTAAATAGGAGACATCATTATATCATCAGGATAGCCATGTATTACTTATAGAATGCACAAAAAAGCACCCCCTCCCCTTAAAGAAAAAGGTGGGTAAATGTAACTCCATCAAAGTTAATACTTTTCCTGTTCATGAAGAGGCACCACGGGAGAGTTAAGGAGGCAAAGCCACAGAGGGAGACACACTCAGCTGACAGGAGAGCAGGATCCAGGATGCCTGAGAATTCTGCAAAGGACGAAAGTGAAAGACAACACAACAGCATGCGAGACCACTTCACACAGCAGGAAAGCCACACAGAAAAGCGGCCAGCCACCCAGCAAACAGAAACGCCAAAGAAATCACAGACAGGTAAGAATCTCTACACAGCAGACAGGTAACAATCTCTACACAGCAGAGACACACTGGGTGCTGGTAAGGACTTCCGACTGCTTTGGAACACAGTGGTGGTGAAGAGATGCATGCCGTGAGAGTCAGAAACCGCCCCTGCAGGCTCAGAGACCTGCACTCCGGTGTGCTGTGGACACGGGCCTGAGAGATGCTCCTGCATCATTTCAATGCTGTGAACGATTAACCCTAAGGTGGATACACACATGTCATATTCTCACTCAATGGGAGACCAAAAGACAGCAAAATCTAACATTCTACTCACTGTAGAATGAAGAAAAGAGACACAAGAGAACACATATAGTCTGACTGCACTATTCTACAGTCCGCACCACTTGGTGTTTGGATGTTTCAGTCAACAATGGACCACATATACAACAGTGCTCCCATAAAATTCTAGGATGGACCTGAAAAGTCTCTATCAGCTAGCAATGCCACACGCTGTCATAATGCTGTAGTGTGATGCGTTACTCACCTGTTTGTGATGTAAACACACTTACTGCATTGCCACTTACACAAAAGCGTAACCGTACAATTACATACAGTACATAGTATTTGGTAATAATGGACAACCATATTAGTGCTTTATATATTTACTGTACTTTTAATTGTCCATCTACTCATTTAAAAAAGTGAGAGAGCAGACTTTTAGCCTAGCAGTTCCGTAGTCCCTGTGCCGTGTCCCGGCTCCATCTCCTGACTCCAGCTTCCTGCTAACATAGGCTTTGGGAGGCAGAGGTGAAGCCTCAAGTTCTTGGGATCCTGCCACCCTCGTGGGAGGCCTGGGTTGTTCCCTGCTCCATCCACGCCCCGTCTCTGCCTCTATGGGCACATGCATCTGGGAAAGGAACCAGCAGCTGGGAGCTGTGGTCTGTCTCTCTCAGCCTCTCAAATAACAACTGTTAAACAAAACTGACTGTAATATGCAGTATGCAGCAATGTGCAGTGTTGTATTAGCCCCTGCCTCACGCATCTCCGTTGCCACATCTCTTGGCTGTATCTAGAAGCCGTGCCAGGCGACTGACCTACATCACCTAGGTCTGGGTGATTCACTGTAGGGGGTCCCACAGCAATGCAATCATCTAATGCCACATTTCTCAATGTGCATCCCAACTGCGGGTGATGTGCGACTGTAATTCTAAACCAAACAAACCTGAGTGGTATTAGATATTCAAGGGTGGTGAGATTCCTTTTAAAGCAGACACCTGGGCTCCTGGGAAGTAGAGGTGTGGTTGTCTGCAGGAGAGGGGGGGAGCGTGGCCAACAGGGACAGCTGCACAGCCCAGCAACATCTGGCCACGTTCTGGATTGTAAAGGTGCCTGCTTTCTAATTACCCACTTACAGTTTCTGGGCTGTCTTGTACTTATGCGGTATTTTCTAATAATAACGACAAAACAGAGGTGCAAACTTCAGAGCTTGACTTGACACTATTAGATAAATGCTTCATTCCCATAAACAAGCCCAGTAATGTAAGAGCATGAGAAACAGACTGAAAAATAACAGCAGAGGCCACTCCCTATGTACCAGCGGATTTCAAAAAGTTTGTGGAAAATGAAATTAAAAGATTATTTTGCTGCAGAGGCATTTTGAAACCCACTCCCAGTGTTTTCATCACGTGTATTCCAGCTTGAACTTCTGGAAGATCCCCGAGGGATTCCCACTCAGCCTCCACCCCATCCCAGAGCGGAAGCACTGAAAGTTCCAGCCTGAGGGCAGCCGTAATTGGCGGAAGAAACGCTCCCATCGGCGGCGCTGCAGACGGTCTACGGCTTCGGGAGTTTGCCTAAACCTCACCTTCCTTCTCAGGGCAGAGCCATCACCAAGGGACCAGGGAGCGTGAAGGGAAGGCTCTGCACCCCCTGGCCTCCTACGGGAGACATGGGGGGGGGGGCAAATGCAAAAGGAGCCCGCAGTGAAGCTGTGTCTCCACCGTGAGCCAGGGAGGCTGGTGCAGGCAGAGGCTGCAGAGAAGGGACCAGAGGCCCAGAGCAGAGGTGGGGCGGGGCCCAGCAGGATGGGATGGGGGAGCCCCCAGTCCAGCATGGCAAATGACATGATTAATTTAGTGATCCTCAGAAGAGGACAGGATGGGCTCTCTGGACCCTAGGAGCAGTCCCAGGTGAGGCAGGAGGGCAGGAAGCCACGTGACCACAGAGACAGAGACTGCTGTAATGTGGCCTGCACTGCCAGAAGCGAGGACTGGACCCTCTCCTAGAGCAGACAGGGTGCTGGCACCTTGAATCTGGATCTGCAGCCTCCAGAAGCAGCACAGAGCAAGTGTCTGTTGTTTCAAGTCTTTCCGGTTATGGTCATTGTCACAACAGCCACAGGAAACTGATGTCCACTGGACAGGTTACTTCTTGCATGCTAGATACTGTGAAAAACATAGCACAGAAGGCTTTAAAGCTATCAAAAATGGTTTGATTTCAGAGAAAAAAAATGTCCTGAATATTTACATTCTAAGTGCTGGCCTACTGACATAGTATGTTAAGCCTCTGCCTGAGGCACCAGCAACCCATATGGGCGCCGGTTCAAGTCCCAGCTGCTCCACTTCGGATCCAGCTCTCTGCTGTGGCCTGGGAAAGCAGTGGAAGATGACCCAGTCCTTGGGCCCCTGCACCCACGTGGGAGTGAACCAGCAGAGGGAAGATCTCTCTTTGTGTCTTTCCCTCTCTCTGTCTGCAACTCTGCCTCTCAAATAAACAATCTTTTTAAAAAATTACATTCTAGGCTGGCGCAGTGGCTCACTAGGCTAATCCTCTGGCTGTGGTGCTGGCATGCCGAGTTCTAGTCCCAGTCAGGGCGCCGGATTCTGTCCCGGTTGCCCCTCTTCCAGGCCAGCTCTCTGCTGTGGCCTGGGAGGGCAGTGGAGGATGGTCCAGGTGCTTGGGTCCTGCACCCCATGGGAGACCAGGAGAAGCACCTGGCTCCTGGCTTCGGATCAGCGTGGTGCACCCGCCACAGTGCGCTGGCCGCAGCAGCCACTGCGGAGTGAACCAACGGCAAAGGAAGACCTTTCTCTCAGTCTCTCTCTCTCTCACTGTCCACTCTGCCTGTCAAAAAAAAAAAAAAAAAAATTACATTCTAAATAAGTACTTACCAAGTCCCAGAAATGAACTTAATGGGAGATGAGCAAAAGCTATACTAGAAAAATAATACAAATTTATTGATTTTTTTTAAATGATAGTATCTATTTGAGAGCCAGAAAAAGAGACAGGCAGACAGAGATCCCCAAATGTCCTCAATAACTGAGGCTTGGCTAGAGCCAGAGTTAGGAGCTTCTAACACAATCCAGGTTGTGGGGAGCAACTCGGACTAGACTAAGTTACTGGAATTAAGACTTATTCTATGCATCTGCTCTCCCACAATATGGCGCTGGGAGAGGAGTAAACAACTTCTACACAGCTGCCTCCAGTTCGACCAATAACCTCCAGGAGCTGATCCTGCTCCTGATTGGAGGAGAGCAGCGTACTCGGTGTGTGGGTAGCAGAGTTGAGATTGGTGGAAGAGGACTATAAAGGAGGAGAGAGACACCACGCACCAGGAACATCCGGATAACATCTGAGCAACCCCCGAGAGAGCCGGCTGGAGGTGTGCCACTCCCCCGTGGAAGTGGGGAAAGTGGCAGGGGGAGCCGCCCTTCCACGGAGGTGGAAGGGATCGACAGCAAACCCGGGAAGGGCCGAGCAGACAAAAGAACAGTACAGGGTCTAGTGTCGTTCCTCCGTGAAGAGGGGGAGCGACACAGGTCTCCCACATGGATGGCAGGAACCCAATTACTTGAGCCATCACCACTGCCTCCCAGGGCCTGCACTAGCAGTAGGCTGGAGTAAGGAGTTATAGCAGGGTATTGAATCCAGGCACTTCTTAAAAAAAAAGGATGTATTTATTTAATTGGAAGGCAGAGTTACAGAGAGGCAGAAGCAGGGAGAGAAGGAGATAGAGAGAGAAGGAGAGGGAGAGGGACAGGGAGAGAGAGAGAGGGAGAGAGAGAGAGATCTCCTATCCGCTGGTTCACTCTCTATATTGCCACAATGGCCAGAGCTGTGTCGATCTGAAGCCAGCAGCCAGGAGCTTCCTCCAGGTCTCTCACGTGGGTGCAAGGGCCCAAGGACTTGGACCATCTTCCACTGCTTTCCCAGGACATAGCAGAGAGTTGGATGGGAAGTGGAGCAACCAGGACTTGAGCCAGAGCCCATATGGAATGCCGGCACTGCAGGTGGTGGCTTACCCACTATGCCACAGCGCTGGCCCCCAATTGAATCCAGGCACTTTGATGCAGCCATTTTAAGTACACCTTTATTGAGTTTTTGAAGGTAATTCAGGTGTGTGTGTGTCTTAACAAATCACAGAAAAACTACATTACTTATCCTATCAACATCTATTCTCACTCAAACATCAGTTTTGTCCTGGAGGTATACTGATGTGTTCCCTGGGAACTCTGAGCTGGTAGAACAATGGTGATTCTGATTCTGGACTAGAATTCACATTATTATCTCATTTTTTAAGTAGGCATTGAAGAAACATTTGTATTTCCATACCAAGCACTACATTAACTGTGAAAAACAAAAATACTGAACATCTTCTAATTTTATAAAAGGATCCAGAAAAAGTGTGTTGGAATATAAGACCTAACGTAGCAGAACATAGAAAACTGCAATACATGTGAGATCATTCAGCCAACCCATCCAGACATACATCACTATCAGTCCATCCTTACACTGGCATGATTGGAAATTTCTGCCTTTTTTGCTGTTCCTCTATTATACACCTTTAAATGTAGGTGAACTAACAGCTCTTTTCATGATGGTATTTATTAAGACTTCTCAAAATTGCCCATAAGCCTGAAAACATCAAAAATGCAATCATCAATGGTGAACCCATTTGAACAAAGTCACTATGTCTCTTGGAATCCATTACTGAAAATAGTTCTGGGAGGAGGTAGCACAAATGATCCATCATCCCATTTTAACACAACTTAAATTGGCTGGGAGATCCATGCCGATACTGTAGAGGGGAGAGGTGGAGGTGGAAAACTTTCTTTTTAAAGGATTATTTATTTATTTATTTATTTATTTATTTATTTATTTATTTATTTTTGAGAGGTAGAGTTACAGACAGTGAGGGAGAGATGGAGAGAGAGGTCTTCCATCTACTGGTTCACTCCCCAAATGGCCGCAATGGCCAGAGCTGAGCCAGGAGCTTCTTCTGGGTCTCCCACGCGAGTGCAGGGGCCCAAGCACTTGGGCCATCTTCCACTGCTTTCCCAGGCCACAGCAGAGAGCTGGATCAGAAGAGGAGCAGCAGGGACTAGAACTGGTGCCTATATGGGATGCTGACACTGCAGGCAGAGGATTAACCCACTGTACCACAGTGCCGGCCCCAGAAAACTTTCAAGAAGACGGATTTGGGGTACACAGTGCTACAGTGAGCAGATGGACTGGCACAGTGAGGCAGCCTGGAAGGTCCTATGTTCACGACATGGCAGTGAGAAAGGAAGCGTGAAGAGACACAGGGGACTGGCATAATGCACAGCACAGCTTAGCCCAGGGCATGCAGAGCACGTCTCAGAAGATGTTGATCACAGGGCTTTATCACGTCCTCACTCACACTGTGATGGCCCGTTCCCTATGACACCTTTCATGCCGTATGATTAAACTCACCGAAGCAGATGTTATGCTTTGTTCTGTGATAGAGCCCAGGGCACAACACAGCACTTTGAACCCAATGGGCATTCAATAATACCACTTGATGAATTAAAGATTCATTTAAAATCTAAGTAATGGAGCTCTTGAGGCTACAAAGACTATTTTAAAATTAGAACTAGCATTTTTTTTTTTTTGGCGCTAAAAGATGGTTGTTGATAATACCAAGTATTGCCAAGGATGTGGAGCAACTGTAACTACCATAAGTTGCTGACAGTCTAAACTGATACAACCAGTTTGCAACACTGTTTATCAGTGTGTTCTACAGATAAACACAGCCCTATTCCATGAACCAGTAATTCAAGAACAGAGGTATGGACCTGAAAACATGACCAAGGATATTCAAAGGAGCTTTATTTACAATAGCCAAAAACTTGAAAAACAAAAGTAGTATGAATACTTAAATTGCAGTTTATCCATGCAATAAAATACTGCCCAGCAGCAAAAAAAGCACTACCCTTATAGGCAGCCACCTAGATCCACCTCCCAGACACCAAGAAAGCAGCCAGACACTGTTAAGTACATGCCCTCTGAATGAAGTCCACGACTTACCTCTGGGTTATCTCTAAGGGAGGGGTTAACATTCGAGGGAGGGGTGAAGAGGGAGCCTCCTTTGGTGCTAGACAGAACACATCTTGAGCCATGTGGTGAATGCAGGGGTAGATCCACACCTAAAGTTCCCTGAGCTATGCACGTAAGGTTTGTGTGCTTCACATAAATTAGACTCATTAAAAAGGCAAATAAAATACTCGCTCTTCTGCAGTGCTTAATATTTTTAACCACTTTAATTATGGGAAACCCATTTCCAGCAACATATTTTTGCTACGGGCTATGATTTGAATGTCTGAACACTTGAAAGGAGCCTGTAGCCATTCAAACACAGAATCCCACTCTACCGTTCAACACACACACAAGTCATGCTAAGTCTCCACCGTTTCTCATCAACGTTTACAAGAGGGCCCAACCAAACTGCAAACAGAAGTAGAGAGCAAGAGGCAATGCAAACATGGAAATCAGTGGCACGTCCAAGCCCACGCATTATCCCTGAGGGTTCCAGACATACAGAGACGCCCCAGACGCTGGAAGCTGCACAGGTGCTATGTGGAAGACACTCACCTGTCCTAAAGGAGCCAGCCCCTCGCTAGAGAGCTGCTGTCGGGCAGTCACAGCAGTCTAGCCCGTGAGGACCACCACTGGCCCACTGGTGTCTATATAGGCAAAGTGTAAAATAAAAGACCACTGAGGGGCCAGTGCTGTGGCACAGCGGGTAAAGCCGCCGCCTGCAGTGCCAGCATCCCATATGGGTGCTGGCTCAAGTCCTGGCTGCTCCACTTTCGATTCGGCTCTCTGCTATGGCCTGGGAAGGCAGTGGAGGATGGCCCACGAGCTTGGGCCCCTGCACCTGCGAGGGAGACCCAGAAGAAGCTCCTGGCTCCTGGCTTCGGATCAGCGCAGCTCCGGCCATTGCAGCCAATTGGGGAGTGAACCATCAGACAGAAGACCTCTCTCTCTATCTCTGCCTCTCCTTCTTTCTCTGTGTAACTCTGACTTTCAAATAAAGAAATCTTAAAACAAAACAAAACAAAACACCGAGCAGCTAAAACTCAGAGCCAGGGCGTCACAGTCAGCAGCCACCTCTTTCTCCAGGAACCAAGATCTAAGATGCCATCTGCATTAAAATGGTACTAAATGTCTTTGCAGTTATTTCAAGTATTTCAAGCAGAAAGGAGTCTTGTTGAAAGTAATTCTGGATGAAAATGACCAATATTTGAAAAAATTCTATTGCAGAAACCCAAATCGGCCTCAGCTATTCTAGCTGCTGACTTTTCAGAGATGTTTAAAGCAAATCTACAGCCCATCAGCAGAATGGGAAGAGACCCTTACCCTTCCTGCTACCTGACCTTGGCTACCTGAAGAGTTCACTATGACACACCTGTGTGTCTTAAAAGGAGATTCTGTAAGTTTTCCATGGCACCTGTATAGGTAGGTTGCATTCATTTCAAAATATTTGGATTAACAATGCCTACCTCATTTTCACCAACAACTTCAGCAACCATTATTTGGGGGGACTTTTCATTGATTTCCCAGATGAATGGGGACACACACATGGCTCATCCTAACTTCCTAGTTTAAATGACAAGACATTATCTTCCGTCAAGGGGTTTTCTCATACTGCAAACAGTAAATCAACCAGAGAGGCCAGTGCTGTGGCGCAGCTGGTTAAAGCCATGGCCTGAAGCACCGGCATCCCATATGGGCACCAATTCGAGACACAACTGCTCCACTTCTGATCCAGCTCTCTGCTGTGGCCTGGGAACGCAGTAGAAGATGGCCCACATCCTGGGACTCCTGCACCTGCGTGGGAGACCCAGAAGAAGCTCCTGTCTTCAGATCCATGTATCTCCGGCCGTTGAGGCCAATTGGGGAGTGAAACAGCGGATGGAAGACCCCTCTCTCTCTCCCTCTGCCTCTCTGTGTATAACTCTGACTTTCAAATAAATAAAAATAAATCTTTAAAAAAAAAAAACAGTAAATCAACCAGAAAAATATGGCAATGACAAAAAATTTTAAATACTTTCCCTTAAAATAATAATGTTTTCAGTGTAGCCATTTGACAAGGCAGTAAAGGTGCTGCTCGGGAGACCCATATCCAGTGTTAGACTGCCTGGTTCAAGTCCCAGCTCCTCTGCTTCCTACTAATGCACACTCAGGGAGGCAGCAGATGATGGCTTGGGTCCCTGTCACCCATGTGAGAGGCCTGGACTGAGTTCCTGATTCCTGGTTTTGGCCTGGCTCCTGGGTAGGGTGTTGCAAATATTTAGGCAGTGACCAGTGTATGGAGCACCCCTCTCTGTCTGTGTGTCTCTGTCTCTCTGCCTTTCAAATAAAAAGTGAAAATAAAATTTAAAGTAATAATAATGGTTTCCTATGCTTTGGTAACTTCAGCACTCCATCCCCATCCCATAGCACTGTAGAGCCACTTCCCTGGAAGGCCTGCGTGTGTACCTGCCTGCAAAAGTCATCTCTCCAGATGTCAGGGGGAAACACCTCAAAACTCACACCTCTCTCTCTCTCCCGTCATTCTTCACGGATACGAAGCAGTGGGAGAAAAATCATTATCACAGACTTAACACTAATTCTACAAGGGAAACCACAGTAATTTTCAGAACAGCTTACGGGAGGAAAGCAAAAAGCAACATGATACGAAAATATCTCCTGGGGGCCTCTGGCACCAGCATCCCATAGGGGCGCTGGGTTTGAGACCGCTGTTCCACTTCTGATCCAGCTCCCTGCTAATGTGCCTGGGAAAGTAGGAGAAGATGGCCCAACTGCTTGGGCCCCTGCACCCATGTGGAAGACCCAGAAGAACCTCCTGGCTCCTGGCTTCAGCCTGGCCCAACGCTGGCCATTGTGGCCATCTGGGGAGTAAGCCAGCAGATCAAAGATATCTCTCTCTCTTTCTCTCTCTCTGCCTTTTAAATAAATAAATAAATCTTTTTTAAAAAGGGAGAGAGACTCTCTCTCCTGGGAAACTAACTTGATGAAGATTAAGGCACAAATATCAGTGAACAGCCAAAGGCTTGTTTGGACAGCATAAGAATCACTTTCTGTGTACACACTATCCTACACTACTCACACTGGATAACAAGCTTTAATCAGCACAGACCATAAATTATTCCAGTGTTTCAAATTGATTCTACTTACTAAAATATAAATAAAATTATTTATTACTTTACCCTTTGGGTAGATAATGTCACAAGGCATCCTTCCTATGCAAAAAAAAAAAAAAATAAGGAAACTGGGTAGCAAATGCTTGCATTGGCATTTTGTAAGGACTAATAAATGTTTTTTTTTTTTATCTTTTATTTAATGAATATAAATTTCCAAAGTACGTCTCATGGGTTACAATGGCTTTCCCCCCCATACCGTCCCTCCCACCCACCACCCTCCCCTTTCCCACTCCCTCTCCCCTTCCATTCACATCAAGATTCATTTTCGATTATCTTAGTATACAGAAGATCAGCTTAGTATACCTTAAGTAAGGATTTCAACAGTTTGTTCCCACACAGAAACATAAAGTGAAAAATAATAGATGATTTTTTTTAAATGATGATGAAATCAGATCAGACCTATTGTCGTGTTTAATCCCAGTGAGAGTCAAGTTGGGAATTGATAATTTCTTTTTTTTTTTTTTTTTTTTTTAACAGAAGATCAGTTTAGTGTACATTAAGTAAAGATTTCAACAGTTTGCACCCCCATAGAAACACAAAGTGAAATATACTGTTTGAGTACTCGTTATAGCATTAAGCCTCAGTGTACAGCACATTAAGGACAGAGATCCTACATGAGGAGTAAGTGCACAGTGACTCCTGTTGTTGACTTTACAAATTGACACTCCTGTTTATGGCATCAGTAATCTCCCTATGCACCAGTCATGAGTTTCCAAGGCTATGGAAGCCCCTTGAGTTCTCCGACTCTTATCTTGTTTAGACAAGGTCATAGGACTAATAAATGTTTATACACTTCACCCTTCATTATGCAGGATTTTATGATAATTCACACTCAAGTTTTCCATAGAAGTCCATAAACACAAAAGGCAATTCTTTTTCATTCTGTCACAGAGAAGATAAATACTCCCTAATGAGATCTGAGGGTACTTTGAAAAGCTTGAGGAAAAATGGAATTAAAAGATCAGTTTATTTCAGGACAAAAAAAGTATTTAAGCCCATGCAGTTATTTTCCCTTTTTTAAGATTTATATATTTATTTCAAAGTCAGAGTTACACAGAGAGAGAGAGAAAGAGAGGCACAGAGAGAGAGAGAGACAGAGAGACAGAGAGAGGTCTTCCATCTGCTGGTTTACTCCCCAACTGGCTGCAATGTCCAGAGCTGCGCTGATCCCAAGCCAGGATCTAAAAGCTTCTTCCAGGTCGCCCACATGGGTGCAGGGGTCCAAGCACTTGGGCCATCTTCCACTGCTTTCCCAGGCCATAGCAGAGAGCTGGATCAGAAGCGGAATAGCCGGGACTTGAACTGGTGCACATATGGGATGCTGGCACTGCAGGCGGTGGCTTTACCTGCTACACCACAGCACCGGCCCCTTCCATGCAGTTATTTTCATAACACATACTTCCATGAACTTCTTAAAACTCCTCTTATATGCATGGCTTTCAGATTTTTCTCATGAAAATAAACTTACTTTCTAATTCCATTTTCTGTGAACACTTTGAACTACCCTCTTAGAATTGAGTACTTTCTCTGGAAAACTGCCAGGGTCCTAAAAATCATATTTCAAAAGCAAGAAGATCAGACAAGGGATTCAGAATCAAAATTTTACTTGTGACCACTGGCAGGAATCATGCTAAATGACACATGCATGGGGACAAAGCATGACACGAACCAACAGCAACTTCTGTACCTCCCACCAGCGGGTCGTTCACCCCCTGGCTGCACCATTCTGAGGTTTCACTTTGATTTCAAGACATGAAAAAGATGAAGTAGACCTGGCGCATGGTGTCCTCACCCGGAAAACTTGCTCCTACCCATTTCCTCATTCAAACATCCACTGACTGGCTGAGTAACCACAGTGCTGAACAAACACAGCTATTGGAATGGGATCAGACATAATCTCTTCTTCTCTCTCTGCTCTCTGAAAAGTCCATCAGTGGGCGTGGCCTCCCCCCCTACTCTGGATGGAAACTGGCAGGTGCCACAGTCTCTCTGAAAAACCCATCAGTGGGCGTGGCCTCCCCCCTACTCTGGATGGAAACTGGCAGGTGCCACAGTCTCTCTGTTCATGCTTAGGTCATCAAGCGCTCCAAGGCCTTCAACACGCCATACCCCACATGTGGCTGGTGTCAGCCTGAGTCGTGGGGCTGGGGGTGTGTCAGGCTTCCCTCTTTATCACTGCCAGAAACTCAGGTGTTAGCGTGCACTGGGGGAGGAGGGAGAGAGAGGCAGAGGGCTCTTCCCAGACGCCACCACCATAAACCAGCAGCACGTGCTCTGGGTCTGGCAGATTTTTTTTTTTTTTTTTTTTTTGGACAGGCAGAGTGGACAGTGAGAGAGAGACAGAGAGAAAGGTCTTCCTTTGCCATTGGTTCACCCCCCAGTGGCCACCACGGCTGGCCTGCTGCGGCAGGCACATCGCGCTGATCCGAAGCCAGGAGCCAGGTGCTTCTCCTGGTCTCCCGTGGGGTACAGGGCCCAAGCACCTGGGCCATCCTCCATTCTGGCAGATGTTTAAACCTCATTCTTCCCATATGAGCTGCTCTCCTGCCACCAAGGATGCTTCTCTGTCACGGAAGGTGCCCTTGACATGGGCAAATGCCCCTCAGTGCGCTGGCAACAGTGTGTTCCCAGCCAACAACTCCCACAGGCCCTGGGAACCAGCATCCGTTTCCAGCCTCCTGCACCTGTGGTCCCTCGTGAGGTCCAACTTCATCTGACAGGCCCAAGAAAACAGGCTGTTCTCTCATGTGCAGTGACAGCCACCTTGTCAGCCTCAACAAACACCGGCAGAGCAGGAGGATTGTAACAGAACACACCGCCTTGCCCCCACCTGGCACCAATGCTACAGCGAGTCCATCTCTCTCTGCCTGAAGTTAAGGAGTCCAGTCTGCATGGCGCTTGTGCACAAGGAGCATGGAATTGTGCCCTGAGAATCCAGCTGCCATCTCACAAGGTTCAAGGGGCCAGCACTGTGGCATACTGGGTAAAGATGCCACCTGCAGTGCCGGCATCCATGTGGGCGCCAGCTCGAGTCCCGGCTGCTCCACTTCCAATCCAGCTCTCTGCTATGGCCTGGGAAAGCAGTAGAAGATGGCCCAAGTCCTTGGGCCCCTGCACCCACGTGGGAGACCCAGAGGAAGCTCCCGGATCCTGGATCGGCACAGCTCTGGCCATTGCATCCATCTGGAGAGTGAACCAGTGGATGGAAAACCTCTCTCTCTCTCTCTCTCTCTCTCTCTTGCTCTCTTTCTCCATCTGCCTCTCTGCAACTCCACCTTTCAAATAAATAAATCTTAAAAAAAAAAAAAAAAAACCAAGGTAAAGGGGCATTCTGTATCCAAAGTCTGCTCTCAAAAATCTCTGCTATCCACAGTTTGGCTGTTTTAGAGCCATGAACTGGTTTTCAAAACGGCCCTGCCTGCCAACTCACACATCTCCTGGAGGTGGATCCCCACCGGGAATGCAATTGGAAAATCCCATTACCACCATTCTCTCCAACCAGAGACGGCTGAGGAGGTGCTGCTTACGGAGGCAGACACGGTGGTTTTACTTTCCCAGTAACTGTTCTCGTGAGCTGCACTCTGTGTGTCCCCTGGGAAGTCAGCAACCTTAGTTCTCACCCATCTCAAAACACTTCAGTGATTTTTGGTTACTAAAATAGTTCAGGATGGGGCCCATGTTATGCAGCAGGTTAGGGGGCCACTTGAAACACTGGCATTCCATATCAGAGCTTTGGTTCAAGTCCCAACAGCTCCACTTCCAATCCAGCTCCCTGCTAATGTGCCCAGGAAAAGCAGCAGAAGATGGCCCAACTGCTTGGGCCCCTGCCACCCACGTGGAAGACCTGGATGAAGCTCCAGGCTCCTGGCCCTGACCTGGCCCAGCTCTGGCTGTTGCAGCCATCTAAACCAGCAGATGGAAGATATTCTCTCTCCCTCTCTTTCTCTGTAACTCTGACTTTCAAATAAATAAATAAATCCTTAAAAAAAAAAAAAGCATTGAACCTGAATGCAATTGAGTTTCCAACTCTACCCCCCAGCTTGCAGGCAATGCCAGGGATACAGAAATAGGTTACAGGACACGATTAGGCAGCCACAATATAAAAGGTAACATTTTTCGGTAGAACAAACGGATCTACTTCTCCATCAAGCCCACGTCAGGATGGAAAAGAGAAATAAGGCTCAACCACAAAATACAGGAGACAATGCACAGTAGCCAAGTGTGAAATGCACACTTGCTTTATACAGGCAGCCCTCCATACGCCAGGGCTCTGCACCTGCTGTTCAGCTGACCATGGACGCTGTGAAGCTCAGGAAGTCTTATGTCATCTGAATGCATACAGGCTTTTCCCTTTGCTGTTATTCCCTAAACAATACAATAACAACTATGTCCATAGCACTTACACTGCATTAGATACAAGTAAGCTTGACGTGACTTAAAGTGTACAGGGGGATGTACCTACACAAACCTAGGCCATCCTATATAAGTGACTTGAACATCGCAGACCGTGGTATCCATGGGAGGTCCTGGAACCACTCCTCTCTGGACACTGAAGAACAACTGCAGACCAACTTGAAAAGCAGCTATAAAAAGGCTGTGACAAGATACACTCTAGGGGCACAGACATCTGGCACAGTGATCAGGAAGCCAGCCAGGATGCCTGCAACCCACGTTCAAGTCCCAGCTCTGCTCCCAATTCCGTTCCCTGCTAATGTGCACCCTGGGAGGAAGCAGGGGATGGCTCCAGCAGTTGAGCCCCTGCTGCCCACATGGGCAACCTGGATTGAGTTCTTGGTTCCTAGCTTGGCCTGTTGCAGACATCTGGGGAGTAAACCAGTGAGTGGGAGAACCCACCCCTGCCCCTTAAATTAAAATAAGGAAAACGTTTTAAACAATGAAGGAAATGTGAATATGGAGTGGGTATTATATGGCATTAATAAAGTAACAATTTGGGGCCGGCTCTGTGGCACAGCTGGTTAAGCCACTGCCTGCAATGCTGGTACCCTATATGGATGCTGGTTTGAGTCCCAGCGGTTCCACTTATGATCCAGCTCCCTGCTAATGTGCCTGAGAAAGCAGCAGAAGATGGCCCCAGTACTTGGGCTCCTACACCCATGATACCCACATGAAGCTCCTGGCTCCTGGTCCAGGCCTTTGTGGACATTTGGGAATGAAACAGCAGATGGAAGGTCTATTTCTTTCTTTCTTTCTCTTTCTCTGTCTCTCCTCTTTCTGTAATTCTGGATTTCATAAAAATATTTTTTAAAAAAGAAAGCAATAGTTTTGTTAGGAACAATATTGGTATAATACTTTTGCAAGCAACATGTGTTGGAAACACACAAAACTATATGTGAAACAGCATAATGGCTGGGATTTACTTTAATACAGTCCCACAAAAATTGTTCTTGAAAAATAAAATAAAAGCTGAGGAAGGAGTGATGAAGTGGGATTGGCAAAACATTGATGGCTGTTGAAATGGGGTGATGGGTGCAGGAAAGGTCACTGTTTTCTACTTTCCTGGCTATTTAGAGATATTAATAACAAAAGGACTTTGTAAAAAGGTACCATTTCAATGAAAGGCTCAGGCTGGTGGCACAAAGCAGGCAGGGAAGGAGCTGGGAGGGCAGAGAGAGGAAGGCATGTTGCCTGCTGCCTGGTGCTGGTTCCTCTGAGGAAGAGCAGGGAGCTGTCCCTTGGCATCTGGAAGTCGCTTTCTCGGCTGGGGCTCTGCTCTTGGACCACCTGCTGCAGGTGAAGTGATCATGGATGCCTCTTGGTTGGTCCCTGCAGCTGATACAGATGGAGGCCCCAGCAACGTCTGACAGCACGGATCTCACCCCCAGCAGCCCTCTGGGCTCTGCAAGTACTGGGGCCGTTATCCACTGTTTCCCAGGTGCATCAGCAGGGAGCTGGATCAGAAGTGGAGCAGCCAGGACTTGAACCACAGCTATGATATGGGATGCCTGTTTTGCAGACAATAAGTTATCCCACTGTGCCACCACACCTGCTCCATTAGGGTTTCTTGACATCCCTTCCTGCCCCTCGTAATAGCCTGGGCTAGTATGACATTTGTGGGCCAGGAACAACACCTGCACTGCTCATGGGTACAACCCTCTTCGCATATCCCTAACAGACTACCAGCTGGAGGGGCTGTCTCTTCCCTTCACCTGGTCTTGCCGCCACCCTTCCCATTACCAAGTCCTCCCTGCTGTCCATCAGCGCTGGGCAGGCCAGCAATGCAATCACTCAGCAGGCTTCCAGAGTGATGGCACTCAGCCATCTCTGCTTCTTGCTGACTGTGAAGTCCTCTTGGCCAGCCCACATCAGCTCAGCATTGTGTTAACCAACCCCACCCTCCTTGGCTTCTACGCTCACCATCAGGAAGAGAGGGGTAATAGCTTTTACTCATAGAGCCCACACCTCCTTCTCTCTCCCAGGTCTCTGAGCCATCACTAGTGAACGTCTGACAACTTTGCTTCTTCTTGCTCCTGCAAATGGACTAGGAGTTGTAAGGAAAAGCAGCTGACCTTGGAGAACTTCACAATTTCATTTCCCACAGGATACTAGTGCTGCTGTTGGCATTGGCAGGGGTGGGAGGGTGGAGGGAGGAACTGGCATCAAGACCTCAACTTGCAACTCCCAACACCTGCTGCATTTAGAGGTAAGAGGTTACCAGGCCACGCCAGGAAAACACAACACTGAGGAAGTCCCATTCCTGCTGGATGAGAATGAACAAGGCATGGGCTGGCGTTGAGGACCTGCCACCGAGCAGCTGTCTGACCCCAGCAAGAAGCTGGAGCAGACCTTGGCGTTGAGACTCGATGTCTCTAACTGTGAAACCAGAGAGGTGGCTGGAGCACATGGCCAATGACGGAACGAAGCCACAGCCACTAGCTCACAAGAGACTGGAGTTCAGCCTCTGGCTCATTCCAGAGGAAAAGAGTCAGCTGGCAGGCAAAATAAGTGGATGCTGCAGGTGTGGCTGTGCTGAACTGAGCAGTGGAAACAGAAGGCCACAGTGGAGTCTGCCTTCAGTCAGACCACCTGCAGACTTCCAGGTCAGCCACAAGGGCCAGAGGCACCACACAGCATGTGGGCTGCAGACGTCACCACAACCTTCTAGCCCTTTAGCTAGTCTCATGCCACTTGCATGTATCAGAGTTCAGGAGTTGGGTTTGTTGTAACTGTTAAACATCTAACAATGGGGGTTAAGTAAGTGGAAGTTGGATCAATGTGTCTGACACCCAAAATGGAATTTCCCCAACTTAGGGTAATGAAGAGGGTGTGAGCCAACCGTGAAAGTAGAGAGAGTTGCCTGGGAGATGAGACAAGGAGAGGCAGGAGGCTTTGGGAATCCCTGAGAGCTTTCTGTTAGAGGAGACTAAGACAGCAGCCTGCGGTACACAGGGGTCCCCAGCGCATGTGGCATCATGGATGCCAGGGAGCAGTATTGTGGGAGGCAGGAGGGAGTGACTGCAGTGTTGACCCCATCTTGGGATCAGGTAAGACAAGGCCTCATAAAGTCCATTGGGACCCGGCAGTGTGACCATCAGGGCGGCCTTAGGCAGGACACACAGGGATGTCAGCCCATAGGGAGATGGAGTGGGCAGGACCTGCACAGCTGCTGTGTGGGAAAGCACAGCTCAAGTCCCCCGGAAATACACTGGCTTCAGTTCAAGGTTAGTTCCCCTCCCCGCCTCCCACTGGAAGTCCTGGGTGCTTCACTGTCAATGCCAGGAGACTGGGAATGGACATGGTTCCTCCGAGGGGCAGGGTCATCCATGCTGTGTACCTGTGTGCAGGAAGGGTACACACAAAGTCCCAGAGCATGACAGGTGCCGTCTGCTGCAGGCTGTCCCACGGGCTGCTCTCTGTGGGCTGTAAGCTGGCCTGGCGTACAGGGGAGGGCTGGGCTTCGGAGAGAGAGGATGGAAGCACTTATGATTCATTACCCTAAGTTGGGGAAACTCCATTTTGGGTGTCAGACACATTGATCCAACCTCCACTTGCTTAACCCCCATTGTCAGATGTTTAACAGTTACAACAAACCCAACTCCTGAACTCCTGATACCCTGCCAATCCGGTCCCTTCCTAATCATCACAGTACATGGTACCCATTCCCACCAGAACACAAGGCATCATCCTTGATACGTACTCTCTCTCGCCCCCTCTTTATTCTAACTCCGGACTCTGCCCACCTGCTCCATCTCTGTCATCACCCAGTCCTATCCACCACCATCCTTGTGGGACTATCAGAATAGCTGCTCACCTTGCCCTCCTCCCACGCTTCTGATCTCTAATCCTTCATCCACACTGCAGTTACAGTGAGCACCTTAAACCATGGAGCTATCCTAACCCAAAACCCTGCATTTGGGAGAAACTCAATGCCCCTTGGTGCAGTTCCAAGGCCAGCATGTCCTGGCCCCAGCTCCAAACTCATCTCACAACCCTGTCTATTCCGGAAAGTCACAAAGACATTCTGTCAGTTTCTCATGTAAGCCAAGTTTTTGGCACTTAGGGTCTGCACGTGTGCTTCTCCAGGGGCTGGCACTGTGGAGTAGCAGGTAAAGCCGCCACCTGCAATGCCAGCCTCCCATATGAGTACCTGTTCAAATCCCAGCTGTTCCACTTCTGATCCAGCTGCCTGCTCATGTGCCTGTGAAAGCAGCTGAAGATGGCCCAAGTCCTTGGGCTGCTGCACCTACACGGGAGACCTGGAAGAGGCTTCAGATCAGCCCAGCTCCCGCCATTTTAGCCATTTGGGGAGTGAACCAACAGATGGAAGATCTCTCTGTCTCTCTCCCTCTCTCTGTAATTCTGCCTCTCAAATAAATATTTAAAAAAGCAAGCAAGCAAGCAAGCTAGCTAGCTTTTCTCCTTCTCTTTGGTGAATTCCTTTTCAGTCTGCAGGTCCTGGCCAACACTTCCAAAACCCTTTCCTTCCAAGTTCCTCTTTTATTCTCTTTCCTGAATTGTATGACTTTTGCTTGGAAGCACTTACAATAATATGTAATTCAACACACACACAGATAACAGATTCTGACAGAGGTAACAAGACAGACATATAGATACCTACGTCTACGGCTGTACTGTAAGATCCCCAAGGGCATGGGTTACACCTATTAGTTCAAATCAATGTCCTCAGCTTCTAAAATGCTCCATAATGAAATCAAAAAATGTTAATGGAAGAACATAAATGATATATATTATTATTTTAGCCTCAAAATAACTGCAACATTTGTCATACTCTCTTTTTCTGAAACAAAAACTATTGACACATAGTTGATATGAGGGAATGTCAAATATTCACAGAAAGTAGAATTAAAAGATAATTTTGCTGCAAAATTTTTTTGAGATCCATGTATATGAGGGGCCTTCAAAAGAGTCTTCAAAAATGCATATTATGAAAAATTATGCATGGTTTTCAATTTTTGGTACCTAAAATTGATTTTTAATCCACTTCCCACACGCTTTGTAATTTTGCTTATTTGAGAAACAGAGACAGAGAGGGACAGACCTCATCTACTAGTTCACTCCCCAAATGCCCTCAGTGGCCAGGCCTGGGCCAGGTCAGAGCTGGGAGCCAGGAACACAATCCAGGTCTCCCATGTGGCTGGCAGGAACTCAGTCACGGAGTCATCATGGCAGCTCCCAGGTCCTCCTAGTCCTCCTAGTGGGAAGCTGGGTCAGGAGCTGGAGGGAGGAATCAATCCCTGGTACTTTGATCTGGGACACAGGCATGTTCATCAGCATCTTCACTGCTAGGCCAAGCGCCCACCTCTCCAAACTGCCTGAACTATCTTCTCATGGACCTGCAGTTGCTTTCCTGGAATTGGCTTTTATTTTCGGTACATATTTAGTGTCCTTTTCTCTACCCAAGTAATGTCACTGTAATTATTTTATTTATTTAAAGATTTATTTTATTTATTTGAAAGTCAGAGTTACAGAGAGAGAAGGAAAGGCAGAGAGAGAGAGAGAGAGAGAGATCGATCCTCCATTCGCTGGTTCACTGCCCAGTTGGCCATAAAAGCCGGAGCTGTGCCGATCTGAAGCCAGGAGCCAGGAGCTTCTTCAGGTCTCCCATGTGGGTGCAGGGGCCCAAGCACCCAAGCCATCCTCTTCTGCTTTCCCAGGCCATAGCAGAGAGCTGGATTGGAAGAGGAACAGCTGGGACTCGAACTGGTGTTCATATGGGATGCCAGCATCACAGGCAGTGGCTTAGCCTGCTGCACCACAGTACCAGCCCCAACTTGTTTGTTTTAGAAACTTGTCTCTATAAAGTGACAGACTTTTTATGAAGTCTGATGCTGCTCTAAAATAAACAAGGAAAATACATCAGATATTGAAAATCAACAACATGCTAAGACACATTTATAATTTCACTTTCTAGGACCCCAAGGTGCATATGTAGAGAACAAAAGTGAATTATTATACTGGCGTGATTAGGGTGGGTGCTTCTCATGCAGATAGAAACTGCTTTTGTAGATATTTATGAATGGTGAAATCATCACAGGGATTCAGAAGCCCATTCTGATTTTCCAAGTTAGAACCTTATTCATCTTAGTTAACAGGAAAAGAATTCCCATGCAAATGCATACAGACAATTTTCTCTACTGATAATAATTCACCAGCCTAAGCTCTATTTGAGCTCTCTCATAACCAAGCCAGCCCTGGAAATCCTGGGACATGAGAAAATGCAGACTTGAAAGCAACCATGTCCTGTGACCTGGGTATTTCTGGTGGGCACTCAACGCTGCAAGTGACTACACATGTGGCCCCATCTACTGACCACGAAAATGAGAGCACACTGCAAGAATAGGACTGAGGTGTTCCCACGATGGAGGGGATCCAATCAAGCCCCCTGGACACGTGCCTGGTTTAGAGGTGGACATGTGACCTGGTCACAGACAATAACAGTCCATCTTGGGCCATGCTGGGAAGACAGAGAGAGGCATGCCCACTCTGCAGCTGGACTTAAGCCTAGAGATGCCAGAACCACTTTCCACTACAGGTGCCTAGAAACAAAACCAATAAGAGCAGAGCCAAGACAAGTGAGTGCCTGGATTCAGCCAGTTACCCCCATATCTGTCTATAAACCAGTGTGTTCACTTTTTCTCTTGAGGCACCATAGCTCAGCTGTCTGCCACTTGTAGTAAAAACGAGTCCCAGTGTGCTCACTCTGGAGAGGGGCAGGCACCGGAGCAGGTCCCACTGTGAGGTGCCTCAATGACGTCCCTGCTGGAAGTCATGGGTGGGGGACACGGTCGGCAGCCAGGTTATACCCAGAGGGCTCTCACTGAGGAGACACATGCTTTGAAACAAACAAACAAATCAGAGCCGTTCTGATCCAATGCAAAACCAGGGCCGACATGTGGTATCAGACCAGCTCCAGCATTAAAATCAAGGGAGGTCACTGATTGCATTCTAAGTGATCCTTTCTCTAAACCTGTCAGTCTACAACACTTCTCAGCCCTTCCTGATAATAAGCAGTAGTGTCATGCAGAGCAACAGAAAGCAGAGAGCTACATTCAGTTTTGTTTCTAATTTATTTGACAGGTAGAGTTATAGACAGAGAGACAGAGAGAAAGGTCTTCCTTCTGTTGGTTCACTCCCCAAATGGCCACTACGGCTGGCGCTGCACCAATCCAAAGCCAGGAGCCAGGTGCTTCCTCCTGGTCTCCCATGCAGGTGCAGGGCCCAAGCACTTGGGCCATCCTCCACCGCCTTCCCAGGCCACAGCAGAGAGCTGGACTGGAAGAGGAGCAACCGAGACTAGAACCCAGTGCTCATATGGGATGCCGGCGCCACAGGCGGAGGATTAACCAAGTGAGCCACAGCGCTGCCCCCTACATTCAGGTTTTTTTTTTTTTTTTTTTTTTTTTGACAGGCAGAGTGGACAGTGAGAGAGAGAGACAGAGAGAAAGGTCTTCCTTTTGCCGTTGGTTCACCCTCCAATTGCACGCTGCGGCCGGCGCACCGCGCTGATCCGATGGCAGAAGCCAGGAGCCAGATGCTTCTCCTGGTCTCCCATGGGGTGCAGGGCCCAAGCACCTGGGCCATCCTCCACTGCTTTCCCTGGCCACAGCAGAGAGCTGGCCTGGAAGAGGGACAACCGGGACAGAATCCGGTGCCCCAACCAGGACTAGAACCCGGTGTGCCGGCACCGCAAGGCGGAGGATTAGCCTAGTGAGCTGCGGCGCCGGGCTACATTCAGTTTTAATTAAAATTATCAACTGCTATAAATCCAACGACTCTGATAGTAGGCCTTGTTTGGGGCTGTGCTCATTTGCAGGCCTACATTTCAGCCCCCTGAACCCTTGCACTTGCCTGCTACCTCGTACAATCCACAAAGCCTCCACATTTGGCTGGGAGCTGCCAACAACAAACTGAGGGTTGCTTGGCGGTAACTGAGCAACAGGAATGGTATTCCAAAGGCTTCCAAAAGCTCTTGGCAACCTGCTCTTCCTCAGGGTGTGAGAGGATGCAGACTAACGAGGCTGGACATGGACAGCTGCCCCTTGGCGCAGCCTGCAGCTTCGAGGTTGACCTTGCTGGGCTGTGATTAAGCGACACAGAAGCCGCACGGACCCGGCCACGCCTAGGAGCGTGCAACACGAATAGACTTGGTGAGCATCGTTCTTAAAAAGACTGCAACTCACAGCAGCCCTACCTACAGTGACAGAACAGGAAGTAAAGAAGCCAGGTCTGTCATCACCAGCCTCACGACCCCTCTCTGCAGTTGTCTTCATCTGCAGAACCTAACTATAGAACTAAGCGATCCCTTCCCAGCACTCGTGTTGAGAAGTTTTGTGATGCTTGGACCCGGAGGCTTAGAGTCTCCAGCCTCCCAGGTAACGTGCTTCAGTGTTCTGTATTAATAATAAATGAGCTGGGGCCTGCGGGTAAAGCCGCCACCTGCAGTGCTGGCATCCCATATGGCTGCCAGTTCAAGTCCTGGCTGCTCCACCTCCAACCTAGCTCTCTGCTATGGCCTGGGAAAGCAGCAGAAGATGGCCCAAGTCTTGGGCCCCTGCACCCGCGCGGGAGACCTAGAAGAGGCTCCCGGCTCCTGGCTTCGGATCGGCAGAGCTCCAGCTGTTGCGGCCAGTTGGGGAATGAACCAGAGGATGGAAGACCTCTTTCTTTGCCTCTGCTTCTCCTTCTTTCTCTGTGTAACTCTTTCAAATAAATAAATAAATCTTAATAATAGATGAGCTAATAAATATCACTCAAGACAGCACTTCTGCGAGTCTGTGGTGATCTTCATGTGAAAATGTCAAACTGAAAAACAGTATTTTTTTTTAACCAGAGTAAGGCTCAGATTGGAATTTGAATTAAGAGAAAGCTTAGGCTAATGCTTACCTTTGGATTAATATTTATTTTGCTAATGTTGGCTTTATATCACATGGTGATATTCTATTTCCTCTAGGGAATTATTTATGCCATTATAAAAGTGTAGCTAACAGCACTAAATTCTAGATATAAGACACACTGCTAATGAAGATCATTAATTGCCTACTCAAAAAGCAGGAGGGGAAAAATCTTAAAAAATGAATAATCTAAGCAGGCTCAGTGGTGACAATGGATGTGTCCTCTGGTTTGCTGCTATGCTCTGTCCCTCCACACGTAGCCCAGGAAGCAGCCACCAATTCAGGGCTGCTGGGGGTGTGTCACGAGCACCAGGGCACCCATCACACAGCCTCTGTCCACGTTCTTGTTCCCCCAGGGGTGACAGCTTGCTGTGCAGCTCCACTGTAGGCAGGGTATTCTGGAGCCAGCGTGACGGCAAGCCTGACATGGGCACCACTGAGACAACAGGACGGGACCAGAGGTGGATTTGGGGACTGATTTCATTTTGAATCCTGGCTCTCCAGCAGTATCTTTGCACAAGTAATGTAAGTCCTTGAGTCTCAGTGTCTCATCATTATTTAAAGACCTAATAAGAAGTACGACCTAAGGCTGTGGAAGAGAATAAATGAGGGAATTCTACAAGTATATGCAAAATAGATTAGCACTTAGAACCCTCTACAGAAATCGGCTCCCTCTCCTCCCCCTCACAAAGAATGCGACCAGAAACCACAAGCGAACCGGAAGGGGCTGTCTTTGCTTTGAGCTGACACTCTCTAGGAAGTACTGGCAGAATTTCTGTGGCAAGGCCCGCGTCTTACTCCATTCTCTGTAGCAGTAACAAAATACCCGAGACTGGATGATTCACACAGAAAGAAGCAACCTGCCTGGTGATTCTGGAGTTCGGGGCAGTCAAGGGCATGGCAAGGGCACCTGTTCGGCATGGACTAAGGGTCTCCTTGCTGCACTGTCACACAGCATTCATTGTCACAGGGCGAGGTAGAGCGAGCAGGATGGCAGGGGTCACTCCTCCTACTGAGGGACGCCAGGATGGGCGCCCACACCCCCAGCCACCACTGAACACGCGACTCTAGGGATCAAGTTTCCCACACACGCTGAAACCATGCAGCCAGCAAGCACGTGTGACTGCAAAAGGAAAGACCCGGTGGCCCTCATGCAACACCACCTTGCCTGGCTGCCTGGGCACTCCTGGTTAAACACTCAGGGAGTTGGCAGTTTTCACCACCTCTGCGACACAGGTGTTTTTCTCAGCATCCTGCATTCCCACCTGGGTGGGTCCTTTCTACTGGGGAAGCCAGGGGCTGTCCCACACCAGTTGACCATGCCTGTAGTATTCCCCAAGTGGAAATTACAAAAACCCACCAATCTTACTGAGTCTGGTTGGCACCACGCCAGGGAACAAGACTGTTGGAGGGCAGTGACCCTGAGGTAGGAGAGAGGAAGAACCTGCAACCAAGAACATCTCCCAGTGAGAGCTTCCCGTCCCCAGGTACCGGCCGAATGGACAAAGCAGAGACCCCAGCATCAGCAGTCCCCGCACTGAGGAGCTAGGAAAGCCCCTTACCCGTGACACCCCCCAACGCCACCTTCTAATCCCCTGCCAGCAGCCTGCAAGGCAGACCCACCACAGGATGGGCCTGAGCTGGGCTCACAGCAGCAAGAGAGGCCCCAGTGGCCAAGCACCCTGGAGTCCTACTGCACCTCGGCTTTCCTTTGACACCAAACCAGTCCCGGTTCGGAAGCGTGCTTGTGTTGTAAACCAGGGAACAGCTACTGCAGCCTTGCAGAAAAGGGAATATAGGAAACTCTTCCAGATACTGTGGCTCTCCACATCTAGAACAAATAACACCTGCAGAATCTATCAAAGAGGCAGCGACCGGCACCCCCTTACCACACAGGCTCAGAGACCCCGAGGTGGACTTGGGCACCTGTGTCTTGGTGAAATCCTAGACCCGAGGGAGAGATTGTGATTACCAGTGAGCTACAAGTCCAAGCTGGAATCAAGGTTTGCCCAAAGTGCCTCTGGGCAGTGCTTCTCAAAGTCCCCTGCCCCTCAGAGAGAAACACATCATACAGTATTTTCCAAATGTATCTGAAGTACAGCCTTTTGCTCCAGTGATCTCTGGGACATACTGGTTTAAAGGAACAGTCCTTTATCCTCTCTCCTGGTTCCTTCCAGGACAGGATGGTGAAAGTATTCGCTGAAATACGTTTGCAGGGTGGGCATTTCTCACAGTGATACAGACACCACTTGGGATGCCCGGATCTTGCCTCCAAATGCCTGGTTCAGTCCCAGCTCTGGCTCCCAATTCCCGCTTCCTGCTCATGTGCACCCTGGGAGGTGGCAGGTGATGGCTCAAGTACTTGGGTCCCTACCACTCGCACGAGAGGCTAAGATGGAATCCCCAGCTCCTTGTTCTAGCCTGGACCAGCCAGGGCATTTGCAGAGTAAACCAGTATCTCTGCCTTTTAAATAAATGCAAGACATAAATAAGAAATTAAAACGTGCTTGTGTTCCTGCACTCAGGGCTTCCCTGAACAAACACTACAGCATTGTTGGATCTGAGCACAAGGAAGAGCGACCAGGGAAGCCGGCTCCACTTCCAAGCCAGCTCAGAATCAGGTGGGGAGGATCCTGGTTTCCACATCTCCCTTGGAGGCACTTTTCTCCTTGGTCCCCATAGACATAAACCTAAGTAACAAATAAGCAACAGCAACCAAGCTATGAAGGAAAACGAAACTGCACACATCACTGACCTTCCTGGAATAGAGCTGTCAGACATAATCATGGCCTGGGGAACACTGCACAGCCACAGGCAGCTCCCCCGACCAGACAGCGTCACAGGAGCCTACAGGCTATTATTCTACTCAGTGGCAAGGGCACGGATCCCCTGTGTTGAAAGATAGCACCTTAAACGACAGTGCCTCCCAACCCGGACCCTACACTGCCCCAGGGATCAATGGCCAAAGCTTTCTTTTCACTTTCTTTAAGATTTTTATTTATTTGAGACCCAGAGAGATAAGAGAGACAGAGAGAGACCTCCCAACCATTAGTTCACTCCTCCAATGCCTGCGACAGCCAGGGCTGGGCCAGGCTGAAGCCAAGAAACGTGAACTCAATCCAGGCCTCCCCATTGGGTGGCTGACAAGACCCGAGTCCTGGAGCCATCACCCGCTGCCCCCCAAGGTGCACATTAGTAGGAACCTGGAATCATGAGTGGCAGGCATTCTGATACGGGATACGGGAGTCCTAACTAGCTCTGATCAGATTCGGCACGCGGTCAGGATCAGAGCTACACCACACCAAATGCCCTAGGTAGTCGTCCAGCTGGTGATGACGAAACTTTACTATCCCAAAGGAGGGCATTTCCAAATGTTTGTTCATGAAAACGATAGAACTGAAAGACAAATTTATTTACTGCAAAAATAATTCTGAGACCCACGCACAGCTTTTCCTAATAGGCATTTCCCACAAACTCTTCTCAGGATCACTTGCTAGCCAGAGAGACAGTGGGAAGAACTCACTGCAGACACCACTTCTGTAGATTATTACTGGATTGTGAGTAATTTATGAAGTCAACGCCATCTAAGCAAACTCAGCAAGAATACGGTAACCCACACACTCCCAGATCACTGGCTGCCCAAGGCGACAGATCCCACCCACTCACACAGGGCCCATGCACTCAACACAAACAACCCCTGTGCGTCTCCTGCACGCCAGGCAGTGTCCCAGGAGTGGGAAACATGGCAGAGAACAACATGAAAACCCTGCTCTCGTGGAACTTTTTTCTAAATCTAGGACTCCAGACGCCTAGTAAGTTACGTGGGTTTTTGCCACTGCAAATTCTTTGCAAGATTTCCTCACTTCTCTCCCTTTGATCACTAAATTCTTGCTTTAGAGCTGAAAGGACTGACCTAATTGCTTCAACTCTGTGCTCTCCGCATAACCTGAGCTCCAGGTTTGGGGGGGAGGGGTGTGCATCCTGACTGTACTTGGAAGATGATGATACCTTTATGTCTCTAAGTCTCGGTGTACTCATCTGTTAACAAGGTCTAACAAGCACTGACGGGTGTTTGGAAGTGTATAGGCCAGGAGGGCATTCTGGTTGGCACAGTAAGAGAGTGGGCCAGGAAGGCTGTATGTCCCACCTGTCACAGCACAAGCCTGTGCCAGGGTCAGACAGCTTGTGCGTACTGAGCTCTGCCCACTTTCAGACACCCTGTCCACTCTTCCACAGGTACCTGGAGTCTCAAGCTCCCTGACTTTGGTTCATCTGGAATGAGCCAGGTTAGGCGGCAGAGGTGCCTCTGGTGGGAAAGCCACCTGCCAGTACGCTCTCTTCTGCAGCTTCACAGTGCATAAACCAGGCAGCTCCTAGTCACCATTCCAAAGCCACCCAAATGTCCAACGTACCCGATTCCTAGCAGCAATTAAAAAAAAATTAAAAGCATCAGGTCAACTAGAGCTAATTTCTACTAGCATGGAACTCATCTGCACAGCCACTGCCCTCTTGTTACAAAAAGACACAAACCGTTTTGCAACCCTGGCTTCTGGAAGACTTACAGCATCCTTCTAGAGTGGCAAGTGGACAATGCGGAGATGTTCACAAACAAGGCAGTCATCAGGGATAAACAGGCAACTGGTGGGGAGAAGGATGCATGAACCAAACCAAAAAAGGTTACAGGAGAAACTCCTATTACAGCAGCAATGGAGTAAAACATTGATTCTTCCCTTCCCTGGTCAGAGCATGGAATGCAACAGTGTCCAAAGGATTACCTCCAGCCTCTGCAGTTGAGACATATCATACATGAAAGAAGGGCTTTTCATCTTCTTTTTTTAAAGATTCATTTTTATTTATGTGACAGAAAGAGAGAGAGAGGAGAGAGAGATCTTCCATCCACTGGTTCACTCCCTTGAATGGACACAACAGCCAGGGCTGGGCCAGACCAAAGCCAGGAACCTGGAACTGCATCAGAGTCTCCCGTGTGGGCAGTGCTCCGATCTGGGATGAAGGTGTTGCAGGTGGCAGCTTGACCTGCTGTGCCACAAGGCCTGTCCCTAGGGCTTCTCATTTTGTGCCCATTAGGTTGAGATGTCACAGCTCTGCCTCCTGCCCAGGTGGGGTGACATTATCATCTTTCTCTTTCCATTGATTTATCTTCCACACACGCTCTGAAGACCTCTATGTGGGTGGCTGCAAACTAAGGCAGAATTACGAAATCTCCCCAGAAAGATTCTTCTGCCTAAATTGATGGTTCCCAGACCCTGGCTCTGAGAAATTCCAAAGAGAATGCTGGCTGCCCCAGGATATTTTAAATTTTCCTGCAAGCCTGGAGATACCAGACATCTGCTGAATATCATGCAAATGACTAGCTCAAGGTGATTCGCACTTTCAACACTAGAAAGATCTATGCTCCTTTTGAAGACATCCTATCCTTGCAAAGCTGTCTTTCCAGGGGTCGCTGTCATGAAACACAACTGCTATGCAAAATTAGGTAGGCACATTCTTCTGAATTGAGATTTTGTGTCATGCCTGGGAGATGCAAATATCCCATTACTAAGTATTGTGGTTCTTTTTCAAGGCTTATTTATTTACTTATTTATTTGAAAGGCAGAGCGACAGAAAGAGAAAGAGACAAAGAGGGATCTTCCATCCTCTGGCTCACTCCTCAAATGCCTGCAACAGCCAGGTCTGGATCAGGCATAAGTCAGGAGCCAGGAAATCCATCCAGGTCTCCCATATGGATGGCAGGGGCCCCAGCACTTGGGCCACCTTTCACTGCTGCCTTCCCAGATGCATTAGCAGAGAGCTGGATGAGATCAGAAGCAGAGCAGCTGGGACTTGGACCAGCAAGCACTCCGATGTGGGACACTGGTACCCCAACCAGTGACCGAACCCGCTACACCAGAACACCAATCCCAGTAATGTGGTTCTTTAAGGAGGAGATAAAACTATTTTTTTCTTCTTTATATTGTATCCATTTTCAAACTGTTACTAAGTTGTTAGCTTTAAAAGACTCATAACTAATAAACGTAACTCCTTGATTTTTAACAAAACTGTTATGGGCAGCCATTTGGTCTAGCAGTTAAGACAGCCATGACCCACATCAGGTGCCTGAGTTTGATTCTTGGCTCTGCTCTGGGCTCCAGTTTCCGCTAATGCAGACCCTGGGAGGCAGCAGCAATGGCTCAAGTAATTGGGCTCCTGCCACCCACATGGGAGACAGGGACTGAGTTCCAAGTTCCCTCTTCAACCCTGACTCAGCCTGCATATTGCAGGCACAGCTAGATCTCTCTCTCTCTGTCTCTCTCTTTTCCTTCATATACACACTAGCTCTCTAATAAATGAATCAATATGTATTTTTAAAAATTATTACACATTTGAGTTGAGCGATGCTGGAAAAATTAATGAGATGCTCTTGGCACCACGAACCAAGAACCTCTTGCCTAAGTCTCTTGGCCAGTCTCCAAAACAGGGCAGAGAACAGGAAGGTTTCCTTTTCAAAGAGCAGATATTTGGAAAAAGGGATTAGGCCCTGGACCACCTGCTCACAAAGCCGCAGCTACTGCAACAGCTGCAGTGGTCCCACACCAGCAGAAGGGTCAGCAGCACCCAACCATCACCTCCCCACCATGGATGGCCACTGTCATCTCTGTTTCTGGAAGGTTCAAGGATGGCAGGGAAGAAGGAAGAAAATGTACCCTACAGGTACTTTTACATTATGAATGTTAAGAAGTATTCACCCAGATGCCAATGCAAGCATTCTCTGAAAAATCAGACAGCACTTTAGCTCCCTTTCAGGCCCTGGGCCCATGCATTCACTTTCACTTTATCAGCTGGTGCTCTGGCCATACAATAAAGACAGGTGTGAGCTTCAGCCACAATCCAAGAAAAGCAGGCTTCGTGAATCTGCGCGAACACTAACTTCACTGTGAGCTGATGGCTGAGTGACGGGCCTCGGGCAAGTGGTCAAAAGTAGCCTACTTCTTAGTAGTTGTAGAGAGGAAAATAATGATGGGCCATCATGTGGGCCAGCTTAGACAGATGTGCCTGCAGAGGTGGCCCTCCCGGAAGAACACACCCTCACCTGTGCATGATTCCTGCTGGAATGTGTAAGCCTGAAACACAGGAGACTGCTGAGGCTCCACACATGGCCGTGAGGCCAGCCTCACTCACTCCTGCGGGCAGAACCACATGGGGCTCATGGGTGACTCTGCTCGGAGGGTCTGGACTGGACCCTGGGGACCCTGGCATCCTCAAGGGCCCCGGAAGATGTGGCAGATGGCCTGGGACCACATGGCGGGCTGCAGGTTGCCCTACTGAGAAGCCGCAGTCCCCAGTGCCCCGCTTAAAGGACGATGGCTTGCTCTTTTCAAGGAGTCTGACAATGTACACAAAGGATGGTTTTCATCTCAAATCCTGGAGGCCCAGCACAGAATGAAGGTTGCTGGAGTCCAGGGACGGCTGCTCCTCTGAGCCTGCCCAGCTGACCCCTCCACGTCTCCTTGGAACTCGGCTCAAGCCTCACTTTTGGGGCTCCTTTCTTCCAGGCTGCTCCACTCCCGATCCAGCTCCCTACTCATGCAGTAGGGAAAGCAGCAGAAGGCGGCCCAAGGGCTTGAGCTCCTGCCACTCACCCAGTGCAGACTCTGACACGGTGGCTCCATATTTGTGTGCTTGCTCCTCAAACGGAAGGAGACCATGTAGGTATAGGAAACCAGAAGTGCACTAAACAGGACCTTCCTATGGGAGAGCGGGAGTCCCTTCTCACTTCTCATTCACACTCACCGGATACTCAACTTATTCCCTGCACACCTGCTGAGCACTAACTAGGTGCCAGGCACTGGGCATGTCAAGTTGTATCCAACAGCGTTCAGCACCCTCATGAAATCACAGACATCTGGGGCAGCAGTTAAGACACTGCTTGGGGTATCTGCATCCTGTACAAGCGAGCCTGGTTGGAGAGACAGCTCCACTCCTGATTCCAGCTTCCTGCACCCTGGGAAGCAGCAGGTCATGACTCAAGTATTTGGGTCCCTGCCACCCATATGGGAGATCCAGATGGAGTTCCCAGATCCTGGCTTTGGTCTAGCTCAGTCCTGGCTATTACAGACATTTGGAGAGTAAACTAGTAGATGGAAGATCTCTTTCTCTATCTCTCTGCACTTCAGATAAATATGTTTTAATTACAGGCTAACAGTAAAGAAGGGCGAGAAAATGCAATGGTGCTAATATCACTTGCTGATCAGCATAGAACGGGGGAGCCAGCCCAGGGGAAATGGGCAGGAAGAAGGGGCTGCCTGAGCCACATCCATCCGAAAATGAACAAGGAAGGGCAAGCCAGGGAGAGGAAAGCAGAGGTACTGCTTGGGGAAAGCGGAGCAGGGCCAGGGACCTGTGTGGGCTTGGGTGTGGCTGGCACAGCAGAGCACTGGACATGGTGCAGGAGAGGCCAAAGAGGTCACCCTGGAGGTCCTGGGATGTCATATGGCAGACACCAAGGGCCAAGATGCATCGCAAAGACCCCTGCAGTGGCAGGAGGACAAGCTTAGGAGATCCCAGCAAGAGTCTAAGTAAAGGCCGGACAGAGCGACCGTGGTGATGGTGAAAAAGATTGGGGCTCTTAGACAGGAAGGGATGGTGAGCAGTGAGGGAGGGGAGGGGGGTGAGGGTTTCCGGCTTGGGTCACTGGGTGGAAGCAGGAGGTGACAGGTGAGAGAGTGTCACAGCTCAGATGGGGACACAGCGAGTTGAGAGGGTGCTGCTAGGACATGCAGCAGAGATGGCCCAAGTGGGTGTGTAGCTCAGGACAGCAGCAGGCGCTGGGGCACGAATCCGGAATCAGGAGTAAAAGGAGGAAAGTCCACCCCTTAGACAAGATGGAAGAGCGAGAGGAACAGAACTATGGGAAGCTGGGACCATCACTTCCTTCCGGCTGGTCAGGGACAGTATGCAGGACAGCCGGAGCAGCATGAAAACCACATGGCCATGTGATACACACAAGCCAAGGGGAGAATTCCAGGGACGGTCTATGCTAGGGAAGGCGGGAGAATCTAACCTGTACAGCCTGCACTGATTTCTAAAATGAAGAGTTAAGAAGCCATGCATCAAATAACAACACAATGAACAATCTCATCAGACCTGACACACACCAATGGGCTTTGGAGGAAGAAAAGGTGGGCGACCACACAGCATATAAACAACTCCGGCAGCCCGCATGCCCAGGGACCAGAGCCCTCATCCAACTCCAGGTCCAGACTTAAGACACAATTTTCCAGGGCTGTAGTAAGAGTTTCAGTTCCCTGGGCTGCAAAATAAATTATCCCGAGAGGCAGATGCTATGAGTCATGTGACGGGATTTAATTTAAGCTTCAAGCTCTTTCTCTTCCCCATCAGAAGCTCTATGCCCTGGCAGGGAGGCGGGGACAAGGTTGGAAAACACATTCGAGGGTGCGAGGAGTCTTGGCCGCAAGCTCTCAGCTGAGATGTCCGGCGCCAGCCTTCCCACTGACCCAGTGGAACGTTCTTCCAGGAGCTCCCCCTCCTGCTGAAGGTAGTCTAACAGAGTTCCGCTTTTTGAAACCAAAAATCCAATATTCTAAATCTGCCAGTATGTGAAATTTTTAAAAATTAACCATCAGTGATTTTAATTAACCACCCTTAAAAGAAACAATATTTAAATTTTAATAACTAAGACAAAAGGCAAGAGCCTCAAAGATTATTCCGTTAAAGTGAATATTTGTGGGGCCAGTGCTGTGGCACAGCAGGTTAAGCTACACCTCAGACACTGGGGTCCTCTGTGAGTGCCAGCTGGTATCCTTGCTGCTTCACTGCCAACCCAGCTCTCTGCTAATGCCCTAGGGAGGGCGGCAGAAGATGGACCAAGTGCTTGGGCCCCTGCCACCCATGTACGAGACCCGGATGGAGTTCTTAGCTTCTGGCTTCAGCCTGGCCCAGCTCTAGTCATTGTAGCCATTTGGGAATGAACCAGCAGATGCAAGATCTCTCTCTCTTTCTCTCTTTCTCTCTCTTTCTCTCCCTCCCTCCCTTCCTCCCTCCCTCCCTCCCTCTTTCTCTGTAACTCAACATTTCAATAAATGAATCTTTTTTAAAAAATGAGTATTTGCTGTTACAATCCAATGTCCTATTTTCCCATTTCTCTGCACAAGACAAACCCATACAGAGCCTCAATTCCTATCCAAGAATCAGCGCTCAGGACCACAGAGTGCATTTGAAGCCTAATACACAGTAAGTCTCAGTATGTTTGTTAAGTGGAAAATACACAACTCTTCATTAGAACATTCACTGTAGGCATTGACTAAGATTTCTAATTATCATACTAATTTTTTAAACTTTAGGAAAGAATCTGAAGCAGCCACTTGGATTAGAAGCTTGTCATGGCCAGCGCCGCGGCTCAGTAGGCTAATCCTCTGCCTTGTGGCGCCGGCACACTGGGTTCTAGTCCCAGTCGGGGCACTGGATTCTGTCCCGGTTGCCTCTCTTCCAGGCCAGCTCTCTGCTGTGGCCAGGGAGTGCAGTGGAGGATGGCCCAAGTGCTTGGGCCCTGCACCCCATGGGAGACCAGGAGAAAAGCACCTGGCTCCTGCCTTCAGATCAGCACGGTGCACCGGCCGCAGCGCGCCGGCCGTGGCGGCCATTTGAAGGTGAACCAACGGCAAAGGAAGACCTTTCTCTCTGTCTCTCTCTCTCTCTCTCTCACTGTCCACTCTGCCTGTCAAAAAAAAAAAAAAAAGAAGAAGCAGCAGCAGCAGCAGCAGCAGCAGCAGCTTGTCCAGGAGAAGAGGTGGGTTTTATTTTTTCCAGGGCAGGACTGTATGACTATGTTCATACTTGGGCTGTACATTTCTAGAAGCTTCTAACTGTCTTTTGCCCACCCCATCCCCACTCTAATTTTCATGCCCAGTGCCTTTAGACACAAGTACACCAGCTCCTCACCTCCCCCGCTCAGCTAACACAGGCCTCTGGCTGCTGCGATTCCACAGTCACCTGAAATTCTTCAGGGAGGATATTACACCGTGGGTCAGACCCTTTGGGTAAGAGAGCCACTGCTGCCCAGGTGCCTGCGGAACACAGTCCAGTCGTGCCCCTTCACACACCAGGGTGTCATCTGCAATTTCAGAGCCATGATTTTCCACCCGACAGGTTCATGAGTGTGCCGGGACTGGGAGCAGGGAGCTGGCCTCTTAGAAGCCATCAGGTCAGACGAGGGGGCTGCCATGCCCTCTGCCTGTGGTGGAACAAGTATATCTGCTCCTAATCATAAAAGCAATTTTCTTCACACAACTGTTTCTGGATGAGCAATAAGATCCTATCATTTCTGCTAAAGAAAACAAGTGAGGAGTGAGTAATGTTGGATCTGATTTTAACTGCAAATATAGGCAGCAGCCGAAAAAAAGGATAACAAGGTCTGGAATTAAATTCCAAAGATCTTGCCGGTGCAAATATGATTTGTTTTTATACATAATGCATTTTTTAACTGTCAAGGAATACAAACACTCAAAATTAAAGAAATTCTTTTCCATCTTTTTTTTTACATTTTAAAAGCTAATTATCTTTTTGCTATTGTTGAAATTCAAAAAACTGTATTTAAATTGAAATATTATTCTTAAAACTGTATTTAGATTTAAGACCCTTTTGTTATAAAAATCATGAGGGGGCAGGTGCTTCGGGGGATAAAGACAACGCCTACAGTGCTGGCATCCCTGTGCGCTGGTTCGAATCCTGGCTGCTCCACTTGCAATCCAGCTCTCTTCTATGGCCTGAGAAAGCAGTGAAAGATGGCCCAAGTCCTTGGGCCCCTGCACCCACATGAGAGACCTGGAAGAAGCACCTGGCTCCTGGCTTCAGATTGGCTCAGCTCCGACTGTTGTGGCCAGTTGGGGAGTAAACCAGTGGATGGAAGACCTCTCTCTCTGCCTCTCCTTCTCTCTGTGTGTAACTCTAACTTTTAAATAAATAAACAAATCTTTAAAAAAAATTGAATATTTCTAAGTAAGGCAGAAGCATTCCTAGGTTAATAAGACCAGATATAACTGTGGACTTTATTCTTTAAACAAACTGTAGAAAAGGGAGGGAAATAGATTATTTACAGAAAACAATAAAATGAGTGCACCTGTTGAAGAAATGTGAAGCCACCTAGACAAACCACCCAGCTTAAAATCTAGCTCTGTGTGAACTCGGGCAAGTTACCCAATGAAAAGTTAATTATCTTTGCAAATGAAAGCACTTTGACTTACTTTTACGTTTACTTGCAGTAAAATACTGCTAACATGGAACTTACCATCTGAGTCACTGTCAAGTTCAACATTGCTCAGCACATGCATTGCTTTGCAGCCGATCTGCACAACGTTCTCATGCTGCAAACTGAAACTCTGTACTCACTACAGCAGTCCCCACTCTGTCCACCTGCCACCCACTGGCCACACCATCTGCTTTCTGTCTACGATTCCTACTGCTCCAGGGATCGCATGTGAGTGGAATCGTAAAGTAGTTGTCTTGTCATGACAGGCTTCTTCTGCTTACCATAAAGTCCTCAAGGTTCATCCAAGCTGCAGCCCCTGTCAGAATTCTCTTCCTTTTTAAGGCTGTGCACCATTGCACTGTATGGACAGGCCACACTCCATTTTCCCATTCATCTGTCAACACCGGGGTTGCTTCTACCTGCTTTTGATCTTTTAAACAGTTTATTTCAACAGGCTTGGTTGCTGGGGTCAGACTGCCATAGCAGTACAGAGTAGAGGGAAGACAGGTACACATGGAACAAAAACACTGACGTTGCTAGGTCCTGAGGAGGATCTTTAGATGCCAGAAATTCATCCAAACATTTGTGCATGGGAATACGAACAGGCATGCGGCAGATGCTAAAGATGCAGAGACTACCAGTTCTTGGAGGACAGTTATGACCGAAGGACAAACACCTAGCAGGCAAACAATCATTAACACCGGGAGGCACAATGGCCCAGCTTCATGCAAGCTGAGGCTCGGGAAAGGCTCCCCGCCACCCTCCAGCCCACGCCACCAGGAGATTCCACGAAGAATTATTATTTACTGATGATTTACCGCTTCATCCCAAGAAAGACGGAGTGAGCTATCTTTTTCTGTGACTTGGCTGTCATGTCTTTGGACACCACAGCATTGCAAAGGATCTAAAATAGGTGAGTAGAGTGCTCCTTTCCACCGAGGGCCTTTTGACTATTTCTAACATCATTTGCAGACCATACAAAACTATCAGCTTAAAAATCCACCTGCTAGAGGCTTATCAAACGTTGAGTCCCCCCTGTGGTTGCCTTGGCAATATCAGATAAATTTCGCAGGCCTTATACAGCCCACGAGCCAGATGTTCCCCACACTGCTGTGCAAGTCTCCGGTGTACAGACAAGTTTCTCCTCCTCATACACAACAAGGAGGCTGGACCAACAAATTGAGGAGGGAGGGGTGGTTTGTGCCCTGCTCCGGGGTGAGACCAAGGTGCAAAGGTAATGACAATGCAACAGCAGGAAACAACACAGAAGAACCAGGAAGACCAAAAGGGGCACATTCAGGGACCAGGCATCCCACTCATTCATTCTTCTACTTGGTGGCTCAGGGCAGCTAGGCACTGGTTCTCAGCCCTACAGGTGTCTACATGGGAAAGCTTCCCTGGACAGATCACTTGTGTCCAGGCGAGCTTTGAAGAATGGGCTCAAGTTCCCTGCAGGGTGTGGGAGAAGAAAGCATTCCAGGCACGTGGAGACCAACATGGCCTCAGAGTAGCCACCGTGAGTGTGAGTAGGTGATGAGCAGGCACGAGAGGGCCACAAGGCGAGGACACAGAGCAGGTGGCTCCAAGGGCACAGAGGGGCACTGGTTTGTCTTCCCTTTGTCATCAGGGATGGAACAAGGATGTGGGATGGTGGCTACCTCTCAAGGCAAGGAGAGCAGGAAACTCATCAATGAGTCAGGACAAGAAACGGGCAGGGCAGTAGCATGGAGGGCAGTCACTCACGGAGAAGGAAACATAGCGGGACGGCTCCGTGAAGGGCACGCTCAGGATGTCCCTGCTGCAAAGCTTTGATGCCTGATGCTATTAACTGAACAAAGCAGTGAACCTCCCCTGCTGGAAGCCCCTCAGCCCCCAGCACAAGGGCTGGATGATGCCTCTGCCTATGGCAGCAGGAAACAACCCAGTCCCTTGGCTTTCCTGCAGACCTCACAAAGGTCCAGTGTTGATGGATGTTCCAGCCCTGTGAGTATAAAAGCATGCAGAAGTCCCTGGAAAACACTGGCTCTCCCCATCTAGAACTCCCCTGGGGGTGAGGGGTGGGCAAGGGCCTCTCTGCTCCCTGGCAGCAGCCCCTGACTCTGTCCTGAGATTCCGCAGCATGGCGACCAGCACCCAAACCCAGCCAGTGCTGTACAGCCCGGCCCTGTTGCCCCCCACCCCCCATTCCCCTGTCTTGCTATTGTCACAGCTTAATTCAGAGCGCAGGCATCCTGTAACATGCTTCATCAGCTTCCCAGTGCATCTCTGTTTGGTGACATCTCCTGCCGTGATCTCAGGGTCTTAATCATTATGGTCTGCATGATGTTCTCGTGCCCTGTTCTCTTCAGTACCACTCAGGTGAGTCTCATAATACCCGAGACTGAAACAACCCCGCGGCTCCCTCGCCGCGATCTGACCTCTTTCTGCCGGGTGGAGGATTTGTGGACACCTACTCTTCAGTTATTTTTCGCTTGTATCATACACTTTTTGCTGAGGTTGTTTTTATTTATTCGATTCTGAGTAACTCATAGGCAGTCCCTTTAAAAAGCCCACACACTGTATCATTTTAACAGAAAGCAATTAATTAAGGCAGAACAAGTCACACAAGTGCTTTGACTTCTGCCCCTTTCATCTAAAACAGTGTCACAAAAGTGAAAACAAGAAAATCATGACCAAAATCTCCATGTAAATGTGTTAAACGGCAGGAGAGGGCAATGGGTTCCTTTTGAAATTACATATGAGGGTTGTCAGAAAGTCTGTGGATAACGTAGATTAGTAACAAAATATTCACAGATTCCAAGTTTTTGCACCAACATACACTCTTATTAATTCCATTTTCTATGAACTTCTTGAAGCCCTTTGTACACACAGAGCCCCACTTACATATTTTAATTTTTGCTTCAACTGAATCATTTCCAGAGACAAGTTTAAAAAAACGAAACGGATTGCTGTGCTGAGGGGAACCACACGTACAGGTTCCCACTTCATCCTGTTGGTTCCAATGTTTTCTTTGGGGGTGCTTTATTGTTAAAGTTTAGTCTTGCCAGATGTCCAAAAATATCTGATTGCAAAGAAACTCCAAATTCTGGTTATCAGGGCAGAACTAAGATTTAATCCATCCCGAGACTAAAACCAACCATGTAATCAATTGGGGTACTATTCTCTGGGAAAGTTCTAGAAAGTATGCCCAGAAGATGTGCTAAGTTGGCCAAGAAAGGGCATTCTTCAATTCCCTCGATTGCTTTATTGAAATAATTATCTCACGGCATGGACCAACTGATGGTATCCATCTGATCACAGGGCGAGTATTTTAGAAAGTTTAATGTTGGCCCGACTTCCAGGGGGAGAACAAATGTTCCCATTTAAGTGAACATTTTAAGCAAAGAATCCTGTTGCGCTTGTGGCTGATATTATTGGTTTACGTCACGACTCACTCTGAGGAGAGATAAATTCTGAACGGCCAGGAGAGTGAAGCGGCGGGTGGCAGAGGTGACGCAAGCACGCCAGGCAGGCAGCGAGGTAAACGCGTTATTTGGAAAAGCAACCGACATCTTGAAATAATTACTCGTTATTAAACTTCTGACTGATGGATGGAAATCTGCACATTTCCAACATACCCCGAGCACTGACTACAACTCAGACCCCAACCGTTTGCCGGAACATCCGTGGATAATGTAGATTAGTAACAAACTATTCATGGATTTCATGTTTTTGCACCGACATACACTCCTGTTAATTCCATTTTCCATGAACTTCTTGAAGCCCTTTGTACATTGCGTATTTGAATTTTTGCTTCTATTGCATCATTTGCAGAGACAAGTTACAGGACTGCTCTTCTGAGGGGAGCCGCAGGTACAGCCTCACTTACCTGGAAGCACTAGAAAGAGGGGAGAGACTGGAGCTCCTCCACAGCAGCCCCTGGGCTGGGAACGGAATCTGCAAGGCAACAAGAAAGAAGTAAGGAAATGAAGACAGGAGGTGGCCCTGCTTAGCCCCGGCCATTCCCAGGTCGGTTCACAAAGCACCCACAGCGTCAAACCACCAAACGAAGTCACCTGGAAGTACTGTCTTGATGTGGTCTTGCCCCTCCCTATTTCAAGGGATAAAATGCAGAGCCAGAGAAAACCCAGGTGGGGAGCAGCCACAGTCACACGGAAGACTGCGTGGAGGCGGAGATTTTGCGCCAGCAAAGCTGCCCTGGCCGGCGCTCCCCTCAGCAGACTCGCTTAAAAAAAAAAAAATCTGGCTCCTGGGGCTGAGGTGCTCCAAGACGGAAAATTCTCACGGAGTTCTCCAGGCCAGGCGCAGTCACAGGCTTAGGAAGGCTTGTGAGAGGCGGAGAGACGTGCCCTGGAGGGAGACTCGTGCCCGCCCTGCACCCCGCGCCAATGCTGCTCCCAGAGGCCACAGCCACCCACCAGGGAGGCAGGGCTGCGTCCCACCAGCAGGGCTGTGTCACCACCACCAAGTGCCCCTGCCAGCTTGGACCCGCACATGTTGCGGGCAGGGGGTGCGGCGTGGGCCCCAAGCAGTCCCGGCTCTTCAGATTTCACTGGAGGGTGTAGAGGTCTGGGCATAGGTACAGGGCTCTGGAAGGCAAGGCCAGTGAGGAATGTTGTGCAGGGCACAGAGCCCTCCCTGTGCAAGGAGTGTTCCTGATCCGGAGCCCATCTGTCTTTATAGTTCAACTTACAGCAGTCATCGTCATCATCGTCATCATCATCATCATATAATTGTTCTTGTATCCCATGCAGAGTGGGTACCAAGGCCACAGGAAGGACCCACAGGCACCCAAGTCTCAAAACCCTTAACATTCTGGCCCAACTTCCAGTGGGAGAACAAATGTTCCCGTAGAGAAAACACTTAGTTCCCCAGGTGCTCCAGGGGCAAAATGTCCTGAAGATAGCACTGGAAGGCTGTTTTCTGACTCACTGACCTCTTCAGTGTAGACAAGTAAACATTACTGCAGTGTGTAGAAGTGTGCATTACTATGGTATACCATAGTATAGAAGTATACATTACTATGGCATACCACAGTATAGAAATATACATTGCTGTAGTGTGTAAAAATGCACATTACTATAGTATACCACAGCATAGTACATATTACTGCAGTGTGTAGAAGTGTACATCACTATAGTATAGCACAGTATAGAAGTACACATTACTGCAGTGTATAGAAGTATACATTACTGTAATATAGCACAGTGTAGAAGTATACATTACTGCAGTGTGTAGAAGTGCACATTACTATAGTATACCACAGCATAGAATATTACTGCATATTACTGCAGTGTGTAGAAATATACATTACTATAGTATAGCATGGTATAGAAGTATACATTGCTGCAGTGTGTAGAAGTATATATTACTATTCTGGAAGTTTTAGCCAGAGCTATTAGGCAAGAAAAAGAAATTAAAGGGATACAAATTGGGAAGGAAGAACTCAAACTATCCCTCTTTGCAGATGATATGATTCTTTATTTAGGGGACCCAAAGAACTCTACTAAAAGACTATTAGAACTCATAGAAGAGTTTGGCAAAGTAGCAGGATATAAAATCAATGCACAAAAATCAACAGCCTTTGTATACACAGGCAATGCCATGGCTAAGGAAGAACTTCTAAGATCAATCCCATTCACAATAGCTACAAAAACAATCAAATACCTTTGAATAAACTTAACCAAGGACGTTCAAGATCTCTACGATGAAAATTACAAAACCTTAAAGAAAGAAATAGAAAAGGATACCAAAGAATGGAAAAATCTTCCATTCTCATGGATTGGAAGAATCAATATCATCAAAATTTCCATTCTCCCAAAAGCATTTATACATTCAATGCAATACCAATCAAGATACTGAAGACCTTCTTCTCAGATCTAGAAAAAATGATGCTGAAATTCATATGGAGACACAGGAGACCTCGAATAGCTAAAGCAATCTTGTACAACAAAAACAAAGCCGGAGGCATCACAATACCAGATTTCAGGACATACTACAGGGAAGTTGTTATCAAAACAGCATGGTACTGGTACAGAAACAGATGGATAGACCAATGAAACAGAATTGAAACACCAGAAATCAATCCAAACATCTACAGCCAACTTATATTTGATCAAGGATCCAAAACCAATCCCTGGAGTAAGGACAGTCTATTCAATAAATGGTGCTGGGAAAATTGGATTTCCACATGCAGAATCATGAAGCAAGACCCCTACCTTTCACCTTACACAAAAATTCACTCAACATGGATTAAAGACTTAAATCTATGACCCGACACCATCAAATTATTAGCACTGGAGAAACCTTGCAAGATATAGGTACTGGCAAAGACTTCTTGGAAAAGACCCAGAAGCACAGGCAGTCAAAGCCAAAATTAACATTTGGGATTGCATCAAATTGAGAAGTTTCTGTACTTCAAAAGATACAGTCAGGAAAGTGAAGAGGCAACCGACAGAATGGGAAAAAATATTTGCAAACTATGCAACAGATAAAGGGTTGAAAACCAGAATCTACAAAGAAATCAAGAAACTCCACAACATCAAAACAAACAACCCACTTAAGAGATGGGCTAAGAACCTCAATAGACATTTTTCAAAAGAGGAAATCCAAATGGCCAACAGACACATGAAAAACTGTTCAAGATCACTAGCAATCAGGGAAATGCAAATCAAAACCACAATGAGGTTTCACCTCACCCTGATGAAAATGGCTCACATTCAGAAATCTACCAACAATAGATGCTAGAGAGGATGTAGGGAAAAAGGGACACTAACTCACTGTTGGTGGGAATGCAAACTAGTTAAGCCACTATGGAATTCAATCTGGAGATTCCTCAGAAACCTGAATATAACCCTACCATACAGCCCAGCCATCCCACTCCTTGGAATTTACCCAAAGGAAATTAAATTGGCAAACAAAAAAGCTGTCTGCACATTAATGCTTATTGCAGCACAATTCACAATAGCTAAGACCTGGAACCAACCCAAATGCCCATCAACAGTAGACTGGATAAAGAAATTATGGGACATGTACTCTATAGAATACTATAAAGCAGTCAAAAACATGAAATCCGGTCATTTGCAACAAGATGGAGGAATCTGGAAAACATTATGCTGAGTGAATTAAGCCAGTCCCAAAGGGACAGATTTCATATGTTCTCCCTGATCGGCGACAACTAACCGAGCACCAAAGGGGAAACCTGTTCAAGTGAAATGGACACTATGAGAAACAGTGACTTGATCAGCTCTTGTCCTGACTGTTGATGTACAATGTAATACTTTATCCATTTTAGTATTTTTTTGTTCTAGTATTAGTGGTTGAACTCTGTAATTAACACACAATTATTCTTAGGTGTTTAAATTTTAACTGAAAAGTGATCCCTGTTAAATACGAGAGTGGGAATAAGAGAGGGAGGATATGTACAATTTGGGAAATGCTCAATCAGACTTGCCCCAAATGGTGGAGTTAGAAACGTGCCAGGGGATTCCAGTACAATCCCATCAAGGTGGCATGTACCAATGCCATCTCACTAGTCCAAGTGATCAATTTCAGTTCACAATTGATCACACTGATAGGTCTAAGAGTTAAAGGGATCACATAAACAAAACTAGTGTCTGCAAATACTAACTGATGGAATAAAAAAGGGAAAGAATGATCCATCATGGGAAGCAGGATACACAGCAGACTCATAGAATGGCAGATGTCCTAAATAGCACTCTGGCCTCAGAATCAGCCCTTAAGGCATTCAGATATGGCTGAAGAGCCCATGAAAGTATTTTAGGCATGGAAAGCCAAGACACTCTGGGAAAAAAAAAAAAAAGAAAAAAAGAAGACCTAAATGAAAGATCTCTGCGAGTGAGATCCCAGTGGAAGGAACGGGGCCATCAAAGAAGGAGGTACCTTTCTCTGAAGGAAGGAGAGAACTTCCACTTTGACTATGACCCTGTCGGAATAAGATTGAAGTTGGCGAACTCAAAAGGCTTCCATAGCCTTGGCAACTCATGACTAGAGCCTAGGGAGATTACTGATACCATAAACAAAAGTGTCAAATTGTTAAGTGAACAACAGGAGTTACTGTGTACTTACTTCTCATGTGGGATCTGTCCTTAATGTGTTGTCCAATGTGAAGTAATGCTATAACTAGTACTGAAACAGTATTTTTACACTTTGTGTTTCTGTGTGGGTGCAAACTGATGAAATCTTTACTTAATATACACTGAATTGATCTTCTGTATATAAAGATAATTGAAAATGAATCTTGATGTGAATGGAATGGGAGAGGGAGCGGGAGATGGGAGGGGTGCGAGTGGGAGGGAAATTATGGGGGGGAAGCCAATGTAATCCATAAACTGTACTTTGGAAATTTATATTTACTAAAGAAAAAAAGAAAAAAAAATCAGCTCCTTAAAAAAAAGTATATATTACTATAGTATTTCACAGTATAGAAGTATACATTACTACAGTGTGTAGAAGTGCACATTACTATGGCATACCACAGTATAGAAATATATATTACTGCAGTGTGTAGAGTGTACATTACTGCAGTGTATAGAAGTATACATTAATTACTATGGTATACTACATTATAGAAGTATATATTAATGCAGTGAGTAGGAGGGTTTATCACTTCAGTGTAGAAGTGTACAGTGTATAGAAGTGCACATTACTGCAGTATGTAGAAGTGCACATTACTATAGTATGCCACAGCATATTACATATTACTGCAGTGTGTAGAAGTGTACATCACTATAGTATACCACAGTATAGAAGTACACATTACTGAAGTGTGTAGAAGTGCACATTACTGTAGTATACCACAGTATAGAAGTATACATTACTGCAGTGTGTACAGTGTACATTGCTGCAGTGTAGAGAAGTATACATTAATTACTATGGTATACCACAGTATGGAAGTACACATTACTGAAGTGTGTAGAAGTGCACATTACCATTGTATACCACAGTATAGAAGTACATCTTACTGCAGAGTGTAGAAAGGAACATCACTGCAGAGTGTAGAAGTGTACAGTGTATAGAAATGTACATTACTGCGGTGTGTAGAAGTGTACAGTGTATAGAAGTGTATAGTACTGCAGTGTGTAGAAGTATACATTACTGCAGTGTACAAATGTACATTAGTGTATAGAAGGGTACATTACTACAGTGTAGAAGTCTATGTTACTTCAGTGTGTAGAGGTGTAAGGTACATTGCTGCAGTGTGTAGAGGTATAGGTATATTACTGTAGCATGTAGAAGTATACATTACTGCAGTGTGTAAAGGTATAAGGTATACTACTCCAGTGTGCAGAAGTATACATCACTGCAGTATGTAGAGGTATAAGGTACATTACTGCAGTGTAGAGAGGTATAAGGTACATTACTGCAGTGTGTAGAGGTATAAGATACATTACTGCAGTGTGTAGAAGTATACGTTAGTGCAGTATGTAGAGGTATAAGGTTCATTATTTCATTGTGTAGAAGCATACATTACTGCAGTGTATAGAGGTATAAGCTATATTACTGTAGTATGTAGAAGTGTACATTACTTTACTGTATATAGATATAAGGTATATTACTGTAGCTTGTAGAAGTGTACTTTATGCACTGTGTAGAGGTATAAGGTGTATTACTGCAGTGTGTGGTAGTATATATTACTGCAGTGTGCAGAAGTATAAGGTATATTACTATAGTGTGCAGAATTATAAGGCACACTGCTGCAGTGTGTATAAGGTATATTGCCACAGTGTGTGAAAGTATGTATTACCGCAGTATGTAGAATGCATACTACTGCAGTGTGTGGTAGTGTACATTACTGCAGTGTGCAGAGGTATATTACTATAGTGTGCAGAAGTATAAGGTATATTGCCACAGTGTGTGAAATATGTATTACCGCAGTATGTAGAAGCGTATACTACTGCAGTGTGTGGTAGTGTACATTACTGCAGTGTGCAGAGGTATAAGGTATATTACTATAGTGTGCAGAAGTATTAGGTACACTGCTACAGTGTATATAAGGTATATTGCTATAGTGTGTGAAATATGTATTACCGCAGTATGTAGAAGCGTATACTATTGCAGTGTGTGGTAGTGTACATTACTGCAGTGTGCAGAGGTATAAGGTATATTACTATAGTGTCAGAAGTATAAGGTATATTGCCACAGTATGTGAAGTATGTATTACCGCAGTATGTAGAAGTGTATACTACTGCAGTGTGTGGTAGTGTACATTACTGCAGTGTGCAGAGGTATAAGGTATATTACTATAGTGTGCAGAAGTATAAGGTATATGCCACAGTGTGTGAAGTATGTATTACCGCAGTATGTAGAATGTATACTACTGCAGTGGATGTGTTCATCACTACATATGTGGAAGTATAAGGAATATTCCTGTAGGCCTTTGGGTTCTGTTTCACACCCACTCGCTTTCACCCAGCTACCCGTGGGTTCAGTGTTGGAGTGGGCTGCCATGCACCTGGGCCCCTGCTCAGGACCTCCTCTGCCTCCTGGCTCTGCTCTCGCAGTCCACTTCCGTCTCTCCTGGGCTAATTAGTCTGTGTCTAAATGGAATTGTAGTTGGCAGACCGGCAGCAGTGTCAACGTGGAATAATCACTCGAACCTGAATCTGAGTTGTTTTCCATCTTTGACAACAAATAATGTGACTTTGGCGCCCGCAGGCCAGAGTTGAAATGAGTTTATAATTTGCCTTCCAATCGCTCTCACACTCTCCTTCACAACCACTTACATTCCTGTTCTGTCTCTTAGCATGCAGGGGACGGCCTCGGAGGCTGAGTCACCGGCCCGGTCTGTATTGATATCCTTAATGAATACTCCCTTCAGCTCAGGATAAACAGGGGAAAATCTACATAATACAGAACCACACTTGTTTTCATAATGAAAACATATGGACTGTCAGCTCGCCCTGCCACATGATGGTGAGTAGTCTAATTTGCATTTCTCACACCGGCACCCTGCTCAGAAACCTGCAGCAGTTTCTCAGCGACACACAGTGATCTGCCTTCCGCAGCCTTGGAGTGTGACTGACACCAGCAAGGCCCAGGGGCACAGTCAGAGGTACAGAGGCTCTGCTCCTCAGCTCCAGGAAGCACTGGGCTCCTTCCAGTTCCAAGCCCCAACTTCCTCCAGAGGGAACGCTCGCCTCCAGCTAATAAGGAGAAGGCAGAGGGTGGCGGAACCACTGACAAGACCCTCTTTGAGATCAGTGCAGAAGGGGAAGAGTGTCATGGAAAACAGCAGGTGCACCACAGGTATGCTGAGAAGTGGGCATATTCAGCGGGACACAGCACCCCAACAATGGGCCACACACCTGCCAGCCATTTACACGTAAACCCATTCAGTCCCCACGATTCTTCAGACATGGGCATCAATATTCCCTCCTCATAAATGGGGAAAGAGAGGTTAAAAGATGTTTAAGAAGCCGGCGCCGCGGCTCACTAGGCTAATCCTCCGCTTTGTGGCACTGGCATACTGGGTTCTAGTCCCAGTCGGGGCATCAGATTCTGTCCCAGTTGCCCCTCTTCCAGGTCAGCTCTCTGCTATGGCCCGGGAGTGCAATGGAGGATGGCCCAAGTACTTGGGCCCTGCACCCCATGGGAGACCAGGATAAGCACCTGGCTCCTGCCATCGGATCAGCGCGGTGCGCCGGCCGCAGCGCGCCAGCCGCGGTAGCCATTGGAGGGTGAACCAACGGCAAAGGAAGACCTTTCTCTTTGTCTCTCTCTTTCACTGTCCACTCTGCCTGTCAAAAAAAAAAAAAAAAAAAAGATGTTAAGAAACCTGCCCAGGGGCCAGTGTTGTGGCATAGCGGGTAAAGCCATCACCTGTGACACCAACGTCCCCTACAGGTGCTAGTTCATGTCCCAGCTGCTCCACTTCTGATCCAGCTCCCTGCTAATGGCCTAGGAAAAGTAGCCGAAGATAGCTACACGTGTGGGCTCCTGCTAGCCACATGGGAGACCTGCAGGAAGCTCCTGCCTTCTGGCTTCAACCTAGCTCAGCCCCAGCCATTGTAGCCATCTGGGGAGTGAACCAGCAGATGGAAGATATCTCTCTCTCTCTCTCTCTCTCTCTCTCTATCTCTATCTCTATCTCTATCTCTCCCTCTTTCTAACTCTTTCAGATAAATAAATAAATCCTTAATAAGAAGAAGCCTGCCCAGCCAGTAAGTGATAGAGCCAGGATGCTTCTGACTTCCAAATCCAACACTCTAAAAAGAAAATGGAAAGAAAACCTTTGCTCCTTCCACAGTGCAAGTACTGGTCTTCATGCTTGGTTCTTCAATGGGGAGTTTATGGAACCTGTAGGTGGTAGCTCCTTGCATTCATGGGACACAACCTTGCCAATGCCCTGCTCATCCTCCACAGCGAATTACAGTGACAAAACATATCCTTGGGAGCCAGTGTTCTGGCACAGGGGATGAAGCCACTGCCTGCAAATGGGTACCCCATATGAGTGCCAGTTCTAGTCCCAGCTGCTCAGCTTCTGATCCAGCTGCCTGCTAATGCAGAAAATCAATGGAAGATGGCACGAGTGCCTGGGCCCCTGCTGCCCACATGGGAGACCCTGATGGAGTTCCAGGTTCCCGGCTTTAGCCTGGCCCAGTCCTGGCCATTGTGGCCATTTAGGGAGTGAACCAGCAGATAGAGGATCTCTTTCTCTCTGTGTCTCTCCTCTCTGTCACTCTGCTTTTCAAATACATCTTTTAAAAAAGAAAAAAAAATGTGGGTAACAATTAAATACACACCACACACACATACTTGGACAAATCTTTTGTGTGTCAAGGAAAAAGACATTAGAAATGTGCTAAAAATTTAGAAACTAAATCCAGGAGAGCCACTTCAGAGCCACACGGTAGACACAGATTCTTGCCTTATGCAATACAGAAAGTAACACTGACATCCTCGGTCTAAACACTATGACCTGGTCTTCTGAGTTCCCGCAGCGCAATGTCCAGTGTCGTCTCCACAAGCTGGCACCAAAGGGGGATTATGGAGGAGCTAGGATGTGCATGGGGGCGGCTAGGAGGACGCCTGTAGAAAACTCACCTACTTACTAGTGTCCTGGTTGGCAGTCTGGCCCACCTCATCCCTACAGCGACTGAGTTCGCCATGCATTCTAATGAGTGGTCCTCCAGAAAAGAGTATTCGAAACTACTGAAAAGGGGTACAATCAGATCACACAAGTCTTCCTCTTGGAACCCATTCTGCACAACGTTCACTTTAAAAACTGAACATTCCAGCAGGCGAATTTCAAAAAGCTTCACAAAACACAATCAGCGCACAGTATGTGAATGTACACATTCAGCTTCCTTCAGTTCCAAGGCATCCTCACTCCCGTACATGTGAATCCTTAACATCTCTAGTCCATCTACACCGTGTGTGTGTGTCGGACACACATGGGTTTCTGACATGTGAAGAAGGGAAGGTGAGAAAGCCTCTCCATCATCCATATGCCTAAAACAACACATGAGACACACCAAGAGCCTGCCAACCCTCTCTTCCCCGGGGAGTTATTTTATGGATATGTGAACACTAACAGAGATTTTAAACTCTTGAGAGTAACTTTTTTATTATTTGTATGAATCACTGGACTCCTCTGGAAGACAGAGCAGGGTTAGGGTCAAGAACAGAGCAGACAACATCTAAAATTATCTTTTTCCAGAATATGTTTCAGAAGAGCCAATGCCCTTGGGTGCCATTCATGACAAATCCCATGTCACGATGCTCTTAACACATTCCTTCCACGTTCACTAATTTTACAGCAAATGGTATTTTTTTACGGGACAACTGACTACAAGAGTCATGAGATCTTCCCCCAAAAGGTTACTCTTCCATTACTCTGAGAAATGGAAAACAGTGTGTCTGCATCCCTGTCTAGAATGTTCCGACACAAACTGTTTCTTGCTAATACATCCGCTGATAGACCTATGTTCTCCATGTCAACTTGTTTCTCTCTGATAAATGGAGATGATCTCAGATAACGAAATTCTGTTATTAAATTAGCTGAAGTCTCGTTTTAAATGCAGAGGTCTATTATGGCCTCCAAAGTTATCAAATGTCTCCCAAGCTGGGCACAGAGTTCCACTCACCACCTGAGCTATCTCCGTGCCGTTGACAGGTGAACTGCTAACACAAGGCAGAAGTAATTCATATCCCACACTAACAAGAGATACAATCACATACTGTAGAACAAAAAGGCAAACTGACTTAGTCTGGGGGATGATAACAAGTCTACTGGAAAGAAACTACATGCTTCTGTTTACTACTGGGTGTGAGACCAATAATACAATCTGTCTCCTAAATCAGCTAAGATGCAGACAGATGTGGCTGTGCCTCCATCTGAGCCTGCAATGCTGTAGTTCCACTCACACGCAAACGTGTACTGCATCAGACACCTCCTTCAAACAAGGCCTTGTGGGTCAGCCATGCCCCTCTTAGATCCTGCTGCTGCCCAGCCGTGCTGGACACCACCACACACGCTGATGAAGCACGGACAGTGCATCGGGGACACCTGTCACACTTAGTCATGTCCAGAAGAAGAGATTCGGCTTTTCATCTCAAACGGGTTACTGAAGACAAGCGCTCCCCTTCTATAAGTCTCTGTTTCTAGATCCACAAAATACAGAAGTTGGACTCAATCAGTTAGTGAGGGAGAATGACCATTGTCTTCATGTTCCCACTGTCTTGCGTATAAGAAGGCAGGTCACAGATGGAACAAGCTACAGACAAATGATGATGACTCGGGAGAGCATTTCAACTCAAGAACACATGGAAAAGGCACTTAAATAGGGAGTAAGCTCTTTTAACACTTAAAGTTACAGCCTCCCTGAGTACAGAGATTTTACCAAACTCACTGATAAAGAATCATGGCTTTGTCCATTAACCAAATGTCACTTTTCATCAGGGTCTTTCTGTCACATAGCTGACTGGTAGAGTTGGGCAAGCGCAGTCGTTTGTTCCAAAAGGACCAATTACACACATTCCAACACCTTACTGCCACAACAAGAAGCAGCAGGTTCATGGTCAGAAACACAAGGTCTACAGGAGACAGAGGTGACGGCTCGAGTAGTTGGGCCTCTGCCACCCAGAGGGAGACCCAGATTGAATTCTTGGCTCCTGGCCTCAACCTGACTCAGTCCTAGCTGTTGTGGACATCTAGAGAATGAGCTAGCGGATGGAAGAGATCTCTCTCTCTCTCTCTCTCTCTCTCTCATACACACACACGAAGAATTCCCAAGACCAGCCCCAGTTCTGTCATTAAGTCATTGTGTGACCTTGGGCAAGTCACCTGCAAAATAAAAGTTTGGAACACATCAACTCCAAGTTACCTTCCCGAAGAGAAAGTGCATTTACTTTCTAAATGTTCTACATAAAAATCTATGTGCTACTGGAATCCTTGTAGAATCTTTAAGGTCAGTGTATACATCTTCATTACTGGCTTGGCTTTTAAATTACCGCCTTCCCTGGCTCCTCGGGCAAAGAGAACACCAGGACAGCTGCCCAGAACACAAGGCTGAGCTGCAGAATGTGGGCAGTGTGTTTTCTTTGGTTTCTTTACGATTCCCGCTGGCTCAATTCTACCTCCCCACTGCCAAGTCTCCGTACTTCTGGCCGTGAGAGCTGATCTGTAATGTTTGTGGGACTGGTGACATGGTGATAGATGAAGAAATTAAATCTTTCACCAAACTCGGGCAGGCATTTTGAATGATAGTTTTTATCTTTTCCCTTCACGAATGCGAGAATCGTCAATGGTTGAGAGATACTATGATGATGGCGAAAATCATTGCAAAAATGGACTTGCCTCCCAAATGGTCTCTTACTACCTTGCAAATGTACTGCTTTTGCTGCATCCATTTTTTAATTTGTTTCATGTTATGCTGCAAGTGCAAGGGAATTGAGAACATATTGTCCACATTTTCAAAAGAAGACTGTAACATTAACAGAATAAATATTTCACCATGAAACTGAAAACTCTGTGTAAACATTTATATAATTGAATTTACTCAATCAATCTATTGGGTTGGGCCAATGGGAAGGATGCTTTTCTTTTTTTTCATTTTTATATGGAGAGCTCAAGAGATGCAAGAAATTTTAGTCTCAAAGTTCAAATAAACAAGTAGTAGTCACGCGTCTAGACCCCATCTACAAGAGCCTGTGTGCGCAGAACGTAAATGAGCACTGCCCTCAAGGAGTCGCCAGTGGCTGCTACCAGATAATAATGAAATTAAAAATAACACATCGCATAGTCAGTAAATATTTTTAAATCATTAAATTATGTTTTCATTCCACACCAGGACCAGGTAAGCAAGACAGGGTTAAAAAAAATAAAAAATTATTGGAGTACTACAATAAAGAGGAATGAAACATTGGTACCTGTAGCAACATGGATGAGAATTACGTTGTCAAAGAATGGTATTCAAACAAACTGAATGCACACCTATAGGATTCCCCTTGTGTAACATTCTAGAAGACAGCGTTTGGCTGGGGATGGGGGTTGAGACATAGGAGGGGTCATGAGGGACTTGGAAGGGGGAGAGGGTAAGATTACCCATCAGGGCATGTGGAAAGTTTTCTGGTAATGTATATGTTCATTATCTTGATTTGGTGATGGTTTTCTGGGTATCTATATATGCCAAAATTAATCAAATTGTAGGATTTAAATATGTGAGTTTATTGTCTGTCAATTATATCACAATAAGGCTATAAAAATTACTGAGTAAAGGCATAAAGTAGAGTAGAAAGATCAGAAGTCAAGGAGTAGTGAAACTTGTGAGTAATTAAGACAGCTATTGAATGAAAAGCTACAGACAAAATCAATCACATCAAACATGTACGAGACTGTGGGAGAAAAATCTCTGAGGCAGGCAGCTTGGAAGGTTTTACAATCCCAGAAAAGTCTTTCTGAGCATCGACACTGTGCTTGGACAACACCCATCCCCCTGACATCCAGTTCTCATCCCTTCAAGTTTCTGGCAGAAGCAGTTCTACCTACCTTCACCGTAGTGCTAACAATGGCTGGCTAGCATCCTTTGAGTGCTTGCTCTAAGTCAGGCCTCCATCTAATGGATTATTCCATTTAATCCTCATCTAAAGAATCTCAGAGTTGGGGATGATGACGATACTCCACTTTAGAGGAGAGCTCAAGGTTCGCGAGGTTAAGTGACTTGTTCAATGTCAGCACCAGCCCCCTCCCAGGTCTGATACCAGACCTGAGCTCTTAATATGAAACATCCTGCTGTCTGCCTGGCAAACAGGACTGGTGAGACTCTGTGCTACGGCTCACACCTCTGACGACGCATTTCTGAAGGGCAGGTCTTTGCACGGTGACAGTAGAACAGGTCGGTAGTGGAGTGACGGTGGAAGGCAGGGGCAGCCCCAGCAAGGCGCAGCTGGGAGCGGAAAGCTGGGGGTGAACAGAATTGCTTTTGGCCATGTCCCCACTGATGACAGGGTCAAACCATTTCTCTTCTTTAGAACTGCATCCCCTTTGGTAAAATTAAGTGTTTGGACTACTTGATGTCTATAATTCTTCAATTTTACATATTTGGGGGTACATTATGATATAATTTGATACTTGCATTCAGTGTACCATGATCAAACCATTAGCACTTCCATCCCCTTAAACATGATAAAGATGTTGGCTAACATCCAATTTTACATACTTAACCAATGTAAATATTTATTATATTTATGGGGTACAGGATGAGAATCTGATACATATATTCAATTTAATCAATGATCAAGCCAGGTTGGCTAGCATTTCCATCACCTTAAACATTTAAACAATATTTTGATTCATACTGATTAATCACACAGATTTCATGGGACACAATGTGTACCAGTCTAATCAGGTCATGAACAGAAGTTTCCTTCTTGTCATCACCGTCTGTCTGGGGGCTTTGAGCACCTCTATTCTATTCACTCATGAAACAGATGATAGGTTATAGCAGAATAGGTGAACTGTGGACTAAAATTTAGTTTTATTTAGTTGAAGGGCAGAATGATGGGGCAGAGAGAGACTCATCTGCTGGTTCATTCCCCAAATGGCTACAATGGCTGCAGCCGATCCAGGTGGAAGCCAGGAGCTCCATCTGGGTCTCCTGTGGGTGCAGGGGCCCAGGCACCTCTGCTGCTTTCTGAGGGGCATCAGCAGGAGCTGGATCTGAAGCAGCGCAACAGGGACTCAAACCAGTGCTCTGATATGGGATGCTGGCATCAGAGGCAGCGGCTTTGCCCTCTGGCACCACAGCGCTGGCCCAGAACTAGTTGATCTCTGAAGATTTCCTTCCAGTACTATGCCTCTGCCAGTTCTCTCTCCTGTCTCTTTTCAGGGATATAGGCCTGCATTTTGTAAGTTGGGTCACAAATCAAGAGGCAGGTACATTTCAGATGCAAAGTTTCCTTCATCTGCTCAAACCCCTGAGCCCTCCCACACCTGACCAGGCTCCCCGTTTCCTTCCCAGGGAAGTCTGTTCACAGGGACACCCCCAAAGGAAGCCCGAAGGGAAAGAAGAGGGTTCCTGACCTGGTAACTGCTGTGTTCCCGTGTGCACTCCAACATCACCCTTCTCACATCAAAACCACTGAGCTGACCCAGGCTCTGGGGATGACAAGGACGCAGCCCCCACCCTGCAGCTTCTGACCTGCAGTGATGCAAGGGCTCCAAGCTTTGGGACTACAGCTGCCATATTTCATTCATCCCCACCGATGCTCTCAAGTGGCCGTTCTCTCTTTGCACTAAAAACGTGTCCTTTTCTCTTTTGAAATGGATAGATGGTGTGACCCCTTGGGGAGACATAAAAAGTTACAGCAAAGAAATAAAGTGATTTGAAACCACTTCCACATCTACCAAACCTTGTAAAAGGAGGAAAGAAAGCTGAGGGAAAAAAAATTGCACAGCTGACAGAGGTCTTAGTATCTCTGAGAACAACTTCTCTCATGAATTTTCATCTCGGTATTTTGAGATTTTAGCTGAAAAGCATTTCTCAAATGGGATAGCAACTTCCCAAGGCATTAACGAGGCAAACTTCAAAATTACAAGGAATACAACGTCTGTTTTTCTACCTATATATCTGTTCTACATTTTTATTCTACTTTTTCTCCGCTCTATTTTCATAAACACCCTGTTCTCAGATCATATAATTTCTATTTTTTACTTTGTTTTATTGATGCATTTACCAATCATTATACTACAATAAAGCCAAAAATGGAAATATAGATCACCCCATCCCACATAAAACCAGCCATTTGCAAAGTTCACTTCTCACATTATCACCACACAGACGTAGTGGGTTTTATGGGGTTTCCTAATTTTTAGCTTGACTTCTTCATAGATCTACTTAGTCCCCATATCTGTCACTTTTAAATGGAGCAATATTCTACTGTTGTGCTAAGACACAGTTTAATTAGCCACCTCTCAGCTAGCAGTTTCCACACATTATTGTAACCTAGTCAAGCATTTTTTATATAAATGCATTTTGCTTTTCCTCTCTGAGCCATTTCCTCGAGCTATCATTGGAAAAAGGGGGATTAACAGTTTAAAGACTGTCATCAGCTCTGAGCTTTTGTTACTGGCTGCTAGGTGTCGCTAACTTGCAATGACACCAGTGACACAGGAGCTCAGCTTTTTCTCCGTCACCTCTTTAGCACTGGGATTCCTGGGTTTCATCTGGGAGTGATGAGAAGTCGTTGTTTGGTCACAAATTTTATGTAATGCTCTTCCGGCTCCTTTTTGGGTAAAAATGTGCACTGATCACTTCCTGCATGCCAGGTGCTGCCCAAGCCTTGGAATGCATGTGATACCCCCGACTGCCTCCTATGGCAAACGTCACAAATCTCACTTCTGCCATGGAAACTGAGCCTCAAAAGGTTAAAGGTGGTGCCCAGGATCCCCAGGTCACTGAGCAACATTGCCAGGATTCGAATTCACTACCTACTTCTTATGGCTCCTCCCCGCCACCAGTTCCTTGACTTCTCTTTTTAACAGAGTTGTTGAGTTTTCCGACCTATTGGGGTATAAGTACATAAATGAGTAAGGAGTGCTCACCTTAAGAACAATACAACCACTTTGTACAAATGCATACGCTTGTGTGGCTATCCCTATCTTATCAGCTGAATGGTTCACCTCTTCTTTTTGTTAAATATATCTATTTATTTGCAAGTCAAGAGTTAGAGTGAGGGATATTCCATCCACTGATTCATTCCCCGGATGGTCACAATAGCCAGAACTGGTCAAAGCCAGGAGCCAGGAGCTTCTAGCTCTCCCACGTAGGTAGTAAGGGCCCAAGCACTTGGGCCATTGTCTGCTGCCTTCTGAGGTGCATTAGCACGGAGCTAGACCAGAAGCGGAGCAGCCGAGACACGAACTGGCACCCCTATGAGATGCTGGCACTACAGGCAGCAGCTTTACCCTCTGCACTACAATGCTGGCTCCCCTCGTCTCTTCTTTTAAAACATGGACTGGTTTTGTGCTTCTCACGCTCCATCAGGTCTGATACTGAAGGTATTCAAACAGGTGCATAATAAGCTCTGTCTGATCACAGAAGATCTGAAAGGAGACACATCAGAAATTGTACGAGGGGCAGGCGTTGTGGGGCAGCAGCTGGAAGTCAGCACTTGGGACAGCACACCCCACACTGGAGAGCCAGCTGCAGTCCTTGCTGCTCTGTTTCCCACCCTGCTTCTTATTAACGCCTCCCCGGGAGGGAGCAGACGACGGGCTTTAAGTGCCTGGGCCCCTGCCACTCACATAGGATACCTGAATGGAGTTACCTGCCCCTGACTCCACCCAGGAATACAGGTCATTCACCCTCTTCTTTATTCTGTGTTATCCAAATAAATATACGTTACTTCATAAGCAGTGTGTCAAAGCAATAAATAAAACATTAATACAGCTTGATTACCCACTTTATTCACAAAAGCGTCCTACAGAGACACAGATTTGCCCAAATTAGAAAAAAGAATGTGCTAAATCCTCCAGGGTAATTCTGAACAAGCGGCTCCAAAAATACTTCAAGCCAAGGCAGTCTCACAAGAATAACTTCCCGAAGATTTACAATTGAATTATTTTGCTTTTCCTTTTGATTTACATGCTCTGACATATTAGGATAACCAAAAATAAAACTGTACTTATTTATGTTAACATGTCCTTTATTTAATATCTTAAAGGGAGAATAATGAACAAGCTTTTAAAAGAGACTCTTTAATTGAAAATGAATCTTGATGTGAATGGAATGGGAGAGGAAGCGGGAGATGGGAGGGGTGCAAATGGGAGGGAAATTATGGGGGGGGGCATTGTAATCCATAAACTGTACTTTGGAAATTTATATTTACTAAATAAAAGTTAAAAAAGAGAGACTCTTAAATATCATATCCCTGTATGCTTAAAATGAAATTTCAACTTTTTTTTAAAGATTCATTTATTTACATGAAAGGCAGAGTTATAGAAGGAGAGGAGAGACAGAAAGATCTTCCATCCACTGGTTCACTCTCCAAATGGCTGAAATGGCCTAGGCTGGGCCAGGTCAAAGTCAGGACCAGGAGCTTCTTCTGGGTCTCCTCCATGGCTGCAGGGCCCCAAGCACTTGGGCCAGCCTCCACTGCTTTCACAGGAGTATCAGCAGGGAGCTGGATCAGCAGTGAAGCGGCCAAGACTCAAGGTGGTGCCCGAGCGATACGCAGGCATTGCAGGCGGTGGCTTAACCTAATAGACCACAAGGCCAGCCCCCAAACTTGCTTGGCTTTTTGTTTTCTTAATATTTATTTATCAATTTGAAAGGCAGAGTTACAGAAATAGAAAGAGAAAGAGAAAGGTCTTCTATCTCCTGGTTCATTCCCCAAATGGCCACAGTGGCCAGAGCTGAAGCCAGGATCCTGGAACTCCATTCAGGTCACCCACCCGGATGTCAGGGGCCCCAAAACAGGAGGGATCCTCAGCTGCCTTCCCAGGTGCATGAACAGGGAGCTGGATTAGAAGTGGAGCAGCGAGGACTTGACCCAGTGTGTGGGCAGCAGGGTCTGTCTCCTGCAACATGGCGGGGCGCCCGGGAGACAAATAAGTACTGAGACTGTGGACTGAAACTAACTCTATGCGTCTGATCTCCCACCATATGGCGCTGAGAGAGAGTAAACAAATCTTACATAGCTGCTTCGTTAATTAGCTGATTCCTGATCCAACCTCTGATTGGAAGAAAGTGGCATGCTCAGCACGCGGGCAGCGGAGCACGGATTGGTGGGAGAGGACTATAAAAGGAGGAGAGAGACAACATGCGGAGCCGGCCCCCTGAGAGAGCCGGTCGGAGAGCTCGCTGGTGCCGCTCCTCCAGCGGCAGCAAATCCGGGAAGGGCCGGGGAAAGCAAACAGCATCCAGTGTCGTTCCTCCGCGAGTGGGGGAGCGACACAGTGCTCACGTGGTATGCGGGCACTGCACAAGGTGGCTTAACCTGCTACACAGTGCTGGCCCCTAAACTTGTTAACATAAGGAAATAATCAGATCTTTTAAGAAGTTTTATATCTCAGGGCCCACACTGTGGCACAGTGGGTTAAAGCCCTGGCCTGAAGCACCGGCATCCCATATGGGTGCCAGTTCATGTCCTGGCTGCTCCTCTTCCAATCCAGCTCTCTGCTGTGGCCTGGGAAAGCAGTAGAAGATGGCCCGAGTCCTTGGGCCCCTGGACCCACATGGGAAACCCAGAAGAAGCTCCTGGTTCCTGGCTCCTGGCTTCGGATTGGCGCAGCTCCGGCCACTGTGGCCATCTGGGGAGTGAACCAACGGATGGAAGACACCTCTTTCTCTCTCTCTCTCTCTCTCTCTCTCTCTTTCTATCTATCTCTAGCTCTGCCTCTCCTCTCTCTGTGTAACTCTGACTTTCAATAAATAAATATTTTTAAAAAGAAGTTTTATATCTCTACAAGATATGTTCCCTGAAGTTATCATGCAGAGCACTGTGAACTGTGGCTGTAAGGTCTGCGTTACTAGAAGGAAATACCTGAGGCACCTAATTGCTAAAGAGAAAATGTGTATTTAGCTCTCCATTTTGGAAGCTGGAAGTCCACAGAGCATGACACAGGCTCCACTGAAAGCCCCCTGGCAGATGGCAGGGTGTGTGGCTGGAGTGGGGATCACCTGGCAAGCTGAGAAAGAGAGGCTGGGCCCACTCTCAGGCTTACATCAACCCTCCACAAGAACTCAAGAAGTCACAGGAGCACCACCTTCCACAGGCCCAGCCCCCTTGGCCAAGGACCTCCCACCAGGCCCCACCTCCTTCCTATTGGTTCCAGCACCTTCCAATAGCACCAACCTGTGGAACAAGCTTTGGGCCTTTGGGGAACACTCAACCTAACATTCACACCATAGCACAGGCCTAGAAGAACCTTAGCAATCATGGTGTCCAACTTACCATCTGCCTAGGAGCCATAGTGCAGAGATCAGAAATGACTCTCATAACCTCTTAGCTCCTGACACAGTCACATCTATTTTTTTTAAAGATTTATTCATTTACTTGAAAGTCAGATCTGCAGACCCTGTGCAGATCTGGCCTTATCCCCAGAGAGAGAAGGAGAGGCAGAGAGAGAGAGAGAGAAGTCTTCCATCTGCTGGTTCACTCCCCAATTGGCCACAACGGCCGGAGATGCACCAATCAGAAGCCAGGAGTCAGGAGATTCTTCCAGGTCTCCCACACAATTGCAGGGGCCCTGTCGCTCCCCCTCTTCATGGAGGAACGACACTAAACCCTGCCTAGGTTTCATATCCAAGTCATGGCACCTTTATGTCGCTCCCCCTCTTCGCGGAGGAACGAAACTAAACCCTGCGTAGGTTTCCTATCCGAGTCACGGCACCATTATGTCGCTCCCCCTCTTCATGGAGGAACAACACAGGACCCTGCGCTGTTCTTTTGTCTGCTCGGCCCTTCCCGGGTTTGCTGCTGGTTCTTCCCGGGTTGGCTACCGTCCCTCCCACCTCCGTGGAAGGGCGGTTCCCCCTGCCACTTTCCCCACTTCCGCGGGGGAGCGGCACACCGCCGGCCGGCTCTCTCAGGGGGCTGCACAGGTGTTCCTTCAGATAGATGTTCCTGGTGCATGTTGTCTCTCTCCTCCTTTATAGTCCTCTTCCACCAATCCTAACTCTGCTACCCACACGCCAAGTACGCTGCTCTCCTCCAATCAGGAGCAGGTCCTACAGTTTATTGGTTGAACTGGAGGCAGCTGTGTAGAAGCTGTTTCCTCCTCTCCCAGCGCCATATTGTGGGAGAGCAGATGCATAGATTAAGTCTTAATTCGAGTAACAGTCTAGTCCGAGTTGCTCCCCACAGGGCCCAAGGACTTGGGCCATCTTCTACTGCTTTCCCAGACCACAGCAGAGAGCTGGATCAGAAGTGGAGCAGCTAGGGCTCAAACAGGCACCCACATGGGCTACTGGCACTGCAGGCAGTGGCTTTACCTGCTACGCCACAGTGCCAGCCCCAGTCACATCTTTTAACCTCCTTCTAAATTTCTCCTTCCCACCAGATCACGTAACTAGCACCACCACCCATTTTCTTCTCTTTACCTGCATGGAGAAGAGAAATGTGCCATGGGGTGGCCCAGCAAATCGCTCTTCCCTCATTCGCCCCACAGAAATGCATCAAGAGCAAGGATGAGGCGCACAGAGTCCATCTCCACCGCTTATGATGTGCCCACGGCTATGAGATGGGCACGGGCTATGAGAGGCACACACAGAGGGAGCGTGCACTCAGCCAGACTCACACCTGCCACGAAAGGCATGGGAGTGCAGATGACAAGACAAACAGGAGCTGAGGAAGGAGCCTTCCCGGCAACGAGAGATGTGGGGAAAAAAGCAACCACGGGACAGCACTGCAGAGCCCCGGACAGGCAAAGAGCCCCGCCTGGCTGGAATTTCCGGCAAACCTCTGGGACAGAAGACCTTGTCTGAAAGGCAAAGGAGCCCCTACAGGAACTCAAGTGAGAAGCAGACACAGTCACTCTGTGCCGGATCTTTAAACGCTTATTCTGGGTCCATGACGAGGCTGGGCGGCACAGGTGACGGCTGAAGGTGTGTAACCAACTAGAAGGCTCCAGCCGTTACCCTGCAGAGAAGGAGGGGTGTGTGAAGAAGGGGGCTGATGCCAGACATGCTGGGCATGGACTCAGCATTTGGTGAATTTTTGCATGTGGCGTGAAGAAGAAGGAGCCAAAGGGGGCCGGTGCTGTTGCGTAGCAGGTAAAGCCACCGCCTGCAGTGCCAGCAACCCATATGGAGGCCAGTTCAAGTTCTGGCTGCTCCACTTCCAATACAGCTCTCTGCGATGGCCTGGGAAAGCAGTAGAAGTCCTTGGGCCCCTGCACCCCTGTGGGAGACCCAGAAGAAGCTCCTGGCTCCTGGCTTCAGATCAGCACAGCTCCGGCCACTGCGGCCACCGGGGGCATGAACCAGCGGATGGAAGATCTCTCCCTCCCTCTCTCCCTCTCTCCCTCTCCCTCTCTCTGTCTCCCCTTCTCTCTCTGTGTAACTCTTTCAAATAAATAAATAAAGCTTTTTTTTAAAAAAAGGAGCCAATGGATGTTTGTCAAAGTTTACCTTTCTTCTGATTCATGATTTTTTAATTTACTTATTTGAGATGGAGGTGGATGGGGGGAGGGAATTCCCATCTGTTGGTTCATTCCCCAATCCCCACAATGACCAGGGCTATATCAGGAGCAAGGAATCAGTCCTGGTCTCCCACACGGGTGGCAGGAGCCTGCTACCTGAGCCACCCCCTCCCAGCTCCCAGGGTGCACATTCATAGAAAGCAGGAATCATCAGCCGGAGCTGGGATTCGAACCCAGGCACTGTGATGTAGGATGTTGATGTCCTAACTGGTAACTCAACCACAAGGCCAAATGTCCGCCCCACTTCCTTTTAAAAAGAAAACAGCATTTTGAATCATTTAGTCAATTCATGTCACAAAGTGACAAAGTGGCCCTGTCCCCAGATTTTAAGTTTCAACGGAAGCTGACTCAACACTGATAACAAAAAGGGAAGCAGAGGCCAGTGAGGTCAGAGACAGGGGCAGTCCCAGCACGGTCACGGCGCCAGATGAGTGTGAGTGCTAATCCTAGCCTGGCCACTTGAGACCATGGGCAAGTTCCCCTCTGTCATTTCAGCTCTGTCCTTTCTAAACCTAGGGGAGCAGTGGACAGCCACAGGGTCTAGGCAGGAGGTGGCTACAAGGAGAAGATACAAAACAGTGTCTGAAGGAGGTACCTTTCTCTGAAGGGAGGAGAGAACTTCCACTTTGACTACGACCTTGTCTAAATATGATCAGAGTCGGTGAACTCAAAAGGCTTCCATAGCCTTGGCAACTCATGACAAGAACCTAGGGTGATTACTGATGCCATAAACAAGAGTGTCAATTTGTTAAGTCAACAACAGGAGTCACTGTGCACTTACTCCTCATGCAGGATCTCTGTCCTTAATGTGCTGTACATTGTGATTTAATGCTATAACTAGTACTCAAACAGTATTTTTCACTTTGTGTTTCTATGTGGGTGCAAACTGTTGAAATCTTTACTTAATATATGCTAAACTGATCTTCTGTATATAAAGAGAATTGAAAATGAATCTTGATGTGAATGGAAGGGGAGAGGGAGCGGGAAAGGGGAGGGTTGCGGGTGGGAGGGAAGTTATGGGCGGGGAGCCATTGTAATCCATAAGCTGTACTTTGGAAATTTATATTCATTAAATAAAAGTTAAAAAAAAAAAAAACAGTGTCTGAGCAAACGGAACACTCATTAAGTGATGACTAGCATCACACGGTTGGGAGGATTTCCCAGGGCTACGAAAGAATCAGTCTTTTTAAAGTTTAAAGCAGTTGGGGCAGGCATTTGGTCGAGCAGTTAACATGCCTTCATCCCGCAGAGAGTACCTGGGCTCACGTCCCAGCTCTGCTCCCAATTCCTGCTAATGCACACCCTGGGAGGCCGCAGGCGATGGCTCAAGTGACTGGATCCCTACCACCCCTGTGGGAGGCAGGACTGAGTTCCCTCCTCCCAGCTTCAGGCTCAGCCCAGTCCTGGCTGCCCCAGGCACTGGGGGAGTTAACCAGTGGATGGGAGTGTTCTCTCTCTCTCTCTCTCTCTGAAATAAAGTTTTGAAAAATTTTAATGGTTGCTTTTCTTTATAAGACATCCTGAATCCTGGGTATTGGACCAGAGAGAGCAACAGGCCCCTGGAGGATGGCAAGTGACCTGCAGCCCCCATGGGACGCCCCCGCTCAGCTCCACCCAGGCCCATGGGGGCAGAGGCCCTCCTCTGGGGAGTGGGACACTCAGACACCCAAAGGCTGACGGAACCCAGGGCCAGAAAAGCTTATGTAGAGATGCCACAGGAACACAAAAATCTTCCAGGCAACAGGAAAGGAACCACCTATTTTGTATTCCAAACAGACAAGCAGAGATGTGATAATTTAAAAAGGTCGTAAGGGGTGGGTGTTGTGCACAACAGGTCAAGCCATCCCTGGGAATTCCTGCACCCCACATCGGAGCACTGGTTCAAGTCTCAGCTCCTCCGCTTCTGATCCAGCTCCCTACTAATGTGCCTGGGAAGCAGCAACTGATGCCCCAAGTACTTGGGTCTCTGCCACCCATGTGGGAGACCCTGCAGGCCCTGTGCAGTTCCTCTTGGCCTCCTGTGGGCACTTGGGGAGTGAACCAACAGGTGGAAGATCGAGCTGTCTCTCTCTCTCTCTTCTGTTACTTGACCTTTCAAATAAACAGATAAATCTTTTTTTTTTAAAGTTATAAGTTCACTTTGGTGCAAAAACATTTGAAATCCATGCGTATGAAGTTTTCAAAAAGGTCACAGAAGATGCTTATAATGAAAAAACTATGCAAGGATTTCAGAATGTTTCACACCAAAATATACTCTTCAATTCCATTTTCCGCAAACCTTTCAAAGTTCCCTCATATAATTACTATGTGTCAATCAAAAATAAAATAGAACTAAAAATGTTTATCATGCAATCACACATTTGGGTGTTTATCCTTGAGAAATGGCAATACACTCACACAAAGCTGTGCACGAATTTTCAAAGCAGCTTTATTTGTAATTGCCAAAAGAATTCACAACCCCCCAAATGTCTTTCAATCAATCAGTGGCTAAACAGACCGCGGCACCTGCAAACGATGGAATGCCTGCCAGCAATAAGAAGGAGCAGCAGCAGGCTTTACGGTGCAGCAGCTTATGTTGCTACCTTGCATGCCCACATCCCCTACTGGAGCTCCTGGTTTGAAATCTGGCCACTCTGCTTCTAACCCAGCTTCCTGCCAATGCACTTCAGAGGCAGATAACAGCCATGGCACTTGACTTTCTGCCACCCATGTGAGAGACCAGGATGGAGCTCCTGGCTCCTGGCTTCAGCCTGGCCCACCCCTGGCTGTTATGGGCATTTGGAGAGTAACCCATGGGATAAAAGATATCTCTCTGTCTGTCTCTGTCTCTCTACCTTTCAAAAATGAAATGAAATAATCTTTAAAAACAAATAAAAAGGAACAAAACAACTCCAACAAGAACAACTTAGCCGGACCTCAAGGTCATTACACTGAATTGAAAATTATCCACCTCCAGAGATAGGATTCCATTTACATGATGTTCTTTTTTTCTTTTATTTTTACTTATTTGAAAGAGTTGGCCGGCGCTGCGGCTCAATAGGCTAATCCTCCACCTAGCGGTGCCGGCACACCGGGTTCTAGTCCCGGCTGGGGCACCGGATTCTTTCCCGGTTGCCCCTCTTCCAGGCCAGCTCTCTGCTGTGGCCAGGGAGTACAGTGGAGGATGGCCCAAGTGCTAGGGCCCTGCACCCCATGGGAGACCAGGAGAAGCACCTGGCTCCTGCCTTCAGATCAGCGCGGTGCGCCAGCCGTGGCGGCCATTGGAGGGTGAACCAACGGCAAAAAGGAAGACCTTTCTCTCTGTCTCTCTCTCTCTCACTATCCACTCTGCCTGTCCAAAAAAAAGAAAAATAAATAAATAAAAAGAAAGAGTTACAGAGAGAGGTAGAGCCAGACAGAGAGAGAGGTCTTCCATCTGCTAGTTCACTCCCCAGATGACCACAATGGCCAGAGCTGTGTCAATCTGAAGCCAGGAGCCAGTGCTTCTTCCGGGTCTCCCACAGGGATGCAGGGGCCCAAGGGCTTGGGTGACTTCTGCTTTCCCAGGCCATAGCAGAGAGCTGGAGCAGCCAGGACTTAAAAGTGGAGCCCACAGGGATGTAAGCACTGCAGGCCAGGGCTTTAACCCACTGTGCCACAGCGCCAGCCCCTACGTGATGTTCTCAGAAAGTCATGGCAAACATATTAGTGGTTTCCAGGGACTGGGACAGTGGAGCGATGTGACTTTAAAGCGAGCACATACATGAGTTCTTTTGTGCAAATGGGACAATTTCATATCTTGACTGTGGTGGTGGTTACACAAATCTAGACATGTCATAAAATTTATAGAACTACACAGACACACATACACACACAATAAAGCATTAAAAAAAAGAGTGAAATCTGAATTAGGTCTGTACTGCAGTTAATAGCACTGCACCATGTCAGTGTCCTGGATTTGATAAAGTACTATAATATGGAAGATGTTACCACTGGACGAAAGTACCTGGAACTTTCTGTAATGTGTTTCCAATTTCTTGTGAGTTGAAATGACTTCAAGAGAAAAAGATAAGAAATACCTGGTATTAGCTCTCTGCTGTGGCCTGGGAAAGCAGTAGAAGATGGCCCAAGTCCTTGGGCCCCTGCACCCACATGGGAGACCTGGAAGAAGCTCCTGGCTCCTGGCTTCAGATTGGCTCAGCTCCAGCTGTTGCAGCCAACTGGGGAGTGACCAGCAGATGGGAAGACCTCTCTCTCTCTCTCTCTCTCTCTCTCCCTCTGCCTCTCTTTCTCTCTCTGTGTAACTGACTTTCAAATAAATAAATAAATCTTATGAAGAAAAAAAAGAAATACCTGCTATTTACCAAGGACTTTCTAGGAGCACACACTGTTCCTAGAGTTTCCCACAAACCACATAATAAATCCTAGATCTTTGCAGTGGATCCTGTGATCAACCCATTTTACAGACAAGGGAACAGAGTCTCAGAATAGTCAGTAATTTGGGCAAGAAGAACACAGTGGCTGAGTAATAGTGGTAACAATCAAATCAAGGGACTCCAGCCCTGGAGCCCTCAATCTTAACCAAGAATCGATATTTTGGGGGAAAAAAATCAAGACAAAAAAAAAGAAGCCAGAATAGGAGGCAACAATATAAAGGAAAGAAAAGGAGCAGAAAAGATGGAGTGAATTGAACAGAGCTATGAGAGCCTGGGAAGTGACCCTTCTGGTACACTCTGATCAGTCCCACCGGAAGCAGCACAATGCATCTTTTCTTTTCTTTTTTTCTTGTATTTTTTTAAGGAAATTTTTTTTTGACAGGCAGAGTTAGACAGTGAGAGAGAGACAGAGAGAGTTATAGACAGTGAGAGAGAGAGACAGAGAGAAAGGTCTTCCTTCTGTTGGTTCACTCCTCTAATGGCCACCACAGCTGCGATCTGAAGCCGATCTGAAGCCAGGAGCCAGGTACTTCCTCCCGGTCTCCCACGCGGGTGCAGGAACCCAAACACTTGGGCCATCCTCCACTGCAACTCCCGGCCACAGCAGAGAGCTGGACTGGAAGAGGAGCAACTGGGACTAGTACCCGGCACCCAACCGGGACTAGAACCCGGGGTACCGGTGCCGCAGGCAGAGGATTAGCCAAGTAAGCACGGCCCCGGCCCTTACACAATGCGTCTTAAAAATAAGAGAGCAAGTCCAATCTTCCAACTGTTGGTTGGAGGCAGTACTTATTATTTAAAAATAATAATTTTAAAAATTCTTGAGAGGGAGAAAGAAAGAGAAAGAGACAACAAACTCCCATCTAGTAAATGTACTCCCCAAATTCTTGCATCTGTCCAGGTGGGGCCAGGCAGAAGCCAGGAACCGGGAACTCCATCCAAGTCTCCCACATGGCTGGAAGGGACCCAGCTATCTGAGCCATAGCCAGAGCGGGGCATTGAAGGCAGGCACTCCAGTATGGGATGTGGGCATCTTCCCAGTGGCTTACCACTAGGCCAAACACCAACCCCTGCTGCATCCTCATCTGTACATTGCAAAGATGGAGGGGACTCCAGGGAAAGTTGAGGCACATTCTAGTTCCAAGAAAGATTAAACAGCTCCTGCCTGTATGGGGCAGAGGAATCAGGGTTATTGAATCAAGAGACAGGTGAGATGGTGTTTTAACTGCCACCACCCATGCAGGCTTTTGAGAGCACCACCAGAGGACACAGGACCAAGGAAAGAGACTGATGTTGGAAAAAAGCGACAGTCGGACATAAAAATGGTTTCCTGACCATCTGAGGGGGGTGAACCAGGACAGACTGGACTCTGGTCTGAGACACCTGAGAAGGAAAGAGTGAAGTTGGCTGTTCTTTCTCCCCAAGATGCAACATGTGCAGCCTACAACCCATCAGAGACTCCACACATGTTCTCTGTTTTAGTCCACGGAGCTAAATATAGAGGAGCTGTGGCCACTGATTTCACAGGTGAGGAAACTAAGCTTCTAAGAGGCAGAGCCCCTGCCCAAGGCCACGCAGCTGCAGAGAGGAGGAAATGAAAGATTCAAACCCAGGGCCCTCTGCCTTCACAGTCCAGACCTTACACCGCATCATGTCCATGGTCAAACTCAGAGACCTAGAGACCTGGAGCGTCTCCTGCCTACTGGCATAAAACTGGATCAGCAATCAGCTGCAAACATATCCTTGTGTCAGCGTCACCTCCGCCCCTCTCTACCAAGTCTCTGGGAACTCCACTGATCTTGTGAGTTAACCTAGGTTCCCAATGTGTCATCAGCCTAAAGCATCCCCAGGGAGGATGGCATAAGGAATTAGAGAAGCCGCACGGAGAGAATAAGGACACGCCTCTGGTTCTACACATGAGAAAATCTGGGCTGAACAGGAAGCTGGGCACAGAGTACAAATCGCGCATGAGTGAAAAGACATGCAGGGAGCTGGGGAGCCCAACTCCCGCAAGATTCAAAGCAGCATCACTAACATCGCAGTGAAAGACACAATACAGGAAGGCCAGGGTCTGTCCAGGCCAGGAAGGCCCCCAGGGTCACCAGCATAAAGTACAGGCAGTGCCTATACATTCCCAACTGTCCTGCTCAGGCTCTCCCATTATTAGCGTCTTGCATTAGAGATGCACATCTGTTACGATGGATGCACCAATACCGGTGCGCTGTGACCAGATAAAGTCAGCAGCTGACCTACAGCTCACCTGGTTTGGAAAACTGTAAAACGGCATGCATGCACTGTGAGTGTATTTCTGTCTTTTTTTTTTTTGAAGATTTTATTATTTATTTATTTGAGAGGTAGAGACACAGACAGTGAGAGGGAGAGACAGAGAGAAAGGTCTTCCTTCCGTTGGTTCACTCCCCAAACAGCCCCTTGACCGGAGCTGCACTGATCTGAAGCCAGGAGCCAGGTGCTTCTCCTGGTCTCCCATGCAGGTGCAGGGGCCCAAGGACTTGGGCTATCCTCCACTGCTTTCCCAGGCCACAGCAGAGAGCTGGACTGGAAGTGGAGCAGCCAGGACTAGAACCGGCTCCCATATGGGATGCTGGCGCCGCAGGCGGAGGATTAACCCACTGCACCACGGCACCGGCCCTGGCGTATTTCTATCACCGAGTAACAGCCCTTTGTATGGACACACCAGCGTTTGTTCATCCATTCACCGACTTAAGGGTATTTTGTTTGCTTCCCAATTTTGGCAGTTATAAATAAAACTGCCATAAATATTCATGAGTAAGCTTCTGTGAGAACCTAAGTTTTCCGCTTAACTTGGGTAAACACCAAGGAGTGCAATTGCAGCTTGAATGCCAAGACTGTTCAACCTTGTAAGGAAAAGCCAATCTTCCGAAGTGGCTGCAGCATTCTGCCTGCCCCCAGCGGCGGAGGAGAGTTCCTGTTATTCCACAGCCTCGCTCGGCAGCGTTTGCCATTGTCCGTGTTTCAGATCTCAGCCCTTCTAATGGGTTTGCACGGCTGGTGTCTTGTTGTTTTAAGCCAAGTGCACTGTCCAAAGAGTTTAAAATCAGTCCTCAATCAACTGCCAGGATTCAACTGTCCTTCTCAGAATCTGTCCAAACAGAAGGGCACAAAATTCTTTAAAACAGCTAAATCCTATTGCTGAAGGCAGGGCTGGAATTATCAGGTGCGATTCAGCTTGGGGGGAAAAAAGTCAAATAAAAAATGTCCCTTCAGCCGTAACACAGTAAGATGAACTTTCAAAGGGATGTGGACACCTGAAGTGTACAGATAAAAAACTGTCTTCGTCTCATGCAGGCATTCTCTTTGACATTGCTGGGTTTGACTCCATCTTCCAAAGCTCAAACTTGAATAAATGCTGGGCAGTCCTAAACTACTCTACACTATTTTTAAGACATGAAAAGGTGTGGAGCAGGGCAGGGGTTGGGTTTGTGCTCCTTCTGCGGCTTATCCAGATGTTCACTGCCTGTTGCAAGCTGAGCAGCAGAATCAAGGGAGGAAAGTTGTGCTGAAGATTATTACACCTGCTACGGCTTACATTTTCAGACCAGGAAGGACATTTTCTGGCTCTCTTTATTCCAATGCTACGTCCCTTACCTGAAAATTTGCATAATGCTTTGGCTGCTCATCCACTCTGGCACTGAAGTGCAAACAAAAATTGAGAAGAAAGGGTATTCAATTTCATAGTTTTTTTTTTTTTTTTTTTTTTTTGCAAACGTGAACTTTCAATAGTTATGACTTCATGATTGTGAAAGTTGGCAAATCAAAAGTCACATAACGCATCCACCTTGAAACACTGGCAAGAATCCTAAATGTTAAACAGCCCATTTTATGTGCCCATTCTTAAAAGCCAGATTAAACCACCCCTGCACCCCCCCCACACACACACACAGAGAACAGAGAGAAAAATGCTTTCCCTCAACTGTTGTTCCCTCCCTGTTGTTTATTTGTGGCAAGTTCCCAGAACCCTTGGAAGTTGTCCATAATTAGGTAACAAAGGTGCCTGAAGACTTTTCCAAACCAAATGGCAAAGCATTTAAGAGAAGTATCAAGGTAGCACTTGCCAGGATTCAGCACAGCTCTTGCAATACCTGTTCTTCATCTGCATCACTGTATTTTCTGGGAAAATTCAGTTTCTTCTGTATTCCCCACTGGATACAAACAGGACTCCAACCCAGGCACTCCTGTATGTTACCTTCTCTAGTGTAAGAAACTACAAGTAAAACGATACAACATCCACACGTCAGCAGTGCTAAGACACTCTCCTGTTATTTTCAGTCCACCCACACACAGTGACGCTGCACTCTGCTGAGAGCCTTCTGAAAGGGGCCTGGAGCTGTAAAAGGAAAAGGCAGCATAACTTTGTAAGGTTTCCCACTGCAAGCCCTCCAGTCTGCTGGACACTTAAGTAACACTGCTACACTGAAGGCGTCTTCACCAGTTCAACTAAATATCTTCGACAAAGTTTCAATCTTTATTTATTGTATTTTTTTTATTTTAATTTATCTTTTGGGGTCCGCACCGTGGCACAGCAGATAAAGCCGCTGCCTGCAGTGCCAGCATCCCATATGGGCACCAGTTCAAGTCCCAGCTGTTCCACTTCCAATCCAGCTCTCTGCTCTGGCCTGGGGAAGCAGTAGAAGATGGCCCAAGTCCTTGGGCCCCTGTACCCACGTGGGAGACCTGGAAGAAGTTCCTGGCTCCTGGCTTTGAATCGGTGCAGCTCTGGCCATTGGGGCCATCTGGGGAGTGAATCGGTAGGTGGAAGATCTCTCACTCTGTCTCTGCTTCTCTGTAATTCTGCCTTTCGAATAAAATAAATAAATCTTTTTTAAAAATGCTGTTTAGGCTGGCGCCGTGGCTCAATAGGCTAATCCTCCGCCTGTGGCGCCAGCACACCAGGTTCTAGTCCCGGTCGGGGCGCCGGATTCTGTCCCGGTTGCCCCTCTTCCAGGCCAACTCTCTGCTGTGGACTGGGAGTGCAGTGGAGGATGGCCCACGTCCTTGGGCCCTAAACCCACATGGGAGACCAGAAGAAGCACCTGGCTCCTGGCTTCGGATCAGCGCAGTGTGCCGGACGCAGCACACTGGCCATAGCGGCCATTGAGGGTGAACCAACGGCAAAAGGAAGACCTTTCTCTCTGTCTCTCTCTCTCACTGTCCACTCTGCCTGTCAAAAAAAAAATGCTGTTTATTTATTTGAAAGGCAGAATTACAGAGAAGCAGAGACTGGGGGAGGGGGATCTTCCATCTGTTGGTTCACTCCCCAAATGGCCACAACAGCTGGAGTTGTGCCAATCCAAAGCCAGGAGCCTGGAGCTTCTTTTAGGTCTCCTACATGGGTGCAGGGACCCAAGAACTTGGCCACCTTCTACTGCTTTCCCAGGCCACAGCAGAGAGCTGGATCGGAAGAGGAGCAGCTGGGACCTGAACCAGTGCCCATATGGGATGCTGGCACCGCAGGCGGTGGCTTTACCCACTATGCCACAGCGCCGGCCCCAGTTTTATTTTTTGGAAGACTGGGATCTTCCATCGGCTGGTTCACTCCCCAAAGGGCCCATGACAACTGGGACAGGGCCAGGTCAAAGCCCAGAGCCTAAAACTCAATTTGAGTCTCCCATGTGGATGGCAGGGACCCAAATACTTGACACGTCACCTGCTACTTCCAGGGTGTGTATTCCTAGGAAATTGGATCAGAAGCAGAGTATCGAGGACTCAAACCAGGCACTGCAATGTGGGTGGGACGCAGACATCCCAAGTGGTATTTTAACTGCTGTGTCCAATGTCCACCCTTCATTAACTGATTTCACTGTGGAATATCAAGGCAGCTGCAAGTCTCTAACACAGAACAGAAACCAGATGATTTTTGTCATCTTTTCTTTCCCCATCTTACTATCCTGCTATTTCCATCCACACTAAAGATATCAAACTTTCAGGGCCGGCACTGTAGCATAGCTGGTAGAGCTGCTGCCTGAAGTGCCAACATCCCTTGTGGGTGCCAGTTTGAGTCCCGGCTGCTCCACTTCCAATCCAGCTCTCTGCTACAGCCTGGGAAAGCAGTAGAAGATGGCCCAAGTCCTTGGGCCCCTGCACCCATGTAGGAGACCTGGAAGAGGCTCCTGGCTCCTGGCTTCAGATCAGCGCAGCTCCAGCCATTGCAGCCAACTGGGGAGTGAACTAGCAGATAGAGGACCTCTCTGTCTGTCTCTCTGCCTCTCCTTCTCTCTGTATAACTCTTTCAAAAAATAAATAAATCTTTAAAAAAATATATATCAAACTTTCTAGCACAGTGTTATGGGCTGAATGATATCCCCTCCAAAAAAAAATGCTGAAGTGCTAGCCCCCAATACTTCAGAATGTGGCCATATTGTAAACAGGGTCATTTCAGATGTAATCAATTAAGACGAGACACCCCCCCCCACTGGACTAGACTGGGCCCTAATCCCGGGGGGCTGATGTCCTCCTAGGCAGAGGATGTGAACACACAACAATAGCCACAGAGACAGTAGAGACGCAGCCACAAGCAAGGCCATGCCAAGAATCCACAGCCCTGGCCAGGGCTCACAGGCAAGAAGCACAGAAGGGCACTGCCCGTGGGTCTCAGAAGAAACACGGCCCAGTCGACACCTTCCAGACAGGGAGATTCCAGGCTCCAGAACTTGGAATCTCCCCCCAGTGTGGCCATCTATGCTGGCAGACCTGGAAAACCAGGCCACATAGCTGGTGGAAAATGGGTTCAGGAGCCAGAGGTTCACGCCACGGCCTGGGACAACTCTGTTGGGTCTGAAGCATCCCCAGCAGCCCAGGCTGCTGCAGACCCCTCTCCTGGGAGCCAGAATCCCACCTGGACCCAGGGGCTGTGCCCTGCTGCTTGGCCCTGCCTGCCTAACAGTCCAGGAGCAGGACCCATGGGGACCCCCCTCCAAGGACTTGGATGATTTTTAGTAAAAACCAAATAACCTAGAAAAATCATAATTTCACCTTAAAATCAGGATATATCACTTAGGATAATTGACACTCTTGAATCCTAACAGTATTTATTTTTGTTTTTATGCATATAATATAGTTTTGGCTTAAAAGTTACTACTGTGGACTGAATGGTATCCTCTTCCCACCCCCCAGCCAAGATTCACAGGTCGACGCCTGACACCATCCTGGTATTTGGGAGGTGGCTGGGTTTGAATGAGGCCAGGGTGGGTGTATGCTCATGATGGGAGTGGTGCCCTTGGACAATAGACACAGAGACTCCGTGAGGCCACCATGCACAAGCCGGGAACTGAGAGCCCTCAGGGAGAACTGAATGGCCCACACCGTGACCTTGGACCTCCCCGCTGTGAGACACAGCATCTGTTCTTGGAGCACCCTCCCACCTTTCACCCGTCTGCCTGCAGTATTTTTGTTCAGGCAGCCCCAGCAACCGAGACAAGGATGCAGGCTAACAAAACGACGGGAACATCTTCAACACCACAGTTGTTGGGGATCGTCTGGGTCAGAAATCTGACTACAAACAAGATCATGTTTAAGTTCCTCTGCTCCTTTACTGTCGATCATAAGTAAGAAAGCTCTGTCTACCTCGTGCTTCCCAGCAGGGCCCTGTGCCCTGAGCTTGGTTGGCAGGGCTGCACAGGACACAGCAGGAGGGGATGGAGTGAGAAGGACTGCCCTGCTCTCTCGCCAGCTCACCCTGGTGGGAAAGACTCTGGCCTGTGGCTGGGTGCCTGCCTGCACCACAGGGTCAGTGACAGTGGCAGGCCCAGGCTGCTTCTCCGCCCACTCCTGCTGTGGCATTGCCTGAAGTCACCCCTGGGGAAAAGGGTGCATCTGAAGTGGCCACTCTGGGTTCCTATCCTCAGGAGTGACATCTGCCTGCTGGAGCTGGGAGCTGGGGTGAGTTTGGGCCACGCCTGTGTCCAGAGTCCTGCTGCCTCCTCCTTGTCCATGGTATACTCCTCCCCTCACAACCCAACGCATCTTCCACTTCCCACCTCGTCTTTTCATTCTTTCTAGGAGGTGCTGTGGATAGAACAGAACATGGCCTCCAAGCACGTGCAGACGGGGGAAATGCAGGGCTTTGATCTGATTATGGCATCTGACAGTGTGTCTGGGGGCAGATCTTTGCAAAGGCCACTCGGAGGCTGGCCATTCATGCCCAGCCAGGGGCTGTCTTCTCGGTCTCTGGTCCCCGGCTCCCCATGCACCAGCTCCACCAGATGCCAGACTGAGGGGGCTACCCAATCTGGAACCTTGAACCTCAAAAGTGGAAGGGAAATAAACCTTTCCCTTCCCAGGATGCTCCTCTCAGATGTTTTAGCAGCACAGAAGGCACAGTCTCTCAGATGTCATGGCAGGATTCCCATTAAGTATATCCACCAACGGTGCTCAAAATCCCAAAGAAAAGAGTGCGTCTGAAATCAGCATCGCTTTCGCATCCTGGGGGCCATTTCATGGGGAAGGTTGATGCATTTTTATATTGTTTCCCTGTCCCACAAAGACACGTCTGTATTATTATTTTTCACACACCTGGACAGTGCCCCCCACACAGACACACACAGAGCCAAGAGCAGCTGCCGGTCCCGAGAGGATCTTGCTAACATCCTTTTTGAATTCTCTATTCAGTAGGAAAAACTCAAGAGTCTTCTTTCGCAGCTGTTGTTTTTAAGTTTACTTATTTATCTGGAAAGCAGAGAGACACAAAGTCATAAGGAGATCTCCCATTTGCTGGTTCACTCCCCAGAAGCACACAGCAGCCTGGGCTAGGCTGGGACAAAGCCAGGAGTCAGGAACTCCATCTGGGGCTCCCATGTGGGTGGCAGGGATTCAAGTCACATGAGCCCCCCAGGCAGTGCCTTAGCAGCACAGCTGGAATGAGAAGCGAGGCTGGGACTTGAGCGCACAGGCCCTCTGGGATGAGATGCTGGCCTCCCAAGCAACCCCGCTGCTAAGTGCCCACCACCCGGGGTTTTTATGATATTCCTCACAGGATTGTGGAAGGACCATTTTACACCACGGGAAGAGGGATGCTTTCCCACGCACATCAGAATCCTGAAGACAATGGCGTCATTCATTCAGAGAGCACTGACCAGGCAGGTGCTGTAGCTCAGCCTGCAGTGCCATCATCCCACACGGGCACGGGTTTGAGTTCCGGCTGCTCCTCTTGGGATCCAGTTCTCTGCTAACATTGCCTGGGAAGGCAGCAGAAGATGGCCCACGTGCTTGGGCACCTGCCAATGTAGGAGATGCAGATGGAGTTTGTGGCTCCTGGCTCCTGGCTCCTGGCTCCTAGCTTGGGTCTTACCCAGTCCTGGCTATTGTGGCCATTTGGGGAATGAACCAGCAGATTGAGGATGTCTGTCTGTCTGTCTGTCTGTATCTATCTACCTACCTACCTACCTACCTACCTATAATTCCGCCTTTCAAATAAAGAAATCTAAAAAGGCAAGTAAGCACTGATTTAGGTCAGGCCCGTATTTTCATTACAACATCTTACGGAATTTTTCTGCCCTAAACACTGCCCCCTTTCCCAGGGGATGGAAACCCAAACCGTCCCCTCCTTTTCCATGAAAAAAATCTCATTGCTCAATATAGAATTGTGATTTTAGTATTTAGTAACAGCAGCAATCACTCATTTTTATTTACCATATGCATTGGTGAGATCTGCATTTTACTGTTTCTCGTAGCAGTTTAGGGTAATGTTCTCTTTTTGTCTGATAAAATCATAAGCCTGGTTTTCCCTTCTGCTAGGCCTTGATTATTCCCCCTACAGGCTGATGTTTAAAATAAAAGCATTTAAAGCCTAATGTGAGCAGAACGGTTACACGGTGACGCGCGTGCATCCAGGAGAAACAAGCCTGCAGACATCGTTGATAGTATTCCATGCAAATCATGTCTAACGCAGCACATCTGGGAAACAGCTTCCCTTCAGGGCTGGGCTACTTGGAAAGAGCCTCGATTTTCAAAAGGTCCTAACAGGAAGGAGAAGGCAAATAATTAGGGGTCAGCTGTCCCCGGACAGAGGACCATTTGCACGTGACATGGAAAATCACAACCTAAGCACTACACCCAATGAGTCTCATCTAAACTAGCCTGATCAGGGCTTGCTGCTATGATTACGCTTATCAAATACAGCAGGACTGGGTGCCTGGTGCCAATGTGAGCTGGGGTAGGCTGCAGCGAGGTTCAGTGGCTCTCTTCAAGGCCACACGCAGCCAGACTGCAGGTTCATACAGACGCCGGTTAAACCCCAGCAGGTGAGTGGGTCACAGGAAGTGGCAGGGGCCACATCCAGGGGCTTTTTGCCAACTGGTAAGAGGAAAATGTGGATGAAGGCACGGCAGAGCCCTCACCAATGGGGGACTGTCCGGGTGAGAGTCGCCTCTGGCTGCCCAGACCGGGCACATGCCGCACCACTCTCTGTGTCTGGAATTCCCTTCCTGCCTCTCCACACAGCCACATGTGCCCAACCCTTCAGGCCTCAGCTCAGAGGTCAGCTCCCAGGAGAGGCCCCCTGCCCCTGCTCTGTCCACTACTGCAGAAGGCAGGGCAGAGACTGAAAATCAGACCAGGACAGACTGAGAGGAAGAAGAGGGCAGGAGCCATGCTCTGTCCGTACCCACTTGACTTTGCGCTCAACCTCAGCCTGGCCCTGCCCTGCAGGGGTCTTCATCTCCTCTGGCTCCCAGCTGCATAAAAATGTTAGCCTAGAGTGAGGTCAAAGAAAATAGAGGAACTGGAAAGGAAACAATAGGAAGAAAGAACAAGAAGGGGGTATTTGAAATACATTATAAATGGATGAAATCTGAATGTGCGACAGGCTGATTCATCTGGGATTCCAAGAGTTTCAGGAGGTCTCTGTAAGACTGCATTGCATAAGCTCACTGAAAAGAGCAGGGGTAGAAAGTGGAGGCCCTGAGTGGTGACTGTGCCAAGCCAAGCCCGGTCTCCAACTCCCTGCTCTGCACAACGAAAGAGCTGAACTAGGCCCCTGGGCAGATATTTCGTCAATCCATCATCGTCGCTTTTACAGACCACATTTTGATAGAAACACATCCAGATACCTGTGTAACTTCCAAGGCCAGTTTAAAGCCACCACACACACAGCTTGCCAAGGGATCTGACTTCACACCATCGGCGCTGATCTCTGCGTTGTTCTTCTTGTGTCCTCATGGCCCACCCCCAGAGGTGTGTCATTACCGACAAATCAGCCCTGTCTCTTCAGGATTCAGAGAAGGGACAATTGGTAGCGAATGGAAAAATCTAAAAGCACAAAAGGAAAGAGGCCTGCTACCCTAGAATAATTCTCTACTTAATCAGAATCCCATTTTCAAGGGACCCAACCCCAGCACAATCAACAATAACAAGCTCTATGTCCACACAGGCAGTGAGGCCCAGGGCACAGCAGCCTTGCCCTTGGTGACGAAGGGTTAGTTTTCAACAAAGACGGAGAAGCATGACACCGAGAAAACACGCTGGCTATTTGTTAATGGGAATTTTGCTCCCAAATTTCTACAGAAAGCCTTTTTCTTTTCTAACCGTGTTGTTCACTGTACTAGAACTCACTGGCAGGAAGAAGTCAGTGGGTTGTGGCACGCTACGTCATGTCGGCAGCAGTATGGAGGTGGGAGCAGCACACAGTCGGGGCACCCGCGGTAAGCACGGATCCTGCCTGGAGAGAGGGGATGCACCCCAGACCCTGAGCCCAGGAGCGGTGCGAAACAGGAGAAAAATACTGAGAACCACAGCATCACACCACGTTAGCAAGACGGGAAGCTGGGACTACAACTGAACATTTGACCTATTTGCTAGCTCACTCCCTTAATGCCTACAACTGGGGCTGATGTGGGGAAGCCAAGAACTCAATCCAGATCTCCCACAGGGGTGGCACCTAAGTACCTGAGCCATCACCACTGCCTCCCGGGGTCTGCAACAGCAGGAAGCTGGAGTCAGGAGCCACAGCCAGGAATCGAACCAGGCACACTGATGAGGGACACCAGCGCTGTCACGGCTCCTAAAACACCTGCTCCTAATGTAACTAATTTGACAAAAAAAATTTCATCTCCTCCCCACAGGAGAAGAGGGCTACTTTCCTTAATTAGGTCACAGACAACATATAAAGGCTTTGATCCACTCCCCAACACCATAAGCAAACAGCAAAAAAAAAAAAAAAATCAAAGGCTTTTCTGGATTTATAGTAATATTTCCATTGGCATTAACTGGATACACTCTTTGGGACACTCACTTTTAAAAACAGTCTTTTTTTTTAATGATAAAAAGAAGAAACAGAAGGAAAAAGCTAACCATCAAACCTTAACATCATCTCAGTCTAATGAAATACCTGAAAAGATCACACCAAATACGGGCTGGCGCTGTGGTGCAGTAGGTTAATCCTCCACCTGCAGTGCCGGCATCCCATATGGATGCCAGTTCAAGTCCTGGCTGCTCCTCTTCCAATTCAGCTCTCTGCTGTGGCTTGGGAAAGCAGTAGAAGATGGCCCAGGTGCTTGGGCCCCTGCACCCATGTGGGAGACCCAGAAGAAGCTCCTGGCTCCTGGCTTTGGATGGGCTCAGGTCCAGCTGTTGCGACCATCTGAGGAGTGAACCAGCAGATACAAGACCTTTCTTTCTGTCTTTCCCTCTCACTGTCTGTAATTCTACCTCTCAAATAAACAAAAATCTTTAAAAAGAGATTACACCAAATGCATTGTACTTTTTTTTTTTTTTTTTGACAGGCAGAGTGGATAGTGAGAGAGAGAGACAGAGAGAAAGGTCTTCCTTTTGCCGTTGGTTCACCCTCCAATGGCCGCCGCCGCCGGCGTGCTGCGGCCGGCGCACCGTGCTGATCCGAAGCCAGGAGCCAGGTGCTTCTCCTGGTCTCCCATGGGGTGCAGGGCCCTAGCACTTGGGCCATCCTTCACTGCACTCCCTGGCCACAGCAGAGAGCTGGCCTGGAAGAGGGGCAACCGGGACAGAATCCGGCGCTCCGACCAGGACTAGAACCTGGTGTGCCGGCGCCACTAGGTGGAAGATTAGCCTATTGAGCCGCAGCGCCGGCTGTACTTTTTAATACAAGGACATCACCTAAATGTCCCAAGATAATTTAAAGGCTTTACTTGTTACTGGAGAAGAAATTTTCTAGTATGAATCTTGACACTTCTCATATGTGAAAAACTTGCACAGACCAATTCAGGAAGTGGGTGTGGGCAGTAACACCTGCTCATCTGCGTGCCTCTCGAGGTGCTATTCCGTGCAACAATTTATGTCATCAGCACAGTCAGCAGTGTTCCCAGCTGAGGAAATCAGCCCAGAGGGGCGGCTCAACACGGTCAGGTGAACCAGTAATGGAAGCAGTCCCAGAAACCAGGTTTCCAGGGCTGTGTGTGGTGCAGTGGGTCAAGCTGCCACTTGGGACGCTGGCATCCCATATGAGTGCTGGCATCCCATATGAGTGCTGGTATCCCATAAGAGTGCTGCTTCAAGCCCCAGCTGCTCTTCTTGTGATCCAGCTCCCTGCTAATGCCCCTTGAACACAATGGAAGCTGGCCCTGGGTACTTGGACCCCTGCCACCCATGTGGTTGACCAGGACAGAGTTCCAGGCTCCTGGCTTCCATATGGCCCAGCCTCCATTATTCTGCCCACTTAGGGAGCAAACCAGTGGATGGAAGGTCCCCCCATTCTGCATTTCAAACAAATATTAAAAAACAGTTTCCCAAATTCCTACTTCAACACTTTTATTGCTCTCCCTATCATTAAGGTCAAATTTTCTTAAGAAGATAATGAGTTTCCTTAAGAAAGGTGCTAGCACATGATGGTTAAGAGCACGGGCTTTGAAAACAGAGAAATCTAAGTTCCAGACCTCTCTTTGTCAAACATTGGCTAAATAACTTTGGACAAGTAGCCAATCCTCTCTGAGACTCCATGTTGTCATCTGTAAAATGGGACAAGTGTACATAGATCTATAATAGCTGTTATTATCACCACACAGCAACGCTTGGTTTTCTTCCTCTCTCACAGAAGATGTGGCAGGTAGCAGGTATGTCTGGTTCTGATCAAGGAAATGCAAGCAGATGGGAGCTGTTGCTTCCAGGTCTGGAAGCCCCCTCCCCTGCTGGCCCTGGGTGGAGATGATGAGGTCACTGCTGCAGACTGACGCAGCCAGGCTCTCCTACAGTCACCTTACCCAGGCTACTGTGGACTTGGCACTGCTGCTGGAAGCCCCTGAACCTGGGGGGCTGTGACCACAGCATCACTGAGTGTATCTGCTGTGAAGACTGAAACACACTTATAGAAAAGAAGTTCTTGAACAGGATCTTGCATGATTACCAACTAAAAAAAATGTCAGTGCCAATAAGATTGTGCAGAGGCAAAGTCTGGGAACTAAGAATCTCAGGATACGAAACTTCAGCCCGTTCATTCCCTCAACAAATGTTGACTGAATCGCTATGACGTGCGAGGCGCCGTCCTGGGTGCTGAATATATAAAGATGGAGAGGCGCAGCGGCTCCTATGGCCCCAAAACATACAAGGTATCTTTACTTTTTTTTAAATTTTTAAAGATTGTTTATTTATTTATTTATCTGAAAGTCAGAGATATATATAAAGCGAAGAAGAGGCAGAGAGACAGAGAGGTCTTCCATCTGCTGGTTCACTTCCCAGATGCCCAGGAGCCAGGAGCTTCTTCCAGGTCTCTCACACAGGTACAGGGGCCCAAGCACCTGGGCCATCTTCTACTGCTTTCCCAGGCCACAGCAGAGAGCTGGATTGGAAGAGGAGCAGCCAGGACATGAACCAGAGCCCATATGGGATGCCAACACTTTAGGCAGCGGCTTTACCCGCTACGCCACAGCGCCAGCCCCAAGGCATCTTTAAAGATTGGCTAGGGGCAGGCATTTAGCCTGGTGGTTAAGAAACACACATCCTACATTGGAGTGCTTGGGTCTGATACCCATCTCCAGCTCCCAATCCCATGTTCCTGCTAAAGCAGACCCTGGGAGGCAGCAGTGATGGTTCAAGGAATTGGGTTCCTGCTTCCACCACGAGAGACTTGGACTGAGGATTGTGTACCTGGCCTGGCCTCAGCCTGACCCAAGCCTAGACACTGTGAGCATTTGAGGGGTGAACCGGCCTATGGGAGCCTCTCTCTGTCAATCTGTCTCCCTGCTTCTAAACAAATGTATAATTGTCAAGATGTCCCCTTCTGAGAGTTTGGTTACTGCCCTTCATGATTGTGTAGTGAGATGCTCTGGTGACTAGGGAAAGCAGGAAATCCTGACCTGGCAGGGGTCTCAGGAGCCACAGCACCATCTGTGGGGCCCCTAAGGCCTCAACGCTGCCCACGTAAGGGCTAGGGAATCCCCTGAGCTGTCAATGAGAGCTTTAAATGTTCAGTGCACCCGTGTGGAAATAATACAGACACACAGTATCTTAATCCCCACCAATCATACTTTAGTATTCACGTCTCTCACAGCAAGCTACTGCGTTTGTCAGCCACGGCAAGTGTGTGGAAAATGACCAGAGATGAAAAAAATTCAAAGCACATGTTCCCACACCTGTAAGTCTCCCAATTTTTGAATCTTATTGTTTTGTCATTGACTCTGATAGAAATTATACTCTCCTTTTTAGAAAAGGAGAGAGCGAGAGAGAGAGCGAGTGAGCTTCCATCTCCTGATTTTATTGCCCAAATGCGTGTAATGTCTGGGGCCAGACCAGGCTGAAGCCAAGACTGGGAATCCAATCTGGGTTTCCCACTTGGGTGGCAGGGATTTAATCACTTGGGCCATCACCTGCCACCAGCAGGAAACTGGAATCCGTAGCCAGAACTGGGCATAAGCCCAAGCATTCCAATACAAGATCCCGCATCTCAACCAGCATCGTGACCACACTAGCCCAAACACACACTGCAACTATTATCCTTCCTGGGCAGGGAACTCTCCAAAGACACCTTAGAGTTCAGCCGCTAGAATATTCCTGACAGCATCCAACTGCTGTCTGACACACTCTCAGTGTGACAGTCATAGCTCCACTGCCTTAGATAAAACTAACACACTTGGCCTCGAAACTCAAAGCCAGTCCCCACCCCCCATCAGCAAGACAAGAGCATTCACTCTAAGAAGATTCCTACAGCATTAACAGTGGGGCATCATGGGATTTCACGGTAGCTGATCTGTCACCCTCCAATCTCATTTAAATTGCCAATAATTATGCTTAAGATGTTTTGCCATGAAATCCAGTCTTTGCCTGACTTGCCTGCTGTCAATTCAATGAATTCACCACCTCTGCAAGGCCCTTCACGCATCCTGAATAATTCTACACTCGGAAAGAAAAGAGATTCTAGGAAACCACTAGCAAACGCCTTCTATGTGTCACAGAGTAAACTCACAAGACTTACACGCTGGTCAGCCTTCCCTTTCCAACAACTCAACCCTGCACAGCCGTATCTTCCAAGACCAGGAGAGAAGCCCTGAGGAGGCCCACTGGAGTTTGCACCCTGCCAGGAGGTGCAGGCTGCTGACTCATGAGGCAGTACCGCTCTCTTGCTCTTTCTTCAAGCCACTCCCGCCACGGGGTTCTCAGGTCTCCCAGAGATATGGGATCCACCTGGAGTCCTGTGGTGCCTTTCTGTCTCTCTCTGACCCTCTCTGCAGGCTTCTCTCCTCCCAGCAGGACGCTGCCGACGTCTTCCAGCTCCTCTAGGACACGCAGATGCTGCCCTCACCCAGCTCCGAGACACCCACGCCTGGGGTCTCGTCCCTGTGGTTCCAGGCTGTCTCCAGTGAGAATGGATGGAAGGCTAGGGCATGACAGGACCAAGGCTCAAGGGCTTCACACCACGCCTGTTTCTGGTTAAGTAGATGTCTACAAGGAAACACTGCCACTGAGATGGGGAGTGCCAGGCTCTCCGGGAGGCGTCCATGTGGGCAGCCAGTGCCTTCCCCAGCACCCTGGGCCCAGAAAAGGCCATTAGCACAGGATGTCCCCGGGGTGGACATGACCCTCCCAAAAGAAGGACGAAGGTCAAACAGTGGCACAACACACACCCAAGGCCCTTTAAAAAGTTATGTTTAAAAAAATGTTATGAAAACATACTTTGAAATATGAGGGAGGAAATAAAATGTAGAAAGAAACAAAGCCTGCAGACATTTATGCACATCCTCACATTGGGTGATTTTAAATGTGTGATGTACGCACATGCGTGCACACACACACACATGTGCACACACATTCGTGCTACAGAGGTAGAGAGTAATGACAGCAATGGCTACAGTCAGCCCCAGTGCTGCAATGCCTCCTGCTGTGTGCCCCAAGAGTGGCTACACAGTGCCCTCAGCGAGGGTCCTCTCAAAAGGGCCAAGAACTTAAATACTTGGAGCTTTAAGGACTGCAGATGGTTTCTGTCCCAGTTTATTTTCTTAAAGATTTATTTTATTTATTTGAAAGACAGAGTTACAAAGAGAGGTAGAGCTACAGAGAAAGGTCTTCTATCCACTGGTTCACTCCCCAGATGGCCACAACAGCCGGAGCTACGCCGATCCAAAGCCAGGAGCCAGGAGCTTCTTCCTGGTCTCGCATGCGGATGCAAGGGCCCAAGGACTTGGGCCATCTTCTACTGCTTTCCCAGGTCATAGCAGAGAGCTGGATCAGAAGAGGAGCAGCTGGGACTAGAACTAGTGCCTGTATGGGATGCCAGCACTCCAGGCCAGGGCTTTAACCTGCTACACCATAGTGCCAACCCCATGTCCCAGTTTATTTTATACCTTTTTAAAAGTGTCAAGCCATTCCTAGCTGGAGGGCCACTGGCTGGCAGGAATGGGCTCCCAGGTGGCCAACCGCCCACCTCTGAGTCAGAATATCTTGGGGCAGCAGAAGCAAGGCACCTGGGACCAGTTACACAAAACGCAGAAAACCATGAGGCTCCCGTTCAAAAACGAAGTGCCTTATAGGTAAGCGCTGAAACAGGATGCACTTCTACCTTAATCAGTTTATTTGTTTTACACAATTCCAACAGAAATCCCAGCGATAATGGCAGGTTGGGTTTGTTTTATTTTGGGGGATTTTTAAAGAAGATTTATTATTTTGAAAGTCAAAATGAGAGAGGGAGAGAGGGAGAGAGAGAGAGAGAGAGAAAGTTAGTTTCTATCTGCTGGCTCACTCCCCAGATGTTTCCAATGGCCAGAGCTGGGCCAGGTCAAAGTCAGGAGCCAGGAGCTTCATCCAGGTCTCCCAAGTGGGGTGCAGGGGCCCAAGGACTTGGGTCATCCTCCACTGCTTTCCCAGGCCATAGCAGAGAGGTGGATCAGAAGTAGAGCAGTCGGGACCCAAACCAGTGCCTGTATGGGATGCCAGCATCACAGGTGGCAGCTTTACCCGCCACGCCACAATGCTGGCCCCCTTTTTTGGTTTTTAAGTATTTGTTTGTGCTTTAGGACAGGAGGGGAAAGGTCAGGAGAAACAGAGAACAAGGAACATGAGGGAAAGATGCTGATTCATACCGAGTAAAAAGACTAAAACGAGCTATGGGAAATAATTCTAAGAAGGAGAAATACAAACTCAAATAACTAAAACATCATAAAAGCACAATAATGAACAGTGCAATCCCAGGGCCAACCAGAAACATCTCAGTAAAACAGAACGGCATAGAAACAGAGCCAACATACAGAAGACATCAATTCACCACGACTTGCTGCCAAACGCCTGGGCCACACAAAGGCCGACTTCACAAAAAACTGCCAGGTCAACTGATGCTGCACGGCAGGAAAATCAAGTTAGAGTGTTTTCATCTCAAAATATACCCCACAGTAAATTCCATGAAATCATAGAGTTAAACTTGAAAAATCCCATTAGAGGAGCTAGAAGAAGATACAGTTAAATATTTATCGTTTTTCTGTGTGGGCTTTAAAACTACAGCACAAATCATACACACGAAAAAAGATAAACTGCACTACTTAAAATTGGAGTTACTAAGTGATTTTTATACAGTTGAATATGTATTATACAGTATATTACATAGTATATAGTAAATTAACAGGAAAAAATGGCAAATATCAAAAACCAGAAAAAAAGCCAATAACAACTAAGTAGGAAATACTTTCCTTTTTTTAAGATTTATTTATTTGAGACATAGAGTTATTGGGAGAAAGAAAGGGAGAAAGGTCTTCCATCTGCTGGTTCACTCCCCAAGTGGACCAATGGCTGGAGTTAGGCAGATTCGAAGTCAGGAGCCAGGAGCTTCTTCCAGGCCCCCCATGCAGGTACAAGGGCCCAAGCACTTGGGCCATCCTCCACTGCCCTCCTAGGCTATAAGCAGAGAGCTGGATAGGAAGAGGAGCAGCTAGGACACGAACCGATGCCCATATGGGAGGCTGGCACCTCAGGCAGAGGCTTAGCCTACTATGTACACCATAGCCAGCCCCAAATAGGAAATATTTTCAACAAAATAGAGAAAAGCATTGGTGTCCTTGACATCTAAAGATCCCACACAAGCTTTAAAAACACACACTAGACTGCGATAGATAAAAAGTAGAGAGGTTTTTTTAAGGAGTAAAAATATTTACAGATAAAAATGTACTTTCTCTATCTCCCTGCCTTTCAAATAGATAAAAACAATTTTCTAAAAAATGGGGCGGACGGTCAGTGCTGTGATTAAGATGCCCCTTAGGATGCACACATCCCACACTGCAGTGCCTGGGTTCAAGCCCTGGGCCTGCTTCTGATTCCACCTTCCTCCTCCGGCTTCCTGGGAAGCAGCAGATAACGGACCAAGCACCTGGGTCCCTTTCACCCACATGGGAGACCCAGACTGAGTTCCAGGCTCCTGGTGTCAGCCTGGCCCAACCCCAGCTGTTGCAGGCATTTGGAGAGTGAATCAGTGGATGGGAGTCCTCTGTCTCTCTCTCTATGACTCTCTGCCTTCCAAATGAAGGATGATGTGAAAAGATGCAGCAGAGAGCTCTCTTCCTCTCTTAAAAAACCAGCTGACTTCACTGGTAATCAAAGGAGGGCAAATAGAAACAGCAGCATTTGCTTTTGGCTGGCCCACTCAGCCACTCCGGCACCCAGGCCCGCTGGGGGAGTCCTGGCTTCCACCAGGGCCGGCTGGCACGGGAAACTGGCTCAGTCACCCTGCTGAGGGACGTGGCATTGCAGATCAGGACTCTTCCCTCTCACCTTTGACCTGGGAATTTTACTTCAAGGAATCAGCTAAGTCATCACACACACGAACAAAGACGCAGGGCACCGAGACGTACGTGGGAGTGTTATTCATAAAGTTGGAAGCAACTTAACCGTGTAACACTGGGGCGTGGCTGATGACTAAATTATGTCTTATACATATCATGAAATGTGATTCTATCGCCATTAAAATGATGCTTATGGAGAGTCACTAATAATGGGGAATTAATTATACTTAACATTAACACATCACATCATACACTGGTAGTAATGGGTGCTCTTTGTGTTGGGATCTGAGGTATGCAGAAACAATGCACACGACTGCTTCCACTCGGACTGAAAGGAAGGAATGTACTTCAAAATCTGAGCAGGATAGTGGGATTCAAAGATCAGTCTGGTGCAAAAAAAAAAAAGGTTCTGAAATTATGCAGTGTTTTTGGAAAACACACTTCCCATGAATTTCCTGATGACACCTCAATGGCAAAAAGGTTATTAGCGATCATTTGTGTGTGTGTGTGTGTGTGTACAATTCATTGGATTTTATTATATTTAGTGTTGTACAATCAACAACATAATCTTTTTTTTATTTAATAAATGTGAATTCACAAAGTCAACTTTTGTATTGTTGTGGCTCCCCCCCACAGCCCTCCCCTCCCCCACTCCCTCTCCCACCCCGCCCTTCATAGAGTTTCATTTTCAATTACCTTCACATACAGAAGATCAACTTGGTATATACTAAGCAAGGATTTCAACAGGCTGCACTCACACAACCGCACAAGGTATAGGGTATTGTTTGACTAGTAGTGTTGTCTTTATTTCATAGTAAAACATATTAGTGGTCATTACTATGACCACACTAGAAGGTAGAATGGCAATGACTATTATTGTTTATGTACTTTTATATTTTCTGCATTTTTCACAACTTGTATATATTAATGTAGGGAGTAAACCAGCAGATGGAAGATCAATTGGCCCTTCTCTGTCACCCTGCCTTTCAAACAAATATTTTAAAACATTTTTTTAATCAGAAAAAATAACCCTGAAAGACAGCCCCAGACTCAATGCAAGGCAGTAAGAGATGAAATGCAGATACTGAAGCTGATTCTCATCCCAAATTACAATGGAAAACAACCTCAGGCTCCTAAACTAAGACTCTGTATCGCAGATTAGAAATCACCGTGGGCCTGCACTGTGGCGTAGTGGGAAAAGCCGCCGCCTGCAGTGCCGGCATTCCCTATGGGCGCTGGTTCAAGTCCCAGCTGCTCCACTTCCGATCTGGCTGCTGTGGCCTGGGAAAGCAGTAGAAGATGGCCCAGGTGCTTGGGCCCCTGCACCCATGTGGGAAACCCGGAAGAAGCTCCTGGCTCCTGGCTCCGGCTGTTGCTGCCACTTGGAGAATGAACCAGTGGATAGAAGATCTCTCTCTCTCTCTCTCTCTCTCTCTCTTTCTGCCTCTGTCTCTCTGCACTCTGCCTTTCTAATAAATACATCTTTAAAAAGAAAAACGAAATCATTGTAAGCTTCTATGACACTGAGACACAACCTAAACATATCCAGCTCTGACCCCAATTTGCAGTCAGCCGGAATTCCTGGTGTTCCTGGGAAACATGGGCAGAACACTGTGTACAGGCAAGACACGGTTTACATGGAAAGGCCCAGTCTGAGGACAATAGGGGATCTGTCAGCAGCCACGTTTAACTCATCCAAGGAAACAAGATCGATGGCCTTTGACATTACGAAGTGGTCAGCGCCAAGCATGACAGTCGTGCCAGGCCTAGCCTCCCTGTGGCAGGAGAGGTCTGGGTCCTAACACAATGAACAAAGGAGGACCACCCACAGGAAAAACGAGTGACCCCAGGAGCATGACGGGAGGGCGAGCACACAGCAGCCACAGCGGCACCAAAGACGCCCTCTGTGCAGAAGCTGGAGGACCTCACCCAACTGAAGACATCGAAGGGTGCAAGAAATAGTCGAGTCCCAGTTTCCTTTTGGCAGAGATGCAGGTGCAAGAGTGGGCAGGAGGCAGGGTCTGCAGTCCCACGGGCGGGCTCGGCCCCGAGTCAGCTGCTGGCAGCTGCGCATTCCTTGGCAAAGTGCTTCGCGGTGTCCCCATGTGAGGTGTGAGACAGTAGACAGCACTATGCTCCCCTGCTTGGCTGACTTATACACCCATGGGGGCTGGGGTGCTGCCAGGAGAATGAGCCAGGCAGGGTGGGAAAGATACAGGAGCAACCTGAAGGGTGATGCCCACAGCCCCTGCTGGTCCCCCACCTCTCCTCCACCACCATCACTAACAGTAGTGCTGGCCTAGGCTCTGCCCACCAGGCCCTAAATGTGGGTTCCACACAGCCTGGAACAGACCTGGGGATGCAAGGGGCAAGGAAACAGCACCAGAAAGCCCACCGCACACGGGAGGGTCAGGACAGCGGGGGCCAGTCATAGAAAATACAATAAACCTCGTAAGTAAAAGAGAAATAACTCAAAATAAATTAAAAGTGAGAAACCCGCAAATCTACAATGAGCCTATCGAACAACACTTTAAAAGAGATGTTGGACACAAAGGGTGAGGAAAATCGGTGGTGATGGAAAGAATTAATGAAGACAGAAATCAATTTCACTCTGGAGAAAGACAAGAGCTAACACTAGAGATCCAAGATAAGTGTGCGGAAAATAGGAACGCTGCCTGGCATGCGCCAGGGTCCTAAGGGAATCAGACAATGACCTTGGTGAGCAAGAGACCAGCAGGTAACGCCCCACCATCACCTGCAGCCGAGGAGAGATCCTGGTGACATCGCCAATCCGTCCATAAATGAAGCCTCGGCATTTAGAGAAGTGACAAGAGAATTTAAAGAGACACTGCAAAGCATCAGCAATATTAACACTGGACGTGATTACATTAAGGGGAGTTGAACTAGGAGTGACAATGGGTCCTTATGGAGAAGAAACGGCTGAGTCACAGAGAACAGAACAGCTTAGTGCATGAGGAAGCATGAGGCCATCAGCGAGAGAGAGACTCTGGCGTGGGTGTCTTACTAGCCTGCACATGTTAAGCAAAACCTCTAGTGCTCGAGTTCATCTATGAGAAGGTACACAAATACCCACCGGACTGATGCTTGTGCGGATGAATTCATAAAAAGACCGAGCACAAACTAAAGTCCTTATAAAGTTCATAGAAAATCAAAAGATGCTTATCTCAGTGTAAAATAAAAGATTTATAAATTTATTTATTTGAAAGAGAAAAAGACATACACACACAGAGTGAGAGTGACAGAGCGAGCGAGCGAGCGAGAGATCCTCCTCTATCCACTGGTTCACTCCCCCGAAATAACCACATAGCCAGGGCTAGGAGCCAGGAACTCCAGCCAGGTCTCCTAAGTGGGTGGCAGGGACCCAAGCACTTGGGCCATCTTCCACTGCCTTTCCAGGTGCATTAGCAGGGAGCTGGACTGAAGGCAGAGCCACTAGGACCTGAACTGGTGCTCCCAGTATGGGATGCTGGTGTCACAAGCCGCGGCTTCACCTGCTGTACCACAATACCCGGCCCGAGTGCAAACATGCTGAGATCCACAAACAACGTTTTCATCACACGCATTTTCTATGAATTTTCTAAAGCTCTCTATATGCATGATTTGAATGTTTTTGCATCTAACTACACTTTATCTTTTCATTTCATTTTCTGTGAATGTCCTGAAGAATGCTGGTGGAAGGAGATACCTCAGTGGTACCCACTGTGAGCCTTACTGGCATCGTTTATACTGAGCTAGATTCTAAAGAGGGGAAAATACGCACTTCCTCAGGGTTTGCCAAGATGTGGCCAAGTCTCTGGGAAGGAAGGAATCCACTGTGTTGATAAACCCTGCGTGGTGCTCAGATCCCCACAGCAGGCTGCATGAGTCCTTTGGTCCTTGAACATGGGAAGCATTAGATGCTGAGACCCCCTTCCTGTCTATCGGTCCCCTAAAGAAGCATCCCAGGATCCTGGGACGAGAACCAACCCATGGTGGGCCTCACAAACCCCGCAGCAGCCAACTGCAGCATCCCAGCCACCCTGCAGGGCAGTTCCTGGTGTCCAGGAGCAGCTGGGGCACTCTCGCCAGGCTGGGAGAGGTCCACTGACCACCTCTGCTCTTTACCTTGACAAAGACCGTGTTCAAAACACCTGAGACCCAAGGAGTGTCTCCTGGTTGAGCTGGCAACTGAAAGAGGCCGTGTGTTCAGCTGCCTCGTCAATGTTATCTTTGTTTCTTCTCTTGCCATTGCTGAGCCCATCTGTGTGTTTAGAAAGAGCTTACTGACTAACTGCCAAAGGCATTAAACATGTGTCCCTTGGGCATCTGGTTAGCTGGGTGGTTGAGACACTAGTTAGGATGCCTGCATCCCACATCACAGTGCCTGGGTTCGATGCTCAGCTCTGTATGCTGACTCATGGGCAGACCCTGGGAGGCAGTGGTGATGGCTCAAGCAACTGGGTTCCTGCCACCCACAGAAATCTGGACTGAAGTCCCAGCCCCCAGCTTTGGTCCAGCTTTGGTCCAGTCGTTGATGGTGCTTGGGGAGTGAGGCAGCGGATGGGACCTCTCTCTTGTTCACTCTCTCTCAATCTAAACTAAATAAATGAGTACGTTTTTAAAATAAATAAAAATAAAAATGTGGATCTAGGGGTCCATCCTAATTCTCATCACAGACTAGAGTTAGGTTTCCAGAGAGCAGTATATTACGAACGCTGTAAAATTCAATGTCTGAATTATTTATAAAATATGAAATATACAAGAAAGGGATGGCAAATATTTCAGATTGCCCAAAATTTTCTAAACAAAGATGATATGGTACAAGATGCTAGTACAAGCTTTAGGGCTTATTTACTTTGGGGATTACATGAATATTTGAAAGTATTTAGGAGAAACTGTTTCGCCCACATCCTAAACAAGAGCTGTATGGTCAGCTCTGCTGGCAGCAAGAATCTGTACAAGGAGTCGTTTGAGTAGAAGAAAGAGGCTCTCTGTGTTGCGCCAACCTCTGCAACTGACGCAGCAGCCAGCTCGGCCAAGCCCAGACACTCCCAGGAGCATCGGAGGGGCCAGGCCCTCATGCAATCCAAAACCAAATACTCTATGCTCCCAGTTTTTCCCAAACTCTCTGTTCTGTTTCAGTATCGGAAGGGTTAGGAATTACTAAACATAAGGACAACTTGCTGCATACTACGCAGTTTCTCTTTGTAAAAATAGCTCACAATTCCACTTGATTGTTCCTTTTAACTCCTACAAATCGTGTTACTTTCCCAACCCAGGACCCGAAAATCTAGAAACTTGAATCCAATTTCCAAATACATCTGCTTTTCCTATTCCTTACCGTGGTTTTATTATTGCTGAACAAAACTGCAGCTTTAAAAAATGAAGCTATAATTGACCCCAAGGCAGGCAGTCTCACTCTCAGCAGTAGGAATGTATCACTCTCTAGTCATACCTGAGCACATCAAGGTTCCATTTCTAGAAATGTCCCCTGCAGGCTCACCACCACACACACACACACACTCCCCTCTGCCAAGGCTTAGTGTAGCAATGCAAGAATGGAAACAACCCAGGTGGCCATCCACGGCAGGAAGAAGAAATAAGTGACATCCGGAAAATAGAACTCAAAAGAACATGGCAGCTGTATCCATAATGAAACAGAGCAATCTCCACACTGTTCAATGAAAACTGCAACTTAAAAAGCAAGATACTTAAATACACAGGATGCTGCTATTTATGTAGAGAAAAGACAAAGACATGAAGACATGTGCGCATAGAACACTAACAGTTAACGCTCTGACTGCACCCTGCGTGCCAAGAACTGTGCTTAGCCCTGTACGTGACTTTTTTTGTTTGTTCCTCTCAGCAATTCTGAGCATTCCCATTCTGCAGAGCAGAAAAGTGAGGCACAATGAGATCTAGTAACTTGTCCCAGCTCACAAAGCGGATGGCCAGGGCGCAAACCGTCTGTCCAGACAGTCCACTTTCTTAGCTGTGATGACGCCGAAACTCCTCGTGTACCTGTCTCTGGCAGAGTCTCTGAGAAGCTGATCTGAACAGGGAGCCCCAAGGGGACCTGCAGGGCCAGAAGGGGGACAGGAAGAGTCATCCACCCCTGAACCTTCAGGATTCTGGGCATGAGCACAACCTGTCCACAAAGCAATAAATCCAGTAACTCTTCACTCTGCCTGCATGGGTTACTTGGCAGGAAGTACAACAGGAATCGTGCAATGTGTACATTATGTATTTTAAAGAAATACAGCTTTATTCTATATTTTCTTTATTCTATATATATTCTATAACTTGCATAATTAAGTTTTTTTCAAGGGCTCAAAGTGGGAAATATAACTTCATTCCATACAGAAAACACAGTTATGAGGGGATATAGACAGACACACACACACTTACACACACACACACACTCACACACAGTATTCGGCCCACTGCCACTGTCGAGGTTTGAGGTTGCTCACTTACTACACAGAACTCTCAGCAAACACATAGAAGTTTCAGATTTTATTTCTGCATAAGGGAGAAATTTAACACACTCCGGGGAGCAAAGCAAATAAAAGCATACTTGCTCTGACTCTTAATTGTGATGTCTCCCAACAATAACAGAACATTCTTCGTCATCAACTATAAAGCCATTACCATCACGTTAGCTAAAGCATATGGAAGGTCTGTGAGGTGGAGCCCCATTTCTGTGTGCTTTTCCTAAACACGAGGTCAGTAGCCCACAGGTCTTGTTAAAATGCAGATTCCAGTTCCGTGCATCCGGGGTGCGACCCAGGACTGCATTTCTAACAAGTCCACGCGATGAGACACAGAGGATGGCAGCTCATATTTTGAGTATGAAAGTTTTAGACAAAACACAGAACTAGAAACAACCCTAATCCGATAAATCAAGTTGTAGGACTAAACTGCAACTGTTAAAATCTCAGCCCATTCTGCAGCCTTTCAAAACCAGGCAGAGAAACCCATGTGACCAGATGTGCACTTTCTCTTGAGAACTGTAAGCAGTGTGAAAAAAAAAAAGGGAGAAAACATGCCTGCAAATACTTCGCTTTTCAGCTGGGTCAGTAATCCAAATGGCTTACGAAAGGTTCAGGAGGGGGTGGCTGGTGAAGGGGTAGGAAGTAGCCCACCGTGTTAAACCCAAGTGAGCGATTTTGAAGCACTTAAGTTTGTTCAACTTAATCCAAATTGATGAGGTGAGTGCCAGCAACCTGCTAAGCAACTGTGGAACAAAGACTTCTGGGGACGGGATCAACATGTCCTCCAATGGCTGTCCCTTCCACACAACACAGCCTGGACTGGCAGACAGCAAGCTTGAGCCCTGTCACCATGCTTACAGGAGACAGGCAACATGACCAAGGGCCTGCATGGCACTGGCAACAGCTCACCGAGGTGTGAGGAAATTCAAAGCAAAGACCCAACCCACTGGGCTGAGAAGGAAGGGACACGGGTGGGGTTTTGTCAGTTATCTCATGATGTCAGTCTTGAGTACTCACTACTCACGTAAGGTAACAGAAAGCAATGCAAGACCGATGGGTTAAGCACAGCACTTCTCCTGGAGGGCGGGTTAAGCACAGGGAGAGAGCAGGATGTGGGTACAGCCACGGGCTGCTCCCTGTCCCCAACACCCACTCTCCAGCAAGCGCTGGGACCAAGTTACACGTCGAAGCTGGGGCCAGGATGAACTGAACTTGAGCCCATTTACAACTGGAGCTGTACAACGGCCAGGGCAATTTTCTGGAAAGGGGTCACGTGCACCTGGCTGACAGAATGCAGTCATAGTTCCTGGGCCAGCAAACTTTATTTATAAAATGGTGAATCTGGGCTGGCACCATGGCTCACTTGGCTAATCCTCCGCCTGCAGTGCCAGCACCCCAGGTTCTAGTCCCAGATGGAGCGCCGGGTACTAGTCTCGGTTGCTCCTCTTCCAGTCCAGCTCTCTGCTGTGGCCCGGGAAGGCAGTGGAAGATGGCCCAAGTGCTTGGGCACCTGCACCCACATGGGAGACCGGGAGGATGCACCCTGCTCCTGACTTCGGATCGGCGCAGCGCCGGCCATAGCGGCCATTTGGGGAGTGAACCAACGGAAGGAAAACCTTTCTCTCTGTCTCTATCTCACTGACTATAACTCTACCTGTCAAATAAAAAAAAAAAAAAATGGTGAATCTGGTTGATGTCCCTGAATTACAAGATGGGGGTGACAATCTCTTTCCTGACGTTAGGCATTTCTGAGTCAACATCAAGAAGGGGGACTTGATGTAACTGACATGTCACCTTGTCTGGCAGCTCAGCTATTCATTCTTCCACCGGGATGAACCATCGACGGACACTGACACAGGTGCACCCCACCTCTCACTACCTCCAACCACACTGATCTCCGGGATGGAACCTCTCTCTTCCCGCCCACTCCCACCTCCCACCGCTCTGGGGCCTGACTCCACACATGTTCTTCTCTCCAGCATCCCCAGCCTCACCCCCTCTCTGGTCTCCATGAGCACTCAAACAGCACAGAAGTGATAACCACCTTTTCCAGATCACCTCCTTCCCCCACTCCTCCACTCACAATGAACTGAACAAAGCAGCAGAATGTCTTAGCTTTCTGCTCCTCCTCGCCCTTTCACTCAAAATCCCTGTGTTAATTGCATTTTGACCCTACCACTCTTCTGGAATAGTCTTTGCCAGAATCAATACACACTTCTCGGTTGTTAACTCACTCAACTCCTCTCTAGCAATGGAAAGCACAGACTTTCTAACACTCATCTCACAGGGTTTACCAGATGACCCACTGCCTCTTGGCCCTTCTGGCTTCCTTTGGATGCTATTCTTGTCTTCTTCCACCCTCAAATCTTTCCCTTAACTATGTTGTTGCTTGACTCTCCTTTCCATACATGTCACAATCCACGTAACATAGGCTGGAAAGTCCCAAGTTTGACATTTTCCTGAACACCTTGGAAATAAACTATGAACTGAGGAAAACCAAACCCTAGCCCGTCTTCAGACCGGTTCCACCCTCCCACACCCACCATTCCCTTCCAATGGAACCGGCATCCACCAAGTCACCCCCACCAAAGCTTCTGTTCTCCTCCACTCTGGTCCTCCTCCCACGGCAGGTCCAGTTGGTGGTCATTTCCCATCCATGCGAGCCTCCCCACAGTTGTCATCTTCCTGCTAGTGAGTCCAGCAAGCAGCTTCCAGTTACTCTGGCCTGAGCTCCCAGCAGCGCTGACATGGCAGCTGCCCCTCCCTCCTCTGAGTGTTGGAGGCCCATGTTCCTGCCTCTTTGGACACCTGTTCCCAGTGTCCCCAGCAGTCTCCTCTTTTATAACCTGTTGTGTGCCTCAGGGCCCTACCCTGGACCCTCATTCAACCCCATGACTTAAGGAACACATATCCCTCCAGAGTGTCAGACCCTCTGTCCAACCGCCTACTCAACCCATTTAGTTATCTGGATGCAATGAGCGAGCCCGGAGCCCCTCCGCAGTCTGCAACAAACTCCCCTCCTCATGAGGAAGCCATTCTAGAAGGTTCACCCACAGAGACGCCACTGAGCCCACGTCAGGCCAGCCAGAGTCCGGCAAGCCCGGGTGTGCCCAGGGCCCAGAACACATACCCCTGACTGCTTCCGAGGGCTTGAGGGCCTCCCCACTGTGACATAAACGTGAGTCATTAGGTCAGAAACAGTCACGAACCTAATATTTTCCAGCAGTCTCTCCAAATGCAAAATAAACAACGGAAACTGGAAACGCTCAATCACTTTCCTAGGACCTCGCGTCCTGTGAACAGAATAATGGGCTTTGGACTTCCAATGGGAAGGGAAGGAGCTGAAGCAGTCGACACTCAGCATTTACATCCACCAAAGCCGATGCACATGTGAGGTCTTGGGGAAACAGCACAGCTCTGCAGGCAAGGGACCCTAACCCTGGACCACGATGGGCCCACCCATTAACGGCAGAGTGAACAAGACAACTGATTTTTGCCTCAGTTTGCCTAAAAGTAAAATGGGAATTTTGTTGGCTCATTAAAAATTTAAGTCAGGGGGCCGGTGCCGTGGCTTACTTGGTTAATCCTCCACCTACAGTGCCGGCATCCCATATGGGCGCCGGGTTCTAGTCCCAGCTGCTCCTCTTCCAGTCCAGCTCTCTACTGTGGCCCGGCAAGGCAGTGGAGGATGGCCCAAGTGCTTGGGCCCTGCACCCGCATGGGAGACCAGGAGAAGCACATGGCTCCTGGCTTCGGATCAGCGCAGTGCCGGCCATAGCAGCCATTTGGGGGGTGGTCCAACGGAAAGAAGACCTTTCTCTCTGTCTCTCTCTCTCTCTCTCTCTAACTCTATCTGTCAAATAAAAAAAAAAAAGATTTAAGTCAGATCATTTATTTAAAAGAAAAAACATCACTACCAAGTACATTTTCCATATGAATCAAATAAATCAAAATGTTACCCAACTCAAAATCTAAAGGAAAAGGAAAACATTTCTCCAGTTTTATGAAAGAAAATTCTAACCACCTGAGGATGGAAAAGAACTGGAAAGAAAATGGATAGGAAATCACGGCATGCATTCATTCATTTAACAAGCTGAGTAAAATATATTGAGTAATAAAAAAAATGTTAGGGCAATTTTTTTTAATTTTGTTTTGCCACTCACTTTTTTTTTTTTTTTTTTTGATAGAGTTATAGACAGTGAGAGAGAGAGACAGAGAGAAAGGTCTTCCCTCCATTGGTTCACTCCCCAAATGGTCACTATGGCCGGCACTGCGCTGATCCGAAGCCAGGAGCCAGGTGCTTCACCTGGTCTCCCATGCGGGTGCAGGGCCCAAGTACTTGGGCCATCCTTCACTGCCTTCCTGGACCACAGCAGAGAGCTGACTGGAAGAGGAGCAACCGGGACTAGAACCCGGCGCCCATATGGGATGCCGACACCATAGGCAGAGGATTAACCAAGTAAGCCACGGCGCTGGCCCCTTAGGGCAATTTTTAAAAAAATTATTTGAAAGAAAAACAGAGAAAGACATGCATAAACACACACACACACACACACACTTGGGGGTGGGGGTGGGGGGTCCTCCATCTGCTGATTCACCCCCTAAATGCCTACAGCAGCTGGGGCCAGGTCAGGCTGAGGCTGAACCAGGCCATAGCTGGGAGCCAGCAACTCTATATGGTCCTCTAAGTGGGCAGCAAGGACCCAACTGCTTGAGCCATCATCTGCTGCCTCCCAGGGTCTGCATTAGCAGGAAGCTGGAATCGGGAGCAGGGATGGGGCTCCAACCTAGGTACTCTCCTATGGGATCCAGGCATCTCCACCAGGACATTAACCTCCAGGCCAAACACTCGCACCAGGGCAATGGCTTCCACAAAACAGCGAGGCCTAAACTGTCTTTGAAGAAGCCGTGATTGGTAGAAACCACTTTCCTGGAGTGAGTCTCTAGGGGAGTTTTCTCTGCCAAGTTTGTCCAAGGCCCTCATGAGAGGACAGAAGACCACCAGATGGCTCTGCAGAAAGTCTGAGCCCTTCTGATACAGCGCACTGTCACGCAGAGGGAGCCATCACCCTCGGACGGGCCCCCCTGTGTGAGATGGAAGGACGTTCACACACCATCCTAATCACCAGTCTTTCTTAGTAGACTCACATTCTGCTGTTCAATTACGTTATTTCACTGTGGAACCAAAATATTTCCAATTGTCACTTTAAGGCTTTGGAACATAGACACAGGAATAAAGCACACAGTTTTCAGCCTGGTCACAGAAATGAGACAAAGCAAGAATAACTACAACAGCAATAAATGTGTGTCCTGTGGCCACTGTGCTGAGGGGAGGGGGTGCCACTGGGCAAGAGTTGGGGGGCTCAGGGGTGCCCTCTCAGGGGACGGGATATTTGAGATTGGCTTTGAGGGCTGGGCAGGGGGTGTCAGGCAGAATGGAGGGGCTAGATCTGAAGCAGAAGTGAGGGCACTTTGTGCATCACACTTGAAGGATGCCTTGCATTTCACAGTCACCTTGGATTTTCATGTTAGCATGAACAGTCTCTGGTCATTATCAGTAAGTCCTGGAGACAGGAGTGCTTGTCTCTCATGGTCTGCAAGAAAATCTTATCAGCTCCAATCTTGGAAATAAGCAGAGGGAGAAAAATATCCCTTAGAATTCTGTAATCAAAATCTAGGGGCCGGCATTTTAGAATAGGAAGCTAAGGTGGTTCAAGTCCCACCTGTTCCACTTCCGATCCAGCTCCCGGCTAATGCACCTGGGAAAGCAGCAGAAGATGGCCCAAGTGGTCGGGCCCCTGCTACCAACATGGGAGAGCTGGACGGAGTTCCTGGCTCCTGACTTCAGCTTGACACAACCCTGGCTGTTTCAGCCATATGGGGAGTGAACCAGCAGGTGTAAGATGTCTTTCTGTTTCTGTCTCTCCCTATAACTCTGCCTTTAAAAAAATTAAAACAAATATTTGTTTTAAAAAATCTTGCCCTCACACAGTCCAATTCCAAGTGCCAGGGAAGCCTAAAAACCTCAAGACAAAACTTGGTTTTGAAGTGTTCCACACGGCTAGTGCCCCAAGAAATCTGGTGGGAGCAAACCCAAATTCTCTACAGAGGAACCCTCCTTCAGGCTACACCTCAAGGAACCCCAAAGATACACATCCAAGAAACTGAACTCACACTTAACAGACACATAATACGGATGACCAAGAAGCAGCAGATCTTAAACAGACAAAGATCAGTAGAGAGTTCAGATATGAGTCAGCAAACATAAAATATAAAAACAATTACACTAAAAACCAGAATTACTAAAAACAAGCATATTTTTAAATTTATTTTATTTGAAAGGCAGAGAGAGAGAGAGAAAGAAAGACAAACACATGGAGATCTTCCATCCACTGGTTTACTCCCCAAATGCCTGCAACAGTTAGGGATGGGACAGGCCAAAGCCAGGAGCCCAGACATCCATCTGGGTCTCCCACGCGCCTGGCAGGACCCCAGGGACTTGAATCATCACCTTTTCTGCTTCCCAGGATGCACTAGCAGGATACGGGGAGCTGGATCAGAAGCAGAGCCTGTATTCACACCAGATCTGATACAAGAAACATCTTAACTGCTGTGCCAGCAAGCATATTTTTAACATAATTAAACTATTACAAATAAAATATGTACAATAAGTAAAATTTGAAACAAACAGAATTTTTAGCAGTTAAAAAGACAACTTGTGAATTTAAAGACAGGACTGCAGAAACTGTCCAGAATAAAGCAGGGAACGTCACAGATGGGAAACTTAATGAGAGAAATTAAGAGATACAATGATTCTGAAAATATCCAACAGCTCCAACTGGATTTCCACAAGAAAAAGAAAATAGGCCAACATCTGAAGACATACTGGCTGAGAGTTTTCTAGAGCTGATTAGGCACCAATCTAAAATTACAGAAACCCTCATAAAGTCCACACCTAATATACCATAGAGACACTACAGAGCACCAGAGACAAATCTATGGCACAGAACACTCAGGCATCAGCTGTGTGGTCTAACCAGCTGCTCATTAAGGCTCTTTCCACTTAGAAACCCTTATTCAGGAAGAACAGTGACAGAAGTGTGCTTACTTGTTGTTCCTAACCGAGTATCTGCCTCCACCAGCAAAATAAATAAACAAATAAATAAATAAATAAATATTAAAAAAAATTAAAAGAATTCCTATGTTGAAGCCCTAACTCCCATGGGATGGTGTCTGGAGATGGGGTCTTTGGGAGGGGGTTAGTGTTAGATGAGGGCAGGCCCTTATAACACAACTTACAAGTGTAGGCACCGCTGAGACACAGGAAGGAAGCCCTGTGAACACACAGACAGAAGGCGGCCATCTGGAGGTTCTCACCAGGAACTGATGGCTCAGCACCTTGAGCGTGGGCTTCCCGGCCAGCAAATGGTAAGAACCAAAACTTCCGTTGTGGAAGACAGTCTAGGGCATCTCACTGCAGCAGTCTGAGCTGACCAACCCGATGCTATTCTACCAACCACAATCTACGAGCCAGGTTTCAAGATAGTCACTGCCAAGAAAAGTCAAGGAGGGAGACTGAAACACCACAAGAGAGCTACACATCACCAGATTTCCACCAACTGTGGCAGGCTGGAAGCTACAGCTGCTTCAAGGCCATGTATAGGTCTTCAAATATGCATGTGTAAAACTTTTAGATGAATAGGTCCTTGAGATGGAATATTCCACAGTTAGTTTCTCCTTTCTTCTTTCTATTATTAAGATTTGTTTACTTATTTGTAAGGCAGTTACAGAGAGAGAAGAACACACACACACACACACACACACACACACACAGCTTAAATCCTCGTTTTCTGCCTTCCGTGATAAGAGAGGAGACGTACCTCCTGTTAGTCTCCACCTAGGTGGTTGGCTACAGGCCGGTGGGTCACCCAGCTCTTCCTGTTGTTGGTATTTTAAGGGCACCTACCTAATACACCGCTTACAGCACTGTCTGCCCCAACTGTGACTATCAAAACCCATAACCCTCCAGAGACACACCTCCCCAGGGAGCAGGCTGCCACCTATTTTCTTCCATGACTTTGGCAGCAAATTATGACAAAACTAATAACAGTCCACATCAATTGAACGCTTATCACACGCTGGACTCTGTCCTGTTTTCCATGTGGCATCTGTTTACTATTCTAACTGCTATTGTCCCTGTCTTACAACTGGGGAAACCGAGTCACGGGGCTCGGTCAGTTGTTCAGTCTCATGACTGGGCCATGACTTAGGCCTGGTCACTCTTACAGGCTCTGGAGTTCATGTTCTTATCCACAGTTGCATACACACATCTTTAAAGGGCTTACGGTGCTATCCCATAATCCCACCATGAGATCAGAAAGAAAATGTTCTACAAAAAAGCAAACAAACAAACAAGGTTGAGAGGGTGTATCAGATTTAAGAGTGCAGTCGGGCTCCAGACAGGCTCGAGGCACAGCCCAGCCCTTTCAACTGCACAACCCCAGGCAAATTACCTAGTCCTGCCAAGCCTCAATTTCTTCATCTGTAAATTGGGGTAATTACACCTTTCATGACGACTGGTGAGGGCAGAGGCAGGCCTCAACCCCATCATCTTCCCGTAACGCTGAGCTGCCACATCCTGCGTGAGATTAGGGGCTTTCAGATATGGGGGCAACTGGACCCCAAGCAGAGCGTCCTGCTCCCACTGCACCTAAAATGCCTGGTGTTCAGAGCTAAGGGGTGGGCCATCAGCAGGACACACCCCACAGCAGAGGCAGGCCCACAGCACCGGAAGCAAGAACCACCAGTCCCCAGACCCCGCCAGCTGCTTTGTCCCTTCTACACCTAGGGTGGGCAGTCCCCAAAGCTCCCAGAATGATCTCATTCTACAGACAGGGCCATTCCACTCCACCATCCTGGAGCTACAGCTCAGTCAGGGCCTCATCCATCAGCCCTGCTAGCCCCACTCAGTCTGAGTCACTGGGTGTGAGGTGCCTCCTGCTGTCACCCCACCCAGGTCCTCAGTGGAAGCCTGCAAAGTCCTTCTCTGCACTCACCATGCTGCATGGAGGAAAACCAGTTTACACAGTGAAGGTAAAGGCCAAAATGAAGAAAGCCCCTAGGCTCTAAGGACAGCAGCAAACCACCAGTGTTGGTGTGAGGGTCTGGAATCGTGGCCCATACTGCCAGGCAGAGTTTGCTGCACAGAGTTTTGTAAGTAACACAGGCAGCAGGTGGCCTGGACTGCAGGAGACACAGGGATCTTCTCAGATCTACCTGCATGACCATCTGTGCTATGCTCCCTAGAATGATAATGGGACAGATCATTCTGTTCACATGCAGGAAACTAAAAAAGTCAGGGGCATCCCTACTTCCTCTAGAAGTTGCTGATGGAGCTGCCACTCACACACGAAGTCTCACAGCCCTCTTGCCTTGCCATGTAAGCTGCTCCAGCTTTGGGGCTTCAGTGTGAACACTGTCTCTTCTTATACAACCTGAACTTGACCACAGAGAGAGACTGCCCCTTCATCCTAACATTTCGAGATTTGGTACACAGGCCTATATTCCACACCAGTCATTCCCCTGTCTGGGTTTCACTATTCCAATACATATTATGAGGTTAGATGGCTTCAGATTGCCCCCATCAGCATCAAGTACTTTCCCGCCAGCATTTGAAGTTCTCTCTCCACATTTTCTCCAGTCCCAGTTCCTTTTTCAGATTCAGTAGCCCCAACCATTGCAATTTATTTCTGTTCTCAATGCTCCTACTGACTTAAAAACCACACTTAAAGCTAAAATGTTAAGAGTCGGGGCTGATGCTGTGGCGTAGCAGGTAAAGCCACTGCCTGCAATCCCATATGAGCACCGGTTCATGTCTGGTTGCTCCACTCCCAATCCAACTCCCTGCTAATGGCATGGGAAAAGCAGCAGAGGGTTGGCCCAAGTGTTGGGGCCCCTGCTACCCATGTGGGAGACCCAGATAGAGCTCCTGGCTCCCAGCTTTGGACTGGCCCAGCCCTGGCCATTGCAGCCATCTGGGGAGTGAACCAGTGGATGGAACATCCATCTCTCTCTCTCTCTCTCTCTCTCTCTCTCTCTCTCTCTCTCTCTCTCTCTCCTCTACCTTTAAGTAAATAAATAAATACATAAATCTTTAAAAAAAAAAGTGAGAGGCTGAATAGAAGCAACCTGAATAGTTAACCACTGTGAGTGACAGAATTCCCCTTCACAGGGACACCTCCTATTATTCCATGACCTCCTCTTTCCTGCAGGGGAACAGCTGTGTCTGTGGCACTAACCTCAGGTGTGTGCAGCTAACATACCTGAGGGCGATGCCTGCTTAGTTCCCAGCATCAGAGGCCAGCACCTCTCATCCTCATTTTGCTCTGTCACTGCCATCCACTGTGATGGCAAGGAGACAGGTGCTGTCTGCCCTGGCATTAGCTGACCTGCCACGTTCTCCCGCCACACCTCCAGCCTCCTGAGCCTTGAACCACTCCCGGGAGAGAAATGTGGCTATCCCCAAAGCAGACTCAAGCATCGGCCGACACGGCTAAGAGTATCTGCAATGACAAGAGGAAAAGAGAAAGAAAGAAACTGTGCCAGCGCCGCAAATGCCTGGGAGGTATGCAGAGACTGGAGCAGAAAGCTCTCTGTGTACCTATTGTGTTTCTCATTAATCACAACCGCTCTGCCCGGCAGCGCCACACAGCCCCCAGACACTCGGCTAAGCATCCCAGCGGAATAGCATCAGCGCGTTGAAAAGGAAACCAGAGATCTAAGCCAGACTCTTCATCTTCTGTGACTAGGATCACACCTGCAATCTCTGGACCTAAGCTTAAAAAAAAAGAGGATTTATTTATTGGAAACAGTTATAGAGAGGGTGAGACAGGGAACAAGACAGAGAGAGAGAGACAGAGAGAGACAGAGAATCTTTCATCCACCGGTTCACTCCCCAAGATGGCTGTGACAGCCTAGCAGGAAGAAGCCAGGAACCTGGACTTCCTCCCAGGTCTCCCACGTGGGTGGCAGGATTACAAGGGCTTGGGCCATCCTCCTGCCGCTTTCCCAGGTGCACTGGCAAGAGCTGGATCAGAAGTGGAACAGCCGGGACGCAAACTGTGGCCTTCTGAGAAGCCAGCATAGCAGGTGCTGGCATAATCCACTGCACCACAACACCAGCCCCCATATGTAAGCTTTTTATCTCCTACTACAGTTTAAAAACAAAGTACTAGGAAAACTCTATTTTCTTTGGGTAATTATTTTTTAATTCCTCCTCTTCGCAAAATCCAAAACCAAAACTCATCGAAAAAAATCACTACAAATATTGAGGACAAATCTGAGATTTAAGGTAGTGACCTAACATCCCCATATTCCTTCCCCTCTGGGGTGAGGGCCTCCTATGACGGGCTCCCCTCCAAGTGCCACAGCATTCATGATTTCACAGGCTAGGAACGAAGAACCTTAAAAATCAAACCAAGATGGAGTGACCTAAGCCAATACCATTAAAAACAAGAAGTCACCTTTGCCCCAAATAAAAATTAAAGTTTAAAATTACAGCCCTAAACTTTTTCCCCCAAAGCTAAAATTAGGTGCAGCTATAAAATAAGGGACCCTATGCTTAGCTAGCTGCAACACTTGTGCCTGGCTGTGCTAAGACCTAACCCAGTTTGTATACCTCCTAATACTCAGATAACGGTGTGGGAAGCGGGTCACTGCTCTCCCTCCAGGGGAACAAAGGGAGCGAGACGTCGCCCCCCTCAGGGTGAACAAGATGGCGCTGGCAGGGAAAGGAACTACTAAAGAAGTAAACAACAAAATGGCGACAAGGTGCATGCCTCCCGTGTGATCCCGTAGCTGACTGGATAGAAGACGCATGCCCTTCACATGATCAGCTCGCGGATTGGACTGCTATGTGCATGGACTCTATAGTGCTTTTGATTGGTTGCTGCGGGTATATAAACCGTGTGGCTTGTACTGGGGGCGTTCTCCGGACTCCCGAGTTCAGGAGGCCTGTTTGCACAGACACCGAATAAATCCTCTTGCTTTTGCATCAGCTGGTCTGGAGTCTGAGTCTCTGGGGTGTGCCTCTCAACACGTTAGCATCCTCACTCCGAGGGTCTAACAGGAAGAGACCGCTCTGGCCACTCCAGGGGCCAAGTCTGCAAGGCCAAGGACAGCAGCATCTCCTAAATGTCAGTAACTCAAGTCCTGAATGGAATGGAGTGAGCAGAGACTACAGGAAAATGTACGCACCTAACACTTAAAGAGATCACCATGTTATTATCTTAAGCAACTTGGTGGAAATGCAGTTGTTGGGCCTGGCAGCTGGCACACAGATTGGACAGCCGGATCCCCTGTTGGCATGGTCTGGGTTTGTCTCCTGGCCCTGTCTCTAGATTCCAGCTTCCTGCTGCGGAAGATCCTAGAAGGCAGCAGGTAGGTAACGGCCACCCAAGTGGGAGACGTGGAGTGAGTTCCAGGGCCCAGCTTCAGCCTCAGGGCCCAGCCTCAGCTCCAGCAGGCATTTGGAGAGGGAATCAGCAGGTGGGAGCTCTGATGTCTCACTCTATTTCTCTGTTTCTCACTCATCTGTTTCTCTTATGAGGATGATGATGATACTAATAATGAGGTTTCAACCCACCAAGAAGGAGTCTTACATATGAAGACTGATCAGAGTCAGCAGACAACCCAGCCCTCTCCTCAGCACTTCAATTCTCCGCTCTTAACATTTGAAAGGTGCTTTGAAACAGCATACACAGCAGGTTAAGCTGCAGCTTGCAATGCCAGCATCCCATATTGGAGCAGCCAGTTTGAGACCCAGGTGCTCTGTTTCCAATCCAGTTCCCTGCTAATGTGCCTGGGAAGGCAGGAGAAGATGGCTCAAGTACTTGGAGCCCTGTGACCCAGTGTGGCATCCTGGCTCCTGGCATTGACCGGGCCCAGCCCCAGCGGTTGAAGCCATTTGGGGAGTGAACTGATGGATGAAAGGCGGATTCCTCTCTCATCCTCTCTCCCTGTGTGTGTGTCTGCCTACTGAATAAATAAACAATATACAAATGTCACTTCTTACATGACACCATAGCTAAGACTCTATGGGTTGCCAGCAGAGGGGCTGACTTCCTGCTGGTGAGGGCCAGGTCACGTCCCCACCCTCTGAGGGACACCCTCGGAGCCCCTGCCCCACACTCTGTGCCCACACCACGGCTGGCGTGCGGTCCTAGGAAAGGATTCCCTTGTTCCCACTCCCTCTGACACTGACACGTTCCCCACATGCTGCCTGGACTCCCATTTATATTCAACAATTTTTTTGAAAGCTGTAAATCTAGAAGTTGAATGAAGATATTACTGGCTTTACAGGATAGCAAGGGAAAGAAATGATGCTTTTACTTAGCCTCAGACTATTCTGATAAATATAAGGATTTCTACAATTCAGTAGTGAATTGTGGTCGATGTCACAGCTCCTTCAGGCTGTTTACATAGTGTTTTCCAGAGTGACAAAAGGTACATTATGCATCAGGCTGTCTCCTAATGATAGGGGACAAACAGGCAGGAAGTTAGTTAGGGTCTGCTGAGTTGGAAGTCACAAGCCCCCATATATGAGATTCTATGGTCCTACTTGTCAATCAAAATTCCTCCCTTTCCCAGGATGCATCTGTTTCAGCCAGAACCTAAAGGTGGGGACACCAAGAAGATATGGAGATTAAGCTCCCTGTGGAACTTGTGGAGGTGCCATAAACTCCCAGGGGGCTTCACCCCTAGAGAGGCACAGGCCCCCAACTCATAAAAGGGGTCAAGACCTGGGAGGGGCGCAGACTTTGGCTGGAGAAGCCGCACATGTGCAACCCCCCTCCTCCTCCCCAGCCCACTCACTTCCCGCTCTCCTCTGGCCCACTGCCGGCTCCTGATGGGTACTTCTCCACGGGGGCAATCTGCACCTTATCCGTGCCTGCACTTAGAATGCTGTCTTCATGCGAGACAAGGACCTGGAGCAAAAAGTAAGGACCTGTGCCTACATCAGAAGGGAATGCAGGAGAAGGAAGAAGAGAAAGCAACGGCCCCAAAGGCACTCGGGCTGTGAGAGAAGTGTGTGTGTGTGTGTGTGTGTGTGTGTGTGTGGTGTGTGTGATGTATTGTATTTATTTGAAAGGCAGAGTTACAGAGAGGGAAAGGGATCTTGCATCCACTCCCCAAACAGCCACAACAGCTGGAGCTGGGGCTGGGCCAGGCTGAAGCCAGGAGCCAAGAACTTCTTCCAGGTCTCCCACGTGGGTGCAGGGACCCCAAGGACTTGGGCCATCCTCTGCTGCTTTTCCAAGCCATAGCAGGGAGATGGATTGGAAATCGAGCAGCCGGGACTCAAACAGGTGCCTATATAGGATGCCGGTGCTGCAGGCAGTGGTTCAACCCCTTACACCACAATGCCAGCTCTGAGAAGTGTTACCAGTTGCGGAGGGGAAGGCGGTTGCCAGAGCGAGTCTCGTGGGTTCTTCTCCTCAGCTTAGTATAGAAATAAAAAGCCAGGAAACAATTTGCAAAGAGGCAGAAACTTTTATCAGACAGAAAAGAAACTTTTATATGACTGGCAAGCAACAGAGAAAGCATCTGGCCCGAGAGGAGAGCGGGCAGAGTGCCCGAGCGCAACACTGGATTTAGGAAGGGTCCCGGGTTTTTAAGGCATTACAGTTTTTTCCATTGGGTCATTCTGTGGGGCGCCCACTGGACAGGGGGTTTCACATATGTACGCTGATCGGCTTGGGGCTCATGGAAATAGCAGGGGTCTCCTAGAGACTGTCTTCTTAGGGGCTCAGCCCACCCCTCTCCCCTGCTAGCTCTGGGTAAAAGACTGCACCCACCCTGACGGTGTGATTTAAGACTGCCAGGTCACCCATGCAGCACAAGAAGCTAGTAGTGGAGGAGATGCCAGTTGGCCTGGAGATGGGCTTTCCAGCCACAGCTGGCAGCTTGCTTGTGAAAGACATTCTACCTACGTCTGCAGGGGCCCACAGACTCCCAGCCCCACTGGCCAGCCTCAAAAAGGATGCCCTTTATGCCCCCAGGGCTGGAACCAGAGCCTCCTGGTTCAAGACGGTGCACCACACCTCTTCCCACCAGCACGAAGCGGGCACCACGTGCCCTCCATCAATGTCACCACCGACCTGCAACCCTGGAGCAAGCCCCAGTCCACCTGGCCTGGGGCCTGGCTGTGCCATCAGAACGGAGGCTGGACTCAGCGCTGAGGTCCTCTCTCTGGTAAGACCACCTGGGCCATGCATTTCTTCCCCCAGGATTCTGTCTCAGCACATTACGGAAGGGCGCGGGTCAGTTACCTTTGGACAAAGGACAACCAAAACTCTCTACCCCAGGGGGAAAACGGCACGTGGTCCACTCGGGTGCATTTCACATGTCGATGCCTCTCGGTGTCACCCCCAGGACAAGCTCCAGGGACGCACACCCACCCACCCTCATCCTTAACCCTCCCCAGCTTTCACCTTTCCAAAGACTCCTCATCTTTGCAGATTTTCATGGCAGCCCAGATTCGAGTGATTTTCGATTCCCTGGGGAGGTGTTTCAAACAGTCAGTACAACTTCAATCCAGGCAGGCTTCCAGACGCGCGTGCCTTTGTTCCTGTGAAACAAGGCGGGTGCTGCAGGCCCCCGAGGCTCATGGAGCCCAGCTCTGCGTGCAGGGAGAAGGAGAACAGGGGACGCTGCCAGCACTCCACACCCTCCCATGCTCAGGGCCGTATCCTTGGACTCGAGCAGTCAGACCCCAGAGGACCAGTTGTCACGTGACAGCTAGTGGAGGCACAGCCAAGAGATGTTCAGCAACTTGTCCCCTTTGGGAAAGCAGCATAAGATGGCCCAAGTGCTTGGGCCCCTGCACCCATATGGGAGACCTGGACGGAGTTCCAGGCTCCTGGCTTCAGCCTGGCCCAGCCCCGGCCATTGTGGCCATTTGGGGAGTGAACCAGCAGGTACAAGATCAATCGATCTCTCTCTCTCTCTCTGGCCCCCCTCTGTCTCTCTCTCTCTCTCTCTTTCTACTTCTGCCTTTCAAATAAATAAATCTTTAAAAAACAGGTGTAATTTCTTTCCTACCTTAGTATTTAAAGTGTGAAGTGAGTCAACTGCCCTCCCCTCCCAACACGCAGTGACAGTGAGAGGCTCAGTCCTGTTCCCCCTCTTGGAGGAAGAGGTAAAGTCCTCCGCGCAAGACGACAGAGAGGAGATGGATCCGACAGGGCCTGACGCCGAGGGGCACCTGCAAAGGGCTGCGAAGTCGTCCGTCGCTCCCTGAGACAAGGCCGTAGATCATCACAGCTCGGTACCATGGAGAATGGCACGTAAGATTAAACCGTCCACATATTTTCATCGCAAGAGCATTCGATATTGGTAAGAATTCAAAAATGTGATGCAGCATGTGAAAAAAGCATTAAGCTCCGTGAGTGATCATGGAATTTCCTCCAACTAAATATTTTAAGAGGCAATATAATTAAAGCAGAGATCACAGTTTCTCTGAAAATGAGGAGAGGAAAACTGAACTGAAGGCACTGTAAAAAAATTTCAAATATTAGGAGAAGGAGCTGCAAATGTCTTCACAGTGTAAAACTCAGGCCAGCAGATCTTGCAGCCTTTTACTTTTCTGGGGCGGAGTGGGGAAGGACTGGTTTTAAAATGTGAAACAAAGGGGCAGGTACTGTGGCACAGCAAGTTGGGCCACTTGCTGACACCAGCGTCGCACACAGGTGTGCCAGTTCCAGCCCCGACTCTTCCACTTTTGATCCAGGTCCCTGCTAACACTCCTGGGAAAGCAGCAGAAGGTGGTCTAAGTGCTTGGGCCCCTGCCACCCCTGTGGGAGACCCAGATGGAGCTCCAGACTCCAAGCTTCAGCCTGGCCCAGCTGTGGCCATTGTGGACCCTTGTGGACTGAACCAGTAGATGGAAAAGCAATCAATCTCTCTCCTCTGCCTGCCAAATAAATAAGTAAATAAATCCTTTTAAAAAAAATGTAAAAGCAATCTACACTGTGAAAAATGGTCTTGACAAGTATTTGTGTCTACTGCTTATTCCAAAAAAAGGCAAAAATAGGAAAGGTAAAGTCACACACAATCTCATCTCTTCTTTTTTAACGTTTTCAAAGTATAGAGGTGACCACCCTTCCTCCGTTCCTTCAATCTCACCCCTCCCTTGTGGTCCCCCAAGGGAGCAGCTGGGGCAGGACCCCCTGGTTGTTTCTCCATGCACACAGCCCCGACTCAGACACACACACACACAGATACATATGCACACACTCACACTAATACACACCCACACACAGCCTGACTCACACACATACACTCACACGAATACCCATACACACTCACACAGCCCCGACTCAGACACACTCACACAGATATATATCCACACTCACACTAATACACACCCACACACAGCTCAACTCAGACACACACACTAACACTAACACCCATACACACTCACACAGCCCCGACTCAGACACACACACACAGATATATATCCACACTCACACTAATACACAGCCACACACAGCCTAACTCACACACAACTCACACTAATACTCATAAATACACAACCCTGACTCACACACATACCACACAGATACATATGCACACACTCACACTAATACACAGCCACACACAGCCCGACTCAGACACACACACATCCACACACACACAAGCCCCAACTCATACACACACACAGACACAGATACATATACACACACTCACACTAATGCCCATACACACACAGCCCCGACTCAGATACATATATACACACACTCACACTAATACACACCTACAAACAGCCCAACTCAGACACACACACATCCACACACACACAAGCCCCAACTCATACACACACACACACAGCCCCAACTCAGATACACGCACACAGATAATACATATGCACAGTCACACTAATACACACCTACACATAGACTGACTCACACACAAATCCATATACACACACAGATACACACACACACTCACACTAATACACAGCCCGACTCACACACACATCCACAACTCATACACACACACTTAAATACCCATACACACTCACACAGCCCCAACTCAGATAAACACACACACAGATACATACACACAACTCACACTAATATATACCCACATACAGCCCCGTTCACACAGATACATACACACTCAAATACACACCCACACATAGCCCTAACTCAGATACACACATTCACACACACACCCAATACTCGCACACACACTCCCACACAGCTGTGTCTCAGGTACACACACTTACACATACTCACACTCACAGACTCACACAGTCCCCACTTAGACACACAGATGCTACTCCAAGGTAGCTGATAACTTGCTAAATGGCTTTGAGAAAACAACTGAACCAGTAAAATCTCTGCATTTATTTCCCCAATAATGCACTCCACGGGAGTAGATCAGCAAACGCAGGCCCCAGTCCAACTGTGATGCGCGCACAAGAGGAGGGAACAACAACAACTGCGGGTGTAGAAACAAACAACCTTCTCCCTGATCTCTGGGCCTCTGCTGGGCAGTCATAAACGGCACAAGCCTCACAGCATGCGGTTGCTCCTCATTTGTCAAACTAAATGAAAACCACAGCCCCTACCATCGAAAGCAAAGTCCACTGCTGCGGGACCCTGGTGGGCCCATCAGAAGGCTGCACACACGGCTTGCTCTTCCAGCAGAGGCCTCCACGTGCTGCTCCATCTGCCCGCTCTCTTCATCTCCCACACCCTCACCTGTGTGTTCCCTGCAGCCCCGCCCACAAAGAGCACAGGTCCCCAGGGGCCTCCTCTCCCCGTGCAGCCCTCTGCTGCTCCCGCGCCTGGCCTCTCCCATCTGCTTACACACATAATGCTGTGCTCAGTGCAGGCCCACCTGTCCCAGGACCATACGCAACTGCCTTCTTTAAACTCCTAGCGATACCAGGGTACTTCCAAAAGTGCACAGAGAAGTGGAATTAAAATACAAGTTTATTTTGGTGCAAAAAGTTGTAAGATTCACGCACAGTGCTCTCGAAGCATGCGCTTCTGTGAGCTTTTCTGAACGCCCTTTGTATGTTCGGGTTTCAGAAATGTCTGTACCGATACAAACAGCGTTCGGCTCTGCTTTCTCGCAACCCTCTGAAGTACCCTCGTGTGTCCTTGCTGCTCCTTGCTCTGTCAGCCCCGCATCTGGGAGCTCGTGAACTATTCTTAGCTGACCTCTACAGCCCCCTCAGTGCCTACTGCAGCACCTGATGAACAGCAGAATCTCTGTGAGCATTTACTGGATTGAATAATCTCTTACATAAAATCCCACTGCCTAAAAAATCAATCTGTATGCCTTAAAAAAAAAAAGTGTGCAATTTAACAGCAGAAGGTTACTGCAGCCAAGTTATATCCTGCACATTTCACCTTGGTTTATTAGCTCCTTAAATATTAATAAGAAAATGCCATTAAATATATATGTGCATACATATAAAGTGCCTTCCAAGGCACTTAAATCACTGGCCCGGTATTCTTCTTATGCCATCTCCAAAGGGTCAGAAATGACATTTATTGTACATATGAGAAACCACGGATCACCCCACCAACAAGCCTGCAATATCAACTTGAAGATCAGAACTGCCTATGTACTACTGAAGACCGGGGAAGTAGAAAATAGAAAGCTTTTCTCAAGCAGCTTGTCATTTACTTGCAGAAGATAGCACATGCGACACGAGAGCATATGTGCTTCACGTATTTCTATGGTTTCCGTCCTAAAATAGAGTAAGCCAGATCCCACTTGGCTCCAGCAGCAGGGGCTCTGGCCGCTTGGCTACACCCTCAGCAGACCTGGCTTCCTGCAGCCTACCGCATGTGTAGACCCTGCACCAGGGCCACGCCTGTTGAGCCAACAAGGACATGGCCAGAGGGGTCACAGAGAAGACTGCTCGAAGTGAGCAGGACGCAGGAGCCTTTTACGGAAACAGGATTTGCAATGATGACCAGGAAAAACACAGTATAGGAAGGAGGAAGCAGAAGCAAGGCTTAGAGACACTCCTTTGTTGTGGTTAGCGTGGAGTGCGGAAGAGGTGACCTAGAGACCGGCGGGACACTGGGGCCCAGGACAGAACAGCTGACAGGAAACAGTAGCCAAGGAAATCAGGAAGCTCAGATCCCAGACCCACTCACGGTCTTCAGACAAGCCTCAGGGGACACACGCGATGTACAACTGGGAGATTTTGATTCTGCCCTTGAAGGCCGCCCATCCAGCCACTTCTCATAGACAAACTCATTAGGTCTTTATTAGGAATTCATAAGCAACCATGTCTTTTGAAAGATTATTTCTCTACCAAGGTGATCCACGGTTCTTACAAATACAGAAAATTCAAAAAAAGTAAAAAAACTAAAAAGAATCCTAATGTCCCTGTAGATTGTGACCCAACCACACTTTCTTCATTTATTTACTTAACATGCGTAGTATTTATTAGGATCTGCTATACACCAGACACAGTTCTGGGCTTTGGGGACACCTCGGTGAACAAAACAGACAGAAATCCCCACAACTCACATTCTGCTAGTAGAAGAGAAAAAAGCAATGATGCAATACACACATATGTTTTTGCAAGATGTTGGAAGGAGGGAGGTAGCATGGGAGGAGAACAGCCCCGGGGAGCGGGAGGCAAGGAGAGGGAGGGGTGCCTGCAAATTTCATTAATGCAGTCAAGGTGGGCCACATTGGGAAAGCAGAATTAGCAGGTTGAGGTCATACTGTTTTACAGCCTTCTTTCCCACTTATTAGATGATAAGCATATCCCCAAGCCATTAAATATTTTGCAATATGATCTTTAATGATGGCAAGGAATTGCATCCCATGAATATACCATAGTAGTTAAACTACTCTGCTCCTTTTAAAAAATAATGCTCCTTAGGGTGACTGTAGATTATGTAATGTACAAATGCATTTTATAAAAAAACGCTAGACAGGGGACCGGCATGTGGCACCGGCATTGTGGCACAGTGGCATCCCATATGAGCTGTGGTTTTAGACCTCAAGACCTGGCTGCTCCACTTCCAATCCAGCTCCCTGCTAATGCACCTGGGAAAGCAGCAGAAGATGGCCTAAGTGCTTGGGCCCCTGCACCCACGTGGGAGACCAGGATCGAGTTCCAGCCCCAGCCATTGCAGCCATTTTAGGAAAGAACCAGCAGATGGGAGATCTCAATCTCGATCTCGATCTCTCTCTCTCTCTCTCTCTCTCTCTCTCTCTGCCTCTTTTTCTATGTAACTCTGCCTTTCAAATAAATAAATAAATAAATACATCTTGCAAACAAAAAGCCAGAAGGCAGAATTTTGAATTTCCCACCACGAAGAACTGCTATGCTTGATCCTGACTTGAAGACGGCACAATGTATGCACGTACCCCAACAGCATCTGGTGCCCCATTCCCATGTACAATTTTTTATGGGTCAGTTAATAACAGAACTAAATAATTAAACAGGGGAAGAGAGGGCAGTCAGGAGGCACGGCACAGAATGGGGCACACAGAACGTACACTGCGCGGGCAGAACATCTTCGCACGCTCTCTCCCTTCCTGCCAAGGCTCTCACCCCCACCCACCACAACCTCTTCAGCAGGCTCCCGGGGCTGCTCTGGCTTCCCCTCCACCACCCCAGCAGCTGCCCTGCATATCAGAAATACTCTGTCTGTCCAAGAGGAACCCTTTCCCCCTCACCCACACAGCACAGCAACTGGGACAGAGCACAGCATGCAAGAAATACCCTCGGGATTAATAAATGAACAAAAAAAACCTGAACGAGGAGTCAGAAAGCACCCCGGCGTTCACACAGCCAGGGAGACGACTGGGAAATGTTCCTCCCACAGAGGCTTCCTGCCACCCAGAGGTGTGAGTCACATCGCACACACACTCAGCGTCTCATCACCGGCTGCAAACTCTTCCCCTTGCCGTCTTCAGAATGCTGGCAACCTCCCAGGGAACCTGGACAGGACGCCGTCAACCATCTGAAGTCAGGCTAAGCAGCACACGGAGATGGTGCAGAAGCCATGCCTGTTACCTCTCCTCTTTCTAAGTCACTCATAGAGCTGAGGATTACCTAACGCCTGACTCTTGAAGCATCGAAGAGAATCTGCAATGCAAGAGCCCATAAACGACTCCTCCCTCGATTTCCAACCACAGCATCATCAAACTGCTGCTCCCATCAAAAGAAACCACGTCTTCATACCATCAGGTAAAGAGAGAGCAGCATGAAGATGACTTGTACAAGCCTCGGCAAACTAGAAAGCACCACGCTCCAATAACAACAGGAAAAGGACAACCGCATGTGGCAGTTATTATCTCTGAGGTGTTCCACTCCAGGGAGCTGTCAGCAGACAGCCCACCGCTTCTAAAACACTCAAAATCCTCCTTCCCAATCAATGTCCACTTGAAGTAAAATCAGAACGCCGTCTCAGGGCCCGCTGTTTGGCCCAAGCAGTAAGACGCCCATGTCCGTGTCCAAGGGGCACGGTCTGATTCCATGGCTCCAGCTCCTCACTGTCCTGTAGCAATGGGAGACAGTGGTGACGGTTCGAGCAACTGGGCTCCTGCCACCTATGTGGGAGACCTGGTTGGAGTACTTCTCACCTTCTACCCCAATCCCAGAACCACTGCTAAGGGCTTTTGGGATTGCTGCTTTCTCTCTGTGTTAACTTTTAACAAAGGAAAGTGATCCCAAAAGATTGCCCGGTTTCCAACATACGTTTAGAAAGCACAAGAGGCAGGTGTGCCCCTACACTCACCAGCGGTGAGAGTTCACTCCCAGCAGCGTCCTCAGCTGCCATCCACTGCACTGAGAAGGAGCTGCCTGCGATGAGCAAGGGTGGTAGGGATTCGAGTCCTCCCTGGGCTTCTGGGGACCCCGGCTTCTTTACCCACACCAGGCTGTGCTTCAGAGGCACCAGAAATAGAGAAGGTGAGGACTATAGCCACAGCCATCGTTGCTCCAAGTTGCTCACCTTCAAGGAGGCGGGTGTGCACAACTTCCTTTCACGACCACAGGATCTGGTCACCACGGAACAGGAAGGCAGGGACAATGAAGCCAAAGTTTCTGGGAACAACGTGGACGTGCTGGCTCCCACACTGCCACACCCACCTCCCAGCTATCTTTACGATGCACCATAGTGGGTCAGATGGTGCAGTGGCTTCTGCTGCCTCTCGGGACACCCACATCCCATATCAGAGCACCAGTTCAACTGCTCCACTTCCTATCCAGCACCTTGCTAATGCACCTGGGAAGCTGCAGGGACGGCTCAAGTGCTCGGGTCCCTGCCCTGTGGGTCTGCGTGCTGGAGATCTGATTTTCAGCAGCCTTTTCAGCAAGCATGTGTTGGGGAGGCAGGGTGCTCAGTGAGGGTCTCTGACCCAACAGTAGCTTGGTAGCTTGGTGTCGGTTGATAGCAGTAATCGCTACATCCCCATTGGCAGTGAGAACAGGCAGAGCAAGTTCACCCTGAATGCAGCTTTTTTTTTTTTTTTTTTTTTTTTGACAGGCAGAGTGGATAGTGAGAGACAGAGACAGAGAGAAAGGTCTTCCTTTGCCGTTGGTTCACCCTCCAATGGCCGCTGCGGCCGGTGCACTGTGGCCGGCGCACCGCACTGATCCGAAGGCAGGAGCCAGGTGCTTCTCCTGGTCTCCCATGGGGTGCAGGGCCCAAGCACCTGGGCCATCCTCCACTGCACTCCCTGGCCACAGCAGAGAGCTGGCCTGGAAGAGGGGCAACCGGGACAGAATCCGGCACCCCGACCAGGACTAGAACCCGGTGTGCCGGCGCCGCAAGGTGGAGGATTAGCCTAGTGAGCCGTGGCGCCAGTTTTTTTTGTTTGTTTGTTTTTTGTTTGTTTTTTTTTGTTTGTTTGTTTGTTTTTTTCCTGAATGCAGCTTTCCTGTGAATGCCCCTGGGGACCATGCTCTGTCCTTGTCAGGCAGGATGGACAGGATGCACCCTCCCACTCCTGGCAGTGTTTTATCAAAATGTCACTCATCAACCACTCCAAAAATGGGTTCCAGGGGTGGCACTGTGGCGCAGCAGGTTAAAGCCCTGGCCTGGAGCGCCGGCATCCCATATGAACACCGGTTCTAGTCCCAGCTGCTCCACTTCTGACCCAGTTCTTTGCTATGGACTAGGAAAGCAGTAGAAGATGGCCCAAGGCCTTGGGACCCTGCACCCACGTGGGAGACCCGGAAGAAGCTCCTGGCTCCTGGCTTCAGATCCACCCAGTTCCAGCCGTTGCAGCCATCTGGGGAGTGAACCAGCAGATGGAAGACCTCTCTTTCTCTGTCTCTACCTCTCTCTGTAACTCTGTCTTTCAAATAAATAAAATAAATCTTAAAAAAAAAAAAAAAATGGGTTCCAAAAAGTAGACACAAGGAAGAGAGACCTGACAACTGAAAAACCATTGTAATTACTAGGCTATTAGTAGGCCTTCAAGTCTTTAAAAACAGCCTTTGTACACACCAACAACAGTCAGAAGAGATTATGGGAGAGGTATGTAAGAACGCTTTTATAACAACAATACAAAATAACTAGAATTGAACACAAAAACTCCCCCAAAAAGACGAAAAAAAGCACATGAAAGGAAAAGCACATGTATTTCTAGAAAACAAAATTAAATACTATGTAGATTTTATGTCTTCAGAAAGTAATCTAAAATGAATACTAATTCAATTAAATTCCATGGATTTTTTTTTCCTGCTAGGAGTTTAGCAAAATGATTCTTAAGATCCCCTGCAGTCATAACCATGTGAGAAGTTACGAGAGTTTTTAAAGGAGAAGGAATTGAGAAGAGAGAGAAAGACGCTGTCCTACCAGATATAACTACATAATAAAGCCCATGATTCAGCCAGGACGTCCCATGGACTGTCCTGCCCTTCTAACACAAAGTACAGAGACAGACCGTGTAAACCATCATCCAATACATGGTTGACATGGCATTTCCAAGCAATGAGGAACTGCAAATTACTTGAATAACACTGAAGCAACTGGATGAGATTTGGAAAAAATAACAGATTTCCTCCTCTAAAAATGTACCAAACGGAACTGTAGCCCTGACAAAGGCTAAACACGAAACGACAAAATTATAAAAAAAAAGAAAGAAAATGCCAGTAAACATTGGTAATTATCTTGGAGTGGGACGAGATGGTTTTGCTCCTGTTGGGGTGACCCTACACACCCCAGGGCCTTCCCCCAGCAGGTGTCCAGATACACGGAGGCTTCGTAGTCCCTGGTGGCTCGGGGCTTTTCTGATCAGCTGCCCACAAAGTGCCCAGAACGAAAAGAGGCACCTGACTCTCTGTTCAGTAACTGTTGAGATTTCTTTCCTCATACTAAGAAACTACTCACTTTTGTGCCTGATTTTGCATTCACAATTTTAAACTTTTTTTAAAGAAAGGGAGGGAGGGAGCGAGGGAGCGAGGGAGGAAACCAAGAGTGCTTAAGCCTCAGGCTGCACCAAGCAGGACCCACTGCTGCCTGCACCCACAGGCTCTGCACAGAGTGCACCTCTGGAGGAAGTGCTCAGTAGGTGTTAACTAAACAAAGATACCTGGATAACAAGTGCATTCACAGCGACAGGCAAGAGCACAGCTTTGGAAATGCAAAGTTGGAAAAACTTGATGCGAAGACGTGGGTAAAAATGCCGTGGTAGTAAAAACCTACAGGAAGATGATCTGGAAAAGCAGAGGTGAAAGTCATTATTCCCGGGTGGCAATATAATGAGGGGTCCTCCCCCTCTCACCCCCATGTCTTCCTGTTTATTTGTATTCTCTAATTTATCGGCATGAGTACCTAATATTTGAGGGGAAAGAAAAGTTACTTAGGAATGATCCTCTGTAGTATTAACTAGCTCTTTTTTTTTTTTTTTTTTTTTTTGGACAGAGTGGATAGTGAGAGAGACAGAGAGAAAGGCCTTCCTTTTGCCGTTGGTTCACCCTCCAATGGCTGCCACGGCTAGCACGCTGTGGCCAGCGTACCGCGCTGATCCGAAGGCAGGAGCCAGGTGCTTCTCCTGGTCTCCCATGGGGTGCAGGGCCCAAGCACTTGGGCCATCCTCCACTGCCTTCCCAGGCCACAGCAGAGAGCTGGACTGGAAGAGGAGCAACTGGGACAGAATCCGGCGCCCTGACCGGGACTAGAACCCGGTGTGCCGGCGTCGCAAGGTGGAGGATTAGCCTATTGAGCCGCGGTGCCGGCCACTAGCTCTTAAATTAGTGTTAATGGCTCTCTAGGCACTGTGGAAAGGCAGTCTCTGAAGCACTTTGGGAGCAGCCCAGGATTTTACACTCCAAGTCCTGCCCATACCCTGGTAACTTCACAGGTGGTCCCCCCCCCCCCAAGGAAAGCTCTCCAGGGGAATCCTCTCTGGCCCGTTCCAAATGGGCTCCCCAGTCTGATAACACTGGGTAATAAAACCTTCACAGCCTCCCCCCAAGGAAGGCCCCCTAGGGGACTGGCCTCCCACCTGGGTGCCAGGCGGGCTCCCCAGTCTGATAACGCTGGGTAATACAGCCTTGGGAGGAATTCCACCTAATTCACACTCGGCAAACCCTTTGTCCAGAAAGAGGAGAGGGGAGTAAAAAAGGCAGGAGGAACTGGACCCCATTCCCTTATAAACCCCAGTCTAATTGTAAACCAGACAGTCTCTCCAATTCCATCTGGAGAGGTGTCCATGCACTCTGACAGACGCCCTACTCCACTAAACCTTGCTACCTTGCTTATCACTGCTGTCTGTCTCACGTCTGAATTCTTTCTTGCAGGAAGACAAGCACCTATTCCACCCATCTCCACTAACACTATGATTTGGAGGGCTGAGCTCTCATGTTGGACTGAGGGAGCTGCAGGTGGATTCTGACTCAATGGAAGGATCTCCCCGGCCTCCACCAGGTGGGCAGATCCTCCTCACTTCTGAAGGGGCTGCATCCTGGCAGACTCCCTGTATACACATCAGAGGCGTCCATCCTCCCAAGCATCCTAATGCAGCGTCACAACCCACTAGAGGGCGTCCCCTGTTGCCATGGTGATCACAGGGCCCAACATCCCCACTGAGGAGGGACCACACAGCACCAGCCCAGGAAAGGACCAGAATTCACAGTGAGGAGTATGCTTCACACATCGTAAACTCAAGAAATCCTAAGTGAGGCCAGCGTAAGCTGGGGATCATCTGTAGGTGCTTCTTGGTCATGGTCATTTGAGAGCCCAGGTGAGAGACAAAGGCTGTCCCAGGTTTTAGCCTTGATCTTCCTGGGTAGTGGCACTGAGCAGGGAGCTCCAGCCAGGTCCACGTGACGCCCCACCCTGGCTGTTAACTACCCTGGTTCAAATGTTCCTCGTTGGCAATTCTTGGTCCTGGAGACCCTGAGCCAGGCAGGTGCGGCATTTCAACAAAAGCCACTTCACTGCGTTTACTTTGCCCCACCAATCAAAGGGGTAGGAACACACAGTCCTGGACTCAGGCGGTCTGGGTTGAAGTTCAACTTCTGATAAGGAAGCCAGACCTTGGGACGACCACTTGTGTCCTCTGAGGCTCTCTGGTCACCTGTAAAACCAGTGACCCTCAGAGGTCAAATAAGCAGGTGCAAACATGCCCTTCATGAATAGTGCCGCATCACACACTGTCTACACAACAGGGGTGCCCGCACAGTCAACCTGCACTGATGCCCCAAAAAGAGAGGACCAAAAGGACAGTCAGGAACAGTGGGTGACACAGGGGCTGTCCTGGAGGCCTCCCTGTCCATCAGGACTTTGGGGACAAGGGGTGGGACTAACACTTGGAAGCTTAAGAACGAATTTAAAGAACAGCAAAAGATCACAGCCCTTTGATCCACAGGAGGCGGCACTGGGGGTCAAGGACACCTACCCCAGTCACAGCACTGCTGCCGCCGCCCCTGCCAGCACAAACAAGTCCTAACCACCTTTCCTGCCTGCGCTGCTCCTGGGACAGTCAAGGCTCCAGGACGACGCACCCAACCTTGTGTCTGTGGAGGCAGGTCCAGCTGGCCACACTGAGCACCTGCCTCCCCCACCCAGGAGTACACGTACAAGGGAAGAAGCTGAGAAACACAGATGACGGCAACCTCACGGCAGATCTGTGGTCTGACTGCCACGCATGGGTCACGGGGAGACAGTGGCCAGGCAGAACTTACTGCGACCTGGGCTTTTCAGCACCTCTCCTGCCTGCCCTACATAGAATCAAACTGGACATGCTGGCAAGTACAAGAACGTTCAGGAGCACAGCAACCCCAGAGAGGAATGACATCAACCCAGCAACCCCCTAGATGACAACAGGGGCTATCACAGGAGTCACTGTGGCTGATGGACAAGAAATGGGACCCGGGGGAGGCCACGCCACCTGCCCTTCTCTGACTCCAGGTCTAACTCACTCACATAATGTCTGCATCTCAGCTCCATCAGAGACAAATAGCACAGCACACAGAAACACATACACTAAGAAACACAAGCCATAAAGAGTTGATTGTCAAATGCCCCCTATGTCATTTTTGTCATTTTCATGGTCTTGGGGCCTCTGCTTGCATTCAGAACTGTAAGGCATGCAGTAGGACAGCACTGGTGACTCCCACTCCTCCACGGTACAGTCAACATCATGAGACTCAAAATGACCAACGAGGGGCCGGCATGTGGCACAGCAGGTAAGGCCGGCAGCAGCACACCACGTCAGAGCCCTTGTGACCCAGCTTCCTTCTGGTGCACCTGGGGAGACGGCAGATAACGGCCCAAGTCCTTGGGCCCCTGCCACCCACGCGGGAGGCCCAGATGCAATTCCTGGCTCCTAACTTCAGTCTGGCTCAGCCCCAACTGTTGTACATTTGGGGAGTGAACAAGTGGATCCAAAATCTCCCTCTTTGTTCTCTCTCTCTCTCTCTGTATATATATGTGTGTCTGTGTGTGTGTGTGTGTGTATCTCAATGTCTTTGTCACTCTGCCCTTCAAACAAATATAACAAATCTTTTAAAAAAAAAATCACTGATGAGGGGCTGGCACTGTGCCATGGTGGGATAAGCCTCTGACTGTGGCGCTGGCATCCCATGCGGGCACAGTTCATGTCCTGGCGGCTCCTCTTCCGATCCAGCTCTCTGCTACAGCCTAAGAAAGCAGTAGAATATGGTCCAAGTGCGTGGGCCCCTGCACCCATGTGGGAGACCCAAAAGAAGCTCCTGGCTCTTGGCTTTGGCCTGGCCCAGCTCCATCCATTGCAGCCATTTGTGGAGTGAACCAGCAGATGGAAGACCTTCCTCTCTGTCTCTCCCTCTATCTGTAACTCTACTCTCAATAAATAAGTAAAATCTTTTAAAAAATTACCAATGAGCCTTTCTCTAGTTGGACATCCTGAACAATCCCTCACTTAATTCCTCAGCAAAACACTAAAGCATCAATCTCTAATTTATTTTTTAAAGATTGTATTTTATTTTTAAGGCAGAGTTATAGACCACACACGGGGGGGGGGCAGGGGGGAGAGAGAGAATCTTCTATCCACTGGTTCATTCCCCAGATCGCCACAACCGCCAAGGCTGGGCCAGGCCAAAAGCAAACAGCCAGGAGCTTCACCCAGGTCTTCCACAAGGATGGCACGGGCCCAAACACTTGGGCCATTTTCTGCTGCTTTTCCAGGCCATTAGCAGGGGGCTGATTTGGAAGTGGAGCAGCCAGACACGAACCAGCACCCGTATGGGGTGCCAGTGTTGCAGACAGTAGCTTTACCTACTATGTCACAATGCAGGTCCCTCCATCTCTCGTTTAAACACACACACACACACACACACACACACACACACACACATCCTCTCCTCAGCAGAAAAACTTAGGAAACAAATGCACAGTTCGTGTCTCTTCTGTAAGTTTTGCTTTAGGAGACAGAGTACTTGTTCTGAAAGAGAAATGCCTTACCAGAAAATAGATAAATGCAAAGCACAATAAGAATCTAGACAGAGTGTTATGCAGATGTGGTGCACATTACTGAAATAAAATTACTTAAGGCTGAAGCCCTTTTCATATAGCAGTGAATTAGCACATGCTATAAGCTAGAACACAGTGCTCCCTCTGTGTTGTATGCCCCAGATTGTCACTACACTAACACGAATAATTCCTGAAACACTCTCAGTCATTTCTCATGTGTCAGAGAAAAATCTGGCTTCCAAAGACGCTCAGTTCCAGAGATAAAACTCCACTCTCTCTGTTTAAGTCAGCGGGTTTTACTCCACAGTAAGAAGACGACTACAGAAAAAGAAGGTTGTGGTTACTGTATCTATTACTACTGTAGATCATGAAGCAAAAACTTATTGCAATTTTTCAATTGCTGACGCTTCCAGGCCACTTTCGTATATGAGCCAAAAAATAGAGATGTGGCTGAGGCAAATGTTATATGACCCTCGGAGAAAAAAAAACAATCAGGTTTTGGATAAAGCATAAATACCCACACTAGCCTAAGGGACTACCAACAACCAGCTCCTTCCTCTTGTATGGTGTTTTGCAGGATACAATTTTTACAATTATTTATTTCAGAGGCAGAGAGACAGAGACAGAGAGAGAGAGAGAAAGAGAGTTCTCCCCTCCGCTGGTTCATTCCCCAAATGCCTGCAACAGCCAGTGCTGAGCTGGGCCAGAGCTGGGGTTTGGGAGCTCACCCAGGTTTCTCACACGGCAGGAGCCTGATTTCTGTCGGCATCACTGCATGAGCTGGAAACTTGCATCCAGGCCAGAGGCAGGCATGGAACCCAGGCATGCAACACGGATGCGGGTGTCTTAACTGGCATCTGCTAAGCTCAATGCTCACTTCCAGTTTCCACACTTTACCAAGAGGGAGCTATGTCACAGCCCTCATCTCACAACATCCCTCCAAACTGTAGACAACCAGTTGCCGCCAGGAGAGAAAATTACAGTAACTATATCAGTGTTGGTCCCTGGGGCCACCCATGGCGTCCTCAGGATTCTTCATGGGTGATTTGAGAAAGAACTTGGTGCTCAGGTCTTTGGGCTCCGGTGAAGAGAAGATTCAGTGTATGGAAGTCACAGGGGGTGCACAGCACCCAGCAACGGGAGGAATGAAAAGCCTCTTTGGTCTACTGTGAACAAAGTGGCAGGCAAAGGACCACACCCTGAAGGGGAAATAAAGAAGTCACCATGGACGATGGGGGTCCCATGAGCCATGCTGCTCTACACAGCTGGAATCCCTCATCCCACAGCAAATGTTCATCCAGGGGCCGTTGTGTGTGGCCCTGGACCAGGATCCTCACATGTGAGCAAATGGAGAAGAGAAATTGTCACGCAAGTGGATAGGACACCACCTTACACTCCTTTTAAAAATGATTTTTTTTTCACTGAAGAGAGAGAGAGAGAGAATCTTCTATCCACTGATTCACTCCCCAAATGGCTGCAACAGCCCAGGACCAGGAGCCTGGAACTGATCCAGGTCTCCCACGTGGGTGGGAGGCAGGTGTCCAAGCATTTGGGCTATCTTAGGCTGCCTTCCCAGACACATTAGCAGTGAGCTGGATCAGAAGTGGAGCAGCCAAGAATCAAGCCAGCATTCATATGGGATGCTGGCATCACAGACTGCAGCTGGACCTAGGGCAGCACAACGCCAGCCCCCACCACCTTACACTGTGTATTGGCTCCTTCCCTCCAACCTATACATTCTCCTATCCTTACAAAACAGAAATGATGGAAAAGGTGTTCTCCTGGCCATGGTTCCCTCTTGTTACTGCCCTTTCTCTTTCTGCCTAGTCTCAGCAGAGCATACTGAAGGCACCATCAGTCCCTGCTCTGTCCATGCTGTCCTGCAGTTGTCCATGGCAGGCCAGAAGTGGGACTTCCATGCCCATCAGGCCCACACAACCGCACTCACCAAGCTCTCCCAAGCCCACGGCTGGCAAATCTGCTGACTACTGCTCAGCACTTAACTGAGCCAAGATTCAGTGCAATCAGCCCACGTAATTATGGATAACAGAGCAGCCTCACTCTACCCACAACTGATCAAGGGCTTTCATTCAGAAGCCCCAGTTTGGCTCGGTTAAATGTTAATCAGAGGCTGCTAGCGGGGTGTGGTAGTTTTACAACATGTCTCCAGGTTCCCTAACATTCCTCTCAAACTGTCATATATTGTGTGCCCTCCGCTTCAGTCTAGGCTGCCCAGTGGAGCACAGCAGAATCGATGCCGTGCGCCTTCCAAAATTAAATCATAAAAGAGACTCAGTGCTGATCCTCTCAGGAAAACCACTCTTAGAACCCTGCTCCCAAGGCATAAGAAAGCCACGGGGGGTCTTAAATGAAGAAGCCCCTGCCCTCTCCTGAGCTAGGCTCAGCCTACAGCCAGCACCCACTGGGCGGCCATGTGAGTCGCCCCCGGGGAAGTGGACCCTCCAGTCCCCTGTGGCACCATCCCAGCTGATGGTGCATGGAACACCAACTTTGCACTCCAAGCTGTGCCCTAGGCACCTCTTCCTGAACTCACAAAATGACTATTGTCGTCCTGAGCCACTGTTTGGGAGAGGTTCGCTATGCAGCAAAAAAATGTAACTGATATACAAGCTTACATAAGACTCTGGCTTCTACTTAAAAATCCTAAAAGAGAGATGGTGTGCATTGCTGTTAAATAAGATGTATAGGGAATGTGATCCTGTCATTTGCAGCAAGATGGACAAGCCTGGAGGACATTATGTTAAGTGCAGTAAGTCAGGCACACAAAGACAAATACCGCATGTTCTCACATCGAGAAGCTAAGGTGAACCTGCTCAGACAGGGAATGCAATGGTAGTTATCAGAGTGAGAAGTGAAGAAGGAGGGGTGGAGAGAGGACTGGCAATGGGTTCAGGGGTGCCGTCGGACAGGAGTCACCTCTCACGAATTGTACATTCCAACATAACTGGAAGAGGGTAGTGTGGACACTCCCCACACAAAGGAACAATACATGTTTCACAGCATGGATTTTACAGTCCTTGATCTGATCACTGCACACTATACATGGATGGACACGCCCCATAAATAATTACAAAATTAGTGTTAATTAAAGGAAGTGTTAACTAAGGAAAGAGTTGAGGCAGGTCACTGATGCGGACTGAGCTCCCGCACTCGGTCTCAAACGACCAAACTAAGACAGGCCACTCATGTTCAAGGTCCAAACCAAACGAAGCTGCTCACCTGCCCTTCCGGCGGATCTCGAGAAAAACGAGAGCCAAGTCTCCAAGCAGGCCAGTCTGCGCTGACCGAGAGGAAGTACCCTCTGCTGTCACCCTGGCAAGGGAACCTTTTACCACACCACGTCTGCATTGTTCTGTCTCCCTGTTCCTGCCCAAGCTACCTTACAAAACCCACAGCTCTGCCAGCGTTTGGGAGGGCCCGCTCCAGCTCTTTAGATGAGATGCTACCCAGTCCAGGAGTCACCCATAAAAGCCAATTCAGTCTTTCAATTTGTGGAAATCATGTTTTCCATGAAACCCCTATAGAGGGGACGGCATCCTGCTTAGTGTTAAGACACCTGCTGGCCATTTCGGAGTTCTTGGGTTGATATCCGCTCTGGTTCCTGACGCTAGCTTCCTGCTAACACAGGCCCTAGGAAACATTAGCAATAGCTCAAGTGACTGAGTTCCAGCCACCCCACGTGGGAGACCTGGATAGAGTTCTTGGCTCCTGGCTTTCGTCCCACACTGGAGCTCCTGTAGGCATTCAGGGAGTGAGCCACTGGGTGGGAGCTCCTTCTGTCTCTCAGTCTCTTCTCTCTCTCTCCATATACAACAAAATTTTTAAGTTTCAAAAATAAATAAAACCCATACATGAAACACAATACTATGTTTCATTTACAACTGGAAAACTTCAAGAATAAATTCACCAGAATCTGAATAAAACTGTGCTTTGAAAAATGGGTTGCAAGCAATTATTTTCTAATACACTTCCTGGTATTGATTGGATAATAAATAGATGAGTACTTTTGGAATCAATATCTAACATAACAGACAATATAACTGCGTCTCTTTTCCTTCCAGAAGGCATTTATAGCCAAGTAAAGCTGTTTTTAAACCTTTATCATCCAGATTAATTAGCTATATTATAATACATTCATCGATTTTTTTAGGGCTAATCAAGGTCCTAGGACATAGATTTCTCCACTTGGCGTCTTAAGTCTTTGTTTCTGCAAAGTGAACATGACAGATGCTGCTATGATGTGTGCGATGAATCGAACTATTAAACAGCCAAAGGTCTCACATTCCCCCACTCTCAGAATTTGGCAGTCATTTGCCAAAATGAAAACACAGAAACCACGTAAGAAACAGATTTCTCCTCCATATAAGCAAAGCCCAATTGTAATGAACCACGTGAGACAACTGTGTCACCGGGATCATGACAGAGCTGTTTAAAAATGCATGGCTGGGATTCTGCAGTTTGCAGATGGAACAATAAAGATGCTCGGAAAAAATAATTAAAATGCGCTTTAAAGCTGGTAGGGAAGGAGAAGGTATGTGGCGCACACCCACCCATCCTTTCTATCCTCCAAGACCCAGGTCTTCCTAGGGGCTTTTGTTCCTGAGTAATGGGGGCATCACGTGGAATTTGTTTGTAAGATGTCTGAGACTAGACTGAGGACAGGCAGAGTTAGAGAGAGAGAGAGAGAGGGAGGGAGGGAGGGAGGGAGGGAGGGATCTTCCATCACTGGTTCACTCCCCAAATGGCCGTAATGGCCAGGGCTGGGCCAGACTGAAGCCAGGACCCAGGAGCTTCTTCCAGGCTTTCCACATGGGTTCAGGGACCCAAGGACTTGCGCTTTCCCAGGTGCATTAGCAGGGAGCTGGATGGAAAATGGAGCAGCTTAGAATCGAACCAGCTCCCATTTAACTACAGGCAGCCATTTAACCCAATGCACCACAGTGCCGGCCCAACACCCCGAAGGGAAAGCAAACAGGTCTGACAGTGCAGCACATGCCTGCCCTGTGCAGGCACTCAGCCTCAGTGTGCAGCCAGGCCCCTGGCCAGGGCTCCACATGGCCACCACTGAGGAAGATCCCACTGCCTCACACACCCCCACCAGCCCCAGCCAGTGGACACACTTGTACCAAAAAGTGACAGACCATAGTCAACCAGGGCACAGTTCCCTAGTATACGTTGCCCATCACTCTGTGTTCACCGCAGGACAAAATCTGAGAGACCTCCCCCTTCCCGAGGCTGTTGGGCCAGACTATAAATTCCACAGGTGTTCAGTGGCCTGGGCCCCCCCCTCACTGACCGCCCCCTACCGATTCCCAGCTGCGTGCCCTCTGGAAGCCTCGGCTCCTCTGCTGGGGGACAGAGCCAATGGCACAGGCCAAGAACACAGGAGGGCCGGTGGGAAGCCTGACGGGGCAGCATCTTGACCATCTAGGAACCGGGGAGGAAACGCAAAGCCCCAGGAGGGAGGATTTTGGGGGAGCAAGAGGGGAACTGCACTTTCCAGGCCCCCTGAGTGATCACCCTCAAAGTAAGAACCATGGAGCTACTGTCTCAGGGCAGTGACCGTGACAGACAGCCACGCTCGACGACCTCGCCCTCACTGTAACACAAGGAACACTGTCGGACCTGCAGCCAACGTCTGTGATCATGGCGACCGTCAGAATGAAAATGGCAGCATCGGGGCAGTGTTGTGGTGCAGCAAATTGACCTGTCACCTGCGGCATGGCATCCCGTATCCCAGCTGCTCCACTTCGGATCTGGCTCCTTGACAACATGCCTGGGAAAGCACAGGAAGATGGCCCAAGTCCTTGGGCCCCTGCCACCCACGTGGGAGACCCAGAAGCAGCTCCTGGCTCCTGGCTGCAGCCAGCCCCAGACGTTGCAGCCAGTTGGTACGTGAACCAATAGATGGAAGAGCTCTTTCTGTCTCTCCTCCCTACCACCATCACTCTGACTTTCAAATAAATAAGTAAATCCTAAAATGTAAAGCCATAAAAAAAAAAAAAAGAAAACGACATTGTCCGGAAGGGGGGACGTGACTGACAGCCTATGTGACTACCTCAGAGTGTGACTTCTGCAGACATCCAGGACACAGAGGCCCAGCAGGAGCTTTTTAAATGCAGGACTTTTCCTTGTTTCAGTTTCACTGCAATGGAATTTTCCATCATTCACCCAGGGAGCTTCAGTCACTGAGAGAACTTTTTTTAATTAATTATTTTTTTTTTTTTGAGTCCCAGTAAAGAGTCCAGCGGCTAAGGTGTTAGGGGATCTAACAAGGAGTGCCTGGATCCCCCCGAATCTGGCTGAGCTCCCCACAGAATAAACAGTTGCCTGATACCAGCTGGGCTCCTGGACAGCTAAGGGCACCAGCAGATGAGCTCCTTCTCACTTCCTGGAGCCTTGCTCTGCTGCCCCAGTAGGATCCATCAGGCCGCTGCTTCCTATCAGCACACATGCCAGCAGTCCTCTCTCTCACCTTGACCCCACCTGGAGCCTGTGTGCCTGCTGCCTGTCCGCCTGCCCGTCTGCCCTTTAGCGAGTCCCCGCTCCTCACTGCACACCGGACTCACTCGCCTCCTGGCCAGAAGGCTGGAGGGAGACAGCAGAAACCAGCCAGGCTATCCTCTCCCCCTTCCCCTCTCGGCCTTGGATGCTCTCTGCAACAGTGGTGCTATGGTTTCCAAAGTGTTCCTCCAAGTTCATTGTTGGAAACTTCATCTCCAGTGCAGCAGTGCTGGGAGGCAGACTGCTGAGAGCTGACTAGCTCACGAGGCCTCTGCCCTCACGTGTGGATCAATGCTGCCACCACAGAAGTGGGCTCCTAATAAAGGATGGGCTTAGCACCCTTCTCCCTCCCTCCCCCTCGTTGGCTCTCCCAATGCCCGCAGCTAGGAGATGATACAGCAAGAAGGCCTCCAGGTGCTGGTTCCTGGTCTTGGACTTCCCAGCTGCCAGAACTACAAGCCAGGTAAATTTCTGTTCACTACAAACTCCACTCCAGCAGCACAAAACCAAGAAGAGTGGCTCCATCTCCTCCACGGTTCCAGTTCCCACCAAGGTCCCACATGTCCCTGGGAGCCCTGCTCTGTAGCTCTTGGCCTCTGCCCCCTCCCCCCCCACCCCCACACACACACCAGCCTTTATGACATCAGTGGATCCCTGCTGTTGTTAATCCCTAGGTGACCTCATCACCCCCCCACCCCCGCTTGGCTTTCCAGATCTTCCCAAGGTGTCCCTAACGAAGTCTTTACCCTATCGTTCTATCTGATTGACTCCTGCAGCCTGCTCTCAGGTTTGCAGTCTTGACCTTGCCTACCCACTGTCTCTGCTCCTGTCTGCTGCCTGTGCTTGTCTTTCCCTACAGGGAGCCACTGTTAACATCTAGCTCTTTCATTCTCGCCTGCTGGTGACCGGGTCAGCTGCCATCCACACCAGTGCCCTAATGCCACCCCAAGCCCTGACACCCAGATGTGACACCCTCCCCAGCCAACCAGTCCCTACTCATATCTGTCACCTGTCCCTCCACAAAATCAGTCCTAGGTTAAAACACACACCAGGTTCTTAATATTTTACCTTTAAATGGGTTTTTTTCCAGTAGCAACTACACGCCATTATGCCACTAAGTTTAATCCAGCAAAAGGAAATTTCTGTCTTGAAATAATTGGCCCCAAACTCACCTGATATTTTCACAACTTCCCACTTCCTTTTGGCTGCAAAGATACAACAGATGTACGAACTGGAGTCAGAACACAGTGTTCCAGAAAATTATTATGCTTTTGGCAACTCCCCACTTAAGTGCAGTCGGTACAGTAAGAATCCTGGTCCTCCCAGCACTGCTTGTTCTGTGGAGAGATGTGCCCCTGTTGAAATCCTGGAATTATCCTTAACAACCGGCCTTAGAAAGTTCTAGGCTCATAATTAACGTCTCTGAAAGTTAAAAAGTTACGAAAACAAAAACAGAGACAACTGCATACAACGGAGACCATGGTGTTGCTGACTTGGGGTTGGCGCCGGGACTGGCAGACGCAATACCTTTCCCGAGCACACAAGCGCTGTATTTACCCGTATTGCTCACTGCTCCACAGCTTTTGGAAATAGTCAGTGCCCGTGAGATCTTCCAGAACAGGCAAGGGCACGGGTTTCCTTAAATGTTAAATAAACTGCCAGAGTGATCCGCTTCCTTAATATGGGCTTCTTGAGCGTCTTCACTTGCTCAGCCAGTCCCCGCCTGCCCTTAGGGGGAAGCCGGCAGCTGTCTTAAGGAAAAGCACCTGTACAAAAGGAAAGAAGACCAACAGCTGGGATTGCAGGTTATTTTCTGAAACGATCCACTGGGTCTCCAAGGTACACAGGCAGCAAGAATGAGCCACAGAGGTGCTGTGTCCGCAAAGCAGCCAAGATCCTCCCAACCAAGGAGCCCCCAGGATGGAGCTGAGGTCCCCCTGGCCCTCGCATCCAACAAGACTCCAAGACAGGACTGAGGTCCCCCGGCTCCCCAATCCAATAAGATGAGACCCCAAGACGGGGTACTGCTCATTCCTCCATTCCTCTTCCTCCATTCCCATTTTATTTGGCTGTTGAGGGATTACAGTACTTTCATGGCACCTAACGTTGATCACAGGGTGTAAAGTCTGGTCATTCTATCTAAAACATCAGCATGGGGTCTGCACTATGACGCAGAAGGTTAGGCCTCTGCCTGCAATGCCAGCATCCCATAGGGCTGCCAGTTCAAGACCCGGCTGCTTCACTTCTGATCCAGCTCCCTGCTGATGCACCTAGAAAAGCAGCAAAAGATGGCCCAAGTACTTGGGCCTCTGCACCCACATAGGAGACCTGAAAAAAAGCTCCTGCCTCCTGGCCTCGGCCTGGCCACGTCCCAGCCATTGAGGCCATCTGGGGAGTGAACCAGCAGATGGAAGACCTCTGTCTCTCTCCTCTTTCTGTAACTCTGCCTTTCAAATAAAGAAAAAAACTTTTAAAAAAATTTTTAAATGCACATCAGCGTGGAATTCAGTGCATTTTCAAAGTATACTATCACTTCCCTAACAATCTCAGTTTTCTTACAAGAATTGGAAAAATTCTGAATCATAATACCTTAATCATAAATACAGAAACTTGGACTTCTTTGATTTCTTCCCATGCAAGGTTCTGGATGGCTTCATCTCTGCGACCCTTGCAAGGGGAAATTAACCAGCAAATGTGGGCCTCTGAGTCTCACCCCAGCTCCTGGCTCTGCCCTGCCACCGGCTTCTCACGTAGCCACAGTGAATCCCACAGACTCTCCCTCCTGGCCTCAGCTTCTTTATCACAAAGGAGGTGGCTGCTCTCAAGAACATCCTCTTCTGGGTCTGCGGTGCTACTCTGACCCCGGCTAACAGCTGAAGAACCACATCAAGGTCAAGGTAAAATTAACACATGATGAACTGGGAACACAGACTTCAGGGCCGGTCATTATTTTGGGGCCACCCAAACAGCAATGTCAAGACAAAAGAATGCAGGAGATTTAGAGTAGCCTCTGATAGGGCAAAGACGAAAGCCTTAGATCCATATGGACCTCTCACCTACATGCTGCAAGCAGGCCCCCCATTCCTCCTCCATGCTAATACAGCTCCACCCTGCCTGCACTGCTGCACACACCACTATCTGAGGAATCCAGCTATCAGCAGCCTGAGCTCTCCCCCCGGCTCAGCAGCTGTCCAGCCTCAGCCTCGGCCCAACCCCTCCCAGCTCACACCGTGGTCTCTCAGGACCTTTAGAACGAGCCCAAGCTCTCCCTCTATCTGGGCAGCCCAGGTTTAGCTCAGACCCCCAGGCCCCTGGTCTGGCTTTGGCTTTGTACTCTGCCTCTTCTTTCCTGACAGCCTCCAAAAGCCGTGATGGTTTCTGCGTGACGCAATGCACACCGTGTTTTTGTTGTTGTTTGTTTTTTACTTGGAGTCAAAAGCTTTCTCCTCCAGTGAGGAAGCCTTTGTGATATATGTAAATGGTGTCGCCTGACAGCATTTGAAGAAGAAAAACAATGAAGCATTACACTTCATGCCACTTCACCCTGTCAGAACGCCATCACAGAGAGTGACAAACGATGCCATTGCTAAGCTTTATGCATAGTGTCTTCCTAATAAAATGAAAGATGAACACGAAAGCACTCTAAATATAAATTTTTAAAGACTCTAAAATCCAAGATCAGGAGCAAAAATGTAGACGCGTAGCACGAGTATGCAGATGCAGGCCCACAAGGAGTGGCTTTTTTTTTTTTTTTTCATATTGTAGGAAGAATTGCTATGGCTACTGCTGAGTTCTGCCTTTTTCCACGGCCTCAGGAAGAAGGAGAGATCCTGTCGGCCGAGGTCACGGTCATCAGGAACTTGGGAAGCCAGCTGTGAGAAAGATTCGACCCCCCAAGCCCACTTACATCCTACATGTTCTCTGCTGAACGCCGCTCACTACCCCAGGAGGACGCACTACAGCAAGACACTTCCTGCCATGTTATTAAGTCACCTCCCCCGCAAGCAACCAGTGATTCATTCCAGTACCTTAGGTCCAGGAACAGGAAAGAGGACAATGGCATTGTGAGTGCTTACTGGGCTCAAGGCTTCACGAAATTTATCTCGTTGAATTAAACAAGTACGTCTATAGCATGTGCATTTTGTGAATACCTCATCTTGTCACAACATGAGATGGCAATGACAGCACTGCTGTTACTAAAAGCACCTTAGAGTTACACCTTAGAGGAGCAGCCAGCCAACTCTTCTAGTAAAAGGCTAGAGAGGGGCCGGCGCTGTGGCATAGCAGGTAAAACCACCGCCTGCAGTGCCGGCATCCCATATGAGCACCTGTTCAAGTCCTAGCAGCTCCAGTTCCAATCCAGCTCTCTGCTGTGGCCTGGGAAAGCAGTAGAAGATGGCCCAAGTTCTTGGGCCCCAGCATCCACGTGGGAGACCTGGAAGAAGCTCCTGGCTCCTAGCTTTGGATCAGTGTGACTCTGGCCATTGCAGCCATCCGGGAAGTGAACCAGCAAATGGAAGACCTCTCTCTCTGGCGCTCTCTCTCTCTCTCTCTGCCTCTCTGTAACTCTGCCTTTCAAATAAAATAAATATTAAAAAAAAGGCTAGAGAGCAAACAGGTTAAGCTTTGAGGACTAAAAAGCAATAATCAAGACATAACAAAAGCACTGATGTAACAAGAGCATAAATAATATCCTCAAATTATTGATGAAACTCAAAATACAGTAACAACTCAGGGGAATGCTTTATAGCACACGTCTACTAATGAGAAAGAATGGAATTCCTCTGGGAGGCTTAATATTTCACTTGGGACCCTGCTACCCACATGGGAGACCGGGATGGAGTCCCTGGCTCCCGGCTTTGGCTTGGCCCAGCCCCAGACATTGTGCCCATCTGGGGTATGAACCAGCGGATGGAAGATTTCTCTTTCTCTCTCTCTCTCTCTCTCTCTCTCTCTCTCTCTGTGTGTGTGTGTGTGTGTGTGTATGTGTGTGTGTGTCTATATACATATATAAACTGCCTTTCAAATAAATAAATATTTTTAAAAATTTTCGTAAAAAAACAAAAACTCAATCTGTGCTGAAAGTTATACAATTTGCCCCCGAGAAGGCTGTGACTCTGGGAGTCGTTCTCTTAGATAAATCTCTTTGAAGGCCTTGCAGTAACGTCTACCGTGGCAGTATCACCACAAACCCACACCTCATCCACGCTCCCCTTGCACAGGACAGCATATCCACAGGGAGGACATTTGGCCAGCAGGTAAGACACCCACGGCCTCTGCTGGAGTGCTTGGATTTGAATCCCGCCTCTGGCTCCCACTCCAGCTTCCTGCTGATGCACTCACTGGAGGACAGCAGGTGATGGCCCAAGTACTTGGGTCCCTGCACCCACACAGGTGACTCAGATGGAGTCTCTCACTGTTGCAGGCATCTGAAGAGCAAGCCAGAGCTGGTGCTGTGGAATGGTGGATGAAGCTCCCACCTGCAGCACCGGCATCCCATATGGGCACCGATTCGAGTCCTGGCTGCTCCACTTCCGATCCAGCTCTCTGCTGAGGCCTGGAAAAGCAGTGGAAGATGGCCCAAGTCATTGGGCCCCTGAGCCTGTATGGGAGACCCAGAAAAAGCTCCTGGCTCCTGGTTTCAGATCTGCCCAGCTCCAGCCATGGCAGCCATCTAGGAAGTGAACCAGCAGATGTAAGACCTCTCTCTCTCTCTCTCTGCCTCTGCCTCTACCTCTCTGTAACTCTGCCTTTCAAATAAATAAATCCTTAAAAAAAGAAAAGTGAGCCAGTGGATAGGAGACCAGTCCTTCTCCCTCTCTCCCCTCTCCATTACCCCCTCCCCTTCTCCCTCTCCCACTCCCCTCCCCCATATAAATAAACTTTAGGGGAGGTTTTGTGGTACAGCAGGTTAAGCCACAGCTTGTGATGTGTGTATGCCATATCAGAATTCCAGTTAGAGTCCAGTGCTCTGCTTCCAATCCAGCTTCCTGGTTATGCACCTGACAAGCAGCAGATGATAGCCCAAGCACTTGAATCCCTGCCACCCACATGGGAGACCCAGATGGAGTTTCTAGCTCCTGACTTCAACCTGGCGCAGCCCCAGCTGTTGTAACCACTTGAGGAGTAAACCAGAGCATGAAAGATCTCTCTCTCTCTCTCTCTCTCTCTCACTTTCAATCTGTGCCATTCAAATAAATAAATCTTTTTTAAAAAGTTAAAAAGTTTTTTAAACATATTCTTTTTAAAATTTAATTTGTTTATTGGAAAGGAAGAGTTACAAGACAAATGGAGAAAGAGAGAGGTCTTCCATTTGCTGTTTCACTCCCCAAATTGCTGCAACAAGCAGGACTGGACCAGACCAAAGCCAGGAGCCAGGAACTCCATCCAGGTTTCCCACATGGGTGCAGGGGCCCGAGCACTTGGGCCATCTTCTGCTGCTTTCCCAGGTGCATTAGCAGGGAACTAGACTGGAAGTGGAGCAGCCAGGATGGGAATCAGAGCCCAGATGGGATGTCAGTGTCACAGTCAGTGGCTTACCCTGCTGTGCCCCAACACAGGCCCCCAAAAGCAACATATTCTAAAGCAAGTCATGCACACCACCGAAACCTAGAGCTAATCAGGGTGACTGACGCTAGTTCTCCCCAGGGAGGGACCTCCTCCCCGTGAGCTTTAGCTTTTCTCCCCTCGACTCACACCCAGCTCTCACACGTGTGTGCAGGACTATCCCACTGTCCTAGCTTCCCTAACAGCTAACAGCACGGAGGGCAGCATCAGCACCTGACTGGGCTTCCCAGCTCTCAGTAAGACCAACACAACATGCTGCACACAGATTTTCTAAGTCTTGAATGAATGGATTAGGATAACTGTGAATTAACCATGTGAATTAACCATGTTGAATAGGCAACCGAGTTCATCAGTCACACCCTCTCCTCTCCTCCCAAACCCCAATCCCTAGAAAATCAAGGCAGGAGCCGCAGCACTCCCGAGAGGCGAGCCCAAAGGCAAGAGAGCACCTGACTCACTCCCCCTCGGGGTCCCTGTCGTATGGAGGGGAAACCTTGGATTTTCCCAGAGTACCTCTAACACTGGCATTTTTTTTAATGTAAAAATAGATTTCTTGCAAATCAAAACCACAATGAGGTACCATTGCACACCTGTTCACACGGCTGTTACCAAAAAAAATGAAAAAAGATGACAGGTGTTGTTGAGGACTTTAAGGAAAGGGAATCCTTGTACAGTGTCGGCAGGAGTCCAAATCGGAGCAGCCATTATGCAGAACAGTATGGAGGTTCCTCCACAAATCAAAAATAGAACCACCATATGATCCAGCCATCTCACTTCTGGGTGCACAGCCAAAGGAAAATGAATCACTTTTTAAAGCAATGACTGTGGTCCCACGTCCCCAGCAGCATTTTTGGCAATAGGTAAAACACAGAGTCAACCCAAGTGTCCACGGACGGATGAATGGGGAAGGGATACATGTGATGCACCTGCAATGGACAGGAAAACAGAGCAGAAGGTGAAGAGGAGGACATCCTGCCTTTCGTGACAACATGGATGGAGTGGAGGACACTACGCTGACAGAAATAAGCCAGACGTAGACAAAGTTCTGGGAAAAAGTGGATTAGGGGAAAAACGCACGTTTTAAAAAGTTTTTGCACCAAAAAACAAAATAATTTTATCCCATTTTTTCCCATGAACCTACGATGTCTGATCTCATATGTGGAATCTAAAACAGTATAATTCAAAGACATGGAGCAGCAGGGTGATTGCCTGGGGGAGAGAAACCTTCAGGTAAAGACAAATGCGTTCTGGACACGGAGAGCATGGTGACCGATGCTCACCATACGGTACCCTGCATTTGAAACCGGCCAGGAGAGTACAGCTGAAGTACCCTCACCACCAAAAAAGATATAACCTGAGCTGACGGATGTAATAATTGCCTTATGCTAATCATTTCCCAATTTATAAAAATGTCAGAAGATCACATTGCACACTTAAATGAATACATTCTTAATTTTCCAATTATATCTCAATAAAGCTAGAGAGAAAACAAATGGGCAAATATTTAACTCACTAATTATACTTCTTGGAATCTATTTTGAGGATAACTTAACTACACAAAGATTTGTGCAAGAACCCTATTGATTGAAGGGAGATTCAAAATGTATTGTTCAATATTTACTTTATAATGCATTTGCATACACCCATTCTATGACATGTATTTGGAGAGTTATAGAAACGCAACATTTGTAAGTTAAATAAAAAATCTAATGGGGCTAGCAGTGTGGTGTAGCAGATAAAGCTGCCACCTGCGACACCGGCATCCCATTATGGGTGCTGGTTTGAGTCCCGGCTGCTCCACTTCCCATCCAGCCCCCTGCTAATGCGTCTGGGAAAGCACCAGAAGATGGCCCAAGTCCTTAGGCCCCTGCACCCACGTGGGAGACCCGAATGAAGCTGCTGCTGCCTGGCTTCGGTCCAAGTCTGGCCGTTGTGGGCATCTGGGGAGTGAAACAGCAGCTGGAACATCTGTCGCCTATCTCTGTAAACCCTGCCTTTCAAATGAATAGATCTGTTTTTAAAATCTAAGGTAACACTTCAGCTCCAAACTTTCAAAAATGATGCATTATGTATTATAGTTATACATTTAATACATAAATATGACGATGAACCACAGGAAACATTCCAAAGTGTTAACAGTCGCTGCTGACTGACAGGTGATTTTTATCTTCTTCCCCTTCCTAAACTGTCTTCAACTGCCTCGTGTGACTTAAAATACCTCCATCCCAGAACCTCCCCCACAACATGAGCACAAAGGCAAGACAGCCTGAGGCTGCAGTAGCTGTAACCAATGTCAGGCATGGAAAAATAACTCTAAAATCAAATTAAACAAAAGTGCAAATCGATTTCTGCACCCCCAAGTGCACAGGGCCCTTCAGAGCTGGCAGGGCACCGTGCACAGCCCTCTCTCTGGGCCCACATTAACACTCAATTCACTTCCATTAGGACTGATTCTGCTTCTTCCTGCAAACAACAGAGTCCCCGCCCCTGGGGTGTGAAGCCCGGCTAAATCCGTATCTTTGCAGTCACCAACAGAATTTCCTCCACATCCTCAAAGGAAGTGCGACTTCCTACAAGGAAAACTGCAGTGCAGGCTGTGACCTGGGGGAGCACTCGGCCACCTAGAAGCTGAAAACACACAGCCCCTAGAGTCGCAAGCTGCCCAGACCCCGAATCAAGTTCCCTGGGGGCCTCTTCCTAGCCCCAAGTCCACAAAACAGCCAGAGCCAAAACAGCTCTTAGGCCTCCAACCGCAGGCAAGGAGAATCTGCTTAAAGCGGGAAGAGCAAACAGCAGCAACCAACATGGGCAGTGGGACGCAGGAGGTCAGGGTCCTAGGGGAGACCGTGCAGCCAGGAGCACCAGGCATTGTGTGGCCTGCCCAAGCCCTCCTACCCTCCCTCACATCATCTCTGATGGAAATCCACCCCCAGGACACTTCCCAAGCCAAAAAAACACTTCACAAGAGGAAAACTTGTAAGCCTAAGGACACCCGCCCAGGGGTTCATGGCTGTGAGGCTTCCTCCCTTCTGATCCATTGACAAAATAATCCAAGGTGGGGGAGCGGTGGGAGTGGGGGGATGCAGAAGACAGCCTAAAGAGAAGCAGTGGGAGGTCAGACAGGATCTGCGAGTACCAACAGTGCCAATGGAAACCCAGGTGCGAAAGCCGGGAATTCTCGGCTGGTGGCCGGATCAAGTAGCTCCGTGTCCAAATACACAGCACAATGAAGCCTAACAAGCCACAACTTTTAAATCCCAGTTACCAGCTTGCTGAACTACGGAATCCAATCGAACCACAGGAGCCGATCCATTTCTGATTATTTCCCTTAAAGTCGCCCAATTTAAGATAATGACCTGTGGGACCAGAGCTGTGGTGCAAAGGGTTAGGCTGCCGCCCGCATCGCCAGCATTCCATGTGGAAGTCCTGGCTGCTCTGGCTTCCCATCCAGCGCTCTGTAATGCACCTCAGAGGGCCCCTCCCACCCACATGGGAGACCTGGATGGAGTCCAGGGCTCCTGGCTTCAGCCTGGTCCAGCCCCAGCTGTTGCAGCCATTTGGGGAAATCAACCAGTGGATGGAAGATCTCTCTCTTGCTCTTCAAACAAGGAAGGAAGGAAGAAGGCAGGCAGGAAGGAAAAGTTCTGGGGTAGGCATTTACCCTAGCAGTTAAGTCACTGTTTATGACTGTGTCCCATATCCAGGTACCCAGCTTGGCTCTTGTCTCCAGCTTCCTGCTAACACAGACCTGAGAGGCACCAGTGATAGCTTAAGTAATTGAGTACCTGTCACCTTCATGGAGACCTGGATGGAATTCCTGGCCCTGGCTCCTGGCTTTGGCCCCAGCCACAGCCGTCTTAGGCATGTGGGAAGTGAACCAGCAGATGGGAACTCTCCCTCTAATAACAAATTTAAAAAAAAAATTTTTTTAAAGCATGCTAGGGAAGCCTGCCCTTAAGGGGTTTATATGGCAGGGAGGGGAGGAGACAATTAGACAGCAAACAAATAGACCATCCCAGAGGACTCTAGTGCCTGCCTCATAGTATGTGCTCTGGGCAGCAACCAGACCCAACAAAGAGTCAGCAGGCCCAAGGCAGGTGCACAGGAGGCACAAGTGACTAATGACTTCTCTTCACAGACTGGAAGGAAGCAAAACAATGTGTGCAAAATATTTACTCCAGCAGATTTCATTTTTCATCCCTAAGGAATACTTCTAGGAAAATATTGCAAGCAAACTAGCTCACCCTATATTCCTGGAAGATATTAGTGACTTCTGATTTCAAGTGTCTAAAAAAAAAATCCATAAATTAATTCTAATTATTCCTGCCATCCCATAAACTGCATAATTAAAAATTAACACAGCATGACTCTAGCAAGGGAGTGCACAGGGCTTATCATCCACACAGCAGGAAGTCCCTGGCAGCGGGAGACAGCTCAGCGAGGTTGCCCCAGTCATCCACGCACTGTACAGCCCTTGTCACAGAGACGCACACCGTCTGTGAGCAGGACGGCAGCTCCTGGAAAGGAAGCGGATCAGCCCCACCACCCTGTGCTCGGCAAATTCAGGCAGTGGTTCCTTCCCAGGACAGAGAGGAGGGCAGAGGAATTATTCTGTGCGTTCCACTTGAAACAATCTGAACCAGACACGACATCAGGTTAATATCCACCGATTCCAGGGACTGGGATGATGCCAGTCTTTACTGTGTTATTCTCTGTATGTCTGAGAGAGAGAGAGAGAGAGATACTTGAAGGACAAAAGCGATGCCTTGAACACTTCTTGCATAATGTGTTAAATTGGGCAGAAACCCTGTAATTACTTCTCCCCACTGCTGGGTGCCAGTTTCAGAGGCGCTGCTCTTGAATCCATCGTTAGCCTTTCTGTTCCTGCTGTATTTATAGCAGAGGGCCCAGGAGGGTACTGTGTTAATTTTTTTTTCCTTAAGATGTACTTATTTATTTGAAAGGCAGAGTGACAGAGACAGAAAGATGCTCCACCCACTTGTTCACTGCCCAAATGGCTGCACTGGTCCAAGCCACAGGCAGGAGCCAGGGACTCTATCCCGGTTTCCCACGTGGATGGCAGGGGCCCAGATACTTGGGTCATCCTCTGCTGCTTTCCCAGGCACATTAGCAGGGAGCTGGATGGGAAGTGGAGCAGCCTGGACTCAAACCAGTGCTCTGATAGGGGTGCTGTTGACTCAAACCGGTGCTCTGATAGCCCTGGGGGTGCCGTTGAGTCTCAAGACTGCCTGTCGTGGGGCCAGCACCATGGCTCACTTGGTTAATCCTCTGCCTGCAGTGCCGGCATCCCACCTGGGCGTCGGTTCTAGTCCCGGTTGCTCCTCCTCTAGTACAGCTCGCTGCTGTGGCCCACGAGGGCAGTGGAGGATGGCCCAAGTGCTTGGGCCCCTGTACCCGCATAGGAGACCAGGAGGAAGCACCTGGCTCCTGGCTTCAGATCGGCGCAGCGCTGGCTGCAGCAGTAATTTGGGGAGTGAACCAACGGAAGGACGACCTTTCTCTCTCTCTCACTGTCTATAACTCTACCTGTCCAAAAAAAAAAAAAAAAAAAAAAGACTGCCTGTGGTGCCTGCTCCTCCCTAATTCAGCTGCATGGAGACCTTGAGCTCCTCTCCAAACTGTTGCCTACAATTCCGCCAGGATTAATAAGACAGTCTCCATATGCCTCAAGCAAGACTAGCCCTGTGGTTCCCAGCCCCGCCAGAGCCCTGCTGTTGGTTCAGAAATGCTTGCTCAATCGTTGTACACTCTTTTCTTAATTTATGCTTTCAGTATAAATATAGTTCAGAGGGCAGTGTAACTCCGGCTCTTCTCCGCCCTTCCAGGATAATTCACAGCCCTCGTTCTGAGTCAAGCCCACTGCAGAGCTGAGCTGTGATGGGGGAAGAAGGTGGAAGCCACAGCTTTACAGCTGATATTTTATCCTGAGCTGTTTATCCATCAGTTTTACAGCGGGAGCAAGCGTTTCTCTGCTGCGGGGGAGACGAAAGGAGAGATACGGAGGAAGAGGTACAGTAAACTGTGGGACAGTTCACTGCAGTGTGACAATCCGGCACTCATGCCCTGGGGACCGAGTGGCGGGAAGTCACAGATTTCAACACCATGGCTGGCGCCCACTTCCAGGAACACCACAAATGAAACAGACGCTCGCTTGGAGGCCGTACGTCAGCATTATTATCACATACAAGCATTCCTGTCTTCCAGAAGCTTCACTGTCATGTGTTGAAAGAACAAACATGGAGAACAAAGCCCAACCCCATGCTGATGCCAGGTTGCAGAACGGAAGCCGAGCAGAGCCACTGCCCACAGGGGTCACTTCTATTGCAGGATGGCGGGTGACACGCCCTCAGGAGGCCACTGCACCCTCTGTATCCTACTGTCCCACATTCGTCAAAGCTGTGTAAAGGGGTGGGCGCTGAGCCTACTGGTTAGGAGGCTCTCACCGTAGCACCTGGCTTTGATTCTCAGCTCTGGCTCCTGACCCCAGAGTCCCACTAATGCACACTCTGGGAGGCACAAGCAGCTGTGTCCCTTCCACTCCTAAGCAATGACCTGGGTTGAGTTTCTGATTCCTAGCGTCAGCCCAGCCCAGTCCTAGCTGTTGCTGGTACTGGGGAAGTGAACAATGGATTGGAGCTCTCCACTTACTTACTTTCTCTCTCTCTCTCTCTCTCTCTCTCTCTCTCTCTCTCTCTGCCTTTGAAGGAGATGAAAATAAATAAACATGTGAAAACAAGACAACTTCGTGAACAACTTCTGTTACCTTGGTAAGGCCAGGCGACCTCTCGCTGAGGTCCTGTGTGCATTGGTAACAGAGATGGAACAGCCAAAACCATGCAGACAGCCATGCAGGTGAGAAGCATCCATGGCATCAACAGAAGCCACCAACTCAATAACCTCAGCTGACCGATGTCGCGGCTCTGGAGAACCGTAGGCAGAACACTCAGAAAACAGCGCAGTAAGGAAGCTAGAAACAAGACACATGGAAGTCCTAACGTCTAGGACCCCAGAATGAGACAAATACCAGTAACAGCACTACAAACGTAGCTAGTTACGCAGAGTTGGCGCTGGAAGACAGACCTGTAACCCAGCAGGTGTGGCGTCCTTGTAAGACGATGACCATGTGGTGCGGCACAGTGGGTTAAGTCACCACTTGTGACACTGGCTTCCTATCTCACAGTGCCAGTCTGAGTCCTGGCGTCTCTGCTTCTGGTGCAGCTAGCTCCCTGCTAATGCGCCTGGGAAAGCAGAAGATGGTACAAGTGCTTGGGCCCCTGCCATCCACATGGGAGACCAGGATGGAGTTCCAGGCTCCTGGCTTCAGCCTGGTCCAGCCCTGGTCATTGGGGCCATTTGGGGAGTGAGCCAGCAGATGGTAGACCTCTCTCTCTCTCCCTCTCTCTGTCACACTGCCTTTAAAACAAATATATAAATAATAATAATAAAAAAGACGAGGATCATGTGAAGAGAGACACAGGGAGAACACCATGTGGTGACAGAGGCAGAGACTGGATGGCTGCTCCCACCAGCCAGGCAGCACAGACTGCTGGCCAATCAGCGCCCACTTGGAAGTAGCAAAAGATGCTTTCAGAGCAGGCGGGGCCGGGCCACCTTGACCGCAGCAGCCTCCTGGCCTCCTGGCCTGCTGAAATGCACAATCCATCTCTGTTGGGTTAAGCCGCACAGTCTGTGGTGCTCCGCTGTGGCAGCCCTAAGAAACTAACCGAGTCAGGAATTAGAAGAGAGAGAAAAACCAAAAAGATGTGGTCAAAAGAAGCCACAGAACATCTCAGAAAATGCCTTCTGCTGTGTCCCATGGCATTTTTTTCCTGCTGTGTCTCCTTAGGCAAGACACTGAGAATCGGCTTCCCAGAGCAGCCTCCGCTCTGCCTCCAGAGGTCCTGTAGCCCCCTTCCCCTTGCTTTCTATCCTGTCCTGGTTCTTTTTTTTTTAGTTTTTTATTTATTTCCACGTTTTGCTTAAAAGGCAAAGAGATAAAAGAGAAAAAGAGGCAGAGAAATAGAAAGAGAGAGAGAGAGAGACAGAGACAGAGATTGGATCTTCCACCAGCTGGTTTACTCCCCAGATGCCCACAGAGGCTGAGGCTGGACCACACTTAAGTCTGGGGCCCAGAATCGAATCTATGTCTCCCACGTAGTAACAGGGATGCAAATATGTCTGCCATCCACGGCTGCATCAGCAAAAAGCTGGAGAAGCAGCAGATCCAGGACTTCACCCAGGTATTCCCACGTGGTATGTGAGCGCCCTAAGCAAGATCTTAACCACCAGGCCAAATGCCCGCCCCATAGCCTATCTTCGGAAAAAAATGACCTGTTGTCTTCTCAAAGGCTAACTCCGCCCCCACTTCCAATATCTTGCTGCAACAATCTTAAACCACGGACATGTCCCCCAAGTTTGCTTCCACCTCCCCACATGCAGCCCTCCTGCCTTTTTCTTCTGAAAGCAGCCAATGCTGGATGCAGCCCTCCAGTTACAACTCAACCCTTTGTGAAAGGACCTCTCCCGACTGCCGGAACTGCTATGGAGGGTGCCGACTGCACAGCCTGATAGTGGACATGTGCACACTTGCGCTGTCAGCCCCATGGTTTCCCTGCACTGCACACACAAACACACCCCTCCTCCTGGGCGTGCTCTCGTCCTCCACTCTTGGAAGAATGCACTCCCCTAACTCCTGCCCAGATCTCTGCTCCTCCTCTTCTCTCCTCCTTTCCTTGGCTCAAGATGACACAGGTGTTCCTCACCTGCTTCCACTGTGCTTTGTACACACCTGTGTTTCAGCAGCTATTCTTAGTATCTGCCCTGGGGTTTATGATATACATCTCGAGCTAATCAGGGCTTACCTTTGAATAATATGGTAAGGATCTTACAACACTATAAGCTGGACTGTATACATAAGGCTAGTGGAAAATCAAGTTAAAAGACAAGTTAATTGTGGTGCAAAAACATTTTTGAAGATTTATTTGAAAGGCAGAGTTACAAACAGAGAGAGAGAGAGAGAGAGAGAGAGAGAGAGAGAGGTCTTACATCTGCTGGTTCACTTCCCAAATAGCTGTAATGGCCAGAGCTGTGCCGATCTGAGGCCAGGAGCCAGGAGCTTCTTCCAGGTCTCCCACACGGGTGCAGGGGCCCAAGGGCTTGGGCCATCATCCACTGCTTTCTCAGGCCATAGCAGAGAGCTGGATTGGAAGAGGGGCAGCCAGGACTTGAACTGGTACCCATATGGGATGCCTGCACCACAGGTGGTGGCTTCACCTGCCACACCACAGCACTGGCTCCATGCCAAAACATTTTGAAATCCATAAATATGAAGGAACTTCACAAAGTTCGTGAAAATGTGTATCATAAAAAAATGTCTGCATGAATTTCAAAACGGTTTTGCACTAAAATAAACTTAGCTTTTAATTCCACATTCCACAAACTTTGTGAAGTACCTCATTCTCATTATTTGCATTATTGGTATATATTTCACTTTTACACAGGTTAGAGAAATACCCAATATAATGCAGCACTTGGCTTTGGACAATGACCTCTTTTAGAGTGATTAAAAAGTGGAAAATTGGCCAGCACCGTGGCTCACTAGGCTAATTCTCCACCTGCGGCGCCAGTACTCTGGGTTCTAGTCCTAGCTGGGGTGCTGGTTCTGTCCTGGTTGCTCCTCTTCTAATCCAGCTCTCTGCTGTGGCCCGGGAAGGCAGTGGAGGATGGCCCAGGTGTTTGGGCCCTGCACCTGCATTGGAGACCAGGAGGAAGCGCACCTGGCTCCTGGCTTCGGATCGGTGCAGCATGCTGGCCGTAGCACCTATTTGGGGGTGAACCAACGGAAGGAAGACCTTTCTCTCTCTCTCTCTCACTGTCTAACTCTTTCTGTCAAAAAAAAAAGTGGAAAAATTGGATTTTCATGTTGCCTTCATTTATTCCATTTCTAGTGCTCGTCATTTCTTCATAGAGATCCAAGATTCTATCTGACATACTAATCCTGCATAAAGAACTTCCCTTTAGGGGTTAAAGTTGTGGGATCAGTGAGTTAAGCCACCACTTGCACCACTGGTATCCCATAGGAACACCAGTTCAAGTCCCAGCTGCTTATTTCTGATCCAGCTCCCTGCTAATGTGCCTGGGAAGGCAGCAGAAGATGGCCTGTGTACTTGGGCCTCTGCCACACACACAGGGAACCCAAATGGAGTTCCAGGCTCCTGGATTCCTTGTGACTGTTTGGGGAGAGAACTAGTATACAGAAGATCTCTTTCTCTCTCTGTCTCTCTTTCTGCCACTCTGCCTTTCAAATAAATAAATCTCTAAAAAAATTTTAAAACACAGAAAAAAAATCCTTTTAACATTTCACATAAAGTAAGTCTGCTAGAAACGATCTCACCATTCTGTCCACCTGAGAAAATCTTCATTTAGCCCTCATTTTTACAGATTTTTCATTGCAGACAGAATTCTGGCTTGGCAGCACTTTTGTTTTAGAACCTTTGACAATGGCACCCCATCGTATTCTAACTAGCATAGTGTCCACAGAGAGGTCTGCTGTAACTTTTTTTTTTTTTTTTTTTTTTTTGACAGGCAGAGTCACAGACAGTGATAGAGAGAGACAGACAGAAAGGTCTTCCTTTTTCTGTTGGTTCAACCCCCAAGTGGCTGCTACGGCCGGCACGTTGCGCCAATCCAAAGCCAGGAGGCAGGTGCTTCCTCCTGGTCTCCCATGCAGGTGCAGGGCCCGAACACCTGGGCCATCCTCCACTACCTTCCCAGGCCACAGCAGAGAGCTGGACTGGAAGAGGAGCAACCAGGACAGAACCGGCACCCCAACTAGGACTAGAACCCAGAGTACCGGCACCACAGGTGGAGGATTAGTCTAGTGAGCCGCAGCACCGGCCTGCTGTAACTCTAGTTTTGCTTTGCTGTGATGTCTTTTGTCTCTTTAAGATTATCTCTTGGGCTGCTGCTGCAGTGCCAGCATCCCATACAGCTGCCGGTTCAAGTCCCAGCTTCTCACTTCTGATCCACCTCTCTGTTGAGGTTTGGGAAAGCAGCAGAAGATGGCCCAAGTCCTTGGGCCCCTGCACCCATGTGGGAGACCTGGAAGAAGCTCCTGGCTCCTGGCTTCAGATTGGCTCAGCTCCGGCTGTTGCAGCCATCTGAACCAGCAGAAAGAAGCTCTCTCTCTCTCTCTCTCCCCCTCTCCCTCTCCCTCTCCCTCTCCTTCTCTCTCCCTCCTTCTCTGTCTGTGTAACTCTTTCAAAATAAATAAATCTTTAAAAAAAAAAAAATCTCTTGGGGCCGGCGCTGTGGCGTGGCAGTTAACGCCCTGGCCTAAAGCACCAGCATCTCATATGGGCACTGGTTCACATCCTGGCTGCTTCTCTTCCAATCCAGCTCTCTGCTATGGCCTGGGATAGCAGAAGAAGATGGCCCAAGTCCTTGGGCCCCCTCACCCATGTGGGAGACCCGGAGGAAGCTCCTGGCTCCTGGCTTCGGATCAGCACAGCTCCGGCCATTGCGGCCATGTGGGGAGGGAACCCGTGGGTAGACGACCTCCCTCTCTGTCTCTACCTCTCTCTGTAACTCTTTCAAATAAATAAAATAAAATCTTTAAAAAATATCTCTTTGCCTTTTCTTTATAATGGTTTGAATATGATATACATAGGTGTGTTTTGTTGTCTTTATCCTGCCTGGTATTCTTGGCCACTTGGGTTAGTAAACTGGTGTCTGTCATTAATCTGGGGAATTTCTCAATCATTATCTCTTTAAATATTTTCACCCTCATTCCCTCTCTCTTTTGTCTCCTTATGGCTTTCTAATAAAGGGTATTTTGGATCGTTTCCCATCTGCTGGTTCTCCCCCCACATGTAGGAACTGGGCCAGGCTGAAGTGACAAGACAATAACTCAATCCAGGTCTCCCATGTGGGTGAAAGGAACCCGATTACTTGAGCCATCACCACTGCCTGCCAGGTCCACATCAGCAGAAAGCTGGGATCAGGCGTCAGAGCCAGGTATCAAACCCAGGCACCCCAAGGCTCAACACCTGCTCCAGATGTTCCACCGTGTCCTTGTGCTTCCTGTACTAGTCCTCTTGGTGCTTCCATGTAGATAAGCGCTCTTGGCCCCGTGTTCTTGCACACTGCCCATGTATCTGTGACAGTCATACTTCTGTTAAATCACATTGATTGTAAACTCCCTATCAGACAGTGCCAACATCTGTGATGTATCCGAGTCTGGTCCTAATGATTGCTTTGTCTCCTGGGGGTGATTCTTTTCTTTCCTTTTCATACACCTAGCCATTTTTATCAAGGGTTCAGGAGAGGTAAGACTGGGGCAAATTTTTTTTTAATGTTTGCAAACAGGTCTTGCCTTCTGCTGGGCCATCAGTGTGATGACATGAGTTCATCAATCAGGAGCCAGGCTGGCTTGGAGATTTGTTGATTACTCTAATGATCCCCTGTGTTCAGGGCAGGGCACTCTCGGCTTCACTTGAGTCTGATAACACAAGGGGTGATATTCAGGGATAGAGACACAGCAAGGTGAAGGGGGTTGGTCCCTGCAGACACAGCCTATACAGCAGTGGCTATTTGTTCCCTATCAGAACTACAGGCAGCAACTTCTGCAGGGTTTCAGAGACACTGGCCACCCACAGAGGTTACTGGGTGACCCCCTAGGCTGTGAGCCCACTGCAAGACTTCCAGAGTGTGCCCACAGCTGCAGCACGGGTTCCAAAAGAGGCAGCAAGGAAGCCCATGGGTCCACCACCACATGCCATAAAGAACAGTTCCAAAGAGGAAAAACCTCCATCCTGCAGCCCCTCGGGGTAGTCTGGGAATCAGGATAGCACGCAACAGCCAACATGCTCAATTCAGGGCCCCCATGCCCAGGACCTGGCTGCCTGAGCTCCTGGGGTGGACAGAGCTTAGCAACACTCAGCTGCTGGCACTGTGAGCCCCACTCTAGTTCTGCAGGCTCTCTGCTTCAAGGCTGGAGGCAGTCTCTGGCTTCCTGCACTTCCAGCCTGCTCTAGTCTAGCCTTGCACACGGCTGTACAGCAAGAAGCAGGCATCCCTGCGGCCAAGAAGCCCTGCTCTGTTCCCCTGTGTCCCCTTGTGCCAGTACAAACCTAAGCATGCACCACAGGGCTGCAGGATGAATACCTAGTGGCCCTGCCCTGGGCCACCATGTGCCAGCACACTGCAGGGCCTTGGCGTGATGGGCAGGGCTGTGGGCGGGGCCTCAGCTGTGGGCGGGGCCTAGGCATTGTTTCCACACGGTAGGTGTGGCATCTGCGTGATGGGCGGGGGCTCAGCATGATGGGTGAGACCACAGCAGACAGGTCTCATCCCAGAGTTGGGCAGATGGGTACTGGCCTTGAGTGCCTCATCCATTTTCCCATTTCCCAAGCAGAAGCCACAGACTCCACGATGCCTGTTCTGCATCAACAAAACACTTGGTCACAGGACGTGCACCTGCGCTCTGCACCTTCTCTTTCCTTGGTGCTTGTCATCAGTGCGCTATTTTGTAAGAACCGATAATTACTGCCTGTAAGGTTTCCATGTTGTGAGCACTTAGTAATTTTCAAAATCACTGCTCTGATTGGGTCACTTTCCTGACCCCAAACATTTCAGTTTGCTGCTGTTTACCTGATAAGGTCCAAACCACTGAGCCATCCCTAAATTCATCCCAAGGGCCTCCCACAGCTCCATCACACAAATCCCTGCTCCAGACGAACAAGACTTATTTCTGCCCCTTCTGCAAGTGTCACCACCCCTGGGAGGCCCCGTCAGACCACCCCAAGCAGGGATAAACTTGCTCCCTCACCTATAACCCAAACTCCACCTCATCCTCAGCTGTCTTGATGTATGAGGGTACCTCAACAAGTTCCTGGGAAAATGGGGTGAAGATTATGGTGCAAAAAAGATTTTGAAATCCATGCAGGATTTTTTCACAATAAATGTTTTCCATGAACTTTCTAAAGATCCCTCATATGCATGGATTTCAAAATTCTTCTGTGCCCCCTCTGCTGTGGCCAGGGAGTGCAGTGGAGGATGGCCCAGGTGCTTGGGCCCTGCACCCCATGGGAGACCAGGAGAAGCACCTGGCTCCTGGCTCCTGCCATCGGATCAGCGTGGTGCGCCGGCCGCATCGCGCTGGCCGCGGCGGCCATTGGAGGGTGAACCAACGGCAAAGGAAGACCTTTCTCTCTGTCTCTCTCTCACTGTCCACTCTGCCTGTCAAAAAAAAAAAAAAATTATTCTGTGCCAAAACACACTTACATTTTAATGCCTTGTTCCATGAGCTTCCTGCATGAAGCACCCTGCACTGTGGACATTGACTGGGCTCCTCTCTGCCCTCTAAGGTCACTCAGGGCTGAGAAAGGCTGAGCTTCTGCCAGTAGCCATCCATCTTGGTCTTCTTGATGCCATGAGCTGGGCGGCCCTGATTCTTCTCTCGATCTGCTGACTGCTAGAAGCTCAGGGCCACCAGGACATACAGGACCTCAGGCACACACTTTGTATGCTAGCTTCAACTTCAGCCCTGCCTCAAATCACAGCACCCTGCCTTCTCTTTGATTCCTTTGGCATTCTGATTATGATATATTTGTCTTGCTGTGTGCATGCATGTTTTGGGAGGGAGGGAGGGAAGACAGTGAGAGCAGGCTAGACCCCTTGCTGACCATGCGTGCACAGACACCTTAGGGATGCAGAGTTGGCCAGGGAGGTCTTTGCAGGCTGCTGTCATTTGTCAACACACACAGAGGTGCCAGGAAATAAGCACCAGGTCCTCCATTTGCCGCTGTCACAGCCAACCAAAACTCACCAGTCCCTACTGCTGGGTGCACTCAACAGTCCTGAAACCCTGATCAAGAAATTTCCCATGCCTTTAGGATCATTTCAGAAAAAAAAAATGCAAGACCATAAGTGCCGGGAGCTGAACACTGAAAATGGCTGTGTGATGAAGGTGGGAGGAACATCCAGTAACATGCTGTGCTGCTGCTGAAATCCAGACATGATCTTTCCTCTCACGACAGTGTCCTGTGCACTGTCACAGCCACTCACTCTGCAGGTGCTGCCTGGAGCCAGGCCCACGCCACACAACACCAGCTGCTTGGATTCCCCTCTCTTTACCAGGAGAACCCATGTGTGCTCCACACAGCAGTGGCTCCTCCTTAAGCCACCACCACCACCACCAACAACAACAATAGCTCATGGTCCCCCCTCCCCTGCAAATAAGTACTGTTGCACAATGTACTTCCAGCCAGCAGGACGGGAGCAAAAGCCTACTGTTAGGCCTTACAGGAAAGCTATCAAGTTTCTCAAACAGGTTGAACACTCCTAATCCCAAAATGCATAATCTAAAATCTAAAATTTTCTCTTTTTTTAAAAGATTTATTTATTTGAAAGGCAGAGTTTACAGAGAGAGAGAGAGAGAGCAATGTTCCATCCACTGGTTGACTCCCCAGATGGCCACAATGGCCAGGGCTGGACCAGTCCAAAGCCAGGAGCTTCTTCTGGGTCTCTCTTATGGGGCCCAAGGAATGGGGCCATCTTCCACTGCTTTCCCAGGAGCATTAGCAAGGAGCTGGATCGGGAGTGGAGCAGCTGGGTCTTGAACTGGTGCTCATATGGGATGCCTGCGGTGGCTTTACCCACTACGCCACAGTGCTGGCCCCAAGATCCAAAACTTTATGAGCACCAATGTCGCAAGTGGAAAAATCCACACATGACCTCAGGTGACCCATACCAGTCAAAACACAGGCATACGACATAGAGTTCAGTCAGCATCCGCAGGGAAAAGAAGACCTTCCAGTACCCTAAAGCTTTATGCAACTTTCCCAAGCCCACTCTGATTCTCCCACACACGCACGCTCATAGGGGAAACACAATGACACAGATGCAGGCTGATGCAGCAGCAGCAGCCAGGTCCCCCCACACCCCAAGATGCCCCACAGGGGGCCAAGATCTACGTCCATCACTCACCATGATTTTTTGCTTCCTTTCTGTGGCATAAATATATTGTTGAAAAACATCAAAATATGCATTACTCCCAAACACGGAAAAACCTGAAGCATTCTGAATAAGGGACCCTCAGTCTGCAATAAGGGGAGCTGTGTGTGCAGCCGGCCCGTATCTTTGGCCCTCACTGTTCTCCCTTCTTATGGCATGGCAGGTGGCTGTGATGACACAGGTACAAGAGCCACTCTGTCAACCTGAGAATAAGACAAGCAGAGCAGAGAGCTAAAGGGGCCCAGGACACTGAGGAGCTGCTGCACTATTCAGCACCCATCCCCCTGCACCCTGGCTGCATGAGAGAAACAAACTCCTGAATGTCAAGCCAGTGTCGTAGGCTCTCCATTATACGTGGCCAAGCTCAGTCCCTAGAGATGCAGGGAGTTTAATAATAAGAAAGGTGGGGTAGGCCTTGGCATCCCATATGAGCACCAGTTCGAGGCCCGGCTGCTCCACTTCTGATGCAGCTTCCTGCTAATGCACCTGGGAAAGCAGCATAGGATGGCCCAAGTGCTTGGGCCCCTGCACCCACATGGGAGACCCAGATGGAGTCCCGGCTTAGGCCTGGCCCAGACCTAGCTGTTGTGGCCATTTGGGGAATGAACTAACAAATCAAAGATCTCTCTCTCTCTCTCTCTCTCTCTCTCTCTCTCTGCCTTTCAAATAAATTAATAAAAATCTCTTTAACAAAAAGAAAACCTTAGCACCAGAGGGACTACAAGAAGTGCAGAAGCTACAGCTGGGGGCTGCAGACAGTGCAAAGAAGAAGCAGATGGCTGCCAGCCAGCCACACCAGCACACCACCTGCATTCCTGCTCTGTCCGGATGGACTGCTGACCTCCTGGGGAGGCTTGAGCTGCTGCTCGCCTTCTCTGGGCCCCGCTGGGCCAGGCATGGGCATGGGAATGTGTCTCGGAGTCTCTGTCCACGCTCCCTTCTCCCTTCCAACCCCTCTCATAGCATCAAACACATTCCTGCCTCCCCCTATGGACACTGCTGCTGCTACTGCTGTTGCTGTCATTGGCTCACACCCAGAACACTCCGCAGGGCAGCACCTGGCACAGTTCACACCATCACAGCCAAGCACCTGCCCAAAAGGTGACGGTCACTGTGTGCAGAGCCTCAGGCCCCATCTGCTGCAGGAGCGAGAAAACATACATGGAAATGAGACCTGCAGCAGACCCTGCTGCCAGCCCTTCTCTGCCCACCGCAACTCCACCCGGCCACCTTGCAATGGTCCCTGTTGGGTTTTCAGGTCGAGGCTGGCACCTGAGGACCACGGGGGCCATCTGCCCTGTTGTCCTCTCGAGCCATAGTCCTGCCACACCAGCGATCTCCACTCCTACAGTCCTGGCTACACCTCTGCCAGGCTGCTCTGCCCTCTTTATCCTTCTGTGCATCCAGGATTTCTGCACAGGTCCATTCAGCTTCACGTGCAGTGGGGCCAGGCTCATGGTGGGGAGGGGGACATGTAGCAGGTGTGAATCCCACACTACCCTTCCTGCCAAGGTCAAAAACCCCTGCTGAGAGCCCTGGGCCCACCTTCTTTCTCCAAAGGCCCCATGGCCCTCCTTGTGAACACAAGATGGATCTTCTAGACACACCCAGCAAGACTGAGATCTGAGGAAAACCCCCAAGCCGTCAGCCAGCCCCACCCCACACATTCACAAGGATTCTGACAGCAAAGCATGGAAACCATTGAGCTCAGAAGGAAGTCAGCAACTGCAGAAGTGTCTGACTTACGAAGTAGAGGATGCTAACAAGTCAACCAGAATTCCGTGTTTGTCGTCTCAAAGGCAACCACGTCTTCTCATCACACGGTCACAAAATAGCACGCGCTACTCTGAAAACACATTGATGTCTAATGAGCTGGACCTCGTGTGCAAACAAATACATGCCAATTGGCCTTGGCTGTTTCTTTTACATAAAGTCAATATTTCTATGCGTCATTAAATATATCCCTTAGCATATTACTAAAGTTGATGGCTGTAGGCACAAATTTCCTGGTGCAGCCAACAGCAAGATCCCACTCTACAGTGCTGCTTTAGTAAATTGCCCTAACAAGCCAGCTTCCGATAACTACTAAGCCTTCAACTCTAGCAAAAATGGAAGTTTTGTTGTTGCGGGGCGGGGGGGGTGGGTGGGGGTGCTGTAATTTAAAGCTCAAGCCATTCTGGTTTCATGTCAGTTCAGCGTGAATGCTTTGCTTGAGTTTCAAATTGGCTTAAAATAAGTAATTTTCTATAGTTTCTTTTCCTAATTGGACGAGAAAGGAACGTAAAAGAGCAAGAAGGAACAAGAGCAATCCGGCCTGGAGACCACACTGCCTGTGCTATTGACTGCTCTCTCCGCAGGAACTCATGCTGCATAGGGTCTGCCACTTGCAGGCCTTCATCAATATTTTTGCACAGATTAGTGAATTAACCACTGAATTAGCTATTTGCAGCGTCATATGATATCTTTAGTTAATTAAAATAATAGCTAACATTTCTTACATGCTTATTTTGTGCCAGGTACCCTAAAATGGAAATGTTCTTTACTGACAAATAAGGACAGCAAAGGCAAGGAATGTGCCAAGGTCAAGTAGGTATTAGGGGCTGGCGCCGCAGCTCACTAGGCTAATCCTCTGCCTGCGGTGCTGGCACACCAGGTTCCAGTCCCAGTTGGGGTGCCAGATTCTGTCCCAGTTGCTCTTCTTCCAGTCCAGCTCTCCGCTGTGGCCTGGGAAGGCAGTGGAGGATGGCCCAAGTGCTTGGGCCCTACACCCGCATGGGAGACCAGGAGGAGGCACCTGGCTCCTGGCTTCGGATTGGCACAGCGAGCTGGCCATAGCAGCCATTAGGGGGGTGAACCAACGGAAGGAAGACCTTTCTCTCTGTCTCTCTCTCACTAACTCTGCCTGTCAAAAAAAAAAAAAAAATAGGTATTAGGCGCTGGAGCCAAGACACAAAGGCAGGTCTGGCCAGAGAACCCCCCAACACACCTGTACATTCCCCATTCATTTCCCATCCCAGGACCTGTGGACAGCTGCTGTAGGGGGCGCACATGGGGGCCTGGCCTATCACACACCATCTGGCTGGCTACCCTGCCACCGACCCCACGGCCCTGGTCAATTCACCACTGGCCGTACATCCAGCAAGTGCAGGGTCATCACTCAGAGACACAAGGCTGAGCCAAACGTGCAGTGCCAGGCCTGACAGGAGCAGTCACAGGAAACGATATCACAGCGGCCAGCACTTTCTCAAGCCAACACTGGACCATCGCTGGGGAAACCAGAACTAGGGCAGGTGCAGTCACTTCCCAAGTGGCTTGGCAGCACTTGGAGTATTTGGGTTTTATTGCTGGTCACCATCTGCTACCAGTCTCCACTCTGGGGACAAGGCTGAGATGCACCACTCCGGTCTGTCGCAAGGCCGTCCCTTCTCAGTCACCTCTCCTTTGGAGCAAGCTCCTCTGCCTGCACATCTGAACTCCTCAGGCCCACGTCTCTTAACTCTTCATCTCCAAAGACACACAATACTGCAGGCTCTGACCCAAACAATAAAGACCACTCTTAGTTCTCTGATTTTCAAACCCGTATGTTTAGGCATAAACCCGAAGCACTGAAATCAGTGTTGTTTGTGTGTTTTTCCTATTTTAAAAGGATCATGAAAGAAAAATGGGACAATTACGAAAACCTAACGGGGTGAATCATTGGCAAAGTTTCACTCTCACTGGCATCGCTGAGAAGGTCCTGTCATTTTCATGCTATTCAAATGCAAGACCCTTTTCTGGAAAAACAGGAGGAATAAACATATGTTTGCCTCAAGAGCGGCTAACCTCATTAGCTCTCAGGTTAGCAAGGGCAGAAAAGGGTATCAGAATGTCTCAGCCCATCCACTGCTGAACGGCTGCTGCCAGGGTGAGGAGAGGGGAGACAGTTGTGGGGAGGAACATGAGCCAATAGGTTTGCTATCTGGCTCAAGGCCACAGAGGTCATGGGTCACAGTCAGCTTCTCACACATGGTGACTTTCTTTCTGGAAAAAGTGCCTCTTTCAAGAAGCTTATAATTAAGTCTAATGATACACTTGCACCATATAATGGTTCTATGCATGAGAAATTTCTAAAAAAAAAGAAAAAAGAAACACACACACAGAGACATATTGGAAAATTCAAGTAGTTAATAATATGAACTGTAAACAGCCCTGGTCCCAAGTTCAAGTGAAAATGTAAACAGTTGGTTTGCAATGCAGCTCTGACCTGGAGCTCCCTTCTCAACCCAAGAGTCTGTCTTTGGAGAACAGGAGACTTGCTGGGAACAGGAGCACGGACACTTTACTGTTCCTCCCATTTCTAAGGCCCTAGGATTGCCTGACTCTGGTACGTTTGTGCCTCAAGTCTCCCCAAAGAGAGGGTATTCCAGAAACCTTCACACCGTTTCCCACTTTCCAAACACCTGAGCCGGGTTCTCCAGGAGAGCCAGCCCCCCTGTCTTGCCACTGCCTGTGTGAGCTTCCCACTGCGGCAGTGGCCCATCCCCACATACCTGGAAGCTTGTAGCAACACAGTTATCCCATTTTAAAAAAAGATTTATTTGTATTTATCTGAAAGAGTTACAGAGAAAGAGAGAGAGGTTTTCCATCTGCTGGTTCAGTCCCCAAGCAGCTGCAACAGCCAAGGCTGGACCAGGCCAAAACCAGGAGCCAAGGGCTTCATCCGGGTCTCCCACGAGGGTGGCAGGGATCCAAGCCCTTGAGCCATCTTCCATTGCTTTTTCCCAGGCCATTAGCAGTGAGCTGGATTGCAAGTGGAGCAGCCAGGACTCGAACTGGCACTCCTAAGGGATGCTGGTGTCACAGGAGGCCACTATGCCACAACACCAGCCCAGGACACGTTTGTTCTCACACTGGACTCAGAAAGGGGCCTCCCTGGGCTGAAATCCTGGAGTCCACTGAGCTCACTCCTCCTGGAGACACTAGGAGTGCAGTCATTTCTTTGCCTTCTCCAGTTGCCAAGGCAACCTGCACCTGTAGCTGGTGGTCCCCCTGGCCCACTCCAAAGCCAGGCACAGAAGGTGAGCAAGAGTACTGTACCCACAGCTGGGCTGGGGGCCTCAGGCCAGAGGTGTGCCACCTCCCACTCATTCCTCTCCCCGAGGGGTAGGCCCTGGAGCACAGCCCCCAGCCAGCTCCTGTAATGGAGATGACCACTGTTCCCCAAAGACGGTTGGAAGCAGTGACTGGGGCAGCCCCAGAGCCCTTGAAACACTCTGCGCAGCCAGATTCCTCTCTTTTGCAACCAGGGAACAAGCCCACACTTCCTTGCGCCACTAAAATGATGGTGGATCACTCTGCAGTGACACCCTGGCCTCGTCTTCAGGACTGAAGGGAATTCATCTACCTGTGTGAACAGAACGGTGACTGGCACAAAAGCAGCATTCTTGCAACGTCCGTGTCATTTCAGGAGAAGCCGACTCACTGTTGGCCATCGTGGTCCCCCCATCTGAACTGGAAGCAATACATCTACAGGTCAGTCTTGAAAACAGAAAGGGGAGGGCCGGCGTTATGGTGGAGGGGGAAAGCCACCACCTGCAATGCCGGCATCCCATGTGAGTGCCAGCTGAGTCCCAGCTGCCCCACTTCTGAGCCAGCTCCCTGCTAATGCACCTGGGAAAGCAGCAGAAGATGGCCCAACTCGGGGGAAGAGAAGGAGGAGGAGGAGGAGATGGAGGAGGGGTGGGAGGGTGGGTATGGTAGGAAGAATCACTGTATTCCTAAAGTTGTACTTAAAAATGCATTAGGATCTCTGTCATTAATGTGCTGTGCATTGAGATTTAATGCTATAACGAGTACTCAAATAATATATTTCACTTTGTGTTTCTATGGGGGTGCAAACTGTTGAAATCTTTACTTAATGCATACTAAACTGATCCTCTGTAAAAAAAAAAAAAAAAAAGAAAAGAAAAGAATAGAAACTATCAACTCCCAACTTGACTCTCACTGGGATTAAACATGACAATAGGTCTGATCTGATTTCATCATCATTAAAAAAAATCATCTATTATTTTTCACTTTATGTTTCTGTGTGGGAGCAAACTGTTGAAATCCTTACTTAATGTATACTAAGCTGATCTTCTGTATATTAAGATAATCGAAAATGAATCTTGATGTGAATGGAAGGGGAGAGGGAGTGGGAAAGGGGAGGGTTGTGGGTGGGAGGGACGGTATGGGGGGGAAGCCATAGTAATCCATTATTCGTACTTTGGAAACGTATATTCATTAAATAAAAGTTAAAAAAAAATGCATTAAGTCTTTATTCCTTAAATAAAAGGCTTCTTTGGGGGCAGGAGGGGGAGAAGATGGTACAAGTGCTTGGGCCCCTGCTCCCACATGGGAGAGCCGGATGCAATTCCTGGCTCCTGGCTTCAGCCTGGCCCAGCCCTGGTCATTGTGGCCATTTGGGGAGTGAACCAGCAGATGGAAGATCTCTCTTTCTGTGTCTCTCCCTCTCCTTTTCTCTCTGTAACTCTTTCAAAAAATAAATTTAAAAATAAAATAAAAACAGACAATGAACAAGAGTGAATGCTAAGGTATCAAGCAGTCTTTGTTTCTTCAGGAGCCATAGTAAGAATGATCTGTTTGAGAGACCTGGTGGGAGCCACAGCCAGCTTGTGTGCTCAGCTCTTGTGCGCCAGGGTTCTGTGCGTCTGGGTCAGACTTCTCGTCTCATTGGCAGACTTGTGCTAATCTGAGTGCGCACACACACATCCCTCATTGGTGTCGAGCCCACACGCTCGTGCTACCTTTCAGCCCACGATTTATGCCGACGTGGAACACAGTGCTATTCATTCAGTGAAGCGGCTGGTTGCTACTGCACACAAAGGTGGCCTGTTAATTCATTTCTCGAGTTGTAGTGCTTTCTTACAGTTTCTACCAAAAATTCTGGAATGGTTTTAGGTGTGTATGACTCCACTGTGGGAAACTAAAAAGTAACCCTTTTCTCAACCCCCTGAAGACTTAGCTCAGCTATCTTTAGCCTGGCCCTTCCGAGAAGGTGAACTAAATGAGAATTAAAACAACGTCGTCTTTCAATAAGCAGCCTGGGTTTCTAAGGAGGTATCAGTAAGAATAAGTTAGCTACTACACAAGTTCACAAATGAAAACTCTTCTGTTCTCTTTTCTGAAGCTGATATATTTCCCCAAGGCAATTAACACCAATTTCCTCTGATTTCTTCTCACAAAATGAATATTTGCATGACATGGCTATTTCCATAACAATATAAACCAGGTAAACAGGACCTACTGGATACACCTAAGCGTGCAGCGAAATGCAAGCAAGGCAGTGATGCCCTTGAAAAGCACTGCATCTGCTCAGGAACCCATGAGCACACAGACGAAGGAGGCAGCACGCGGCGCTGAGACAGGCTCTCTGCTCACTCTCGTATGCATTTATTCATTTATTGGCTGGCTTGTTCTGTGACTACATGCATGTTTGCATACAACACTCATGCACAAAAGGGTATCCATTGCTATTCACTGTTCCCCGTTCCTCCCAGGGGCAGAATTTAACACCAACAGGTGGGAGCTGCAGAAAACACAGAACACTTCCAAGCCGAGCCATCCAGATAAGCATGAACTGCCGTGGGAGGTCAACACCTGCTGTCCCCAGAAGTATTCGAGCACAGAGCAGACAACGCAGGTGCTGCAGGAAGGCCCCAAGTGTCAGGGGTCAGCTGGACGAGGTGTAGGTTCTTTTCAACTTGGACGGCCCAGGACTTCACCCAAAAGGCTTGCATTCATCTCACCTCCACCTAACGCTGTTTTCTCCTGAACAGCCTAGCCCAGTAACAGCACAGGAGGTGTGGCAGACAGACCACAAGTGTAAGTGGGACACACTGCAGACTCCCCCTTCCTTGCACTCTGCCTTGACCACACAGAGAAGGCTGACCCCATGCCTGAAGGGACCCCTGGGCTCCCCGTCACAGAAGTGTGAGCAGAAATGGCCCCCCACGAAACGGTTCCCAGTCTGGTTCACCAGGCATCCTCTCCCATTTGCCCACAACCTTCTGTTTCCGGCAGAGAAATAAGGACAGGAACAGGATTGGGGGTGATTCAGAGAAGGGGTTCCAGCAGCTCCCACCAGGCTGGAGACCTCCCCGGTGAGCTTCTGAGAGCTGCGGGGAGCCCACATGGGGCAGGACCATCCCCATCCCCGAGCACAGCTCTCCTATGGTTACAGCAGAGTAGAAAGCTCGCTCCTGGGAAACGCAGGGTCGAAATCACAGAAGTTGTCACATTCCCTCCTTCGGGCTCTTACTGAGATGGGATAAGTAGGCAGGAAGTTAGTCGAGGCGAGCTGGAACTCTTGTATCCCCGCATAATGACACCGTCTCTGCCGACTGGACAGCCCCCCTTCCCGGATGCACCTGTCACACCCAGGACCAGAGCTCTCGCTAAGACCCCATCTCGCTAAGACCCTGCCCATCTGCATGTCCTACTGGGGAACCACACCTTCCTTATAAAAGAAGCAGAAGGGGGATGGAGCCGGCACGGTGGCATAGCGGGTAAAACCGCCGCTTGCGGTGCTGGCATCCCATATGGGCGCAGGTTCGAGTCCTGGCTGCTCCACTTCCAATCCAGCTCTCTGCTATGGCCTGGGAAAGCAGTAGAAGCTGGCTCAACCTGCATGGGAGACCTGGAAGAAGCTCCTGGCTCCTGGCTTCGGATCGGCACAGCTCCGGTCATTGCGGCCAACTGGGGAGTGAACCAGCAGATGAAGACCTCTCTGTCTCTACCTCTCCTTCTCTCTGTGTGAAACTCTGACTTTCAAGTAAATAAATAAACCTTTAAAATAAACAAAAATAAAAAAGAGGCAGAGGGGGAAGAGCCCTCGTTTCCACCGTGGACCTGGCTTCAGGGTGCTGCTCCTGTTCTCTCTCTCCGCAGCGGAGCTCCAGCCCTTCCAGTCACAGGTACCGTTGTTGGGTTTACCTTTCTCTCTCCTTTACAGGCACTTCCTCGGCCCAAGCATGCTGGGTATTTCTCAATGCACATGAATCTGCATTTACTCCTTCATGGCCAAATAAACCCTGTTCCTATCTGCACGCAACACTAGTCTCTGCTTAGCAGCTCTGCCTCTGCGGGAGGCGAGAACCCGTACCAGAAATTACTTATATTCATGGCCCACATCCTTACCAGCACCACTCCTGAACCCGAGCGCTCTCAGCCAAACAAGCAGGATGAAGGTCATGGGGAATGATGACTGGACAAGGTGACACATGGCAATGACACATGGCTCCCCACACAGCCCCTCGTGCAACTGGTTTCCCATCAAACTGCCTGTGGAGGAACCGCTTCTGCCAAGTGTCTGAAAATGCTATGCCTTAATAAAATTGCATTATGGCCGGCGCCGTGGCTCAATAGGCTAATCCTCCGCCTAGCGGCGCCGGCACACCGGGTTCTAGTCCCGGTCGGGGCGCCGGATTCTGTCCCGGTTGCCCCTCTTCCAGGCCAGCCCTCTGCTGTGGCCAGGGAGTGCAGTGGAGGATGGCCCAGGTGCTTGGGACCTGCACCCCATGGGAGACCAGGAAAAGCACCTGGCTCCTGGCTCCTGCCATCGGATCAGCACGGTGCGCCGGCCGCAGCGCGCTGGCCGCGGCGGCCATTGGAGGGTGAACCAACGGCAAAGGAAGACCTTTCTCTCTGTCTCTCTCTCTCACTGTCCACTCTGCCTGTCAAAAAAAAAAATAAAAAAATAAAAAAAATAAAAAATAAAAAATAAAATTGCATTATGCGGGGCCAGCGCTGTGGCACACAGGTTAAGCCTCCAGTTGCAAAGCTAGCATCCCACATGGGCACTGGTTCGAGTCCTGACTGCTCCACTTCCAATCCAGCTCCCTGCTAATGTGCCTGGGGAAGCAGAAGATGGCCCAGGTTCTTGGGTCCTGCACCCACACAGGAGACTGGAGGAAGCTCCTGGCTCCTGGCTTTGGCCTGGCCCAGCCCTGGCCATTGCAGCCATTTGGGGAGTGAAATAGAAATGAAATACATTCATTCTCTCTCTCTCTCTCTCTCTCTCTCTCTCTTTCTCTTTCTCTTTCTCTTTCTCTTTCTCTCTCTCTTCCTCCCTCACTCCTTCCCTCCCTCCCTCCTTCTGTCTGTAACTCTGCCTTTCAAATACATAAATCTTTTTTTAAAAATTGCATTATGTGTATGCAGAGTTCGAATGATGATGTTTGAGTGGGAAGATCTACTGAATGGATTTAAAAAAAAAAAAAGCAGTTCAAAGATGAGCAAAAAAGGAAAATGTCTAAGATGCAGCCAGAGGAAGGAATAAGTAGGTCATTGCTCCCAGCTCACTGCTGTCTGCCCTTGTGTGCAGAAATGGGGAAGCAGCAACCACCTGGCCACTGTACCTCCCAGATCCATGCAGGGACTCCTGATCGGCCCCAACTGTATGCATTACCTATGTATGTGCTTGACATGCAAGGCGATGGAGAGACAGGGCCTCTGACTGCATTCCCAGGGCACGGTGTCCCGGGTTGGTGGCTGCTGTTTGTCAGCCACGCTGAAGTCCTCCTCCGTGTTCCACCTGCACACCACGCTACAGTGGTGCTGAGCAGAGCTTCTTCACTAACCTTGGCCCCGCGATCCACAGCCAGTGTGAATCCAGCACTCACTGCCCTGCCTCCTCCATCAGGGCGACTGGCAAACACCCCGGCCAGAGGGGAAGGGAATGGTGACCAGAGAAAGGGGACCACGGCAAAGGCGGGTGTCCTGTGACCTGTCCTCTGGGAACCCCAAGACCTGAGAAATGTGCAATGCCATCTGTCCACAAAGAAATGTTCCCAGGGTAGCCAGGACACAGCGCCTCCAAATAACTGGCAGGAAAGGGGACTCCCCAAAGGGTGCTGTGGACACATGGTAGGGAGAGCTACACAACAATGTGCAATGGCCCGAATGCCACCAACTGTATCCTCCAAAATGGTCCAGGCACGAGTTCTAGGCTATGTGCATGCGGGCAATTCAGAAAGTCCCTGGAGGTGCAGGCATTTGGCCCAACGGGTCTCAAGACACCAGGAGAGACGCCTGAGTCTCACGCTGGAGGACCTGCGCCCATTTCTTGGTTCCAGCTCCTGACCCCCAGCTTCCTGCCAACGCAGACCCTGGGAGCCAGCAGTGATGGCTCAAGTGACTGGGGTCCTGCCACCCATGTGGGAGACCTGGATTGAGTTCTGGCTTCTGCCTTTGGTCCCAGCACTCAGCTCTGAGCAGTGAGGGTGTTTGGGGAGATCTCTCTGCCTCTTTAATAACATTTTTAAAATATTTATTCATTTATTTATTTATTTCAAATGCAGAGAGAGAGAAAAGAAATCTTCCATACACTGGCTCACTCCCCAAAGTGGTCACAATGGCTGAAACCGAGCCAGGCTTAGGCCAGGAGCCAGGAACTCCATACGGGCCTCCCACATGGGTGGCAGGGGCACAAGCACTTGGCCCATCTTCTGCTGCCTTCCCAGGCACATTAGCAGGGAGCTGGGTCAGAAGTGGAGCAGCCAGGACTCAAACCAGCACTCATATGGGATGCCAGCATCATAGGCAGCACCTTAACCTGCTGCACCACAGTGCTGGCCCCAACCTCTTGAATTAACTTTTTGTGGAAAATGTAATTGAAATGTTTATTTTGGTGCAGAAAGTTCTGAAATCCATTCATACAAGGGAGTTTTCAAAAAGTTCATGGAGGGGCAGGCGTTGTGCCACAGCTGGCTGAGCCACTGCCTGCAACACCAGCATCTCATGTGGATGCCAGTTTGAGTTCCAGCTGCCTCCACTTCCAATCCGGCTCCCTGATGAGGCACCTGGGAAGGCACCATAAGACCCAAGTGCTTGGGCCCCTGTACCTATGTGGGAGATCCACATGGAGTTCCAGGGACCTGGCCCAGCCCCAGCCATTGAGGCCATCTGAGAAGTGAACCAGATGATGCTATATCTCCCTCTCCCTCTCCCTCTCTCTCTCTCTCTCTCTCTGTCACTCTATCTTTCAAAGAAATAAAATTAATCTTTAAAAATAAAGTTCATGGGGGCTGGCACTGTGGTGTAGCGGGTAAAGCCGCCACCTGCAGTGCTGGCAACCCATATGGTGCCATTTCGAGTCCCAGCGCTCCATTTCCAATCCAGCTCTCTGCTATGGCCTGGGAAAGCAGTAGAAGATGGCCAAAGTCCTTGAGCCCCTGCACCCACGAGGCAGACTCGGCAGAAGCTCCTGGCTCCTGGCTTCAGATCGGCGCAGCTCCAGCCATTGCAGCCATTTGGGGAGTGAACCACCACATGGAAGACTTGTCTCTCCCTCCCTCTCTCTCTCTGCCTCTGCCTCTCTGTAACTCTGCCTTTCAAATAAATAAATTTTTAAAATATCTTTAAAAAGAAAATTTCATGAAAATGTATATTGAGCAAAAAAATTAAGCATGGATTTCAAAAACTGTCTGCAGCAAAATAAAGTTGCCCTTTAATTCCTTTTCCCAAAGTTTTTTATGTCCTCTGTGCCTTATCACAGTCAGAATTTTGTAAAAAGGTCCTGCTTGGGCTTTAATTCTTAATCAACAAACAGCAGATAGTTCCTTGTCAGCACCCTCTACATTTTCATATCGAGAACTTTTTTAAGCTCTACCATGGTTAATAATTTAGAAGATAAATTAAAATGTTGAATCAAAAAATAACCAAGTTGTCAGACCACACTGCAGCTCTACCTCCGGCACTGAAATTAGGCCTTGCGTTAGGAGTCTGATCTCTGTGGCCGGCATTGTGGTATACCAGGTTAAGCCACCGCCTGCAATTCTGGCATCCTATATGGGTGCTGGTTCAAGTCCTGGATGCTCCACTTCCGATCCAGTTCCTGTTAACGTTCCTGGCAAAGTAGCAGAGGATGGCCCAAATACCTGGACCCCGCACCCACATTGGAGACCTAGATGAAGCTCCTGGCTCCTGGCTTCTGCCTGGCCCAGCCCCGGCCATTGCGGACACCTGGAGAGCGAACCAGCAGATGGGCAATCTCTCTCTATCTCTCCCTTTCTCTCTGCAACTTTCAAATAAATAAAATAAAACTTAAAAAACAATGATCTCCATAATGGGTTGAAACGCCTCCTTGCATCTGTTCTAAATCTTCCAAGTTAAGGGGTTAGGTAACGTGCACCAGTGCTGCAGATTCTGAGTCGATCCAGCTTGGGTCAGCTCTCCCCTTTTCCAGAAACGAGCGTGTGAAAGGGGCTTGCCTCCGTGGACACTCACACAACGGCACACTGTATTCCTCCCGCTGTCTTTGATGCACACAAACTAATGAGAAAAACCTGCTCTCAGAAACACTGTTTTTAATGGTCTGAGACACAGACATTAGAGAGTTTCTAGCGGTATTTCTGCAAGTGCAAAAGACATCCATGGAAAACCAATGACTGTCTACTGCGGTTCATGTTATTTATCAGCTGCCATAAAACAAAACAAGTGCTGGAACGAGCTGCTGTGTTCGAGGACCCGCTCTTGAAAACAATACGAAAACAAATTCTGACTCCCCAGGAGCTGACCTTCCACTTCATAACGAAATTAGAATAAAGAGCAGCTGTGTCGTGGAATCTGCCCGCAGCACATGGGGGTGGCTCACTGAATGTGTTACAAGAATAAACAGGTGCAAGGGTATCCGGATGCATGAGTTCACAAAACCTGTGCAGACCAAGCAGGGCGAAGTATCACAGGCGCTTTGCTTTGGGCAATAAGTCAGATCGTGAAAAGATGCAAATGCAGGTCTCTCTACTCTAAATCACTTGCATAACCCTTGCTCTATGACCTGCCACCTGTATTACCTCACGCCACCACAGCCCCAAGGCCTGGGGAAGTTTGGCTTTTTTTTTTTTTTTCTTTCAGAAAGTGAGTCATTTCCTAACTTGTCTACTCAGTAATTTCGATAACTGGCTATGTTGTTGCTATTTGTGGTTGATTTGTTCTTTTCAAAAGCAGACCATGTAGATAACTCAAGTTCATCATGGAATACAGAAGGGACCAAATATAAACAACAAGAAAACAAAACCCCTGTACCGTCCAATGATCACACTACTTAACCGCCCCCTTGTACAGGTATGGGGGTGGGAGGGCGGCGTCACACTGAGAGGGTACTTCTGAGGATTTGATAAAGAACTTGAGGCCAGTGCTGTGGTGTAGCAGGTTAAGCCACCGCCTGTGGCACCGGCATCTCATGGGGGCACTGGTTTGAGTCCTGGCTGCTCCACTTCTGATCCAGCTCCCTGCAAATGGCCTGGGAAAGCAGCAGTAGATGGTCCAAGTGCTTGGGCCCTTGCACTCACATGGGAGACCTACAAGAAGCTCCCAGTTCCTGGTTTGGCCTGGCCCTGCCCAGGCAATTACAGCCATTTGGGTAGTGAACCAGAGGATGGTAGACCTACCTCAGTGTGACCCACATTCCCGCACATTCTGAGACAGAATCATCACTAGGGCTAGGACCAGCAGTGCCTCACGCACTCTGCATGCTGGGCAGGCATAGCCTCTGCCAACAGTCATACCCTGTGCTAAAATGAGATGCTCACTCCACACCTGCAACTCACTCCACACCTGCATGGGCACTGACCTCGGAGCAAGAGACGCGAAAGAAGGATTGCATATACTGCTTCCTTTTTTACAATTTATATAAAAGGCAGACTTAGAGGGAGAAAGAGAGTGAGATTGATATCTTGCACCCATCAGTTCACTTCCCAAATGGCTCCAACAGCTGGGCTGGACCAGGCCAAAGCCAAGAGCTTAGAACTCCATCCAGGTTTCCCATGCGGGTGTCAGGGGTCCAAGTACTCGGCTCATCTTCTGCTACATTCCCAGGTGCACTAGCAGGGAGCTGGATAGGAAGTGGAGCAGTCAGAACTCAAACCAGGGCTCAAATGGGATGCTGGCATTGTAGGCAGTGGCTTAACCCACTGTACCACAAGGCTGGCCCCTCTATGTGTTGCTGCAAGGACCAGGCTTTATTTGTCGTCACTAATGACCATCTCTTTTTTTTTTTTAAAGATTTATTTATTTTTTTGAAAGTCAGAGTTTCACAGAAAGGAGAGAGAGTAGAAGAGAGAAGAGAGAAGAGAGAGAGAGAGAGAAAGGTCTTCCATCTGCTGGTTCACTCCCCAATTGGCCACAAAGGTCAGAGCTGGGCCGATCTGAAGCCAGGAGCCAGGAGCCAGGAGCTTCTTCCCGGTCTCCCACATGGGTGCAGGGGCCCAAGGACTTGGGCCATCTTCTACTGCTTTCCCAGGCTACAGCAGAGAGCTGGATCAGAAGTGGAGCAGCCGGGACTGGCAGCTTTACCCTCTATACCACCAGTGCCGGCTCCCGACCATCTCTTTTTTGTTCCTGTAGATATAAGTAGACATAAGGAAGCTCTGTACCCCACCCACCATTCCCCTCCCTCCAACCCCACCCTCCATCCCAGACATGGGAAAGCAAACAACAGCTTATCTGCAGGCTGATTTCAGCCAGAGCAGAATCCACGGCCAAACCCGGGTGTGCAAAGCCAGCCACAGAGAGCATCAGTGTGCACACGAGGGGGTCAGGGCTCTCTGTGCACCCACACGTCACCTTGGGACCCCTCACTGAGGGTCGGCGCAGGACCAGGAACACAGAACCTAAACAGCTCTTCTCCATCTCACTGCTGAGTCAGAGACAGAAAAGTTCAGAGTGGCAGCTCCGGGTTTCCCCCACCACCACAAGCCTACACCTCGCACCAAGTGTTCAATTAAAAGTGGCCCAAAGCTGCCTCTGTACTTGGAACTTCCTCAAGGTAAACTGAGTAGATTAAAAAAACCAAACACGTAGGACAGCAGCCTGACTTCACAGCACATGCTTGTCACAAACTCAGAAAATCACGGCAGCCCAGCATAGGCAGATCAGGAGCAGATCAAGCCCAGATACCAGGCAGATGCCCAGCCCTGCGCACACGGGCTGCCCTGCCCACCCAGCCTGCCAGGCGCCGCTCTCTGAGCCTCTACCCCCAACCAGGGTGCTGCTCAGCTCATGAATCATTCTTTGCTCACATAAACTCCACTCACTTGAATCTGAAGTTTTTCTTTTAACCCCAGAGAGAGAAGACTTAGAAAAAACTCCTCCCTTCCACTATTACTGTTTACTGTTGCCAGAGTAATTATTTTTTTAATTTTTACTTATTTGAGAGAATATATAAGGTCTTATTTCTGGCTTCTTTTATTTTTGTAGATTTATTTATTTATCTATTTGAAAGGCAAAGCAACTGCTATGTATTTTCTATGAACTTTTTGACAATCCAATGTCTGGGATTTCAAAAAACCATTTTGCACCAAAATAGACTTGAATTCTACTTTCTAGAAACTTTTTGAGGTACCCTTGGGTGTGGGGAGCAATTCGGACTAGACTAAGTTACTAGAATTAAGACTTATTCTATGCATCTGCTCTCCCACAATATGGCGCTGGGAGAGAAGTAAACAGCTTCCGCACAGCTGCCTCCAGTTCAACCAATTAACTGTAGGACTTGCTCCTGATTGGAGAGCAGCGTACTCGGCGTGTGGGCAGCCGAGTTGGGATTGGCGGAGGAGGACTATAAAGGAGGAGAGAGACGGCATGCACCAGGAACATCTATGGGGAACATCTAAGGGAACCCGTGCAGCCCCCGAGAAGAGCCGGCCGGCGGTGTGCCGCTCCCCTGCGGAAGTGGGGAAAGCGGCCAGGGGGAACCGCCCTTCCACGGAGGTGGAAGGGACAGTAGCCAACCCGGGAAGAACCAGCAGCAAACCCGGGGAGGGCCGAGCAGATGAAAGAACAGCGCAGGGTCCTGTGTTGCTCCTCCACGAAGAGGGGGAGCGACACTTGGGTATGTGTGTACATAGGTATGTATGCACATGTATATGTATGCATACATATGTTATAAACATATACCTGAATGTATGGGTACATGACAAGCAAACAAAGGAAATCAATTGCCTGCAAGTGACAGCAAAGCATGAACCCAAAGAAGAAAGACCAGGTTTGCCCTTGGGATGTGTCCATCTGGAGCCCTGGAAACCAACTTTAGTGGGCTACTCAGAGGTGACAAGACAGAAAGTCTAGGGCATATACAGGGCCCAGAGACTGCAGAAGGGATCCAATGCATAGCCCTGAGATCCTCAAAATACAACAGCCTTGGGAAGTAAACTAGGAAAATATTAGCCAGCAAAGAAAGTGGAGGCCCTTGCCTACCTCAGCCTTGGCTCTGGCTGGAAAGGGGGACAGAGGCTGCCCTGAGAATGCCTAGCAACAAGGCCTCCCACACAGCGGGAGGTGTGCACCAGCGGGGGGCTGCAGTCGGGACCAGAACCAGGACTCTGATGTGGGATGCTGATGCCCCAAGCAGCGTCGTAATACTCAGCTAAACGCCTGCCCCACATTTCTCTTTCCACATGCTTTTTGAAGTCTCCTCATATATTACATCTCAATGAAAGACATTCAGTCTTCTCAGGTATAATATATATAACAACTGGGGCCAGTGCTGTGGCAATAGTGGGTAAAGCTACTGCCTGCAGTGCCGGCATCCCATATGGGCTCTGATTCTAGTCCCAGCTGCTCCACTTCTGATCCAGCTCTCTACTCTGGCCTGGGAAAGCAGTGGAAGATGGCCCAAGTCCTTGCGGGCCCCTGCACCCACATGGGAGACTGAGAGGAAGTTCCTGGCTCCTGGCTTTGGATCGGCGCAGCTCTGGCCGTTGCAGCCATCTGGGGAGTGAACCAGAGATGGAGGATTCTCTCCCTCTCTCTCTCTCTCTCTCTCTCTCTCTCCTTCTCTCTCTGTGTAACTCTGACTTTCAAATAAATAAATAAATAAATCTTTAATAAATAAATAATTATTATGATATATACCAACTGAACAATGGACAGTTTGATACCTATACACAATTTGAAAGAGAATATACTATAAAAGTAACACAAATAGATAAAGTGCAATGCAAGAAGGGTTTATTGAACTAATTTATCTTCTTTTTGTACTATTTATCAATTTTCAATGCTTGGGAGACTTACAGGTTTCAGCCCCCAATCTACACATAAAAATAACATTGAGACCCAGGAAAGCATCTCCAGGCAAAATTCAAATGCTCCAAAACTTGTGGAAACAGTACCATCATAGTGGGGTAAAGAGCTGTACAAGAGCGCTCTCTCTCACCAGCGCTGTATACAAAGCAAATGTTTTGATTCATCCAAACAAGGAGCAGAATTCAAACGTCCATGGCAGAGGTCAGATAACTCCAGCCTACCTGCTTTTGTTAGAATTCAGCTATGCTCGTTCCTCTACATATTATCTCTGGGTGCTTGTTCACTAAGAAGACATGGGTAGCTGTGGAATACAAGGAATGGCCCGCGAAGCCTGAAATCTTTGCCATCTGCACCTTTTCCAAAAAAGTTTCAATAGCACCCGCTCTCCCTAGGAGCAACTATGCTAAGGAAACATGACCATCTTTCCCTGAAATCCCGTCAAAATACCACTTCCTGCAGGGTTTTGTTTCATGTATTTAGAGGGGGACTGGAAACCTCATGAGGTCCCAGGAGATGAGAAGGAGCCAGAAAGTGGCACTGCTTTTCAAAAAGCACCTGACTGGACAGTTCTCATGCACGGTGAGTCTGTAAACTGAAGTTAGAAATGTCCAGGAAGGTCTGAACATAGTGCTGGACATGGTCAAAAAGAGAATCTGTGGAACAGAAGACGTTTCTGCAGAAATTACCCAAGAAGACAGAACACAAAACAGCACAAGGAGCAGAGAGGACACCTGCCATGCAGCTCCCTGGCAGCCCAGAGGGGGCCGTCGGCAAACGTGGCAGAGAACTGCCCAGCACTGAGGACGAAAGACAGCCATCCTCAGCTTCAGGAAGCCCACAGAATCTACAACAGGATCAATGGGAGGAAAAGCCCTCACTCAGATACCCCCAGAAAACCATCAAACAGGAGGGGGTGAAGGGAGGAAAGACAGAACACCGGAAGCAGGCAGACACATGTTTCTACAAGAAATAGCAATAAGATTTAAAACTGACTTAGCAATGCCAGTGCAATCCTACACTTAAAACTGAAAGTTAGTATCTCTTAACCTAGCATTCTCTACCTAAGGAAACTATGTTTCAAAAATGAGAATAAAGTCACTGTCAGAAAACAAAACTAAGAGAGCTGACTTCCACCAGATTCTCACTGTAAGAATAACTTCTGGGGCTGGTGTTGTGGCATAGCAGGTTAAGACTGTCTGCAACACCAGCAGCCCACATGGGAGCTGGTTTGAGATCTAGCTGCTCTACTTTCTGATCTAGCTCCCTGCTAAAGCACTTGGGAAAGCAGTAGAAGATGGCCCAAGTCCTTGGGCCCCTGCACCCATGTGGGAGACTGAGAAGCAGCTCCTGGCTCCTGGCTTCAGCCTGGCCCAGCTCCAGCCATTGCAGCCATTTGAGGTATGAACCAGCAGAGAGAAGATCTGTTTCTTTCTTTTCTTTTCTCTCTCTCTCTCTCTCTCTCTCTCTCTCTCTCTCTTTCTTTCTTTCTCTCTCTCTCTCTCTCCCTTCCTCCCTCCCTCCCTCCCTCCCTCCCTCTCTGTCATTCCTCCTCTCTCTGTAACTCTGCCTTTCAAATAAATAAAAAATAAATCTTAAAATTAAAAGAATAACTTCTAAATAATGTGTCTTTGGAAGTGTGTGTGTATATATATATCCTAGGAAGACAGTCTGCAATGCAGAACACTAAGAAAGCACACTAGGGAACAGCACTGTGGCAAAGCAGGTAAAGCCACCGCCTGCAGTGCCAACGTCCCATGTGGGCGCCTGTTCCAGTCCTGGTTGCTCCACTTCCAATCCAGCTCTCTGCTATGGCCTGGGAAAGCAGTAGAAGATGGCCCAAGTCCTTCCTTGGGCCCCTGCACCCACATGGGAGTCCTGTGGCTTCAGATCGGCACAGCTCTAGCCACTGTAGCCAGTTGGGGAGTGAACCAGCGGATTGAGGACCTCTTTCTCTCTCTGCCTCTCCTTCTCTATGTGTAACTCTTTCAAATAAATAAATAAATCTTAAATTAAAAAAAATATGTAGGCCGGCGCCGTGGCTCAATAGGCTAATCCTCCGCCTGCGGTACTGGCACACCGGGTTCTAGTCCCTGTCGGGGCGCCGGATTCTGTCCCGGTTGCCCCTCTTCCTCTCCAGCTCTCTGCTGTGGCCAGGGAGTGCAGTGGAGGATGGCCCAAGTGCTTGGGCCCTACACCCCATGGGAGACCAGGATAAGCACCTGGCTCCTGCCATCGGATCAGCGCGGTGTGCCGGCCACAGCGCGCCGGCCACGGCGGCCATTGGAGGGTGAACCAACGGCAAAAGGAAGACCTTTCTGTCTCTTTCTCTCACTGTCCACTCTGCCTGTCAAAAAATAAATAAAAAATATGTAAAAAATTCTCAGCAAACAACTAGAGGAAAAACAGAAGAATTTATAACTTCCCAAACTGGTAAAAGAAATAAAATTGGAAAGAGGAAGATAAAAGAAAGAGAAGGAGGAGAGAAAAACATAAAAGAAGTAGATTAAGTAAGACACAGAAGGCAGTAGACACACATTAATAATCACAATAAATGTAAATGGACTAAGGTACTAATGTAAAGGCCAAGATTGTCAAACAGATCTCTAAAAATCTAGCCAAATGCTGTTTTCATATCAAAATAAAAGGATATGCAAAATATTATTATTCTACTATTATTATATGCAAAAATATTATTATTCTACTCCCACAAAGTATTGAGCATAGTCAAAATCAGAAAGTAGGGTGGTGGCTGCAAAGGGCTGGGTGCAGAAGGAATGGGGAGTTACTGTTTAACTGGTGTGGAATTTCAGCTTGGGAAAGTGAGGAATCCCGCAGATGGCTGGTGGTGATGGTCACACACAGTGTGAATGTCTGAATGCCACCAATGCCAGAAGGTGCGTTCCCAGCAGGCTCTCCATTCCTGTGTGGGCCACATCTGATCTGGTCCACAGGAAGTACCTGCTGGCCACACCCACAAAGCTCCCCAAAGAACGTGGCAGAGGGAGGCCCAGCCCCCAGCAGAGCCTCTGACCAGACACAGATGCCAGCCTCCTGCAGCCGCAGCCCAAGGCACCCAGACACTGTCACTCCACCTCCAGGTGTGGCGAGAGGGGTCACACCCCCACCTCACCCAGTCCCCAGGAAAGAGAATGGACTCACAGGGTGCCTAAGGAGCCCTTTACAAACCCTGCATCATGTACCCTATGCCTCCAGGGCTGGGAGGGGCATCAGGAGCTGTGCCTGCCACAGAAAAAAGGAAGTTACTCTGGCAAAACTCAAAAGCAAAGCCAGGAAAGAGTTAACAGCCTTTGGGAGAGCAGCAGGGCCCCAGGGTGGGGAGGGAGAGGAAGGAAGGAAGCGTGGCCACACAGTACAGAGATTTCAAAGGGAATGTTCTGGACGCTAATGGGTAGTTATTATTATTATAAGTCAGAATGTAGTCACACATGGGGACCAGCATGTGGCTCAGCAGATTATGCCACCACCTGCTATGCACCATCCTATATGGGTGCCAGTTCGAGTCCCAGCTGCTCCACTTCTGATCCAGCTCCCTGCTAATGGCCTGGGAAAGCAGCAGAAGACAGCCCAAGTACATGGACCCTTGCACCCACATGGAAGACCCAGATAAAGCTGTTGGCTCCTGGCTTCAGCAGCCATCTGGGGAGTGAACCAGTAGATGGAAGATCTCTCTCTCCTCTCTCTTTTCTCTCTCTCTCTTCTCTCTCTTTTCTCTCTCTCTCTTCCTCTCTACCTCTTTCAAACAAATAAATTTTTTTAAAAAATGATATAAACACACATTACATATAATATAGTCACAGTTTATGAATTTAAAAGGAAGCAACAGAACAGACACGGAGTGGCATCTAAATGGCACAGCCAAACACTGTCAGAATTTGGCTATGAGTGCAACCAAGTGCAGGAAGCTGCTCCAGCACTGACCTTAAGAAGTACACTGAGGTCTTCCTCAGAGGACGGGGCTACTATGCTAAGGAACTTACGCAGTGATGGCTTGTTCTGTGGCATGGACAGTGCCCCAAGAGTATCTAACCCACCTCATCACCTGGATGACACAAATCATGGCACTAACAGCCACCACCTAGAGTCCCCTGCAGCAGGGCAGGTGTGCAGGCCCTCATGCTGAAAAGGGGACTTGGCCACTAGGCCTAGGTGAGCTGCTGGACTCTGTCATGGCAACACCCAGGGTATGGGAGCCACAGGACATTGGATGAAGTCTTCTGAATTTCTCTTGCATTGCTTTTGCAATTGCCAGAGCAACTTTCTGATTATAACCTGAGCTTATGGACAGAAAAGCTGATTGTGCCAACCTGTGACGCGTCCTGGCTGCTCAGCCCATCTGATCCTTACTGTGGCCCTCACCCATTGAGAGCTGGAAGGGAACGGCTACAGAGCCATGAGTTCTGCAGATCCCAATCCCAGCTCAACCCCTCGTTGCCTGGGGTCCTAAACAAGACGCCAACCCTCGCTGGGCTCAGCTTCCTGTCCCATGGGGGACAAGGTAGCATCTGGCTCATAGGGTTGTCATGGGGAATAAATAAGTTAAGGTTTCCCCAGATGAGACAGCACCTGACACACAGCAGGCACAGTACACACTTACTATCATTCCCATTTTACAGACAAAACCACTGAGGCTCGGAGCACTCCAGTAATTTGCCTAAGTTCCACAGCTGGGAGACGGTCACTGTTCTAATTCAGTTCTGTTAGACTTCAGACCCTAAGGGTTGAACCATGGTGCTGGATAAACCAAACATTCAAGTTCTAACCCACCCAGGCCAAGACACACCACACTTGTGAGGCGCCTGGGACCCGGACCATCATCCGCCAAGGCCTGCACGGGGTGGAACGAGCGGAGCCCCACTTTCATCTCTGCCAGCAACACGCAGGTGAATGTCCGAACGTCTGACATTCAGGCTGTGCGTCTCTGAGCTTCAGCGTCCCCCCTGGCGGAGCAGAAAACTCAGGCTAGCCGAGCTACACATTCCCTTCCAGGCTTTGACGCTGAAAGGCAGTGTAACTCACAGCAAAAATCCCATTTTGATCTGATCCCATTCATCAACAACTCCAACTAGAGTCTCACTTTTGGGAGATACACACACAGATTAACATACAGCATAACGGAAGGCAAAGCTGCTGCCGTGGGCAATCGTGAAGGGATCCAGGCACTCCAGGACCACTGAGGCGGGAAGACCCCTTCAGCCTGGGAGCCACACATCACGTGACACTGAGGGCTTTAAAAGCATTCCTCGCAGAAAACCAGGCACAAGTGACTGGGCCTGCCCCTGCTCTGGCTCATGGAATCAGCCTCAGGCTGCACGTGTGTGTGTGTGTGTGTGTGTATGCGTGCTCACAGCTGGTTCAGAAACCTAGATAATGAATGAGAAAGGGCTGTGAACACCTCCAAGAAAGGACATTCGTTACGGTGACAATCGCAGAACGATGTAAGATAACTTATTCAAGGCTGCAGTGACTCATAACCTTACTTTGGGCCCTGTGCTGATAAAACACTTGCTGCTAAACCAGTGATGCAAATGTTTGAGTTACACTGCACGGAGCAGATAAAGTTGAACAAGTAGGTCAGGGACCACCACACAGACTTTGAGGCAAAAGCGATTGGATCATCCAAAAATATTCTTTTTATTAGCAGTATGTATAAAATGCAACAGACTGTCAGCTTTTTCTTCTTCCAAACCAAATTGTAATTTGTAATTTTACCCATCAAAACTATCTTTAGGATGCCTTAATCTGGAAAAATTAGTATCATCAAAGAACAAATGTGCCTATCTGTTCAGAAGACTGATTCATGAAAAACCCAAAACACAAATAACATATTGCTCCATGCGTTTTGTAAAGGGTTTCATAATCCTGATGGTGTGGTTCTTCTTCCTGACCCAGTGGTACTGCAGACTTCCTCAAACTTGGATGCGGTTCACCAGGTCCCCATGCAGGGAGGGAACAGGACAGGACATCCCCCAGGAAGCTGAGGTCTGTCGCAGGTCATGACCAGACCCTTGCTCTGAATGATAAAGCCAGGCTTGCTGTGAGCACGTGGCCTAATCATGCTTCATACCTGCGGATGGGGGGACTGCTCTAATATTCAACAAGAATAATCATGTGATCAATGTCCACAAATCAGGGCTGTCCACTCATGAACGCAGTTTCTTACTTAACCCTGCCGACTGTAAAATCGCTGCACTCATTCACGCCACACCGAATTCTCGACAATCTCCTGAATCTGTGCTGTGCTTGCTATTCCCTCTGGCTGGCATCCTGGGCACCCTGTGTTCCAGGGTCTATCCTGTGCTCCCAGCATGACGTAAAAGCAAATGAAATACCCACCCCTGTGCGGGCGCCACAGAGTCTCAGGAGCACGACAGAGGCCTGTGCAAACACTGGCCCTGCCCTTCAGTGACCACACCCATCGAGACATGTTCTCTCTCCGAACCACAGTTCATCAAGCAGTGCTGTGTGTGCTCAAAAATGAAATGCTTCAAATAGTGTTCAGTGCACAGCAGATTTCTTCCTAACCTTCAGCTGTATCCCAAAAGCAAAAAAAAAAAAAAAAAAAAAAGCTTCATTTGAACTAAAAACCAATTCTTTACCTCCTGGTGCGCTGCAGGGACACACACCTGCACTTCTCTCTTTGGGAACCCACTTGTACAATCCCAGCAGCCCTGCCTCATGGCCCAAACTCCTCAGAACTAAGCTCACCAAGGGTCTCCAGAAAGACCATGGGTCAGAAACACCAAGAACAAAGGAGCTCACATTCAAAACCATGGGCTGGATTGGCACAGATGAAAACCAAGACCGTTGGAGTCGATTTAATTCATGAAGCCTTTGCCACTCTTTCCATCCCTGATGTAAAACCAACAGCAAAATAAACACAAATGCCGTGGCCTTGAAGGAGGCAATGCCAGTTTCCCAATCCCAGAGAAGGTGTCCCATGTGTCATTAAGCCCAAGCATGATAACATGTTCATTTATTTTCTTAAAATTCTTTTAAAAGATTACCTGAGATTCAGAGAGATCCTCCATCCTCTAAGTCACAACACACAGACATGGGCCAGGCCAACGCCAGGAGACAAGAACTCCTTCCAGGTCTTCCACACTGGGTGGCAGGGACCAACCTGAGCCATCACCACTCCAAGGTTCTCTCTTAGCAGGAGGCTGGAGTCAGGAACTGAACCCAGGTACTCCCATGTGGGACCCCACGGTACTAACCAGTGGCTTAACTGCGAGGACAAACACCTGCCCCCAATAGAGTCTGTTCTTTGTATTTCATCCACCTGTGAGCTCCTGAGGTCAGAATTTCCCACCTGCCCATCCACATGTGTGCGTCACCAAGCAGACAGCTGGAAGCCTTTCACCAAATTCTGAGCAACGTGAGAGCAGACAGTTGGTGTTGGTGGCGTCACTGAGTGGCCACCTACAATAGCCTGCCCGGGTTCCATTCCTAACCAAGTTGCTCTGCTAAGTGGCTGGGTCATTTCTCCTCTTGGCTCATCTGCAAAGCAAGGGACAGTCCAGAGCATTTCAATTGTGCAATTACTGCTGCAAAATAAATGACATCAGAGATGCATCATTTCTGTGGTTAGTTTCTTGTGAACAGTCCTCTCCTCCTTCTGACTCCACCGGGCTACTGGCAAGATTAGTAAACCCAGTCTCAAAGTCCTCCAGGAGTGAAATCTCTCTCCAATGCACAATTTGGCACTTGCCAGATGTCTAGGTCATCTAGATCAATGAATTGATCATGACCAGCTCTACACAAAGCTCCTCCACTCATTCCCTGGCCCCTGCCCTGGAAGGAGGAGCAGCAGCAAAGCCAGCCCTCTTACCCTAGCACGTCTCATACCCTGAGAATGAGCCGGCTGTCACTCTGGAGCCGGGGGCCAGAGGTCTAACAAGCTGGTGCCACACCGGCGCCGCAGCCCACTAGGCTAATCCTCTGCCTGCGGCGCCGGCACACCGGGTTCTAGTCCCGGTTGGGGCACCGGATTCTGTCCCGGTTACTCCTCTTCCAGTCCAGCTCTCTGCTGTGGCCCAGGAGTGCAGTGGAGGATGGCCCAAGTCCTTGGGCCCTGCACCCGTGTGGGAGACCAGGAGAAACACCTGGCTCTTGGCTTCAGATCAGCATGGTGCATTGGCCGCAGCGTGCTGGCTGCAGTGGCCATTGTGGGGTGAACCAACGGAAAAGGAAGGCCTTTCTCTCTGTCTCTCTCTCTCACTGTCCACTCTGCCTGTCAAAAAAAAAAAAAAAAGAAAAAAAAAGAAGCTGGTGCCCCACGTGCCTGCATCCTGGGACAGACTAGTGCTACAGGCCAGAGAAGCAACTGCTCCAGCTCTCAGGCCACTGCACCGCTTCCCAAAGGACCCACCCACACCCCCTAGCTGTCCCTCGCTGGTGAAAAGTGCAAATATACAACAGTGATCCCAAGGCCACCATCATCTTGAAAAGATGGGGAGAAAGTCCACAGTGAGCAACCAATTTCTTTAGTTGGTTCACGAGGCCAGTGTCAGCAGTCCGAGAGAAACCAGAAAACACGCTCCCCACGTCTCCTACCTCCTTTCCAACCAAACAGCGAGCGTGAAGACACCAGGTCCACAAAAAGAGCATCAGGAGGCGTGCGTTCCCCAAGGCCTCCGTGTCTACAGTGACAATAATCACACCCAGGACTGCTCCTGACTCAGCCTTGGAGGCGGCAAAAGACTAATGCAGTGAAGCTGGATAAATCTCCCTGGATACCCAAGGATATCAGTGGGAAAACCCTCAGGATTTTTAACCTGAAGACTGATTTATTTGGGGCAGACGCTGTGGCGCAGTGAGTTAATGCCCTGGCCCGAAGTGCCAGCATCCCATATGGGCGCCAGTTCTAGTCCTGGCTGCTCCACTTCCAATCCAGCTCTCTGCTGTGACCTGGGAAAGCAGTAGAAGATGGCCCAAGTCCTTGGGCCCCTGCACCCACGTGGGAGACCCAGAAGAAGCTCCTGACTCCTGGCTTCAGATCAGCACAGCTCCAGCCGTTGTGGAGTGAACCAGCGGATAAAAGACTTTCTCTCTCTCTCTCTCTCTCCTTTTCTCTCTCTCTCTCTCTAACTCTGTATTTCAAATAAATAAAATAAATCTTAAAAAAAAAAACAACTGGCCCAGGTCCCATCCTGGAGTGCCTGGGTTCTGTGCCCAGGTCCCACATTGGAGTGTCTGATTCCAGCTTCCTGTGAATGCGTGCCCCAAGAAGCAGAGTACTGGATCAAAGGACTGGGTTTCTGTCTCTCCTGTAGGAGTCTTGAATTGAGTTCCTGGCTCCAGGTTTTGGCCTCAGCCAAGCCCTGGCTGGCACATTCATTTGGGGAGAAAGCCAATAGATGATGGTATTTGTATCTGTCTCTCCCCCAAATTTCAATACACACACACACACACACACACACACACACATTTTAACTATCCAAGAGTAGAATTAGGAATGCAAGGCTCAGAACAAATGCACTGCACACTCCACATCTTCCAAATTTCTTTTATAAAAAAAAGTTAAAGATGTATTTATTTACTTGAAAGTCATAGTTATAGAGAGAGAGGGAGAGACACAGAGCAAGAAAGAGAGATCTTCCATCTGTTGGTTCACTCCCCTGCTGGCAGCAATGACTGGGGCTGGGCCAGGATTCAGGTCAAGGCCAGGAGTTTGATCAGAGTCTCCCAGGTGGATAGCAGGGGTGCTTGTCCCAGGCCCTTAGCAGGGAACTGGATCAGAAGAGGAGCAACCCATATGGGATGCCGGCTCTACCCACCACACCACAACCCTGATCCCCCAAATTCCTAGATACTTGCTTTCTCTTCCCTCCTGTCCCTTACACAGTAAAATAAGAGCCAACCCATCTTTGGTCTTTGCCATGTGCTTCCTAACTTACATGCATCATCTCAGCTTATCAGCAAACCACCGGATAAGATAAGTGTAACTGCCCCCAGTTTATAGACGAGAAAACGGGATCCAAAGAGTTAGGTGACTTCACCCAAGATCACACAGCTAAGAAGGGTAGGGCTGGACCCTCTGTGGGCGACTCTGACTCATGGGCCATGCACTGAGTCCCCTGGGGGCCCCCGTTCTCTCCCTCACTGGAGTGCTCTGCACACTTCCACCACACCAGTCCCCAGCATCCATGGAACCAACTCGCATCTCATTGCCAGGACTCCTCCCCTTCTCACAAAGCTCTCCTCTGTTGTTCTTTTAAAGTGTGCTTGCTTATTTGACTTTGATACACTCTATTAATTCTATAAAATAGGCTTCTGAAAATTACAGTAACAAACTGTGCTCCAAGTCAATACTGTTTTTAAGTTTGCTGCATTTAAAAAAAAAAAAAGTGAACTGAGTTTCTCTTGCACCTGGGCAGGTCCCATCTGTTTATTCCAAGAAGAGCTGGTTTATGCCTGTGTGCCATCACATAATAAATAATGACTTCTTTGGCTGAGGGAGATGTTCCTGAACTGGAACGATTTGGTAAAACCCACATTCCCTCCCTACCACACACAGCAGCTACCCAACAAAGCAGCTCATTATCACAAAACCACCAGCAACATCTCTGAAAACCCTCAAGGGTGCACAACACAGGCTCCCGTACAGAACAGCCATTGGGACCCCACCCAGAGGCCCCTGGGGACCTGGCTCCCTGCCTCACAGCAAAAACAGACCTGGATGTCTTTCCCCAAATCCCCAACTGGGTTGGGGAGCTATTTCTCCTGGGACACCAGCTACCCTCTGAGACCTGGGAGGGAACTGGCAGACAACTAGGAATTCTGCCTGAGCTGCTTGTGGGCAGCACGCAGGCCTCTGGTGAAACGCTGCAGTGGGAGCCCAGGGAGCCAGGCGTATACAACAGGCAATGCAGCAGTGCGGGGCTGCGAGAGGCAGCAGCCGGGCTCCAAGCCCTCAGCACAGCCGGTCCAGCCTCACGCTGCAGGGCTGAGCCACTGGCTCAAGTTCATGGTCACTTACAGTACACTGGATGACAAAACAGAGGAGAGGAGCTTGCAGGCCAGAAACGTAAAGTGACAAACAACAAGGGGAAGGGAACATTAGTTACCACGATTCAATCTATACGCTGTCTATGTTTATTGAACTAGAACACTCTATCTGATAAATATGGACAATTAGTAAGCGTTAATCAAAACTTGTTTTAAATGTCTAACAAGATGGAAATGCTAATTAACCTGATGGGATCAGCATCAACTGAATTCATGTACTGAACACACTCTACCCTATAAATAGGTACAATTAAAATAACAAAATAAAATAAAAGCCATAAAAAAGCTGCTAAGACCCCTACCTTGTTCTCCCCCTAAGATTCCAAATCCCTGCCACTCAGCCCAATTCAAGCTCCATCTCCCATGAGACCTCTTGGCTGCCCCCATCCCTGAGCCCCTGGACTCAGCCCTTATTCTACACCATGGGCACCTGTCAGGTGCGGTCATCCCCATTAAGCTCATGAGAAACCGCCTATGTGATGTGCAGGCCCCTTATCCTGCACACAGCAAAGCTGGGGGTTCAAACCCCAGAACTGCCCGGCTCAAAGGCCCAACTGTGTTCCGCGCTCTGGCTCTATCCCCACACCTCTCTATTCCCTGTGACATCTGGCAGAGGCCCTCAAAGCAAGGCACTTCAAAAGGCTCATGGAAAACAGAATCAGAAGTTATATTTTTATTTGGGTGCAAAAAAAAAAATCCTGAAATCCAGGCATCATTTTTTTTTCCACAAAAAGCATTCCCCATGGACTCTTCAAAGACCCCCTGGTTGCATGGATTTTCAAAAACTTCTGCCCTAATATAAGCGTACCCTTCCCTTCTGCTTGTCACAAATCTCGACGTCCCCTCATACAGTAGGGGCACCAGAAGTGCTGGTTCCGGGAACACAGGAACGGCTGTCTCCAGCAGCGACCCCTTCAGAGGCTGCAGTGCACACACTAAAGTCACTCATGTTTTCTGCCTACACACGCCTACAAAGCACCTTGACCCTAAGTTCAGTGTTGTACAGGGGTACCGTTCGGCACTGGATTTTGAGCTCCTGGGAGACGTTGCCTTTATGAACCTATAAATGAAAAGTGCTGAAACAGACCCAGTGATAAACCTTCATTCACTGTCTTGCTCCGTCCTGCCCAGAAAAAGGACGTAAACACAACAACCTGAGGAAAATCCATGTTTTTGTGTTTTTCTTAAGCCTCAGAACTCTTGAGAAATTTTCCGGGCTCTGAATTCAAGTATTCATGCTGGGAAAGAAGGCAGAGGGGTTACAAGCTGAAGTGCTGGAGCTGGACAGGCGTCAACCTTGGGCAGGTGGGCTGCCTCCAACACCACACCTTTCTCATTTGCAAAACACAGATAACAGCAGTGCACACTTGCTAAGGGGGCTGGGACAGTTCCAGGAATAACTCCCGCACCACACTTAGAACACCTGTCATGAGGCTAGATGCCCACAAACACCAGAAGAATTGCAATGAAGTGCATACAGCAAGGGGCCTTGGGTAAGCGACCTGCCTTAGCAAACTGTATTCTAAGTACTCGCTTCATCCGTCTCCTCTGCTCCGGGTCTGTCATGATTCACCCTGAAAACAATGCAGTCAATAATAACAATAATAATAACAACGACCACCACTAGTAGTGTGTGCATGTGGGTACACATGATTTCCCAAGTGCCAGGCACTGATGTAACCACTTGTACAGACAAGAGCAGGACACACAGCTGAGTGGACTGTGCCATGCTTGGACTGCCCATGTGGAAGGGAGTGCAGCTTGGCGCCCTGGCATGGGACAGTGCCCCATCGTGGCAGGGCCGCCTAGCGCTCACTTTCATGGCACATGAACCAATCCACTAACCTTGGTGCATGTCTACAACACGGGAGACAGAAGGGAAAGCCACTTTGCGAGAGCACCGTGGACCTAAGTCAAAAGCCACCATTTCACGAATTTACTATCAGTGGACAAGCACAGCAGGCGCTCACCAGTGAGCAATTCCTAGCACCAAAAGCTGGGTGACCTGTGCCCGTGTGCCTTGGGAACCCAAAATTAAGGCTGGCCCCGGCACTTGGGACAAACAGCTTCACTTTCCACCATTCCAATGTCAAGGACAACTCCAATGTCCTTTCTGTGTGAAAAGGAAATGAGGTGGCAGACTGTGTAGGACCCAGGAGGACCCAATGTTATGGTCTGCACTGCCTCAATACACAATGAAACAGACCTGGGCTGTTATTTTACTAAGTCAGTCGTAGGTTCAAACGTTTCACCAAAAATCCTAGCAAATGGTTGCCAGATGCACACTAAAAATGACCCCCCAGGGGAAAAGACATGCAGGCATCCACAGTCTCTGTCAGCTCACAGCTGAGCTAAACCACCCCATCCTGCCCAAGGCTCTGTACCCACCATTCTGGGCTTAGGCTCGGCTCCCAGCCAGGAAGAGGAGAGAGAGGGAGCCGGATGTTCTGGTTGCTGCTGCTGGCTGGTGTTTTGGGGAGAAAGCAGTGGGATTCCTTTGTGCACATGGATCCACATCACTTTCGGGGTGCACTGACTCTTGAAGGAATCCAAAACATTTCATCAGCGGGAAATAGTAACAAAAACTATAGACAACCTTCACACACAAGTTACTCCTCCCCTTGCCCTGTTCCCTAGGCAGTACTGACCTAGACCTGGATGGGAAAACTGCAAAAATCAGAAGGCCTGGTTGTAAAATCCCACCTCTGGGATTCGATGTCTGAATTTTCTGAATCCAGAGACGTGGTGCCAAAGAGGAAGCCCGCAGGTAAGATTTAGGGTGTATAAGGCGCTGAATTTCTTTTAACTGTGGCTAATTTTTACTTCACAGATTAAATGTGTTTTGTTTGTCACTGTAATTAAATTTCACTGGCAACCTGAAACTATGATGTTCACCTACGCATCCGCAAACAAGATGGCGGCATGTTGGGTAATCATGTTTGCTTGCATACCTTGTTGGCGTTCTTCCACCAACTAGAAAATTATACCTGAAAAATAAAAGCACCTTCACTGTCTTCAATAATCTCAAGGCTGATAACTTCATTCAAATTAGAAATAAGAGGTCTTTTCAAAACCTCACACAGAAGCAAGATGCCTTTCACAGCCCACACCCCGTGGACTGTGAGGAAAGATGTTTTAAAGGTGGAAGGCAGGGGCAGGCATCATGCACAGCAGGTTAGGTCACCACTGGAGACGCCCTGCACGCCACCCTGGAGTGCCTGCTTTGAGTCCTGACCACTCAGCTTCCTGCTAATGCATCCTGGGAAGCAACAGACAACGGCTCAAGTGATTGCGTCCCTGCCACCCTTGTGAGAGACCCGGATGAAGTTCCTGGCTACCGGCTTTGGCCTGGCCCAGCCCTGGCTGCTGTAGGCGTTAGGTAAGTACATCAGTGATAGAAGAGCTTTCTCGGTCTTTACCTCCCTCTGTTCTGCCTTTCAAGGAAATTAAAATAAATAATAAAAGTTTTAAGTGAAGGTGGCTCCATTTAAAAGAGGATTCCTTGAGAAACAACTACCTATTTATGAAATACACGAATTTTAAACCGATGAAAGAAAAAAATAAGCTCCAGTAAAGACACACGCAAAAAATGTTTAAAATACTACATCAAAACCATACATTTGAGGGTTTAAAAGCTTTAAAAGGGGCCGGCGCTGTGGCATACTGGGTAAAGCCACTGCCTGCAGTGCTAGCATCCCATGTGTGTGCTAGTTTGAGTCCCAGCTGCTCAACATCCTATCCCGCTTTCTGTTATGGCCTGGGAAAGCAGCAGAAGATGGTCCAAGTTCTTGGGCCTCTGCACTTGAATGGGAGATCCAGAGAAACTCTTGGCTCCCAGCTTTGGATTGGCACAGCTCTGGCCATTGCAGGCATCTGGGGAGTGAACCAGTGGATGGAAGACTTCTCTCTGCCTCTGCCTCTCCGTAACTCTGCCTTGCAAACAAATAAATCTTAAAAAAAAAAAAAAGCTTTGAAAAATCATATATTTGAGCATCAAGATAGACAACACAATGACCCTAATTCTTAAAGTTCCTATAAATGCTTAACTCTGAAGTTACTGAAGAGCAGTTCCGGCTCCATCATTTAAGGCTGTTTTCACGTATTTTCAGGCCCGCAGTAACGTTTTTCCACACAACAGTGCTCCTTTCCGTTCAAGTCTTCCCCGTTGAGAGCTCAGGAAGTGAAATTTCTGCCCCCATAAGGACGGAACCACGGTCAAAGACTGCCAGCCAGGATCCGCTATGCAGAGGAGGCCCCTAGTGGTGAGGCCGCCGCTCACCCAGGCTCCATGCCTCACAGCCCACTCCACCAGGGCAAAATCGACCGGTAATAAAGTCTACCTGAGCGTTGCCGCTTTAATAACCTCCATTAGCTCCAATATATGGTAGGGCCATCATTCGAAATCCCAAGGTCCTTCCATCGGGGATATAAAAAGAAGACAGGAGCTAAAGAACAACCTCATCACAGGCTGTATTTCAAATCCACAACCAGGTACTGGGCCCTTAGCCCCGCCAGGTGTGGGGAGCCAGGGGAAATAAACAGCAGAGGTGACCACACTCCCGACACAATGACACCACACAGAGGACACAGCCGGGAGCAGCCAGAGCCTGGAAGGCACAGCGCACCATCACAGGACCACCAGAAAAACCCTCCAACATTGTCTGCCCCAACCCCAAGGTCTCAGCTCAGGACCATCCAAGGCCTCTACAGAGCAGCGTCTGTCACTTCCCAGCCAATGATGCATGGGTGGGTGAACAGAAAGCAAGACTGTACAGAGAGTACGTATTTATTTGTTAATGTCGAAACGCCAAAAACAAGAGACGTCCATTATCTCATTCTCCCAAATGGCTCTACAAGGCGGAGAGAACTGCTGGCATTTTACAATTAGGGGCACCAGGGCCAGTGCTGTGGCATAGCAGGTACAGCTGCCACCTGAGACCCAGCATCCCACATGGGCACCAGTTCTTGTCCCGGCTGCTCCACTTCTGATCCAGCTCCCTGCTAATGCGACTGGGAAAAGCAGCAGAAGACGGCCCAAGTGGTTGGGCCCCTGCCACCCACGTGGGAGACCTGGAAGAAACTCCTGGCTCCTGGCTTCAGCCTGGCCCAGCCACAGCCATTGCAGCTATCTGAAGAATGAACCAGCAGGTGGAAGATCTCTCTTTCTTCCCCCTCTCTCTAACTCTTTCAAATAAATAAACTTTAATAATAACAATAATAGTAAAGAATTAGGACAAGAATTAGGAGAAGGGCGGGTGACTTGCCCCTGGTGGTTCCGTTAACACGTGGGAGACACTGCTCAGAGCCCAAGCCGCAGGGACAGCAGAGCCCAACTCATTTCATAACACACCAGGGAGACTCCCAGAGCTCTGAACCCCATTAACAGGGCTGACAAAGAGACAGAGTAGACTGCAAACACAAACAGAAAGCATTTCAATCTGTGTTTCGGAAGTGCAGACCGTGTGACAGCTCAATGCAGTGCAAATGTTACCCGTTTATGGGGTCCCTGCAGCAGGACATTCCCCAGGGACGCAAAGCACGCCCCTCGCTCACATTTTGCACAACTGCTCAAGTCACCTGCCATGCTCATCTTCCCTTTCTGCTTCTATTTTCGAGTCCTTCTAGGACTTTTCTCCTCCCGATTAGCAACACACATTTCTAGTCTTAACACGTGACATCGCCGTTCTTTATGACATAGGCCTAGCTAACGACGCGGCAGCAAACACCGGGCCAAGGCTTTGACACCAGAAGAAAAGCGGAGTTTGGGAAACACACGCACCTCGGGACTTGTTAGGACTTCACGTGTTCGCCACTGCCCAGGGCTCGCTGTCCCGGCACGCGCAGTGCTCTCGCCCTCGCCTGCTCGCCCACTATTCTTTCCCTGCCCATGGAAGAAGAGGGAACTTCGAAAACACCGACGGGGGCGCAGGTGCAGGAAACGCGGCAGAAACATAGGAGTTTGCCGTGGCTGGATGCAGCTCCCCTCCTGCTCCCGCCGCCACCCCCAGCCTGGGACCGTGCCCTGGAGCAGCCCCCGACCCTGGAAGCACCGGGCCCCGGCCCCGAGCATCCCCGCGAGCTGCGCCCCTCGGACGCTCCCGCCGGACCCTGGCCCCAGGCAGGGCACGGCGCCCGCGCGCCGCCCTCTCCACTGCAAAGTCGCCGCGTGGGCTCGCGCAAAGGCCACTTTTCCGTGGATCTGCAGAAAAGTCACGGAACAGCGAAAGGTCGGGGGAGCCCCGCGGAACCCGGGTCCCTACCCGGCCACCTCGCCCGCGTCGCCGCGCGTGCGTCCACCTGAAGGCGCCGCGCCCTCGGCGGGCCCGCGCCGCCCGGCGCCCTCCACCTCCGCGGGCAGCGAGCGAGTGAGCGAGGCCGGGCGCGGCACCGACCTCCCCAGTGCGGAGCCGGCCCGCGGACGCCGCGCGGGGCTGCGCTGAGGCGGCGAGCGGCCCCGACGCCCCCGCGCGCGTGCACTGCGCGCCACACCCGCCGGCCCCGGGAAGGGACCCGCACTCACCCCGAGGCGCCCCGCGGGCTGCCCGCTCGGCGCCCGCCGCCGCCGCTGCTGCTGCCGCTGCTGCTGCCGCCGCCGCCGAACTTTCCCTCCTGCGCGGCTGCCGCGGGCTCGGCTCCACCTCCCGCTCCGGCAGCCGCGGAGCCTCCAGGGGCCCGGGGGGCGGGGAGCGGCGGCTCGGGCGGGCGGGCTGAACCGCGGCCAAGCCCCAGCGCCCGCCGCCCGCCGCGTGTGGGAGCCGCGGGGGCCGCGAGCGCGCGCGGCGACGGCGGCGGCGGCGGCCGGGTGGGGTCGCGCCGGGCGGCGCCTCAGGTTCCCCCGGCTCGCTTTCTGAGGCGCGTCCCCCGCGCCGTCGGAACGGGGCTGCCCGGCGAAGCCTGGCCCTCAGCGGGGCTGCGCTCCGGGGGCGGGGCAGCTCCGCGCGTGACCGGGGCCAGGGGGTCCCTGCGCTGGGGAGAAGTTGAGGGAAGGGCGTGGGACGGCGCGTGGCCAGCAGAGGGGGCGAGGTTGGCCGGCCGCCCGTGCCGCCGGCGTGGACGCCTTGCCTTCAGGACCCCGCGCCCCGGCCCTGTGTTTCCTGTTCGCTCGCTGGGCTGCGCACCCTTTCGTGGGCCTGCTGATTTTCCCCAAACTTTGTCAATGGCTCTGTGGAGCCCTAATGCTGCAGCGGCTGCGTTGGCAGCTGGAGCGCTCGTATTCACAGGGAGGTCGGCAACCAGGGTAGCTCCCGGGAGCCCCCGACTACGGGTGAGCGGCGGCTGCAGGGACCCCTGGCGGCCGCTGGGCGGCCTTGGCGAGAGGGGGAGAGTGGAAGAACGGAAAGAGCCGAGAGCCCGGACACGCAGGCTCCCCTCCCCCGGTTGCTGGGAAGTCTGTGGGGGTGGGAGTAGGGGGTCCAAGAGCCCGAGAGTCTCGGAATAACTGGAGGAGGCTGGACGAGGTCGGCGTCGACCTCAGATGCAGCGAAGCAACTGGCAGAGGCCCCATGACCAAGCCATGGCACAACCAGAGCTGGATCCCAGTCCCGTAATCCCTGACGCGGGTTGCCTTCCACTGCTGGACCACCAGGAGTGTCCGCAGGCCCCTCCGGGGGACTTGAGGGCACCACACTTTATGTGGGCACCAGACAGTAGGAGTGGAGCAATGGGGACAGTCTCGAAGCAGCTGGCTTTCCGTTGAACGCCCTTTTATGCAGACAGCAAGCCTTGCCTCCTCTCGCCAGGACTGGCCAGGAGGCTGGGTTCCCGCCCCCACACTCCCACTGAGTTGCCCACCCCAGTGTCGTAAGGGCCCCACAGCAATTGAGATCTGGGGAAGAAGACAAAAAGCAGGTGTCTTCCAGATGAATGGAAATGTGCAATGCGGATTCTGCTACGGCCCCAAAGGCTCATGGGAACAGAGGCTATGAGGAGTTGACACCGAATGCCTATGGCCATAGGCAGTGCGAGTCCTCAGCGGCAGATCAAATGACAATCCCCCTTTGCCGGTGGCGGGCATCACATGGAGGTGGGCATAAGTTAAGAGTTGCATAAAGTTCAGGCCAGGACACCACACGCCTCCATGGGGTTGCTAAAGTGTTGGTTTTCTTTCTTCTGCGGAAGCGTCTCCCTTCTCCACCCACTGATGTCTCCAGAATTGTGTCCTAGGGGCTAAGCCTGGGTTGTGGTTTGCAGCCAGGCTGGTAAACTGGAGTACAGGCTGTGGTGGTCCAGCGTTGATGGGCACTGTCAGACTCAGAGCCTGGATTATGTTCACCACCTCCAAAAGGTGGCGGAGGTGGAGGGAGATCACTTCAGGCCTGATTACATTTCCCATAGGGGCTTTGAACACACGTTTGAAGGTGCCTGAAGGGGCCAGCGCTGTGGCACAGGGGGTTAAAGTCTCAGCCTGCAGCTCTGGCAGTCCATTTGGGCGCCAGTTCGAGTCCTGGCTGCTCCTCTTCTGATCCAGCTCTCTGCGATGGCCTGGGAAAGCAGTAGAAGATGACCCAAGTCTTTGGGCCCCTACACCCACGTGGGAGATCAGGAAGGAGCTCCTGGCTCCTGGCTGCGGACCAGCACAACTCCGGCAGTTGCAGCCATCTGGAGAGTGAACCAGCAGATGGAAGACCTCTCTCTCTCTCTCTCTCTCCCTCTCTCCCCCCCCCACCTCTCCTTTCTGTGTAACTCTTTTGAATAAATAAAATAAATCTTTTTTTTTTTTTTAAAAGGTGCCTGAAGACACCACTTCCACCTTTTCCCATGTGGACGATGACATCGCAGCATCACAGTGTGCCTGTCAATATGTGCAGATCAATGTATACCAAGGCCCATGCAGCCAATTCTAGCTGACGGTTTGGCGTCCTTCAGCATGTTTGACAACCATTAATAATGTGGAAAAATAAGGAAGTCAAAAAAATGGTCATATACAACTGAAACTAGATGACGTCATACTGTAAGAAAAGGTAGATTTTTCTGGATGAGCTAACCGGCAAGATAACGTAATGCTCTTTGGATTATCTGAGGGGAGCCACCCTTTGCAAGCAGTGCCAGGGGCTTGCTCAGTCTCTGGCATCAGGACCAGTAGCAGAACGTGAGGGCAAAGAGCTGCCAGCCGGCCTTAGAGATGCCTGGCACGGCAGAGACAGCATAGCCAGCAGATGGCTGGGCCCCCTGGGAACCCCAGAGACCCCAGGACCAGAATACCAAGGTTGAACACCAAACTCAGACGTAAAAACTACTTTTTAAGACTTAGTCAACCCCCCCCCAAAAAAAAAGAACCAGAAGATTTCCTACATAGATTTTAGCTGTTAACTACAGTATTCTTAGATAGTTAAACACATAATTATGCACATGGTGATTTAGGATTCAAATATGTTATTTCAGTCTCAGGACATAATAGATACATTCATATGGTGCTGGAAATGTAGTAACAGTAAGGAAATATATAGAAAGTTCTGGAAATACATAAAGTCTTGATGCCGGAAATGACTTTATCCTCTTGAGAGGGAAGGAAGTCCCTAGAAAAATATATTTTAGAACAATACATCAAGTGGCAACTTCTATCTGTGAAATTTCTTTAGTGACTTGTTTCAAACATTTACTACCTATTAAGCTTTAAGTGTGGAAGAATTTCGTAGAGCTCAAGATCTTCCGGAGATTTCTCAGCCTCCCCGGGATCCTTGAGAGCCTTGACCCAGAGCCACCCAGGAGCTGAAACAGCAGTTGTGAAATGCATTCATTAAAAGTGAATTGCCTTACTTTCTGAGAGACACACTCTGCTTTCAATACAGTTCTAACCACCCGGGTTATCTGATTGCTTAGATCACAGCAAATCTGCTGTGAAGTCAGAGATAGCTCGTTAGATTAACAAGATTCCCTATACTCGAGTCACGATGACAACCAGACAGTGTTTCCGTGGGTGGTGAGTCACTGAGATAGGATCTCACTGCATTGCATATAGAGTACTTAGGGAACCCTGAAAATGCAAAGTGTACTTCCAAATGAGGTTTCATCTCACAGCAGCAACATAGGTAAAGTTTGACCCCAAGAGGTAAAGTGGTTTATTCTAGAAAAAAAAAAAAGTCACCCATGTTCAAGACCTCATTCCAAATACATGAGCAGTTCAATTAACAATTGCTCCCGCTCGTGGTGCCTGCAGCCAATGTTGGAGCACCGGTTGGAGTCCCAGCTGCTCTACTGACAATCCAGCAATGGAGACGACTCAGGTGCTTGGACCCCTGCCAGCCCTGTGAGAGACCCAGATGGGGTTCCTGGCTCCTGGCTTCGGCCTGGCCTAGACCTGGCTGTTGTGGGCATTTGGGGAGTGAACCAGAGGATGGAACCCCCCCCCCCTTTCTCTCTCTCTCTCTCTCTCTCTCTCTCTCTTCTTTGTCTCTCCCTCTCTCTTTGTCACTCTGCCTTACTAAATTAGGATATTCAAAATATGTGTTTGTTGACTAAGGAAGGGATGCATTTAATGTCTGGATGTTCTGCCTCAACAACTTGAAATATACTACTTGAAATAAATTAGCTGTTCCGGACTGTTATTAAATGTACACTCTCCATCATTCAAGCTCTCTCTCTGTTAGGTTAGTTTTTGGAGAACTAAGAGGAGGAAATGGGCCCCTCTCATTGCACAAGGCCAGCTCTCTCCTGCAAGTGACAGGTGATGGGCCAGTACTCTGCTGCTCTACTGTTAACAGGCCAAGTGAGAGCTCACATATCAGCCAAGCATTTCACAGGTTAACCTTCCCGTCCTCCCTCGGTGCTTTGCTCATCTCCACTGCCCCATCTGGGAAGAAGCAAAAGAGTTAGAGAGGGAGCCACAGAGATACGGGAGGAGTGAGGTAGCAGGAACTCAGCCTGCCCCGACATAGAATCCAGATACCTGGACACAGATCTGCTTGAAACAGTCTTTTATGTGTACAGAAGGACTGGTGTGTGGGTCTGGCTGTCCCAGGTCTCTATTTGTAATGACCATACTGACTTTCAAATATCTTCACTTTTATAATGCAAGACTTTATAGTTGAGAAAAGGAGTCCTTTTTCATTTTTAATTTTTAAATTCTGCTGCATAGTCTATTTTATTTAGTTGTGTTTTTTTTTTTTTACTATTATTAGTATTATTCGTTGGAGAGATAGAACAAGACAAAGGGAGAAAGAGAGATACCACCCACTCACTGGTTCACTCCCCAAATTCCCCCACAGTGGTTGAGGCTGTGTTGGGCTGAAATTAGAGCAAACTCAGTCTGGGTCTCCCACATGGGTGGGAGGAATCCAACCCCTTGAACCATCACCTGCTGCCTCCCAGGCTCCGTGTTGGCGGGAAGCTGGAATCAGGAACAGAGCCAAATATCAAACCCAGACTTTCCGATGTCCAGACAGGCACCCCAACCACCAGCTTCACTGCTAGGCAAAACGCCCACCCTGAGGCTATTTTAAATTATTATTATCTTTCCGAGCATTGTTAACAATTTTAAAAAATATTCATTAATTTGAAAGGCAGAGTGACAGAGAGAGGGAGAGACACAGAGAGAAAGATGTTTACCATCCACTGGTTCACTTCCCAAATGGCTACCAAGGTCAAAGCTGGGCCAGGCTACAGCCAGGAGCTCCATCTGGGCCTCTCATGTGGGTGCAGGGGCCCAAGTACTTGGGCCATCTTCTGCTGCCTTCCCGGGTGCATTAGCAGGGGGCTGGATTGGGAGTGGAACAGCCAGCACTCATATGGGGTGATGGCATCACAGGCAGCAGTTTAACCCGCTGAACCACAAGGCCAGTGCCCTTATTAGCATCTTTTAAAAATAGCTTATGTGTTATTTAAGTCAATGTCTGCAAAACTGTGCCACTTTCAGAACTCCCTCTCTGCCCTTTCACAGCTATAAATACACACCATGGTAAGTTCAACATTAATGAAACAGTATGTTTGAACAACACACCTTATTCTAAAATTTTCATCATGGATAGTAGAAATTGGATGCATAGGGGCTGGCACTGTGGCATGGAGGGTTAACGCCCTGGCCTGAAGTACTGGCATCCCATATGGATGCCGGTTTGAGACCCGGCTGCTCCACTTCCGATCCAGCTCTCTGCTATGGCCTGGGAAAACAGTAGAAGATGGCCCAAGTACTTGGGCCCCTGCACCAGTGTGGAAGACCAGGAGGAGGCTCCTGGCTCCTGGCTCCTGGCTTCAGATCAGCGCAGCTCCAGCTGTTGCGGCCAACTGGGGAGTGAACCATCGGATGGAAGATCTCTCTCTCTCTCTCTCTCTCTCTGCCTCTCCTCTCGGTGTAACTGACTTGCAAATAAATAATTTTTTTTAAAAGAAATTGAATGCATAAAGGTGCACTCAAGGGACACTCAAGTGGGGTAAAGCCACTGCCTGCAGCACTGACATCCTCTGTTAAGTTCTGGTTCAAGTCCTGGATGCTCCAGTTCTGATCCAGCTCCCTATTAACATGCCTAAGAAAGCAGTGGAGGATAGCCCAAGTACTTGGGCTCCTGCCATCCATGTGGGAGACCCGGATAAAGTTCCAGTCTCCCAGTTTCAGCCTGGCCAAGCACCAGCCATTGTGGCCAGTTGGGGAGTGAGCCAGAGGATGGAAGCTCTCTCTCTCTTCTCTCTCTCTCTCTCTCTCTCTCGGCCTCTCATGTAATTTTATTTAAAAAATTTGAAATTATGATGCAAAAAACAAGGGTTCTCCATTGCAGAAACAGGAGGCTTTCTTATGTTCCTGTGTATCTGACCCCTGTGCACAGCGGAGACCCACTGGGGACGGCTGCACATGTGCAGCTGGGGAGAGGTCTGTTCCCCAACCCAATGGCGCCAGCCTTGCTTCTCGTGCTGTGTGACCCGGGCCCGGCTTCTCTGCAAACACAGCCAGAACATGTTTTAGTCAAATCATTACTCACCCAGCAACAGTACGTTAGGCACTTACTCTGCGCCAGGCACCGTGGGGACTTCTGAAATGACTAAGGAACCTGATATCTAGTAGGAAAGATGGAATGCAGGATCTATAGGAATCCAAAGGAGCCAAGTGAAATGTCTGCAAGCCACTTCACGGTAGAAGTGTCTTTAGGGGCATATGCCTGGCCTACTGGTTAAGACACTGATTAAGGCCCACCTGACCCACACAAGAGCACCTGGCTTCAATTCCAGCCTCTGACTCCTGACTTTAGCTTCCTATTATGGCACACCCTGGGAGGCATGACTCAAGTACCTGGGTCCTTGCCATCCATGTGGGAGACCTGGATTGAGTTTCCAGCTCCCAGCTTCATCCTGACCCAGCCCAGCCATGGCAGGCATTTGGAGGGCCAACAAGAGGATGGGATGTATCTCCATCCCTCTCTCTCTCTCTCTGCTTTTCTGCCTCTCAAATAAATGATTTTCTAAATTTTAGAATTAAAAAATAAATTATATTTTTTAAACTAGACAAAGAACTTTATTAACCTTTGTTTTAACCTTTGTTTCCAGGCTTCATTAGTTGCAAAGAATGAATTGTATCTATGCAAAAACTGAAAAGAGCTGTAGTGTCTGAGGGTCTTGCGCTTAAAAATATTAAAGATCGGGCAGGCACTGTGGCATAGAGAGTTGAGCCGTCACCTGCAGTGCCAGCATCCTATATGGGTGCCGGTTTAAGTCCTGGCTGCTCGACTTCTGATCCAGCTCCCTACTAATATGCCTGGGAAAGCAGTAGAAGATGGCCCAAGTGCTCGGGTCTCTGCACCCACATGGGAGACCCAGAAGAAGCTCCTGGCTCCTGGCTTCGGTCTGACCCAGCTCTGGCCATTGCAGCCATTTGCAGGGGCAAACCAGCAGGTGGAAAATCTTTCTCTCTCTCCCTCTCTCTCTCTCTCTCCCAACTCTGCCTTTCAAATAAGATAAATAAATCTTTTAAAATATATTAAAAATCTAGATTGGATCAGATCCATAATCAAAACAACTTCGGAAAGCAGTCACAAGGTAAAACAGCAACTCCAAAAACCTTTTCCAAGATTTACCTTCTTCAGAGGATGTTGCCGTTCCGCTTGCCTCCATTCTTGGAAGCCTCTCCCCAATGCTCTAGAAGATCTGGAACTATATCATCACCTCCCCAGGAGTAAGGGGTGCCTCCCATGCACAGATCGTGTGGTGGCCTTCTAGTGGTCTGCACCAAACTGGCATGGGGGGCATGGCAGCGTTGCTCTCCGCTGCTCTGTCTCTGCAGGCCCTGTAATGGGGGGATTGTTTGCTGCCCGAGAAGGCTGAACTCTGGGCTTGCTTTGTAATTGTATTTCCCTCCTCAACGCCAGAGACCTTGTTGACCCCTAGCTCCTTTAAGGAGACTGAAGGGCCGCCACCTGCAACACCGCATCCCATGTGGGCCCTGGTTCAAGTCCCGGCTGCTCCACTTCCGATCCAGCTCCCTGCTAATGCACCTGGGAAAGCAGCGGAAGACGGCCAAGTGCTTGGGTCCCTGCACCCATATGGCAGACTTGGATAGAGTTTCTGGCCTCTGGCTTCCCCCAACCCAGCCCCCTTGAGGCCATCTGGGGAGTGAACCAAAGCAGATGGAAGATCTCTGTCTCTCCCTCTCTCTCTGTAACTCTGCCTTTCAAATAAAGAAAGAAAAATGTTTACCAGAAAAAAGAAAAAGAAAAAAGGAGATGACCTTTTTTTTAATTATCTGCTGTAGCTGTCCTGGGAACTACCTTCTTCCTGCTGCAAGCAATTCACTTGCTCCCATGCACCCTTGTGCCTGCAGCTTGTTAAGATTTTCCTAGTCCCAGGGGAAACGGGACCACGCAGGGGTCTGGGACTGGTGCTCAGCAGATTCTGGGCAAAGAGATCTTGAAAAGGAAGTAGGACTTTGATGGGCAGAAAAAAATAGAGGGAGTGGCATTCAGAAAGCAAGGCATGACCAGAGAAGCAGAGATGGGGAAGTCGCACGTCCCGAAAACGCTGAGCCGAAGTGAGCGGAACCTCGGCCATGTAAGCGCCTGTGAGTGGCCTGGGTCTGGCTCACGGGGAAATGAGGAGGAATTCAGCACACGAGCTGGCGGAGCAGGAGCTGGTGCCGGTGAGCCGACACCGTTGGTCCAGCAAGCAGCCATGCTTTCCTCCGTGCACAGACGCGGTTATCTCAGCAGTGAGAACGCGAAGGCTGAGTGAGAAGAGGGAATGCGGGCCGTGAGAGGGCGGCGCTGAGAGCCCATCCAGGGGAACCTCCGGTTCTGGAGACAGGCGCAGAGGATTTCGTAAAGGCGAGGCAGGAAGGCGTGGTGCGAACTGGGGAACTGTGACGAGGGGGTGGGATTCAGGCGAGAACCGGGCTCAGGAAACAGCTGAGTCACTGGAACTGGTTTTCAGAGGCTGTTTCGGGAAAGCTCATCCTGCAACGTGGCGCTCCGAAGGGGCCAGAGTGGACGAGGAAGGCTGCAAGACACCACGGGTGAGCAGATAGAGTACGAAGTCAGGATGTACGAAAAGCAAAATGTGCTTGTGTCTTACGTTTGTGTTATTAGCTCCCTGCTAATGCGCCTGGGAAACCAGCAGCAGATGGCCCACGCCTTTGAGCCCCTGCAGCCATGTGGGAGACCTGGATGGAGCTCCTAGCTCCTGTGTGGCCATTTAGGGAGTGAACTACTGGAAGGAAGATTTCTCTCTCTGTCTCTCCCTGTCTCTCTGTAACTCTGCCTTTCACATAAATAAAATTAAAAAAAGAAAGAAAGAAAAAAGAAAAGAAAAATAGGATTGAAAAATAAGTTGGGGCCAGTATTGGTTAAGCTGCCACTTTCAAAGCCAGCATCCCATATTGGAATGCTGGTTCAAGTCCCAGCTGCTGCCCTACTTCCCATCCAACTAACGAGCCTGGGAAGGCAGCAGAAGATGGCTCAAGTCCTTGGTCCCCTGCCACCCACACGAGAGACCACGATGGAGTTCTTGGCTGGTGGCTTCAGCCTGGCCCAGACCTGGCCAATGTGGCCATTTGGGGAGTGAACCAGCAGATGGAAGATCTCTCTCCTGCTGTCTCTGCCTTTCAAATATAAATAAGCAAATTCTTAGAAACAGTTAAAAAGGAAAAGAAGTATTTTGGTGCAAAAAATCTCTTATGTCCATGCACAGTATTTTTCATAATCCATATTTCTGTGAATTTTTGAAGACCCCCTCAATAATAGCATACCTCATCTTAGCCCTTAGACTCTCTTCACAGGGACTGCACAGAGCCAGATCATTGAAACACCAGCCAGGCAGCTTCTGAGAGTGACAGTCTACAAGAGGAAACAACAAGAGGAGACTAACACATCCCTGAAATAAATTGGAAGTAGAGCCCCAGCTAGCCAGAGTACAATGTAATTTGTCTCACTACTCTAGAAATAGACATTTGTGAAATAGACATTCTGGAGTTAGCAAGCAAACAACACACACACACACACACACACACACCCCTATCTGTGCCCATTATTTTGGCAATGTATCTGTGCCCAACAGTAATTTGTTGTCTTCTAGAAAAATTCTGAAATCAAATGATATGGGGCCTGGTGCTTGCTGAAGTGAATGAATTTTTTACTCTCCAGTATTTTAAATCCTTTGATATACCTCTAATATGTCGTGCAGTCCAGAAAATCACAATAGAAAAGAAGAGCACAAGCATGAACCGCAGAATAATGGGAATAATGGGAAGCAAATCCATCAGCAGCCAATGAAGCGAATTAAGTGACTGTATGCAACACTCATGGCCACAAATTAGTTCCATCCCACTCCCACCAACTACCTGCAGAGCAATTATTAAACAGCGCCATGCGGGTGGAGTTGTGCTACCAGCTTGCTTGGAGTACTCACACGACAAACACCGGAACCACTCCAACGTCCTTATTACCAAAAACAAGGAAAACACCTTGGCAGTTAAGCACGAGCAGGCATCTGGCCTAGTGGTTGAGGCCCATATCCCACATCAGAGTGTCTGGGTTTGAGTCCCAGTTCTGGTCCCAACTCCAGCTTCCTGCTAATTGGATCCTGGGAGGCAGCAGGTGCTGGCTCAAGTTCTTGGGTCCCTGACACCCATGATGAAGACCTGGCTTGAGTTCCTGGCTGCCAGCTCCAGCCTCTGCACCCAGCCCCAGGTGTGGCAGGCATTTGGGGAGTGGACCCGTAGAGTTGAGCTCTGTCTTTCAGACTCTCTCTCTCGCTCTCTCTCTCTCTCTCTGTAACTCTGTCTTTCAAATGAATAAATAAATCTTTAAAAATGAATAAATCTAATGGACTCTTAAAGAATGCTTTTGTTAGTTTGTGCCAAACTCTTGTTATCTACAGCCAACCAGTGATTGCAGTGGATGAGCCAATGTAGCTCCAACATGAGTGTTGGTTAATAATTTCATTTATATTAATGAAGGAAAAAAGGACACATCTTTGATTAGTCACACCTCAGTCATAAGTGGCAACAGACATTTCTTGATTGAATTTGACGATATTTTTTGTATATTGGGGGAATATTTATTCAATTTTATACTACCCATAATGGAATACCTATGGGCCTGACATACTTTAATCTACATTGTTAGCATTCTTGCCATCACTGTCTAGATGAACAAAGCAGTAAACCAAGACTGGGCCGTTTTTGTCAATTTTCTTGGTGCCAATAGCCCACTTGGAAACGGTCAAGCTACCCCTGCTGAGAGCTGGGAAGAGGTGCACCAGTATATACTGTTTCCACCATACAGACAACACTCACAGTTTCAACAGCATAGATAACAATAAAGTGTAGTAAACTTAATGGAAAGTGGAGACTTTTGAATATTTATTACTTTTGTTTTTAACATAATGTATGTAATTTGATACTGACACAATCGACTTTGCATGCTTTTTAGTAATTGGCTCCTAAAATTCCTTGAAATCTAGCAGTGGGCTCTTAGGAACCAACATAAATCATTGCCAACACAGCTGCTGGCTCTATTCAGGCGGTAAGGAATTAGGCTTTCTGGTGTTAGGGGTCGGGCATCTGCATTTTTAACACCTCCTGAAATGACTCCTCTGTAAGACACTAGCAGAGACTCTCATTACGATTCCACTTCTTTTTAGCTAGTGTTTGTGTCCCCTCAAAAAGCCATGTGCTAGAACACAGTCCCAGAGTGATGGTGCTAGGAAAAAGGAGATTAAGAGGGGCTTTGTGGGGTGAGTAGACAGGAGGTGGAGTCCTCATAGACAGGACTGATGCCCTTGCGGATGAGACCTGGGAGAGCCCCAGGACGCAGCTAGAAACTGCCACCTACTGGAGCCAGCACTGTAGTGCAGCAGGTGAACCCACTGCCTGCAATCCTGCCATCCCATGTAGGCACAGGTTCGAGTCCCGGCTGCTCTACTTCCAATCCAGCTCTCTGATAATGTGCCTTGGGAAAGCAGCAGAAGATGGCCCACGTACTTGGACCCCTGCACCCACATGGGAGATATGGATGGAGTTTCAGACTCTTGGCCTAAGCCACTTGGCCCAACCCTGGCTGTTGCAGCCATTTGGGGGAATGAACCAGTGATCGATTCTCTCTCTCTCTCTCTCTCTAACTCTGCTTTTCAAATAAATAAAATTAATCTTTCAAAAAGGAAAAAGAAATCACCACCTGTTGACCAGACCCTGAAGGTTCTGGCATTTTCACTTTGGACTTCTCAGCCTCCGGCGCTGGGAGAAATATATTCTTGTTTATAATCCACCAGGTTATGACATTTTGTTACAGCAGCCTGAGGGAGCTAAGACAGCCGGTACACAGGTGATATTCAGAGGCAACGTGTTCCAGGGAAAGACTACATACAGGATCAAGTGCTGGCTCTCCCTGGAGTTCTGCCACTTCATCCCATGGCCCTGGGCAAATCACTAACCCTAATCTGATCAGCAGGGTGTAGGACTAAGAAAGGATTAGTCAATGTGATTCTAAAAAGATTTCCTTACATACTGAAGTCTGTATGGGTCTAAGGACCTGCAGTTTGTGATTCCCTTTCAAATGCTTTAGGAAACAGAAGACAGAAAGGGTTGGGCTGAGAGTTGAGTGTAACAAGATTGGCAAGATGTGTTGGTGAGGAGAACATGAGAGTTTGCTCTACTATGCCCTCTACTTTTTGAGTATGTTTGAAATTTCCCATAGCAACGACAACAACAACTTCTCAGAAAGTCACCAATAAATGCAAGCTGAGAGGTGAGAAAGAGAGTGCAAATGGGAACATTGACTTGGGTCTCCCACGTCCAGCTTCTCAATGTACTCAGAATACATCCTACTTCTAGTTATGTCAAAAGTAGGGGCATGAACGATGACTAAGCCAGCATACGTGATTCTAAACCAACTCTGGGCCACTGAGAAACAGCCTGTGTCAGTTCCATTTCTACCCAACACTGCAGAGGGGGAATGGGCAAGGGTGACGTGGCACAGTCGACAGGGAGCTGGATGCCACGAGGTGGGCACCTGCAAAACACCCAATAAATGCATTTGCCCCAATCCAGGTAACCTTCATATTTTCAGCTGCGCATCCAATAAATGCCTTTTGAGGGCCTGTCATATGCTAAGCCAAGTTTAGAACTTTGATACAGTGGTTTCATTTGTTTTTGAGATTTCTAATAATTTTTTCTAAAGTATTCCATTGGTAATGCTACTACAATTTTCAGTTTGCAAATTCTTGAGCCCCTCCTAAATACATTTCATAAAATAAAATTAACTCTACTAGCATCAATTAAAAGACAAATTGGTAGATTATAATGACAAAAAACCTTATATGCTACCTACAAGAAACCTAAAGATCCAAAGTACTTAAGGGCCAAGCAGCAGCTAAACCGTTGCTTGCAATATCAGCATCCTATATGGGAGCATTGGTTGGGGTCCTGACTGCTCTGCTTCTGATCCAGCTCCCTGCTAGTACTCCTAGGAAGACAGCAGGTGACCCAGGTACATGAGCCCCTGCTACCCAAGTCAGAGACTAGGATGGGGCTCCTGGCTCCTGGCTTCAGCTTGGTCCAGACCTGCTATTGTGGCTGTTTGGGGAAGTGAGCCAGAGGATGGAAGGTTTCTCGTTTGCACTCTCTTTCTCTTTCTGTTTTCTCTCTCTCTCTTTACCTCTGCCTTTCAAATACATATTTAAAGAGTTTAAAAGTAAAAAGGTAGACAACTGCAAACTGTCATGAAAAGTCAGTTGGGGGGGGTCAGCATTGTGACACAGTGGGCTAAAGCAGTGCCAGCATCCCATATGGGTGCCGGTTCAAGTCCCGGCTGATCCACTTCTGATCCAGCTCTCTGCTATGGCCTGGGAAAGCAGTAGAAGATGGCCCAAGTCCTTGGGGCCCTGCACCTGTGTGGGAGACCCAGAAGAAGATCCTGGCTCCTGGTTTTGGATCAGCTCAGCTCTGGCTGTTGCAGTCATTTGGGGAGTGAACCAGCAGATGGATGAACTCTCTCTCTCTCTCTCTCTCTCTCTCACTCCAACTCTCTTTGTAACTCTGTCTTTCAAATAAATAAAATAAAAAAGAGAGAGAGTTGGAGTGGCTACACTAACATCAGACAAAGTAGACTTAAGAGCGAGGATTTCACCAAGGATGAAGGAGGGCTTTACATCATGATTACAAGAGTCAGTTCACCAAGATGTTAGAATCCTAAACATGCATGTGCTGCCCCACTTCTGATCCAGCTCTCTGCTGTGGCCTGGGAAAGCAGTAGAAGATGACCCAAGTCCTTGGGCCCCTGCACTGGCATGGAAGACCCAGAAGAAGCTCTTGACTCCTAGCTTCAGATCGGCCCAGCTCCAGTCACTGAAGCCAATTGGGTAGTGAGCCAGTAGATGGAAGACCTCTCTCTTTCTCTTTCTCTCCGTGCCCCCGCCGCCTTTCCTCTTTCTGTGTAACTCTTTCATTTAAATAATAAAATAAATATTTTTAAAAATGCAGTCAGTTGGGACTAAAGGGTCAATAGCTGTGTAAAAGGGCAGAGTAGATGTAGCTGAAGAGAGAATGGGTACATTTTAGCACAGAGTGGGACAGCACAGGGTGCTACAAGGAAAGACAGGACAGTAAAGAATGTGCCACGTCCCGAGTCCCCAACAGCATCTGTCAGAATACATCTAGTTTGAGACACTCGTTTGTGAAATGGAAGAACTTGAAACAGATAAATGATCTTTTTTTAAAAAAAGATTTATTTATTTACTTGAAAGTCAGAGTTACACAGAAAGGAGAGACAGAGAGAGAGAGAGAGGTCCTCCATCTGCTGGTTCACTCCCCAGATGGCCGCAATGGCCGGAGCTGTGCCGATCCGAAGCCAGGAGCCAGGAGCTTCTTCTGGGTCTCCCATGCAGGTGCAGTGGCCCAAAGACTTGGGCCCTCTTCCACTGCTTTCCCAGGCCGTAGCAGAGAAGCTGGATTGGAAGTGGAGCAGCTGGGACTAGAACCAGGGCCCACATGGGATGCCGGCATTTCAGACCAGGGCTTTAACCCCCTGTGCCACAGCGCCGGCCCCGATAAATGATCGTCAATGCTAAGGTAACCATGTTACTTATTTTCCAGACTGAGACAGTTTCTTGGGGTCAAAGAGCATTCTTCATCATTATCAGAGGACAGCATACTTAAAATGGCTGCCTTGGGCTAAGGAGGTGGCAGGGCATCTGGTGCCAGGAGGCAGTGGGAACAGGAGATCACACACGCAGGATGGCCACTGGGCCACCAGAACAGCAGACGCCAGAGAACTGTCACGTGATACTGAAAATTGATGGGAGCCAGAGGCAGCGCGTGGTACAGTGAGTAAAGCTGCTGCCTGCAGTGTGGCATCCCATATGGGCCCCGGTTCCTGTCCCAGCTGCTGCACTTCCAATCCAGCTCTCTGCTGTGGCCTGGGAAAGCAGTGGAAGATGGCCCAAGTCCTTGGGCTCCTGCACCCTTGTGGGAGACCTGGAATAAGCTCCTGGCTCCTGGCTTCAGATCGGTATAGCTCTGGCTGTTGCAGCCATCTGGGGAGTGAATCAGCAGGTGGAAGACATCTCTCTGCCTCTCCTCTCTCTGTGTAACTCTGACTTCCAAGTAAAATAAATAAATCTTTTTAAAAAATGCTGAGAGCAGTCATGTCACCTTGGACTATAAATTCAGAAGAACTATATTTCGAGGATAAAGCAGAAATAAACACATTTTCAGGTAAAAGCAAGGTTTATCTCCAGTGCATCACTACTAAGGGAAATTCTACAAGAGAAGGTTTTCAGAAAGGGAGCAGGAAGGAAGAGGACCTGCTTGTCTTTATCCATTTTCTGTTATTAGAACTGAGTGCCTGAGATTGGCTAAAGTACAAAGAAGATAATTTGTTTATGTCAATTCTGGGGCTCTGGAAGTGCAAGTGCCAGGCGCAGCATCTGGTGAGGGCCTTCTGGCTGCGTCAGGGCACGCTAGAGGGCATCTCAGAAAGACAGAGAGAGCCAGGCCTCTCCCCCTGACCTAACAAAGCCACCTCATGATCTCACCTAGTCCTAGTCACCTCAAAATCCATTAACGTCTGACTCTGGGGTTATGTTTCCCACACATGGGCTTTTGTAAGACGCATTCAAACCACAGCATGGCTACAGGAGCAGAGTGTGAAATCTGAGAAGGAGTGAATGAAGAAACAGAGAAATCCGCAAGTATGTGTATACCTAAAGCAGTTATTATCCTGTGAAATAAGTAATAATGTCCAATTTGATGAGCTTTTACAAAGGAGAGAGTGCTAGACAATGCTGGCTGAAGTTAGGAAAGAGGAACAATAAGCATTCGTTCTAAAGCTCTTCTGTGGTTCTGGGAGGTGCGAATTCACTTTAGATTAAAGATATGTGGAAAGTTTCATAGTGGGTTAAGCAGCTGCTTATGGTACCAGCATCCGGTACTGGAGCACTGGTTCTAGTCCTGGCTGCTCCACTTCCATCCAGCTCCCTGCTAATGTACCTGGGAAAGCAGCAGATGTACCTGGGCCCCTGGCACCTACATGGGAGACCTGAATGGAGCTTCAGGATCCTGGTTTCAGCCTGGCCCAGCCCTGCTTCCCTTTGGGAAGTGAACCAGTGGATGGAAGATTTCTGCTTCCATCTTTCCATCTCTGTCTGTTGCTCTTTCAAATAAATAAATAAATCTTAAAATTGTGTATATATGGCAAAATACTAAGAAGAGCCACTAAAATAAAAAGAAATATTGTATATAACTTTCAAACCAGGGGTCAGTGCTGTGTCATAGCAGTTAAGCTGCTGCCTGCAGTGCTGGCATCCCATATGGGTGCCGGTTCCTGTCCCGGCTGCTCGACTTCCTATCCAGCTCTCTGCTATGGCCTGGGAAAGCAGTAGAAGATGGCCCAAGTGCTTGGGCCTCTGCACCCACATGGGAGACCTAGAAGAAGCTCCTGGCTCCTGGCTTCAGCTTGGCCCAGCTCTGGCCATTGCAGCCACATGGGGAGTGAGCCAGCAGATGGAAGACTTCTCTTTCTCTGTCTCTGCCACTCCCTCTCTGTAACTCTGCCCTTCAAATAACTCAATAAGTTGTTGTTTTTTTGTTTTTGTTTTTTTTTTACAGGCAGAGTGGACAGTGAGAGAGAGAGACAGAGAAAAAGGTCTTCCTTTGCCGTTGGTTCACCCTCCAATGGCCGCCGCAGCCGGCGTGCTGCGGCCGGTGCACCGCGCTGCTCCGAAGGCAGGAGCCAGGTGCTTCTCCTGGTCTCCCATGGGGTGCAGGGCCCAAACCTCCACTGCACTCCCGGGCCACAGCAGAGAGCTGGCCTGGAAGAGGGGCAACCGGGACAGAATCCGGCGCCCCGACCGGGACTAGAACCCGGTGTGCCGGCGCCGCAAGGCGGAGGATTAGCCTAGTGAGCCGCGGCGCCGGCCAAATAACTCAATAAGTTTTTTAAAACAAAACAACACTTTCTCTCTGTCTCTCTGTCTCTCTCACTGTCTAACTCTGCAAAAAAAAAAAAAAAAAAACAGTGGACACAGTAAGAAGGGCTAGGAAGAAAATTCGTTAGGGGGAAAAAGCACAAACAACAACAATTAAGAAGTCTGGCAGAATCGAGCCTTATTCAGACTGCAGAGTTAAGGGAAATGTATGGATGCTTTGGAAAACTCTTTGGCATTGTCTCAGCATAGTGAAACATGCATACGCTACAACTCTGCAGTCCTTCTCCAGCACATATGGGGGGAGCCTCACGTACATATGTATAGAAACTAAACTGTTTTTAGCAGCATAACATGAAAAACTGAAAGCAACCCTGTAGTCGCCTGCTAGAGAGCGCATAAGAAGATCCCACTGACTGCGAGTTTACACAGCACACACGTGTTTTCTCACAGTTTGGGAGGGTAGAAGTCCCAGGCCGAGGCCTCTCTCCATGGCTTGCAGGTGGCGCTCTTGTCCTTGCAGGGTCCTTGTTCCACGCGTGTGTATCCCAGTGTGTCTGTGTGCCTCGATTTCCTGCCGTTTCACAAGGACACCAGCCAGCACAGGTCGGTGTCCGCCCTCACAGCCTCATTTTGGACTGATCTGAAGACCCTATCCGCACAGACAGACACATTAGGAGATCCTGAGTGTTGGGCTTTCTAGTTATGAATTTGCAGGGAATGTAGCTCAGCCTGTAATATAGCCAAATGGACATAAACTAGGCACAGGGCACATGTGATATAGGAGTACACGAGGGATTTTTGGAGTAATTACTCAAAGGAAATACGATACAGCAGTAACCTGAATGGGTTGCGTATGGTAAGATGGAGATTGTTGAGTGAGAAAAGCAAGTAACTGTAGCCAACACCGTGGCACAATGGTTAAACCACCACTTGCAACCCCAGCGTCCCGTTCATATCTGAGCTCCAGTTCAGTCCCTGGCTACTCTACTTTCTTATGCCTAGGAAAGCCACAGTAGATGACCCAAAGTCTCGGGCCCATGCCACCCATGTAGGAGACCCCAGATGGAGATCTGGGCTCCTGGCTGTGGTCTAGACCAGTTCCGGCCATTGTACCAGGTGAGGGATGAACCAGTAGATGGAAGATCTGTGTGTGTGTGTGTGTGTGCTCTCTCTCTCTCTCTCTCGCACTCTGCCTTCCAAATAAATAAATAAATCTTTTTCCAAAAAGTCAATAACTAAAGACCACCTCCATCAAAATACCATTTTTATACAGGAACAGGAAACAACTAAAAAGCGTGTAACGTAGGGATACACCCCTATGAGATCACTATTTCTAAGAGGCAAGACAGTGATAAACTAAGACTCAAGACAAAGTAAGTATCCTGGGGAGAAGCAGGAGGTTGAAACTTGGAAGGGGCCATAGGATTGGTAACGTGCTATTCTATTTGTAAATTTGGTGGTGGGCTTATGGGTATTCATTTACTTCTTCTGCTCATATCGTCATATGCATAACATTCATATGTAACACACGAATTTATCTTATTTGGTATGTATCAACAGTATTAGGTATTAAAGGTACCTCTTCTAGCGGGCGCCATGGCTCACTAGGCTAATCCTCCGCCTGCGGCACCGGCACACTGGGTTCTAGTCCCGGTCGGGGCGCCGGATTCTGTCCCGGTTGCTCCTCTTCCAGTCCAGCTCTCTGCTGTGGCCCGGGAGTGCAGTGGAGGATGGCCCAAGTGCTTGGGCCCTGCACCTGCATGAGAGACCAGGAGAAGAACCTGGCGTGGTGCGCCGGCCTGCCATAGCGGCTATTTGGGGGGTGAACCAACGGAAAAAGGAAGACCTTTCTCTCTCTCTGTGTCTCTCTCTCTCTCTCACTAACTCTGCCTGTCAAAAAAAAAAAAAAAAAAAAAAAGTACCTCTTCTGGGGGTGAACACAGGAAGATGCTGGTGAAAGAGCACGAGGTTCCAGGTAGAGGTTGAGTAAGCTCTGGAACTCCATTCTACAACGTGATGACGATAGGTAATAGCTAAGACGTTAGGTCTTTTTTTTGCAGAGTGGACAGTGAGAGAGTGAGACAGAGAGAAAGGTCTTCCTTTGCCGTTGGTTCCCCCTCCAATGGCCAGAGCAGCCGGTGCGCTGCAGCCGGCGCACCACGCTGATCCGAAGGCAGGAGCCAGGTGCTTCTCCTGGTCTCCCATGGGGTGCAGGGCCCAAGCACTTGGGCCATCCTCCACTGCACTCCCGGGCCACAGCAGAGAGCTGACCTGGAAGAGGGGCAACCGGGACAGAATCCGGCGCCCCGACCGGGACTAGAACCCGGTGTGCCGGCGCCGCAAGGCGGAGGATTATCCTGCTGAGCCGCAGCGTCGGTGACGTTAGGTCTTAAAGGTTCTCACCACGAAAGATGATAAGCACGTGAGGGAAGGGATGTGTTTATTAGTGTGATTTAATCATTTCACAGTGCATACCATAAATCAAAGCATCACATTGTGCACTATCAGATATATTCAGGTTTTATTTAGCAACTATATTTTAATAGTGCTAGGCGGGAATACCTGACTCTTTGGCTCCTAATCCTTTGATGTGGGTCCTACAGCACCCGGGAGCTTCCAGTAGATGGCAGTAGCACACCCTACTCCCTCTCCCCAATCAAAAAATGTCTCCATTATTCCAGGTGGCCACTGTCCCTTGGAATGGGATCATCCCAGTGGGACATTGCTTTAGAACATTCCTGGTAAGAATGACATGCAGCTACTCTGCACTGCAATTACTTTTCATTTATCATTCCATCTTGCTATCTTGCAGAATAAATCCCTGCTTTGTTCCTTAATGAAAGATCATGGTTTACCACCAAAACTCTTGGCCAGGTTAACTCCATTGAAGCGCTAATAACAAACAAATCTGGCTTTCGTCTTCTCTTTCTCTTCACAAAAGAGCTGTGGACATGGAATGAAAAACAAGGTACCTGATAACAAGCTCTTTGCCGTATTGATAACAAGCTCTGATCTTCTACGGCTGTGGACAAATCCATGCTTTCTTTTGAACTCTCCCAGTCGTGTCCTGGGACTATAAAATACTATACAGAAAGTGTTATTTCATTTTTCTCATTTAAAACTCCTTAGCTATTTAAGAGTTTTCCTTAGAATGGATCATCAAAATTAAAATTATTGACCCAAGTTTAGAATATATTGCCCAGTTTCTTTGTCAAAAGGTTTTACCAATTCACACCATTGTCTCTGGTTTGAAATGACATTGACTCTCTGAACTATCCTAAAATAATAAGATTTTTCCTACCACCTCGAGCATCCTGACTTTTAGTTCTTTGGACTGCTTTCCAATTTCGAGAAACCATCCTCACTATGATCAAAAGTACACCTAGCAGATTAAGCTGCTGCTTGGGGCTGTCTTGACCCACATCAGAGTGCCTGTTCCAAGTCCTGGCTACTCCACTTTCAATCCAGCTTCCTGCTAATTTACATCCTGAGAGGCAGCAAGTGATGGCTCAAGTAACACTCATGTGAGCGACCTGGATGGAGCTCCTGGCTTCTGGCTGCAGCTTGGTCCAGCCCAGGCTGTTGCAGCCAGCTGGAGGAGTGAACCAGCAGACAGAAGCTTTCTCTCTCTGTCTCTGTCTCTCTCTCTGTATCTCTCGCTGTGTCATTCTGCCTTTCAAATAAATAAATAGATAATCAAACAAATCTGAAGGTTAAAAATTCTGAGGGTTTTCCCACTAATATCTTTGGGTGTCCAGGGAGATTTATCCAATTTCACTGAATTAGTGGATGGAAGCTATCTCTCCCTCTCTCTCTCTCTCTCTCTCTCTCTCTCTCTGCTTCTTCCTCCCTGTCTGTAACCCTGCATCTCAAAAAGTGCATAACTCTTTTTTAAAAATAGGAAGTTTAATTTCAATAGTTGCCCCAATTCAATTTATTTTGTTCTCATATCATAGTTTTATATGATGATAAGAGATAAAATAAATAAATATTAGTACTGATTTTCAGAGAAAAAACCATTGTAAGAGAATGCCATCAATAATTAGAAGCCAAAATAAGTTGAACAAGCTAGATGAAATGGATAAATTCTTCTAAGCACACAAACTATAAAAACTGAGTTATGAAGGAAATATAAATAGACCTTTAACTAGTAGGGAGATTGAGTTAGTAACCAAAAATATTCACAGAGGGAAGTGTAGAACGTAAGCTTCATTGGTAAATTCTACAAAACACCAAGAAGGGTTAACGCCAACCTTTTTCTAACTCTTCTAAATACTGAAGCAGAGGAAACATTCCTGTGATGAGGCTGGGAGTACTCCCATACCAAAGCCAGACATAGACACTGTAAGAAAACTGTGGCGTAATATCCCCTGTAGGGCAGGCATTCGCTCCAGACCCCACTTCCAGCTTCCTGAGCAGGTGATGGCTCAAGTGTACCTGTCACCACATGATCCCTGGATTGGGTGCCTGGTTACTGGTTCTGGCCCCAGTGGGCCATTTTGGCTATTGGGAGAGTGATGCAACAAATGAGGTATCTATCTCTCTTTGTCCCTCTACCTCTCAAAAAAAAAAATCCTTATGAATATACACAAATTAACTCAAAATGGATCAAACATTTTAACCTAAGTGCTAAATTAAAAAAACTCTTAAAATATGGTAAAAGTTTTTATGACTTAGGGTTTGGTCATGATTTTTTGAAATTGCCAGTAGTAAATAAAAATCCTCAACAAAATACTAGCAAATCAAATTCAGTAGCATATTAAAAGGTATATAAACTATGTGCAAGGGAGACTTATCCCAAGTAGGCAAGAATATTTTAGCATATGAAAATCAATGAATGAAATAACCATACTGATAGAACAAAGTGGAGAATCCCACACAATCATCTCAGTTCATGTAGAAAGAGCATTTGGCAAAATTCAGCACCCACTCATGACAAAAACACTCAACAAACTAGGAATGGAAGAAAATTTTGTCAGTGTGAGAAAGGCAATATACAAAACACCAAGAGCTGGGACCAGCGTTGTGGTGTAGTGACCCCGGTATCCCACGAGTGCCAGCTCAGGTTCTGGCTGCTCTGCCTCTGATCCAGCTCCTGCTAACAGGACGTCGAAGGCAGCAGAAGACATTCCAAATGCCTGGGACCGCACCACCCATGTAAGAGACCCAGATGGAGTTCCGGGCTCCTGGCTTCAGGATATTTTGGGGAATGAAAATTCTCTCTCTCTCTACCTTTCAGAGAATTAAATTGTATATTGGTGTCATGATAATTGAAAACTTTTTCATCAATCAGTAACAAGACAAGGGTACTTACTTTTCCCATTTCTGTTCAACATAGCACTGGAAGTTTTAGCCAAGGTGATCAGGCAAGAAAAGAAAAGGTATTTAAATTAGAAAGGGAAAAGCAAAATTGTATGCTCTTATATATAAAAACCTTTGAAGATTTGACACACGCACACAAAGCTGTTAGAATTCAATAAGGGGTCAGTGGTTAGGGCACAGCAGGTCAAGCGGAGGCTTACAACATCCATATTCCATTATAAAAGTGGAAGGTCCAGCCCTGGTTACTCTGTTTCCAATCCAGTTCCCAGACAATGCACCTGGGAAGTAGCTGGTGATGGATTTAGTACTTGGGCTCCTGCCACCCATGTGGAAGACACAGATGGTGTTCCCGGTTCCTGGCTTTAGCCTTGTCCAGTCCCAGCTATTGCAGCCATCTGGGAATGAACCAGTGGATGGAAGATTTTTGATTCTCTCTCCCTCTCTGTCTGTCACTCTGCCTTTCAAATAAATAGCAAATCTTTAGAAAAAAAAAAAGAATTAAACAAAGTTGGGCCAGCGCCATGGCTCAGTGGGCTGATCCTCCGCCTTGCAGCACCGGCACACCGGGTTCTAGCCCCGGTCGGGGGGCTGGATTCTGTCCCAGTTGCCCCTCTTCCAGGCCAGCTCTCTGCTGTGGCCAGGGAGTGCAGTGGAGGATGGCCCAAGTGCTTGGGCCTTTGCACCTCATGGGAAACCAGGAGAAGCACCTGGCTCTTGCCTTCGGATCAGCGCGGTGTGCCAGCCGCAGCGCGCCGGCCGTGGCAGCCATTGGAGGGTGAACCTACAGCAAGGGAGGACCTTTCTCTCTGTCTCTGTCTCTCTCTCTCACTGTCCACTCTGCCTGTCCAAAAAAAAAAAAAAGTTGAAGACAACAAAATCAACACACAAATATCAGTTCACTTCTATACACCAGCAATGAACCTGCCAGAAAGGAAATTAAGGGAATATTTCCATTTTCGTTAGCACCAATCAGAATAAATACTTGGGAATAAATTCGAAGACAAAAGATCTGTGTACTGTATCTACAAAATATTGCTGAAAGAAATTAAAGAACACATAAATAAATGGAAAGACATGCCATGTCCAGGGACTGGAAAATCATACTATCCAAAGTGATTGACAGAGTAAATGGAATTCCTATCAAACTTCTAAATCAATAGAAAAATCCAACTTAAAATCTATATGTATTGAGGCTGGCGCCGCGGCTCACTAGGCTAATCCTCCGCCTAGCGGCGCCGGCACACCGGGTTCTAGTCCCGGTCGGGGCGCCGGATTCTGTCCCAGTTGCCCCTCTTCCAGGCCAGCTCTCTGCTGTGGCCAGGGAGTGCAGTGGAGGATGGCCCAAGTGCTTGGGCCCTGCACCCCATGGGAGACCAGGATAAGTACCTGGCTCCTGTGAAAAAAAAAAATCTATATGTATTGAAATGTCAAGGGGCCCCCAAATAGCCAAAGAAATCTGGGGAAGAAAAACAAATTTGGAGTTCTCACAATTCCAGATTTCAAAATGTACTACAAAACTTTAGTAATTACAATGGAACGCTACTGGCATAAGCACACACATACAAGCCAATGGAACAGAATGTACAGCCTATGAATACTCTCACAAATATATTCAGTTGATTTCTGACAAGAGTGCCAAGGCCATTCAACAACGAAAGATTTATCTTCCCAACAAGTGGGGCTGGAAAAACTGGATATCAACACACAAAAACTGAAGTTGGAATCTTTATTTACACAAAATACACAAATCAATGCAAAATGGATCAAAGATGTAAAGCTAAGAATAAAATTATAAAACACGTATAAGAAAAATAAATAAAATTTTTGTGACTTTGGATTTGGTGATGATTTCTTGGATATGACAACAAAATCAAAGATAATGAATAAAAATAACAGTAAAGTGGACTTCATCAAAGTTGGAAACTTTTGTGCATCAAAGGACACTACCAAAAGAGTTTAAAAATTGGATAAAATAATTGCAAATCATCTATATGAAAAGGAACTATATCTAGGATGTTTAAAGAATTGTTACAACCAACAACAAACAATCCAGTCCACAAATGGGCAAAGAACGTGAACAGACATTATCCCAAGGAAGTTACACTATGGCTGATCAAGATGCTCAACAACATTAGTCGTTAAGGAAAAGCAACTCAAAATTATAGCAAGATACCATTTCACACCTGTTAGCATGGATATTATATAAAAATGGAAAATAACAGGTGCTGGCTAGAATACAGAGAAATTGGAACTCTGGTGCATAGCTGGTGGGAATAAAAAAATGATGTAGCTGCTGCACAAAATATTTTAGTGCTTTCTCGAAAACTTAAACAAGAGCAAGCATGTTGGCACAGCAACAAAAGCTGCAGACTGTAATGCCAGCCTCCCAAATGAGTGCTGGTTCAAGTCCCAGCTGCTCCACTTCCCATCCAGCTCCCTGCTAATACACCTGGGAAAGCAGCAGAAGATGGCCCAAGTACTTGGGCCCCTGCCACCTATGTGAGAGACCTGGCTGCAGTTCCAGGCTCCTGACTTCAATCTGGCTCAACCCTGGTCATTGTGGCCTTTGGATAAGTGAACCAGCAGATGGAAGCCCTCTTACTCTCTCTCTCTCTGTAACTCTTCCTTTCAAATCAACAAATAAAATAAATGTTAAAAAATTTAAATGGAATTCCAATATGATCAAGCAATTCCACTCCTAGGAGTCTATCTAAAGAAAGCAAAGATATTTGCACACCAATGCTAACATTATTTATAGCAGCCATAAGCTGGAGAAAACTTTAGTGAAAAGTCAGGCACTCTGAGATGGGATGCAGGCATCAAAACTCTGTGGCACTTTTAGTTTTTTGTTTGTTTGTTTGTTTGTTTTTTGGTTAGACAAATTCTGAAAGAGGAAAAAGAAACTTTTCCTATGGTGGAAAAATTTCTATTTTCTATGAAGGGAAATCTACTCTTACTGAAGTATAGCATCTATTTCATTTTTAAAAAGTGACATTAAGTGATGCCCAAATGGAGAAACAAAACACACTGGAAAGAAACCCTCTTAAGCCGGCGCCGTGGCTCAATAGGCTAATCCTCCACCTTGCGGCGCCGGCACACCGGGTTCTAGTCCCGGTTGGGGCGCCGGATTCTGTCCCGGTTGCCCCTCTTCCAGGCCAGCTCTCTGCTATGGCCAGGGAGTGCAGTGGAGGATGGCCCAGGTGCTTGGGCCCTGCACCCCATGGGAGACCAGGAAAAGCACCTGGCTCCTGGCTCCTGCCAGGATCAGCGCGGTGCGCCGGCTGCAGCGGCGGCCATTGGAGGGTGAACCAACGGCAAAGGAAGACCTTTCTCTCTCTGTCTCTCTCTCTCACTGTCCACTCTGCCTGTCAAAAAAAAAAAAAAAAAAAAAAAAAAGAAACCCTCTTAGACCCAGAGCTTAAAACCCAGTGACCAGGCACTGCAAGATGGGGGTGATGCAGTGCACGCTCTGGGCATACCTGCTTGCAATTTGGAGGAGAATGCTTTTTAATGATTCTTCTACAATATACCCCAACTTAAGCTGGTAAAAAACAGAACTTAATATTTAGTGAGCCTTTGAAAAAGGCCTTGTCTAAGCTAAGAAGAATTTATTTTAAAAGGAAAAGATGATCTGATTTGACTGCGAGAGCAGCAACTGAACAGGGATAAGCTCTTCCCTGTGTTTCTAGCAGGTACAAAAGACAAATGTGATTATAAGCGTGATAAATAACTTATATCAAAACCACCCACCTCCACCACCACCACCAAAAGGAAAAGAGACTGAACTCCTGATCTTAGAGCAAAAGAGCACACCCACCCGCTCCTGGGAGTGACCTGTGACTCCTGGCTCAGAAACAATGCTGCTGGGGAAAGAACACAGCGTTGGAAGAGAGAAACACTCGTGGCTGAAGGGAATGACTCTAGCAACCACGGGTAAGCCACTAAAGCCAGGTGTGTTCAGACAGACACTACATCCCCATTGCCACATTGCTGCTGTTGACTTTGAAAGACAGGGAACACAGCATCCAGGGTGGTCGCACTGATGATGGTGACATGTGGTGGAATGAGAAGGCTGTGCTGAGATGGCTGCTGGCAAGCGAATGTCAGTTACTCAGGAATGGCTTTGGAACCCACCTGGCAACGGAGCCTGCCTGGCAACAGGCAGTGATTGGTTAGGGCATAAACCGTCCCTTGACCAGATTGGCTGCCTCGGCTACATAAGCTGCCACACCAACTGAAATAAATGAGTCTACAGGCTGCTCGCCTCTGGCCCACTTTCACCCAGCTCCCGGTGTCTGTGTGGTGATTCCACACCTCTTGCCCTCACCACACTCCTCCTCTCAGAATGAATCCACAGCAACATCTGGTACCAACGTGACTGAGAGAGAGACAGCGAGTCAGACTTGGCGAAGTCCCCCCTTGATTACGGCAAGTAGGCCCCTCAGTGTTTTGTGTGCTGTTTGGTTCTGTGAGGGTGAGCACAGAACCCTCTCCTACGCCCCTTTCCTTGTCCTTGTCCTCGGTCTAAGTGACCCCAGGTTAGGCACACACTGCCCAGAAGCATACGCTGCTTCTTGGCTCCTCCTTTTACTCTCGGTTCGCCCTGCAAATTCATATAAGGGACTGATCATCCCAGAATTTGGAACCAAGTCATCTTCCCTCACTTGAGAGAGGTGATGCTCCAGAGACACTGTGTGGGCATACGGCCTTGACCTAACGAGTCAAGGAAGTTCCCCACTAAGCACAGGACATACTTACAATCTGATACACCACTGTTCGTCTAACATAGGGAACCCCATGCATAATGCCATCAGCCGCTGAGGTGCTAGGAATTGGTTTTGTTATGGCAGCAGTGCTGTGCGTGTCTTTCCTTTGGCTAGAGTTGGCATGGCACGCTGCTCTTAAGTGCTCAAACTTGGGAAACATACCCCCCTTTCAGAATCCCACGCAGATTACCAAACATAGTGAATCTGTGAGTGATAAGAGCCTGACACTCCAAGTCCTTGTCTCACAGACAACAGTTGATGACTTAGGGAGAGAGAGAGCTCTGATGGTGAAATGACATGATAGCAGACAACGCAGCAATGCCTGGTCAGCCACCCCCCAAATATCCGTAGGATGATCTTAGATAACCTCGAGGCGATAACCATGCGAGGTCATCCCATCCACACCCAGTGAGGATCCCCATGTTTGTGGCAGTCCCCGGGTACCCCAGGCTCTCAGGACAGCCGCTAGACCCCATCCCACCTGCATGTTTGCCATTAATATCGGAGTGAATGCAGAATTCAGGACCTGGATTCCAACGCCTGTAAAAAGGCTTCTGCTAACCAAGGGCCGAGGATATGCTTGTGTCTTTCCAGAGAATGCGGGAAAGCCATCTGGGCACCAGCCAGAAACATCAAGCCTGCAACTGCCAGCCAACCAGAACCAGCTGAACAAGACTGAGAGTCCGCCTTGTTAGTGGATGCACCTGCTACCGATTGTCAAGCACCTGCCTATCACCCTGTCCTGAGGAACTGCCCACAGCCACATCAGACACTGCTTTATACTCCACTTAGCTCTGGTCAATCACTCAGATGGCCCACAGCCTCTGTGCGGTCACGCCATTCCTGATTACCATTATTCCTCATTCCTACCCTTATTTGAGCAAGCACTCCTATGGTCTCCAATTTTGAGGGCTGGTTAGTCAACGACGGGTAAGATCCCTTGGGGGACAACCTAACACAGGCACAGCTGCATATGGAGACCACATGGAAACAGGGTCAACAGTGGTATGGCCAAGGATCATGCCTCCCATTGCTCAAAAATAAATGAAAAGGGACAAATGTGGTGGAATGAGAAGGCCGTGCCAAGATGGTGCTGGTGAGCCAGCGTTACTCAGGAAATGGTGGCGGAACCCACCTGGCAAAGGTGCCGGCCTAGCAACAGGCAGCGATTGGTTATGGCATAAACTGCCCCTTGACCAGATTGGCTGCCTCGGCTATATAAGCTGCTGCACCAACTGAAATAAAGGACTCTGCCAGCTGCTCGCCTCTAGCCCACTTTCCCCCGACTCCCGCTGTGTGTGTCATGACTCCGCGCCTCTTGTCCCCACCAAGCTTCTCCTCTCTGAACAAATCCACAGCAACACTGACAGTGTGGGCTGGTGCAGCCTGTGGCCAGGCCAGCATCTTCAAGAGCTGTCAGACTGTTCATAACCTGGATGAGCACTTTTGATAAATCCACTGGAAGAAATCAACAACCCTACTGTGTAAAGGAATATACAGTAGGCATATAAAGGTTGTATAAATCATATCATGCAGTCACTGAAATGTCCATCAATTAACAAAACTTCAAAAGTACTCTGTTAATGTACTATTAAAAACCAAAAAATATAACACATCAAAGATTCTTAGGAAAAAAAATCAAAGTTCAAAATTGAATATATAGTGCAACCGTAGCTATATACTTTGTAAACTGCCTATACACTATATGTTTTAAAAACTGATATTAAAACCAATGTGCCAAATGTTACCCCCAAAATAATTCTCACTAGGGCTGGCACTCAGGCAGTGTTGAATAACTAGTTCTGGGTATTTTTTTAATTTATTGGACAGGTAGAGTTACAGACAGTGAGAAAGAGAGAGAGAAAGGTCCTCCCTCCGTTGGTTCACTCCCCAGTGGCCTCCATGGCCGGCGCTGCGCTGATCCAAAGCCAGGAGCCAGGAGCCAGGAGCCTCTTTCGTGGTCTCCCATGTGGGCGCAGGTGCCCAAGCACCTGGGCCATCCTCCACTGCCTTCCCGGGCCACAGCAGAGAGCTGGACTGGAAGAGGAGCAACCAGGACCAGAACCCGGCGCCCACGTGGGATGCCGGTGCCACAGGTGGAGGATCAACTCAGTGCGCCACCGCGCCCTAGTTCTGGTTTTATCTTTATTTACAGCACTAAGTATGTATTCCATGTTTTTATATTTTTTTATTTAAAGAAGGTATACCACTTTAAAATAAAAACTAATCATTTGAGGCCGACACGGCGGCTCAATAGGCTAATCCTCCGCCTTGCGGCGCCGGCACACCGGGTTCTAGTCCCGATTGGGGCGCCGGATTCTGTCCCGGTTGCCCCTCTTCCAGGCCAGCTCTCTGCTGTGGACTGGGAGTGCAGTGGAGGATGGCCAAAGTGCTTGGGCCCTGCATCCGTGTGGGAGACCAGGGGAAGCACCTGGCTCCTGGCTTCAGATCAGTGCGGTGCACCGGCCGCAGCCAGCAGCAGCGGCCTTTGGGGGGTGAACCAACGGCAAAGGAAGACCTTTTTCTCTCTCTCTCTCTCTCACTGTCCACTTTGCCTGTCAAAAATAAATAAATAAATAAAACTAATCATTTGAAAAGCTGAATATTAATGGTGGTTGGTTACTTTTGGGCATTAGAATTATGGGTGATACATTCTTTTTTTTTAAAGATTTTTATTTATTTATTTGAGAGGTAGAGTTACAGACAGTGAGAGGGAGAAACAGAGAGAAAGGTCTTTTGTCCACTGGTTCACTCCCCAATGGCTGCAACAGCTAGAGCTGAACTGATCTGAAGCCAGGAGCCAGGTGCTTTTTTCCAGTCCCCCATGCAGGTGCACGGGCCCAAGGACTTGGACCTTCCTTTTACTGCCTTCCCAGGCCACAGCAGAGAGCTGGACCAGAAGAGGAGCAGCTGGGACTAGAACCAGTGCCCATATGTGATGTTGGCACTGCAGGCAGAGGATTAACCTACTGTACCAGGTTGCTGACCCCGATACATTCTTTTTATGATCTTTTTTTTCTGAATTTCATACAAGAATGCTAATATAAATTTTAAAGAGCTCTCATGCTTTTTCATTTTTAGCATATGCATTTTGGGCTGGTATTGTGGTGCAGCAGGTTAAGCCACTGCCTGCTATGCCAGCAAACTGTACTGGAGTGTTGGTGTGAGTCCTGGGTACTCTGCTTCTGATTCAGCTCTACTAACGTACCTGGGAAAGCAGTGGAAGATGGCCAAGTGTTTGAGTCCCTGCACTCACTTGAGAGACCCGGATGGAGAACCCTGGCTTCAGCATGTCATAGCCCCGGCCATTGCAGCCATTTGGGGAGTGAACCAGCAGATGGAAGATAGCTCTCTCTCTCTCTCTCTTTTACCCTGTCTCTTCCTCTCTTGTCATTCTGCCTTTGAAATTAATTTTTAAGAACACATGTATTAATATATTCAGTTTTTTACTGGTCTGAATACATTGCTCCTTTTAAATTCACCCTGACTTAATTCCCTAAAATCATCTTCCCTTCGACAGGTTGATATGGGTCAACAGATTGACCCATTGATCCTAGAAAGCAACACCTATCATTTTTATTTGATATAATTCTGCAGTTTCAAATTCTTATATTGAACACAGATAAATTTATTACCTGTATAATGTTTAAAAGAATTTAAAAGAAAGCGCGAGGCAAAAACAACAACTGCTTTGTTGTCAGACTGTTAATTCGGGTATATAACACCCTTGCTGCAAACCAATAAAGTGATGGCAATAGTCAAGGTAAACTAGTTGTCCCAACCAGATGCAGAGCTTCTGGGGCCAAGATAATGGAATGTTGAAGGTAGTTGAGAAAGAGAGAAGAAAGCCAAGCAGCCAGTTATTTCTTGGTTTTGTTGTCTTGGTAACCACGGCAGCTGTGTGAACTGTTTCCTATTATTTTCCAACTCTGTCAGAGAGAAAAATTTCAAATGGGAAAGCAGATGTGCCGGGGGTATAATTAATCTCCCAGAAAATGGACCATTAGAGTAATGTCAGTGGACATAAGGAGGGGAAAAAATCCAAACAAAAGAGCTAGGAAAGAAACCTGAAGCCAAAGGGTGCTGCACACGCTACACAGTCTCCGGGAAGTTTGTGCAACCAGCCCCGAGTCTCTGCGGCCAGAATGGAAGGAGGCCAGGCTAGGGTGGGAAAATGCTTCCTGGGGCCAGATCACGAGTACAGAGGGAGACACTTCACAGCCAAAGCCCCAAAGAGGAGGGGGTCTGATCTGACGTCATGGGGTCTGTTTGCAACAGCTGTGGGGGAAAATGTGAAATTAACTATCACCAGGAGCCCAATCAAGAAAAGCACATCTGGAGCCACTGCATGCAGCCCACCTGGCAAACGTCGTGTTAGTGCTGCAGCTGCCACGCAGCCTTGGCCCGCACTCCCGCGCAGCTTTCTGCAGCAGGCTGGTGACGCTCAGTCACACGCACGCCCCAGTCCCGGACTCTCTTAGCTGAGTTCCGTTACAAGGCTGGTTTCACGCTTGCTGGACTTGATGTCTTGGAAATGCTCACAAGCCTTTTATTAGGCTTCAGGGGCGTAAGAGGGGTTAGGGGGTCTCTTTTCTACTCCCCGCCTCGTCACTGCCCAGCACAGATGAATCTGTTTTCTGTGAGACAATCAATGAACCAGCTAGGAAAACGGCAGAGATACCTTCTAGATCCTCACGTTCGAGCAATGAACAGTGAGAGCAAGTTGTAATATTTCCTGGATGTGTTAGAAAAAAAAATTTAAAGATTGTATTTATTTATTTGAAAGGCAGAGTTATAGAGAGAGAGAGAGAGAGGGAGGGAGGGAATGTGGGTAAAGTTGCCTCCTGCAATGCCGCATCCCATATGGGTGCTGGTTTGTGTCCTGGCTGCTCCACTTCTGATCCAGCTCCCTGCTAATGGCCTGGGGAAAGCAGCAGAGGGTGGCCTAGGTGCTTGAGCCCCTGCCACCAACATGGGAGACCGGAAAGAAGCTCCTGGCTCCTGGCTTTGGCTGGCCCAGCGCTGGCTGTGGCAGCCATCTGGGGAGTGAACCAGCAGATGGAAGATTCTCTCTCTCTCTGTAATTTTGACTTTCAAAATAAATAAATGAATATTTTAAAAAGAGAGATCTTCCATCCACTGGTTCATTCCCCAAATGACCTCAACAGCCAGGGCCAGGCCAGGCTGAAGCCAGAAGCTTCATCCGGGCCTTGCACATGGGTGCAGGGGCCCAAGCACTTAGGCCACCTTCCACTGTTTTCCCAGGCTATCAGGGAGCTGGATCAGAAGAGGCACAGCTGGGACTCAAACTGGCAGTCATATGGGATGCTGGCATTGCAGGTGGCTGCTTAACCCACTGTGCCACAGTGCTGGCCCCAGAAAAGCAAACTTTTAAGATAAAAGAAAAACTCAGGTTATACTAAAATCGATACTCTTTGTTAGACCCTCTACACGGGGGGCGGGGAAGGGGAGTGAGTTTAATTATAGATCTTGTTTTTTATCTTTCAAAATAACATTTCTAGCTATTTTTCTGATGACAAAAATGAATTGTGCTCAGTGGCCTCACCCCATAAAGAAGGAAGAGGAGGAAGACAAAGGGAAGGAGAAGGGAAAAGAAAAGACGGCAGAAAAGCAGGAGAGCACAGGCCCATCCCCCAGTGAGTGCATGCGGAGACCTTGGCCTTGGCCAAGGTCTTGATTCTGCATGTACAGAATTCCCCCAAATGTCTGCAACAGCGGGGGCTGGGCCAGTCTGAAGCCAGGAGCCAGAGCTCCATTTGTGTCTCCCATGTGGGCGACAAGGACCCAAGTAGTTGGGCCATTGCCTGCTGCCTTCCAGGAGCTTCAGCAAGAAGCTAGATTGGAAGGTCAGGGCCTGACTTGATCCTGAGCACTCAGGTGGGATGCGGACAACCGGTGGCTTAACCCACAGCACCACAACACTTGCTCCAGCAACTTAGCTTAAAACGAGGAAAGCAGGGATGGGAGTTGTGCCATAGTGGTCAAGCTGCTACTTAGAACACCGTATCCCATGTCCAAGTGCTGGGTTTGAGTCCTGCTCATGCTTCTGGTTCAGGTTCCTGCTAATGCATATTCTGGGGAAGCTCAAGTACTTGGGTCCCTGTTGTCCATGTGGGAGACTTGGCTGGAGTTCCTGGCTCCTGGCTTTGCCCTGGCCCAGCCCCGGCTATTGAAGGCAGTTGGCACAGCTCTGGCCATTGTGCACATTTGGGGAGTAAACTAGCAGATGGAAGACCTAGGAAAAATATTTCTGGAGTTTGATATACAGAGAGATCTTCCATCTGCTAGTTCACTCCCTGCCATAACCAGGTTTGGGCTGAAGCCCAGGATCTTTGAACTCCTTCCGGATCTCCCATGTGGGTTTCAGGAGACCAAGTACCTAAGTCTTTCCCAGGTGCTTTAAGGAGGAAACCTGGCTGGGAAGCAGAGCAGCCAGGACTCCAACTGGTGCTGTGGTATGGAATGCTGGCATCCTAAGTGGCTGCTTAACCCACTGCTCCGCTGCACCACCGCCATGTGGTCGTATTAGTTGCTTGTCACTGCTGTCTGTTGGAAGGGGAAGGCTTTTCCGAACGGTTGCATGTATATATCACGATTTTCCTATTCATTCTACTCTTGGAATGCATTTGGTTTTGTTTGGGGCTTCTGGGAATAATGCCACTGTGAATACTCTCCTAAATGCACTTTGCACAGAGGCACACAACTCTGTGAGTAAATATTAAAAGCAGAAACGCTGGATGAGGTGCCATGTGGATCCTCATCTCTAACGGACGAGGTCAAACACTTGTCCAAGTGCTGATCACTATTTGTCGCCATTGTCACTCATACGAAATTTCCCATGGTTTCACATCTTAGTAATACTGGAGATACTTTTTGTTGTTGTTGTTAAGATTTATTTTATTTAAAAGGCAGAAGGTGGGGGGGAATCTTCCATCTACTCATTCATTTCCCAAATGGCTGCAACTACCAGGCCTGGGCCAGGCCAAAGCCAGGAGCCTGGAACTCCATCTGGGTCTCCTATGTGGGTGCCAGGTTCCCAGGTACTTAGGCCATTTTCCATTGCTTTAGCACTGGGTACATTAGAGGGGAGCTGGATTTGAAGTGGAGCAGCCAGGACTCAAACCAGTACTCCTGGGGCCGGTGCAGTGGCGTGGTGGGTAAAGCTGCTGCCTGCAGTGCCAGTATCCCATACGGGTGCTGGTTCGAGTCCTGGCTGCTCCACTTCTGACCCAGCTCTCTGCAATCTGCCTGGGAAAGTAGTAGAAGATGGCCCAAGTCCTTAGGTCCCTGCACCCACCCGAAAGACCCAGAAGAAACTCCTAGCTCTTGGCTTCGGATCTGCTCAGCTCCGGCCATTGTGGCCATTTGAGGAGTGAACCAGTGGGTGGAAGACCTCTCTCTCTTTCTCTCTCTCTCTCTCTGCCTCTGCCTTTCAAATACAAAAATAAATCTTTAAAAACAAACAAACAAAAAATACACCAGTACTCGTTTGGGATGCTTGCATTGCAGGCAGTGGCTTAACCCACTGAACCACAAACATTGGCCCCAATGTGAGTCTTCTAAAAGTTTATTAGTTGTGTGGTTATGCAGTACCTTCTTGTTGAGATTTTAATTTGAATTTCCCTTATTTGGAATAGATGTCTTGACCATGTAGACAGTCTTCAATGAAGTGCTATTTAAATGTCTTGTCATTTTTCCTATTGTCTTTTTCTTTTTTTTTATTTTTTTATTTTTTTTATTTTTGACAGGCAGAGTGGACAGTGAGAGAGAGACAGAGAGAAAGGTCTTCCTTTTGCCGTTGGTTCACTCTCCAATGGCTGCCGCGGCCGGCGCGTTGCGGCCGGGATCCGATGGCAGGAGCCAGGAGCCAGGTGCTTTTCCTGGTCTCCCATGGGGTGCAGGGCCCAAGCACCTGGGCCATCCTCCACTGCACTCCCTGGCCACAGCATAGAGCTGGCCTGGAAGAGGGGCAACCGGGACAGAATCCGGCGCCCCGACCGGGACTAGAACCCGGTGTGCCGGCGCCGCTAGGCGGAGGATTAGCCTAGTGAGCCGCGGCACCGGCCCCCTATTGTCTTTTTCTTTAAAAGTTTAGGCTATAAGTGGAAACAAGATTTAAAGAAAAAAAGACTGAACACTCTGTAATGCTAACAATGTACATTTCTGAATGATGGCATTATGAGTGATTTATATTTTCTTCCTTGTGCTTTTCCACACTTTTCTATTTTCCTATATTGATTATATTTTATTTTCAGAAACTTAATTGTTGCACAATTCTAATGAACAAAAGCAATGGGTTTTTGTAAAATATACTGTCTAGGGAATAAAGTTTGAATGCTGAACTGTTAAATTTATGGGATATCTGGATGATTTATGATAGTGATTTTCAAATGATTACAAGGTATTCTACAGCTAAAATTGAATAATAGTGCCCTTTTCCAATTTACAATGGCTTCATTTATTATGTTTCATGCCTTAGAACCAAATTTAAAACACCAACCTATATGCATGTCGGTAAAGTATTAATATGCCAAAGAGGATTCCGTGGAAACAAAAATCATGTGAGATGTTTAAGCCCTAGCGAGGACAATCACTCTCCTGTGTGAAGAAGAGTTTCAGCTTTTACTCCCAGCAGGAGTCCAAATAATGCAGCAGATTCTAAAAGAGAAAGATTTCCAGGGAGAGCATTGGCACAGCAGGAAGAACCCTGCCTGGCACACCTACAGCCGTGTTGGAGAGCTGGGTTTGGGTCCCAGCTCTGCTTCCCACCCAGCTTCCTGCCAATGCAAACCCTGCCAGGCAGCAGTGGCGGCTCAAGTACTTGGGTTCTGCTATCCATATGGGAGATCAAATTCCTGGCTCCAGAGTTCAGCCTGGCTGTTTTTGGACATTTGAGGAGTGAACCAACGGATGGAAGGCTTTTGTGTGTCTATCTAAAACAGATTCCCAGCTAGGGCGGCAGACAGGGACCAGGGAGGTCCCTCCCCACCATCTGGAGATGAGTCTCAGAGGACCAGGGAGAAGTCAAATGAGAGGATTCTGAGCAAGGCTCCTGTGATTGGTCACTTACCTTTCACTCAGTTAACCAACCAAAATGATCACTTCTCAACCCCTTATTTATATCTGTCTCAGGAACCAATAAAAACAGTCCATTTTACTTTCTTTTTTTTTTTAAGCATTATTTTAAATAGACAAAATGCAGAGACAACTCAAGTGCATATCAACTGATGGATAAACAAAGCCTAGTATCTACATAAAGCGGAACATTAGTCACACAAGGAAGAGAATTCTGATTCATGCTACGACACACGGAGATCCATCCAGAGTGAAATAAACCAGACACAAAAGTACAAATACTCTGAGTGCACTGTGAGAAGTCGCTGGAACAGGAAGACTCACAGAGACAGGACGGAAATGAGAGGCCTCCAGAGGCTCGGGAGACAAATGAGGGAGTTGCTGCTCCATAGCCATAGAGCTTCTGCTGGAGATGTTGAAAAGCTGTGGAAGTGGAGTGGACTGTACGACACCGTGAATGTACTTAATGCTACTGCCTGATAAACACAGCAGTTTTTAAAAGAGGTAAAAGGGCTTATAACAACGCTGAATCAAGCACCAACTAGGTAAATGCTACTACAGGAGGAAAAGAAAGTGAATGGAAGTCCCGAGTCCGTGGGTTGGGGCCCTTCAAGTTCTGGCTGAGCGAGGTCCTCGGGGAACCCTGGATTCCCCAGCGAAGACTCCAAGGCTTGTCCAGAGCATGCAGATCTGGCCGGAGCTAGTCTCAGAACCAGGTCAGGAGGAGACGGGGCTCCACGTTCAGGACAAGTTTTCACTGAACTTGCTGTTTCCTTGGGGTGCCGCTAACAACTTAAACCATGTAACCGTGTCTGGCGTTTCCTGTTAGGAAAATGGCGCAGTCTTATCTATGGTGCGATCTACACCCTGACACCATCCTAGGCTCTAGCCCCCACCCTGCCTTTGCTGGAAGCCAGGTGGCTACATGGCCCGACCACCAGTGTCAAGCTCCACCCCCATCCTAATGGGATTGGCGGCTCCTGTTTCCCTGCCCGCCCTACAGCAAGGTTTTAAAAGGCCCTGTTCCTGGACACGTGGCTCTCTCTCACTCTCTCGCTCTCTCTCCTTCTCTCCGTCTCCTGATCTCTCTCTCTCTCTTGATCTCTCTTAGGCTCTCCTTCGCCCTCTTTTCTCCTTCCTCACCCTTCCCTCCAGTCTGCTGGGTTTTCTCCAATACACCATTTCCCTTACTCCGGTGTCTGGTGTGTTTTGTAGTGGCCTTACATTTCCCAGGTGCAGAGACCTCTGCCTTCCCCTTTCCAGGAAACACATGGGCAGGCTGCCTCCAGGGCAGATGGGGAGGTGTGGTCAGCTCCCTCTCCAAAGCTGGTGCCGGGGCTCTCGGCTGCTGGGGTCCTGAGTTGTGCATGTCCACACCCTCCATGTAGGTCCACAGTGTCCCTCTAATTTGCGTGGAGTTTCCCCTGCAGTTCTCTCCCTAACTCTTCCCTGAGAGTGCACTCTCTCCACTTTTTTAACTATCTTCTTCTAGATTAGAGCAACAAGCTCTCTCCCTATTCCGCCATCTTGGAGTCTCCAAAACAGCACGTTTTACGTACCTCATTCACATACCCCCTCACCAGTCAGGGAAATCCTCCCCGTTGAAAAACATAAAAACCCCTAGACCCCACCTCTTTTTTGGCCAGTGCTCTGGGAACCCACTAGGCATTTCTGCGAGCTTCCTCTCTCCTGCTTTGTCTATTGCTTGATAAACTTTCCCTTCTGCTCACGTGCTCCATTGTCTGTGTGGCTCACTCACTCTTCATGTCTGCGAGACAAAGAACCCAGCAGAAAGAGCTGTAACATTTCTAAAACTCGGTAGGAAGGAAAACTTGAGCATTTCTGCCTTTCAAATAAAATGAAAATAAGTAAATATATATACATATATATGTATAAATATGTACATATATATATATTGAAAGAGAGAGAGAGAGCGTGCCTTCCTTGGGGTCAGCATTGTGGTGCAGAGGATTAAGCTGCTGCCTGTGACCCTGCCACCCCATTTTGGAGTGCCTGTTGGAGTCCTGGCTCCACTTCCAATCCAGCTTCCTGCCAACATGCCTGGAGAGGCAACGGAAGATGGTCCAAGTGTTGGGGCCCCTGCCACCCATGTGGGAGACACAGATGGAGTTCCAGGCCCCTGGTTTTGGTCAGGCAAGTCCTGGCCATCGTGACCATTTGGGGAGTCAACCAGCAGATGGGAGATCTCTCTCTGTCTCTCCCTTTCTCTGTAACTCTGCATTTTTTTTAAATAAAGAATTTTTTTGAATGTGTGTTTCCTTATTTTTATCATAGTGGCAATTCAGTGTTTTTAGGGTGGTCTCCAAGCTGCCACTCCCTGGGCCCCCTCCTTTTTCTTCTGGTGTGTTCTGATCTGCATCTTATTGATACTCACAAACAAGCCCTCATTTGCCCTTGCATAATCTGGAATTCAACACGAAGAAACCCTTAAGGTGTTATCAAAAATTAATTTCCAGGTACAACTCTCAGTCATTCTAAATTCCACACAGCAAGTGGCAGTCAGTTTTCATAAATGTTACATTAGAATTTTGACACCGCAAATTTAAAATGAGCGGGACCAGAACGGAGGACTAACGGAGCGTGGAAAGTCGGGGGCGATGGCAGAGGGAGAAGCTCCAGGAATCTGCTCTCCATGGGAACCACAACCGCACTGGCAGAAGCCGACTGATGGAGCTATTTTGGAATTCTGGGCGCTATGCAAAAGTTTGCAGCTCCCGAGGGAAGGTGCGGCCAGTACATTGTGGTTAGTTCGGGTCCACTGCAGCCTCGTGTGGCAGCAACTACACATCGTCCCACTCCCAGCCCCGTGACAGGCAGCCAGACTGTGTTCCCAGAGTGGACGATAAGGGTTTTGTCTTCCCGATGCCACGGGTCTGTGTTCTGATCATGGACTTGTGCTTCTGACCCCGCAGGAGCAGACAGAGAAGCACCGTCGCTGTTTAACACCTCTCCAGCAGGTAGCAGGCCACTAAAGAAGGGTCCAAAATATATATATATATATACACACACACACGCACACACATATATATATGCATACATACATGATGGAGACAGGCAGTGAAGAAGCTGATGAGACACCTGCCTCCCACAACAGAAGACCACGGATTCACAGCAGGTGCCAGCCCCTGATTCCAGCTTCCTGCCAAGGCAGACCCCAGGAAGCAGTGCTGAATCAAGTGATTGGGTCCTGTCTCCCATATGAGAGGCCAGGATTGGTTCCCAGTTCCTGGTTTCAGCTGTTGCAGGCATTTAAGGAGTGAACCAGTAGATGGGAGTGTTCTGGGCCAGACTGGGTCTAAATTCATTTTCCAGGCTCTTGCCTTTTACTCAGAGAAGAATTCTAAACACAGGCCCAAACACGGGCATGCAGTGTGATAACTTTATTTACAAAGTAAGCAAAATATACAGGTTCATTAGGGCTTTGTTTCGGGAAAGCGGGCCAAAGAAAAGGAATTACCATACCCTGCTCTGCTTGTCCTGAGTCCACGAGGAGGAGAGAGCTCCCACTCTTCGTTACGAGCTTTAGAGAAACAGAAGCATTGGGGCCAGTGCTGTGGCGCAGCGGGTTAACACCCTGGCCTGCAGTGCTGGCATCCCATATGGGCGCTGGTTCAAGACCCACCTGATCCTCTTCCGATCCAGCTCGCTGCTGTGGTCTGGGAAAGCAGTGGAGGATGACCCAAGTCCTTGGGCCCCTGCACCCTGCACCCTTGTGGGAGACCTGAAAGAAGCTCCTGGCTCCCAGCTTCGGATCAGCGCAGATCTGGCTGCTACAGCCAATTGGGGAGTGAACCATCTGTTAGAAGACCTCTCTGCCTCTCCTCTCTCTGTGTAACTCTGACTTTCAAATAAATAAATAAATCATAAAAGAAAAACAGAAGTGTTTACGTGGTCCCACCCCCATATCCCTGGTAAGAGGAAGTACTTCCTGGGGAGGGGGTCCCCTGATTGACAGGTGGGTGAACATGGCAACACAGAGTGAAGGATGTGCAACTTCAAGATCCTGTACTTAAAATTATCTATCTAGGGCTGGCGCTGTGGCTTAGCGGGTAAAGCAGCCGCCTGTAGTGCCGGCTGGTTCAAGTCCCTGCTGCTCCTCTTCCAATCCAGCTCTCTGCTATGGCCTGGGAAAGCAGTAGAAGATGGCCCAAGTCCTTGGGCTCCTGCACCCACACAGGAGACCTGGAAGAAGCTCCTGGCTCTTGGCTTTGGATTGGCACAGCTCTAGCTGTTGTGGCCATTTGGGGAGTGAACCAACGGATGGAAGACCTCTCTCTCTCTGCCTCTCCTTCTCTCTCTGTGCAACCCTGACTTTCAAATAAATAAGTAAATCTTTAAAATTATTTATCTAAGCTTTTCCACATCAGAAGCTCTCTCTTTCTCTCCTTCAACTCAAATAAATAAAACATTAAAAATGAAACAAATTGCAGCAGTATTGGTTTGATGATCTAATTGGCTTTTTATTGGTTATTCTACACTGGGGCAGCATTTCAGTCCATAAAATAGAATGAATGCTCTGAGGAGCTGAGCAGAGGCAGCTGGTCCACAGAAAAGGTGGAAGGAAGCAGAAACAGAACAAGCAGGTTGGCCATGTCCAGGAACTTGCTCATCATGCTTGCTTAGGTAGGTGGGCGCTGTTGCTGGAATTTCCTGGGTTTGGGGGAAATGGCCTTTTAATTTGAGGAAAGTCAAAGTACACCCTTCCTCCCTCCCTCCCTCCCTCCCTTCTTCCCTCCCTTCCTTCCTTCCTTCCTCCCTCCCTCCCTCCCTTCCTTTCTTAACACAGTCTGCCACAGGGAAGCTTTTGAACCCAAGCCTAACTTGCTGGGGCTTTCTCAGAGCCTACCTGATCCTGTGTAAGATAAACAGACAAGGCCAGGTAGGTCTTGCTTTTCTCTAGAGAGAAAGCAAACGCCCTCTGGCCACGTTGTTCCACTAAGGGAGAGAAAAGGGAGGGGGGAGAGGGTCCCCAGGTCCCAGGTGAGGGGACATCCTGGGCAAGGAGTCATCCGACTGACAGCTGAGCAGATAGGATTACATGAGGGGGTGTGGCTTCCATCTTGTGGCCCTAAGCTATTTCCCTGCCTTATCTCATATCAAGATACCAGACCACGGATCCAGGAAGCTCTGAAACATGAAACAAGATAAGTGCCCCCTCCAAAAAGAACCTCTATCTGAAGCACATTTATTTTGAAATGATAGAAAGTCGAAGGTAAAGGAAAAATTTTGGGAAGAAGTGGAGAAAAGGTAAGAATTACATGTAATGTCCCAGAAACTGTGTGCAAGTTATTCAGTGCTGAGAGAGGAAAGGAACCCACGTATGTTCTGCACCCAGGGACACTACCCTTAATAAGAGAAAGGGGGGGGGGGGTCAGCGCCGTGGCGCAGGAGGTTAATCCTCCATCTGCAGCGCCTGCTTCCTATATGGGCGCCGGTTCTAGTCCCAGCTGCTCCTCTCCCAATCCAGCTCTCTGTTGTGGCCTGGGAAAGCAGTAGAAGATGGCCCAGGCCCCTTGGGCCCCTGCACCCACGTGGGAGACCTGGAAGAAGCCCCTGGCTCCTGGTTTTGGATCGGCGCAGCTCTGGCCATTGTGGCCATTTGGAGAGTGAACCAATGGATGGAAGCTCGCTCTCTCTTTCTCCCTCTCTCTGCCTCTCCTTCTCTCTCTCTGTGTAACTCTTCCAAATAAATAAATAAATCTTAAAATAAAAAAAGGAGAAGGTGGGCATTTGGCCTACTGGGTAAGACGTGGATTTCCATGTCCTACATCGGAACCTTAGTTCATGTTAGCCTGTGTGTGTGGGAGAGGCCAGAGGGAAAAAATGCATGTGGGAAGCAAGGTAGCAGCCTTAGAAGCGTGCTTTGGAAGCAGCCTAGCATTTGCACAGGAAAGTTCTGTCCCCATCCTGATGACTGCCTGGGTGCCCCCCTCCCCACCTGGGGACATCCCAGGAGACCCTTCCTGGCCCTGCACCATGGGGGGTACTCTGGGGCTATTCCGTTTGATAACACTGGGTAATAAAACCTTGGGAGGAATTTCACTAATTTCACACCCTTTGCCCAGCAATATGCCAAGAGGAGAGGGGGGGGGAAGGAGATGCAGCACAAGGGTGGAGCTGACCCCCCCATAAGCGCCAGTCTGACAGTAGACTGGGCACTCTCACTTGCTTCTGGAACTGAGTTCCACTTGGCCTGTCAGAGGCACTGCCTCGTTAAACTTTGGGAGGCAGAGGTGATGGCTTGCTCCTAGCTTGAGCCCAGCCAAGGGGCCATGTGAGAACCTGGGGATTAACCAATAGATGGGAGCATTCCCTGCCTGTCATCTCTCTCTCTCTATGCCTCTTAAAAAGGTGTAGGATAAAGGTTTTCTAAGGCAAACAACATTGAGAAAATGTGTTTCCACAAGGTCTACCTGGCAAGAATTGTTAAAAAAAAAAAAAAAAAAAAAAAACACACGTTACTTAGGGGCCGGTGCTGTGGTGTAGTAGGGTAAGCCTCTGCCTGCATTGCCGGCACCCCATATAGATTCTGGTTCAAGTCCCTGTTGCTCCTCTACCAATCCAGCTCCCTGCTAATGGGGCTGGGAAAGCAGCAGAAGATGGCCCAAGTGCTTGAGCCACTGTACCGGTGTGGGAGACCCGGCAGAAGCTCCTGGCTCCTGGCTTTGGATCAGCCCAGCCCTGGGCATTGCAGCCATTTGGGGAGTGAACCAGTGGATGGAAGACCCCTCTCTCTCTCTCTTTGTCTCTCTCTCTCTAACTCTGCCTCTCAAATAAATAAATAAATATTTTTTAAAAATAAGTTACTTAGAGCGAAGGAACATAACATAGCTTAGAAACTCAAGTTTTTATAAAGAAAAGCATCAAAGAAAGAATAAATGAAGGTAACATTTTACTTTTCTATTCTTAACTGATCTAAGAGACAATAATTTGCTAAAAATGATAACATGTATTCAATTACTTATGCATATATATCATAAATACATGCTAATATAGAATTTAAATGAGTGACAGCAAGGACACAAGGAGTGGAAGGAACAAATTAGGATTATCACTATTTTAAGGCACTTAAGGTGTTAGGTAGGAAGCCAGATATGAGCTTATGTGTGTGTGACAGGCCTAAAGAGAAGACATCTATGTCCAGCATATGCATCTGCATCTCAAAGTCATTCCGAAGCCCAGTATTCGCATCCTGCCCTGCCCCCTCCTACCCCATAACCTCCAGGTGGGGGTCCCGCCCCTTCTGCCTGATAACCTTCCAGATGCAGCCCAGTATCTGCATATCGAACACTCTGCTCGGGATCTCCATTCTCCAGGGGGTCTTGCTCACCCTTCCTCTAAACTCAGGACGGTGCCAGCTAGGCTTCCTCCTGTCTGATACCTTTAGGGGAAAACTCAGATAGCAGCTTCTTAATATCTACATCCATAAAGTTCTTTGTTTCAGGAGGAGATGTGTGAAGACAAAGACCCATCTCCTTAAAAACCCCTGGCCTCCACTGGACTGCGCACTCAGCCCTCTGCCTCTCTGCTGAGCCGCCCGCCTGGCCTGCCCAGGTGTAGTCTCTCCAGTCAACCCTGTAACCTCACTCCCCCCAACCCAAGTCCGAGCGACTGGGCACTCTCCCTCAGGCTCTGTCTGGAGAGGTGCCCATCCGTCCAGATGTCGCTTCCCTAATAAACCTTGCTATTTTACCTCCCACTACTCTCTGTCTTATGCCTGAATTCTTTCTTGCACAAGACAAGAACCCTACCATTCTCTGATAACAAAGGTATCCATGGAGCTATAGTGTAATTTTGTTTTTTTGTATTTTTTTTGAAAGATTTATTTATTTTATTTGAAAGTCAGAGTTACACAGAGAGAGAAGGAGAGGCAGAGAGAGAGAGGGGTCTTCCATCCGCTAGTTCACTACCCAAATGGCCACAACAGCTGGAGCTGTGATGATCTGAAGCCAGGAGCCAGGAGCTTCTTCCAGGTCTCCCACGTGGGTGCAGGGGCCCAAGGATTTGGGCCATCCTCCCCTGCTTTCCCAGGCCATAGCAGAGAGCCGGATCGGAAGTGGAGCAGCCAGGTCTCGAACCGGCAACCATAGAGGATGCCAGCACTGCAGGTGGTGGCTTCACCTGCCATGTCACAGCACTGGCCCCCTATTGTGTAATTTTGAAAGTGGATTTTCATGTGAGAGACTCAGAAGAAACTCCTGACTCCTGGATTTGGATCACCTCAGCTCCTGGCATTGCAGTCATTTGGGGAACAAACCAGCAGATGGAAGACCTCTCTCTCTGTGTCTCTCTGTCTCCCTCTTTCTCTCTGTAACTCTGCCTCTCAAATAAATAAATCAATCTTAAAAAAATAAATAAAGCAACCCCCCCAAAAAAGAAAGTGGGTTTGGATAGTTGTAAATTAATGTTAATATTAGTTGTAATATTAATATCTAGTAACTGCAAAGAGAAAGAATGAATGAATGAAATAAGAAAGAAAGAAAAAGAAAGAAAGGGCAAGCTGCTATGGCTTTAATGTGAATCCTGAAGTTCACGTGTTGGAAACTTGATCTTGGACTTCCCAGCATCCAGAACTGTAAGACAGAAATCTTTATGCATTACCCACTCTCAGATCTTCCATTCAAGCAGCGGGCGGAGACAGAAGGATAAGTGATTGCTAAGAAAGGAGAGCTGAAGCCACACAAAGCAGAAAGGGAGTGGGAGAAAAAACAGGAACGCAAGGGCAACAAGTAGAAAAACAGCAGTCACAACTGTATATGAAGATGTTCCTGTGTAACAGAACTGATGCTCACTTTCTGTTTGGTTTTCAGCAGAGAAAATAAAAGGGGTTGCACCTCCAAAAAAAGTGAAACAATTAATTATAGAATGACTATAATTATATCAACAGTGACTTTGTCAATAGCCTAAATACACCAACGAAAGGACAGAAATTGTCATAGTGGAACAGAAGTCAAGACCCATTCTATGTGACCTATAAGAACCCACCATAATTATAAAGACACATAGAGATTAAAACTAAATGGATGGGGATGGGTATTTGGCCTAGTGCTTAAGATACTGCTTGGGGGCCGGCGTTGCGGCTCACTAGGCTAATCCTCCGCCTGTGGCGCCAGCACCCCGGGTTCTAGTCCCGGTTGCTCCTCTTCCAGGCCAGCTCTCTGCTGTGGCCCGAGAGGGCAGTGGAGGATGGCCCAAGTGCGTGGGCCCTGCACCCGCATGGGAGACCAGGAGGAAGCACCTGGCTCCTGGCTTCGGATCAGCGCAGCGCACCGGCCATAGCAGCTATTTGGGGGGTGAACCAACAGAATGAAGACCTTTCACTCTGTCTCTCTCTCTCTCACTGTCTAACTCTGCCTGTCAAAAAAAAAAAAAAAAAAAGATACTGCTTAGGGATGCCTGCATCCCACCTGGGGCATCTGGGTTCATCTCTGCTCCTTGCTGCTGTGCATGCTGGGAGGCAGCAGGTAGTCAAACCCTCCTCATGAGAGACGGGAATTCAGTTCTTGACACCCAGGTGTTTGGAGAGTGAACCATCAGATGGAAGGTCTCCCTTAAATAAATAAATCAATGTTTTTAAAAAGTAAGTGGATAGATAAAATCATGCTAACTAATCTAAAGAAAGTGCTGGGGGGGGGCTGGCACTGTGGCATAGCAGGTAAAGCTGACACCTGAGGTGCCAGCATCCTATTTGGGTGCCAGTCTGAGTCTTGGCTGCTCTGCTTCCAACCCAGCTTCCTGCTAATGGCCTGGGAGAGCAGCAGAAGATGGCTCAAGTGCTCCCACGTGGGAGACCCAGAAAAAGTTCCCGTCTCCTGCCTTCAGACTGGCCCAACTCCAGCTGTTGTGGCCATTTGGAGAGTGAACCAGCAAATGGAAGATTTCTCTCTCTCCCTCTCTCTGTCTCTCTCTCTCTATATATATAGTTTTCTTATTCTTGTATATATATGCATATATATCTGTCTCTTTGCTCTCAAATAAAATTTTTAAAATATGAGGCAAAAATAGAACTGGAGGGAAACAGATGAACCCATTACTATCCTTTTTTTCCAATTTGTAACCTTTATAATTAACAATTGTAAAAACTTACAAATAATTGGATTGTTTCACTACAATTACTATCATTTTAAACCACTTTACACACTCAATGAGATGAAGCCATCCTTCTGTATATAGCATCTTGTAATTTTTATAAAAGCTTTTTAAACTTATTTTTCAATCAATCTTGATAACTGTGTTTTCATAATATTAGTAGCAAAAGACAAACCCTTCAAAACCCAGTACTCTGTGTTTTTCTCCCAATACCTGACAACTATTTAAACAAAATTATTTCTTTTTGAGTGGGCCAAATTACTACATTAGTGTGGGGAGCAACTCGGACTAGACTAAGTTACTGGAATTAAGACTTATTCTATGCATCTGCTCTCCCACAATATGGCGCTGAGAAGGGAGTAAACAACTTCTACGCAGCTGCCTCTCGCCAACTTGAGTGATGACCTGCAGGAGCTGATCCTGCTCCTGATTGGAGGAGAGCAGCATGCTCGGCGTGTGGGTAGCAGAGCACGGATTGGTGGAAGAGGACTATAAAGGAGGAGAGAGACAACATGCACCAGGAACATCTAAGGGGAACATCCGTATAACATCTGAACAGCCCCCGAGAGAGCCGGCCGGTGGTGTGCCACTCCTCCGCGGAAGTGGGGAAAGTGGCAGGGGGGCCTGCCCCTCCACGGAGGTGGAGGGAAGGCAGCCAACCCGGGAAGAACCAGCAGCAAACCCGGGAAGGGCCGAGCAGACAAAAGAACAGTGCAGGGTCCTGTGTCATTCCTCCACGAAGAGGGGGAGCGACACATTAGGTTATGGAAAAGCTGGGAGTATCAGAGCTTCAATGGTTGCAGTGCTAGAAAAGAAACGAAGATGCAGTTCTCACACAGGCGAACGTATGCTAAGAGAAATGATGAAGCTTCCCAAATTTGCCAGAGGGTATGCCAGGTGAAGGAAGAGCCTGTAAACCTTCCAGCCAGTGAGGTTGAGAGTGCTTACCTGATTTCACATCAAAAATTCACCTATAGCCATGTCTAAGGGTTAATGATTTTAAAATGTGTAAGTGTACTACAACGAGGTATTTGCAATCTTTGGTGCTGTGCCATGAAAATTGGTAGACTGTTGATGCTGCTACAACATGGTAAGTATTTAAGTTCCTGGGCATAAGGGATAACCAATTAATACGCAAAATAAGTGACACTGATCATTGTCAAATTAAAAATTTAAGAATCATTTATATCTACTAGTATGTCGCTCCCCCTCTTCATGGAGGAACGACACTAAACCCTGCCTAGGCTTCATATCCGAGTCACGGCACCATTATGTCGCTCCCCCTCTTCATGGAGGAACGACACAGGACCCTGCGCTGTTCTTTCGTCTTCTCGGCCCTCCCCGGGTTTGCTGCTGGTTCTTCCCGGGTTGGCTACTGTCCCTTCCACCTCCGTGGAAGGGCGGTTCCCCCTGGCCACTTTCCCCACTTCCGCAGGGGAGTGGCACACCGCCGGCCGGCTCTCTCGGGGGCTGCACAGGTGTTCGCCTTAGATGTTCCCCTTAGATGTTCCTGGTGCATGCCGTCTCTCTCCTCCTTTATAGTCCTCCTCTGCCAATCCCAACTCGGCTGCCCACACGCCGAGTACGCTGCTCTCCTCCAATCAGGAGCAAGTCCTACAGTTTATTGGCTGAACTGGAGGCAGCTGTGTAGAAGCTGTTTTCTCCTCTCCCAGCGCCATATTGTGGGAGAGCAGATGCATAGAATAAGTCTTAATTCCAGTAACTCAGTCCAGTCCGGGTTGCTCCCCACACTAGTAGGTGTTTCAAAATGCTTACCCATATAAATTCCCATTGTTATATAAAGGCTTTCATGATAAAACTCCCTGGCTCTTGAATTTTAAAAAGTATAGAATAAAATGTTTAATTCTAACTCTTTGTTGCTGCTGCTGAGACATCACTGAAGTAAAAGAGGGAAACATCCTCAGTGTGAAATTTGCTTCGAAACTACAAATTATTTCAGACAAAATAAACATATATGTTCACATTTACAAACATTTTCCTCATTACTCCTAGAAACAAGATTAATAAAGTTTACATATTACATACAATAAAAATCAGTTGTAAGGAAGATTTTGTTTTCTTCCTAAATAAAATTTCTGTGTTTGAGATATCTCTTTAAGACATGCCAATATGGCACACTGGCAAAATAACCCAGGAGTCTACCTGAAAAATCCTGACCAACACACATCAGCTCTGTGAGACTTACTAGTGGGCTGGACTAGACTAGTTTCTTTAAACAGGAAGGAAGATCTTAACTGTTACAAAACAAAGGAGGCACAAAATAGAAACTGCATTTCATAAAAGAACAAAATTTTGTTGTAAAAGTTTTCATGATGATCTTCTTGCCCACACTGTTCATTTAAAAAGTCCTAGTCAAAACCAAAAAAGCCTAGAGATTTAAAAACAGCAGTGAAGAATTTCACTCTTTGTACATTACATTATAGCGTATAAAGCTATTAAATATTTTCAGCGTCAAGAGCAAAGCATTAACCCCTACCTAGCTTTTTCACTGGAAGATGGACACTTGATTCATTAACTGCCAGGTGGATTACCCGTGCTGACTGTAATAAAGCCATTTCACAATCGACTTAAGATGTAATAACACTAGTCAAACACACGGAGACACAAATACCATAAGTGATGTGTTTTGTATGTATAAATACCTATGCTTAGGGCATGGCTATCAAGTATCAAGACTGATTTAATGCTTTATAGTCATAGTACTTGAAAAACATACTGTCAGGAGGCTAATCATCCCACATATGAAAACTATCTACACGGGGAAGGCCATGATTTACTACAAAGCAAATTCTAAGGAAGGACAAGTAACTTTGAAGAACAAAATTTTAAATGTAATGTGTAGGCCAAAGTCTCAAGTCACTTTTCGGAGAATTCAGAACTATTCAGAGTCGAAAAATGCTTTTCCTTTTTTCTCTTCTTTTTTTTTTCCTTTTTTGTGATGTTTCCCTTTTTTATTTATTCCTTTTTTCTTTTCTTTCTTCTGATATTTTTGTTCTTCTGTTTTGATGTGTTCTCTTCAGCAGAACTGGATGGTGAGACCTTTTCTTTTTCTTTCAATTTGATTTTCTCTTTGCTTTTTTCTCTTGTCTTCTCCTCTTCTTCATTTATTCTTTTTTCCTGTAATGCCTGCAACTTATTTAGCTCTTCATTCTCTTTATCACTATCTTCACTGCTTATACTACTGACATCCAAAACGATGTCCCTTTTAGGGTCTACTCGGAGAAAATTGTGGCATTCAAAAGTCAGGTGAGCAGGGTAACCACATCTATACAGCCTGCTCGGACACTGTCCTTGTTGCAACCTGGGACTGCCGTGATGCTGGTATAAAGGGTCGCTGGAGCCCTTAGCTGTCGAGAACATGTCTGCTCCCCACCCGCTGCGGGGACAAAGCTCAGCCAAAGCAGCCTCCTCCCACCTGCACCATGGCGCCTTCGCGACAGGCAGGGAAGGCCCTGTCCCATTAGTATCCTGTCCCTCATTTATGATCACACCATAAAATTGGGGGGGTGTAGCAGCTTTGTATTATTTAATAAAAATACAACACCTAAGAAAGGGTCTGAGCAGGCCCAAAAGTCACAAGCAAATTTCCCAAGCATGGCTCAGAACCCATGTCGCTACATCTTGTCTCTGAACTCACAGCCATGGCCTCACAGCTGATGCACAGGGGGTGTGCCCCTGGGAGTGGTCCCCCACTGCACGACAGCCGTGCTCAGAGGCAGCCCTCGGACACAGTGAAAGGAATCACTGTGTAGGGAGAACTTTGGGCAGCTCCCCGGAATGGCCCATTCTGGGAAGACAGCTTGAGGCATGGGTGTCATGGGCATGGCAACGGCTTCAAGACGGTCTGACAAGTCAGGGACTTGGGAAGAATAAAATCAGAAAATCGGTGACAAAGGGGTTCAGGAGAGCAGTGCGTAGAACCCCAAAATGGGCAGGAAGTATGATTCCCATAGGAAATCCACAGCGAAGAAGATCTCTGTCCCCAGCCATTTGGTATTTGTTCACTGGACCCGTGAGAAAGTGACCATGGTGGCAGAGATACCATGGGTGCCTGAACAGTCTACAGCAGAAGCCAGAACAAGACCCCCCAGTATGACACCATTCCTCAATAGTACTAGACAGGCACTTGGCTGGGAGTTGATCATGTTGGACCTTTTCCATCACGGAGAAGGGAGCGAGGAGTCCTCATGGAAATTCACGCCACTGTGGTCTCAGATCTGCCGCCATCAACTGTGCCTGTCTCACATTCATGTGCTTATGGAATAGCTTGTTCATTATCATTGTATCCTGTGTAATATCACTCCAGAACTCATTTTGTGGTACAAGAAACACGACGGAAGGAGCAGATCCAAGGCACTCATGGGCTTGCCTACGCCCCCAGAGGTTGCTGGCCTGAAACAATGGTTGGATATGGTCTACAAGGGGCGTATGGTGTCAGCTGAGTGACATCCTGTGAGGTTGCAGTCCGTCCTACACGACAAGCATGGACTTTCAATCAACCAAAGAGGGAGGGAAGCTGTAGCCGCTCACAATATACCTAACAACCCACTAGTGAGATCTTTGCTAATCTTGTGCCCTGAGAACTGGAAGTCCTATTTCCCAAGGAAGAAGGCAAACAGGCCAGGAGAAAAATGCAGGTGGCAAGGGCATAAAGCCAGTGAGAAGAGGGCGGGAAATGCCAAAACAAACAAAAACAAAAGTCTACCACCAACACAAAAAAAAAAACGAGGACGGCAAGTTGAGAGGGCCTGTTAGGGGACTTAGGGTTTTAAGATTTTGGAGTAAAAGAGGAAAAGCAACACAGAGTTTAATACCAACCACAGAACTGAGCTCAAGGGATTGGAGGCTTGGTCCCACACGCCTCTGAAGGTGTGCTGATTCTAAGGGAGACCTCCAGGCCACAGCAAACAGGCCGGAAGCCGCAAACACACTTGGGGCGAGGATGCCCTTCTGAGATTGGGAGCCATCAAGGCCAGGAGGCTGGCCTGGGTGCGGTCACGTGGTGCGTAGTTCAGCTGCGGCTCTGGATGCCTGCATCCCACCTCGGAGTCCCCAGGCTGGAGCACCGGCCCCACTGCGCGTCCCTGCCTGGCCAGAAGGCAGCAGGTAGTGGCTCCAAGGGCCTGGGTCCCTGCTGCCCACCTGGGAGACTGACACCCAACCCCTACATCCCAGGACTGGCGACCAAGGCTGCGCCGGCCCCTAGCCCCTCGGCTTTAAAGGGAAGGTATTGCTGGCCACACCAGTCCTGGTGAGAACGCTGATGAGCTATGCGGGCTCCCTGTGCCCCTCATTCCTTCTGCCAGTTAAATAAACACTGGTGTCTCCCGCTGAGACAGTGAGACAGCGCTGGTTTGGTTCCCTTCCCTGAAAAATACGACGAAGCCCGAGTCTGGGTGAAGGGCAGCGTGCAGCCACGCTCCTGCCAGCCCAGCCCAGGGTCCCGGGCGCACCAGGGCCCCGCCGGCCCCGCACCTCGCAGGGCGAAGCGCGTGAGGTAGCCTAGCGACGCCCGGCCCGCCGCGCATGCTCCGGGACTCGGCCCGGGATCGCGCCGGCACCGCAATCCAGCTCTCCACATCTTGCCGGTGCCCTGAGAAAGAAACCGCGGGGTCTCTCAGCCGCGGGAAGGACCTGGCGCGGACGCACCGCCGACGGGCGGGCGCTGCCCGCAAAACCCGGCGAGCGTCCGGAGCGCACTCCGCGTGCGCGCGCCTGCGGACATGCGCAGTGGCCCTCGCGCCGGCGCCGGCGGCGGCGGCGGCCCCAGAGCCGGAAGCGGCGCGTTGGGTCATGTCGGCCCAAGGCGACTGCGAGTTTCTGGTGCAGCGAGCCCGGGAGCTGGTGCCCCATGACCTGTGGGCAGCCAAGGCGTGGCTGATCACGGCCCGCAGCCTTTACCCGGCCGACTTTAACATCCAGGTGAGGCGCGGCGGCAGCGGCCCCCCGCGGCTCAGCCCCGCACCCCGGTTCCCCCGGCGGCCCCGGGGAAGGGGCGGGTGGGCGCGGGCGGGTCTGGAAGCGGGGCCCCGCCGCCTGGGTGGGGAGAAGCGGTCGGGGCGGCGCCCTCGGGCCTGGGGGCCTGAGGCCGGGGTCACGCGTGTCCGCGGGGCAGCGCGGTGACCCGAGTCCGCCTCGTTGCAGTATGAGATGTACACGATCGAGCGGAACGCGGAGCGCACGGCCACCGCGGGGAGGCTGCTCTACGACATGTGAGTGGCGGGAGAGACGCGGGGCCGGGTGGCCTGGGGGTCCAGGGTCCCGGGGCGGGGGCTGGGGGCACGGCCTCGGGTGCACCTGCCCCTGAGGGGCGCGTCTGGTTTACCAGCGGCACAGAGCGCATTGGTTCCCCACCCCCACCCCTTGTATCCGTTAGTTTGCTCCTCGCGAAGGTTCGGACCCTAGTAAGTTACAGGTCTGCAAGGCCCTCCTGAACGAGTTTTGAGCACCTGTGTCTGTATTAGTCTCCATAAAGTACTATCTCCGTTGATATTTCCACGAATGGTGTGTAAGAAGAGGGGCGGTTTTCCCACACCGTTGCCAACATTGAAGATTTTCAGTCTCTTTAATTTTTGCCCGAATGGTAAGAGACGTGGGGTCTTGCTATTTTTCTAAGGTGCCACTTGCTACTACTTAACTATGAGACTGAATATCATTTCAGCTCTGCTCTTTTTGTATGATTTTCCTTTGCTCCTTTTTTCTTTCACACAGTTTATTATTAGTTTTTAGGACTTCTTTATTATATGTATATATTTTAAAGATTTTTGTTTTACTTGAAAGAGTTACCGAGAGGTGCAGAGAGAGAGAGAGAGGTCTTCCATCTGATGGCTCACTCCCCAGATGACTGCAATGGCTGGAGCTGTGCCGACTTGAAGCCAGGAGCCTCTTCCTGGTCTCCCACACAGGTGCAGGGGCCCAAGGACTTGGGTCATCTTCCACTGCTTTTCGAGGCCATAGCAGAGAGCTAGATTGCCGGACTCGAACCGGCATCCATATGGGATGCCAGCACTGCAGGTGGCGGTTTTACCCACTACACCACAGTGCCCACTACACTTCTTTATATATTAGTAGTTGTGTTTTCACTTGTAGAAACCTCTAAAGACTGGTGAGTGTAGTAGGCACCCCCATCCTTGGTTCACTTTCTGCATTTTCAGTTAGTTGTGGTCAGCCGTGGTCCAAAAATACTGAATGGAAAATCCAGGACTACACACTTCACGCGTGTTAGATTACACGCTCTTCTAAGGGTTGCTTGTGCACAAGAACTGCAGCGTTGCCAAGCTGAGCCGATAGCCAGCATGGCCACTGAGGGAGTAACAGGCAGGCAGTGTACACAGAGTAGAAACGCTGCCCAGACGGATGGCTCCCTGCCCCTGCAGGAGGAGACAGGCACTGCCTACGATTTCCTCAGATAGCTTCCTGGGGAGAAGGTCAGTAGCAGCTTTTAATGTCACAGTGCCCCAGAGGGTCCCCTCATGTCATCTGATCCCGTGTGCATGGTGTCTTCTCACAGAGTCATGAGAAGGGTGAGCACAGGAGAAGGCACCCTGTGAGAGAGACCACGTCCTCAACTTTTATTATAGCACATTGTTAGGGTTTATTATGAGTTATTGGTGATCTCTTGCAGTGCCTGATTCCTCTGTTAAACTATCATAGCCGTATATTTACAAAAAGAGGCATGGTGTACATCAGGTTGGACTCTATCCGTCCCAGCAAGGTATCCATGGGGTTGTTAGGATGTGCACCTGTGGCTAAGGAGAAGACTATTGTACTTATTTTTCTAAACTAACCAGCTTTGTATCTTTATTTTAGAATATCCAAGCACTCACTTGGAATACAGAAAGCTGTCTTTCCTAAATGCTAACGTACTTCTTGTTTTGGATTCTGAACAGAATCTGACATTTTCTTTCAATGCATTCGTTTTAAAAACAGGTTTGTGAATTTCCCAGACCAGCCGGTGGTGTGGCGAGAAATCAGCATTATTACATCAGCGCTAAGGAATGACTCACAGGATAAACAGACCCAATTTTTAAGAAGTAAGAATGGATTAATAACTTGACGATGTATAATAAATTACCGTTTCTAGGATATCCAACCATATATGGTGAATTCTCAAGTCACACCTGTGCTGTTGGTACCCATATGTGCGTTTTATTCTTGGCCACTGAAGTCTGTAGTAATGTCACCTGAGCCCGTTGAGCTTCCTTAAAGGATGTGGATTTGTCAGTGAGACCGAGGAATGGAATGTATTTTTTACAGGGTTTACAGTAACCAGTAAGCTTCTGTAGATTCGCTAAGTCTAAATCTCTGTAAACGGGAGAGAAACTTAGTCATTTGTGACGCTTTTCCTTTCCATTTTCCCTGTGTTGGTTGTTGTGAGTGGTCAGAGATTTCAGACTTAAATAAAAGAGCAAGTAGATGGTGTAGGTCGTTTTAGCATAACCAAGCACGTGCTGTGTATCTCACGTATGTCATTGTTTGGATGCAGCCGGGCATCCGCATGCTGTATGCTTGCCCAGCACAAGTCTAGTGCTATGTGCGGTCAGACCTGGGGCCTGCCGGGCGCAGGTGAAACCTGACCACTGGGGGATTCATGTATCTGAAAATGCCTTGCTTGGCACTTATGCTGCAGTGTTTTCTGTCGGAAAGAAATTTCAAGGTGAAATGTGTTCTGCGCAGGTTTATTTGAAACTCTTCCGGGTCGAGTCCAGTGTGAAATGTTACTGAAGGTCACGGAGCAATGCTTCAACACACTGGAGCGATCAGAGATGCTGCTGCTGCTCCTGAGGCGCTTCCCTGAAACTGTGGTGCAACATGGGGTAAGGTTTATTTATCTGAAAGGCAGAGTTACACAGAGAGAGGAGAGGCAGAGAGAGAGAGAGAGAGAGAGAGAGAGGGAGGGAGGTCTTCCATCCTCTGGTTCACTCCCCATTTGGCCACAATGGCTGGAGCTGCACCGATCTGAAGCCAGGAGCCAGGAGCTTCTTCCAGGTCTCCCACGCAGGTGCAGGGGCCCAAGCACTTGGGCCATCTACTGCTTTCCCAGGTCACAGCAGAGAGCTGTATTGGAAGAGGACCAGCTGGGACTTGAACCAGCGTCCATATGGGACACCAGCACTGCAGGGAGTGGTTTTACCTGGTACACCACAGCGCTGGCCCCGATTCTTTGGTTTTTAAGAGAAGGTGAATTCCATCTTGAGATTGGTCAGTGCTCTCAGGAGCCACAGTGTGTGAGGCACTGAAGCAGGGATGCAGGGATCCCTGGTTATGGTGAAGCTACAAGGACGTCGCTGTTAGCAACCGTGCATTCCAGAAGTCTCCTCAGTGAGGAAGCAGTCACCCAGCTCTGACAGTGCAGCACACAAGCACCCTTTCCCTCGTGTTCAACGGCGTGTATGGATTGAAATGAGAGCTGTTTTATATTCTTCCTCTTAGGAATTTCAAAGTGTAGCGTGAACATACATGAAAATAGAATGTTCCCTTACTTCAAAGTACGAATTTCAATAACAATTACACTTCAGTAATGCCAGCTGCCTAACAGTAAAGCATTTATGTTGGGGCATTTTCAGACAACTTGTAATAGTATGAAAAACCAAAAAATTAGAATCAGTAAAAAGATAAAAATCGCATTTCCATGTTGTGTGGCCTCTGGATTCCCTCTCAGCAGAGGACAGAAAGGCTGATTGTCAAACAGATTCCTGGATCGTCCCAGGAGTGGGTCTCTAGGCTTCTCTAGTGGGTGTTGTGTCTGAACGGTCTTTCCTTCCGGGCTCATCTGTTAACATCATCGGGCCGGCGCCGCGGCTCACTAGGCTAATCCTCTGCCTGCGGCGCCGGCACACCGGGTTCTAGTCCCGGTCAGGGCACCGGTTCTGTCCCTGTTGCTCCTCTTCCAGTCCAGCTCTCTGCTGTGGCCCAGGAAGGCAGTGGAGGCCCAGATTCCCTGCATGGGAGACCAGGAGGAAGCGCCTGGCTCCTGGCTTTGGATCGGCGCAGTGTGCCAGCCGTAGCGGCCATTTGGGAGGTGAACCAATGGAAGGAAGACCTTTCACTCTCTCTCTCTCACTGTCTAACTCTGTCAGAAAAAAAAAAAATAAAAGTTAACATCATCGTCAGGCCTAAGTGAAGCCAGTACTGGAATCTGAGAACTAGAATTCTTGGTGTGTTCTTGGGCGTAGGCAGGCATCCCTATCCTTGTTGAGCTCTCACTAGTGTGAGACGGGATAAGAGGGATGCAGTCCAGGGACCTCCGCCAACTCCTTCCCCGCCAGGTCACTGAGGTGGTCCCAGCACTGAGGGCTGATGGGGTGCCCACGTGTTCCCCATCGGGAGCTGAGAGTGTGGCCGCTACACCAGGACAGCACCTGCGCACTTGCAGACTCATCTCGGAATTGAGCGTCGCGTGGTGCATGTGCAGTAGACACTTGTACTTCAGAGATGCTTCTTGTTGCCGTGGCGATGGCACGCGTGCGTGGTACCGCAGGCTCTGTAGAAGGCGAGTAGAGCTGGCAGGCGTAGACCGCGTCAGTGGGTCCCCGAGGGGTCGCACCACACCAGGATCAAACGGGTTTTGATGTAATGCTAAGTCAGTGTCGGGGCTCCGGCGGCGGCTCCCCCGTCAGAAGGCTGACTTACGTGTTAAGTGTTAAGGTCCAGCCTCCCCTCTGGAGAGGCATTTGTTTAGCTTTGCAGGTGTCCTCAGGCTAGCTGGCTCTGATGCTGAACTGTGTATCCGTGTCGCTACTGTTTTGCCCTCAGCGGTTCTCTGCCTTGGAGCTGAGCGCTTATCCGGAAGGGCCTGTCTTGCTGCTCCCTGGCTCGCCGTACAGTCTGTCTGTCTGTGTCCGTCAGTGGGAAGCAGTTGTCGGTCTCTTCCTAGGCGTTTGCGCAACACCTTTCCTTCCTGCTGCAGTGCAGGATGGCTCAGTGCGTGTGCGGTCCCGCTGCCGGCGTTCCTGAGCGCCGTGAAGGTCTTCATTTGTTTTAGCTGATGATCTGGAACCTTCCGGTTTCATTCTTCCTTAGTCCCCCCTGTGTTTCCCACTCCCACCTCAACTTTTCCTAGCTGCTTCCGTTCTCTGCCAAGCTCTGGACATGCTGCCGCCTGGAGTGTGCGTGTCTCACCATCCCCGTCTTCACGCTGTGAGTGGGGCGTTCTGCTGAACCATGTCCTGCTGTCCTGTTTATCAGTCATAACTGATCTGTCCTCTGTTTTCATGGTGGGTTTCTAGTTTGTTGCAACTTTTTTTCTCTGTGAAGCCAGCTGTGGACCCCTACAAAGTACAGGGCAGACGTGGCTCCAGCCTTGTGCTCTGCCACTCCTGGGTCTTTGCGTCTGAATCCACCAAGCAGTGGTCCGAGGAAGGCAGCTGTTAGTGCCTGCTGCTGCCGATCTATGCGTCTTACCTGCAGCAGTGAGGTGGGCACCTGCTAAGCATACTCAGAGCCTTGAGGTGTTGCGAGTGGTGTCAGCTTTGACAGACGTTAGCTTCCCGTGTTGACCGGAGAATCCCGGGTGGTGCTGGCAGAGACCTTCCTCGCCCTTTCCCTGGGAATGCCAGACTGGCATCATCTGGATTCCCGTTGGCTGTCTGCCGCGCCTCTTGCTTCTTACTGTGTCTTGGGGCTTGTCTGGTGGGCCGCACAGCCTCCTCGTCTTGTCCTGGGCTTGTGGGCGGGGTCACCTAGCCCTCTGCTGGGGTCTCCTGGCCCTCACCGAGTGGTTCTGGTTCAGGTGCACACTGTTCGGTGCGGTCTGACTCGTGAAGCTCTTCTAAAGGAACTGGGCTTTTGGCAGCGGCAGAAGCCCCCTTGCTTTCTTCCATTGAGTCCGCTCGAGTTTGGGCACCAGACTGTCCCTTCCTGATTAGACTTTCCAGTTGTGGTGGTTCAAGGGCATGGTTCCAGCATCCACTCTGTTCCGGTGAGGGTCCTCGGCCGTGGCACATCTGTGGTGGACGGCAGTGACGGGAGCAGGTGTAGCCAGGGCACCCTCGTGTATATTTCTCAAAGCTGCGTTCATCATGTGCTTCTGTCCAGTGAAACAGTTCTGTCCCCGCCACTTCCCTGTGCCTGTAATGCCTGCTGGGTGCCTGCTCTGTCTCCCCAGGTCCCCTAGACTGAGCAGCGTCTTCCTCTGCAGATGAGGGGCCCGAGTCTTAAGCGTTTCTGTAACTTGCCCTGGCCAGTAAGCAGGCAGGGCCAGACCATGGATTCTGACCACGTACCCTCTAACGCCGCTGCTTTGGCTTCCGGCCCTGGTTACCTTTCCCACACCTCACCGTGTTCCTCTGCTAGGTCTGCTGCCACACTAGGTAGCTTAAAGCAACAGAAGCTGTCCCCAATCCGGGCAGCTGGAAGTCCGAAGGCAGGATGTGGGCGAGACCGTGTGCCCTTTCCAGACTTTAGGGGAGTGTCCCCCTCTAGCTGGTGCCTGGCGGTGCCTAGGAGTGGTTGTCAGTCCAAGGCTGGCAGTGTCCTCACTCCAGTTTATGCTTCTGTCGTCATGTGGCCTTGTAAGGACCCCCGTCACTAGGTGCAGGGCCCAGCTCCTCTAGTGTGATGTCTTCGTAACTAAGGACATGTGAGGTCGTATTCTGAGGTTCTGAGTGGAGATGAGTGGTGGGGGCAGGGTGCTCCCAGGTCGTGACTGACTTGTAACCTGTTGCATGGTTCCACCCTGACCATGGAGGGTCCCTGTATGGTTGCTTCAAGGAAGGTAACACAGACGCCTTGGCGGGCTGTGATAAGGCCTTTGTGCTGTGCCAGGACAGCCGTGTTGGAGAGGGGGCTTCACGTGCGTGGCCTAACCCAGACAGGGTGTCCAGCTCTTGAGAACTGACGAGAGACAAATGTGTCTGCTTAATCCATCCTGAAGTAATATCATTAGTATCTGCATTTCTTAGAAAAAAATCTCTATTTATGGTTTCATTCCATCTCTAGTTCTGATACTGCGCTTAAGTTTCTGGAGACCTTTTGTTAGCATTTTAGTTTTGTTCAGCAAATCCCTGAAGCAGAGAGGTCAGGTGAATTTAGCTTTCCGGGCTGCCTGGTCCTGGTGTGTTCTCTTGTGTTCTGGTCGTTGAAGTATGATGCTTTGTCTCAGGGAAGTTTGAATGTACACGTAACAGGAGACAAATGTAAACACCGTGTTTCTTCAGGTAACTCTGATGTCTTCATTTTTTTTTTTTTTTTAGAGTATTTATTTTATTTAAAAGAGTAACAGAGAGTGAGAGAGAGCACTTCCATTCACTGGTTCACTCCCCAAGTGACTGCAGTGGCCATAGCTGGGCCAGACCTAAGCCAGGATCCAGGAGCTGCTTTTGGGTCTTTCGTTGTGGGTAACAGGGGCCCAAGCACTTGGGCTATCCTCTACCGCTTTCCCAGGTGCATGAGCAGAAGTTAAATGGGAAGTGGAGCAGCCAGCACTCAGACCTGTGCCCATATGTGTTGCTGGCACTACAGGCTGCAGTTTAACCCACTGTGCCCCGTGCTGGCCCCGATGTCTTCATTTAAATGGTTCTTTTCTGAATAGGTCGGCCTAGGGGAGGCACTCCTGGAGGCGGAAACCATTGAAGAGCAAGAATCTCCGGTTAATTGCTTTAGAAAGTTATTTGGTAAGGTACTTTGTATCTCACACCACCTTCTTAGTGAAAGCAGCATGTGCTGGGGTGCTGGGGTGTTGGGGTCCGTGTGCTGTCAGCAATGAGGTCGTCGTGGAAAGCACTGGAGCTCCTCCTGTTATGGGATGTCGTTTATCTTGCCATCAGTCCAGACGGCGTTTTAAATGACCTCTACGTGTTTATGATGGAATATTTGTTATCTCTGAAAGAATGTATGTAGCCACCTGTGTACGGAGGAAGCATAATAAATAGTAGGTGGCTGAGCTGGCTGCTACTGTGAGAACCACACCCTTCCCTGACAGAGGGCTGGCCTCGGGGGCTCCTTGCTGACCCCATCTGCTGGTGTTCCCTCGCACTTGGAAAATAAAATGATCTTTTTCGCCCATATAGTTAATTTTTATTTTTTTTAAATTTTAATCAGAGAGAGAGAAAGTGTGTGCACACAAGTGACCCCACCTGCTGGTTTGCTCCCCAGAGGCCTGCACCAGTGGAGACTGGGTCTGGGTGAAACCAGGGCCCAGGACCTCAACCCAGGTTTCCTCCTTGGGTGGTGGGGCCCACCTCTGTGAACCATCACCTGCTGCCTCCCAGGGTCTGCGTTAGTTGGAAGCCAGAATGTGGAGTAAAGCTGGGAGCTGAACTCAGGCGTTCTGATCTGGGATGTGGGTATCTTAGTCACTGGGTTGAAAGCCTGCCCTGTCCCCTGCTATGCATTTTAGGTGCTACCTGAAATGAACTCAGAAATAAATGTGGTCTTTGCCAGACCCCTAGGGTGGACAACCTCACCGGCTTTTTCTTCTCTTTCCCCTTGAACAGTTTGTGATGTCCTTCCTCTCATAATCAACAACCACGATGTTCGATTGCCTGCCAATTTGTTATATAAGTACTTGAACAAGGCAGCTGAGTTTTATATCAATTACGTCACTCGGTCTACTCAGGTAGAAAGTCAGCATCAAGGTAAGTGGGTGTCTCCTGCAGCTTCCCTCAGAAAGGCTTTAAAGTGAAACTGCAGATTCTCCTCCCTGGGGTGCAGCCAACTCGACAGTCCTTCCAAAGGGCGGTGTCTAGACGACACTGTTCTGGGAGCCGTTCCGCCCCTCGGTCCGCACCGTCTGCTCCCTGAGCTTGGGCTGCTCATGTGCCACAGTTCACAGCTCACTTCCTGCTGAGGCCTGTGGCCATGGGTGGGTCCTTGAGTGAAGTACACACACCCCTTAGTGACAGTGCCACTTTGGAGACGTGCGTTGTTAGGGGATTTTGTTGCGTTGGCATCAAAGTGTGTACTTCCACAAACCTTGGTGGTGTAGGCCAAAGAGCGTAGCCTGTGGCTCCTGCGCCACGATACTGTACAGCCTGTTGGTTGTACTGCATGCTGCAAGCAGCTGTAACACCATCCTCTGTATCTGTACGTATCTAAACGTAGAAAAACCTGGAAGATGGAAAATGGGACCTCTCAGGGGGCGTTCCCATCATGAAAGGTGCAGGACTGGAAGTGGTGAGTGACTGAGGGCCCACCACCGTGTCCTGTACACACACTGGACTCTTAAGCTGCGTGACACAGAGACGTTGTTTTTTCTTTCTTCCATAATAAATTAGCCTTAGCTTACTGTAACATTTTTACTTTGTAAACTTGAAATTTTTAAAATTCTTCTAAAATATAAACACATAGTTGGACAGAAATGTTTCACTTCTTTATGTCCTTATTCTGTAAATTGTCTTCTATTAAATTTGTGGGTTTTTTTCTTTTTTAAAAAACACTGAGACACAGAGACACGAGCCTAGAGCCGCACAGGGTCAGGGTCACCGTCACAGTCTCCCGTCTCCATGTCCCGTGCACTACGAGGTCTTCAGGGACTGGCGTCTCCTTTGACATGTGTCCATACATGCATCCATAGTGCTGTGTGTGCTGTGTGTCCTTCTTTCCACCACGGGTTTGCTTGGAGGCAGATAGTGCACCGTGAACCTTCTTTATTAAGGAAAACCACTTGGCGCTGGGCTCCAGGGTCTTCAGACTTTTTAAGGAGCTGGTTGAGGTCTGCCGAAGCTTCTGCTAAACCCTTTGCTGGGAACTTTTCTTAAATTTTATTTTCCTTTTTCTCCTTCTGCAGTTCCTTTTCTCTTGCTGCTTCTTCAGCTTTGTGTCCACAGGGTTGCGGGGACCTTCCAGATATTACAGCGTTAGGGGACCCCCGTGGTATGTGCAGTCCGTCACTGACCAGGCGCGTGACGGTCATGTGCCGGGGTTCCGGGCCCTTGTGTGTATTTCAGGCACCGCGCTGTGTGGTAAGTACTCACACGATTGTCCTGCTGCCATTTTCTCACACCCCAGGTGCCCAAGATGCATCTGACTTGGTGTCACCCAGCAAACGGAGCTCTCAGAAGTACGTCATAGAAGGGCTGACCGAAAAGTCATCCCAGATCGTGGACCCCTGGGAGAGGTTGTTTAAGATTCTGAATGTCGTCGGAGTGAGATGCGAGTGGCAGATGGACAAAGGAAGACGGTAATAAACGATTGATTTTGAAATTGCCAATCAAATCATTTATTCCCATAATCTCAGGATCCTTGTGAGCAACAAAGAACACTTTTTAAAAACTGTGTAATTAGTGCATAGGCACACTTCTCTTAGGGCAAATTTCATTTCATTTATTTATTTAAGAGGTAGAGTTACAGAAAGAGAGAGAGATACTCCATCCACTGGTTCACTCTCCAGATGGCCACAACGGCCGGATCTTTGTGGGTCCAAAGCCAGGAGCCAGGAGCTTCTTCCAGGTCTCCCATGCAGGTACAGGGGCCCAAGCACTTGGGCCATCTTCTGCTGCTTTCCCAGGGCATAGCAGAGAGCTGGATCAGAGGCGGAGCAGCTGGGACTTGACCCGATGCCCATGTGGGATGTTGGTGCCGCAGGCAACAGGCTTGCACATATTCTAACACTCTAAATAAGTGAAAGAGAGCAGGTTTTTCTCTTGGTCAAGAGATTCCTGGTGGAAGTATGAACCCTGCAGGTGACTTGAAGGTGAAGCACTCCTCGGTGGTTCAGGGCAGAGATGCTTCTTGGCACATCAGTGTCCTGAGAGCTTGGTGTGCTCTGACTCAGAAGGGGAGATGTGTCACCGGCATGGGGACAGTGAAGAGTCGCTGTGCTTGCGCAGAGCTGCATTTGGTGATGGTTCTGCGAGAGCTGTCCTTGACCCTTGCCCTGACAACGTCCAGGGTACGTGACTTTGCCATCCTTTGTCTTTCAGAAGCTATAGTGATATCCTGCATAGGATGAAGGATCTCTGCAGATACATGAATAACTTTGATAACGAAGCGCACGCAAAATACAAAAACCAAGTAGTCTATTCCACCATGCTGGTCTTCTTCAGGAACGCATTCCAGTATGTCAACAGCATCCAGCCGTCTCTCTTCCAAGGTTGGTGCGTGCTTCAGAGGCTGAACCACTGGTTTGTTAGGGGTGGTGAGAGGGACAGAAACATTTCCTTTTTTCTTTTAAGATTTATCTATTCATTTGAAAGGCAGAGTTAGAGAGAAAGAGACACAGATCTTCCTCTGCTGGTTCACTCCGTAAATGACTGCAATGGCCAGGGCTGGACCAGGACAAAGGCAGGAGCCAGGAGCTTCATCCAGGGCTCCTAGGTGGGTGCAGGGGCCCAAGTACTTGGGCCATCTTCCACTGCTTTCCCAGGCACATTAGCAGGGAGCTGGATCAGAAAGGGAGCACCTGCAAGCCGGCGCTGCAGCTCACTAGGCTAATCCTCCGCCTTGCGGCGCCGGCACACCGGGTTCTAGTCCCGGTCGGGGCGCCGGATTCTGTCCCGGTTGCCCCTCTTCCAGGCCAGCTCTCTGCTATGGCCCGGGAGTGCAGTGAGGATGGCCCAAGTGCTTGGGCCCTGCACCCCACAGGAGACCAGGAGAAGCACCTGGCTCCTGCCTTCGGATCAGCGCAGTGCGCCGGCTGCAGTGTGCCAGCCGCGGCGGCCATTGGAGGGTGAACCAATGGCAAAGGAAGACCTTTCTCTCTGTCTCTCTCTCTCTCACTGTCCACTCTGCCTGTCAAAAAAAAAAAAAAGGGAGCAGCTGGGACTCGAACTGGCGCCCTTAGGGGATGCTGGTGCTGCAGGCTGTGGTTTAACCTGCTATGCCACAGCAGTGGTCCCTAGAAATGTTTTCTTTGACCTTTGCTGTTGTGCCCAGATAACTGCAGGGTGGTAGTTATGGTTGGTTTAGTTTGGCTTAGTTGGTAGTTTCTAATGTAGGTACGTTTTCTCTAAAAGTGTCTGTGCAAAAGGTACTCTGAAATGAGATGAAAGCATTGCATGCCTTTATTTTGAGAAAACAGCAGGTAAAGCTAAGCACTGAGGTAGATTTCACCAAGATATCACAATGGGCAAAGATTTTCCAAGTATGATGAGTCATATATATGTATGTACATTTGTGTACGGTGTGCACATATGTTCTAGAAAGTTTGAGAACTAGAAATAAGAGGATGAGACCACCCACGATCCTCCAGCCATAACACAGCTTTCATTTTTATGTTTTGCCTTACAGTTTTCCGTGGACTCTGATTTTGTTTGGAATTTGTAATTATGGTGCAGGTGTAGTTTTATAGTGATTGTATGATGGGTTCACAATTCTTGATTAGAGCAAATGCAAAGAAGAAACTGTCACTTGTGCCCCCCCCCCCCGAGGGAGCTGTTTGGTGTATCTGTACAGTGCTTTTTTGTAAACCTGTGAATTTGTTCATTTCCCTGTACTCATATGGGACGTATTTTAAATGACCTTTGTTTTTACACGCAGTTGGAGTCGGCATCCTTCTGGAGTTAGGTATTCTTCCCCTTGCCACATTTGTCTATTTTTTTTTTCCTTTTGGTTTCCAAGTTTTATTCAAGCACTCATACAGAGTATTCCAGATAAATGAGTTTTAGTTGTCGTCTTCGTCCTCTTCTTGGTTCTGGTTCATCTGGAAGTATCGCAGTTCATCACTCTCTTTGCTGTCAGCAACGGCGCACAACCAGTCACCTAGGTGGTTCCTCGTCAGATACTGTTTGGTGCCGAGTTTCAAATACCTTTTGGAAAAAGGCACCCCGGAAGTCACGGTGCTCTTGCTGCTTCTGGCGGGTCCAACCCTGCACCGCGACGCCAGCTTTCCCCCTCAGATTGCTTCTCTCTGCTCACATGGGCGGCACCGCTGTTCTTCTCCTGCAGGGTGGGTGCCGTCGAGCGTGACCTTCGGAAGTTGGTTCTGTTTGTTTTTGCCCGGCTTCACCACCAGTGTCTTTAGGGGGCCTGGCGGCAGCGGAGACAAAAAACCTCCCTGCTGTGTTTCTGAGTGTTGCTGTTTTCGGCCATCTGTAGGTCCTAACGCCCCAAGCCAGGTCCCACTGGTTCTTCTCGAAGATGTCTCTAATGTCTACGGCGACGTGGAGGTTGACCGCAGTAAACACATACACAAGAAGAGGAAGCTAGCCGAGGGCCGAGAGAAAACCATGGTAAGCCTTCCACATGGGATTGGTATCAGGTAGATGTTTGTGGTTCGCTGGACGTGAATCTTTGCAAAATGCAGCTTTCTGTAAAGCTTGGGCTTTAAAATTACAGAATGCAGCTGCTGTGTACATTAGTGGTTCTCATCTCAATAAGAGGTGACTCCCCCCCCCCAACCCCGCCCCACAAGGAGACATTTGGCCATTTCTGATGACATCTAATTGTCAAGGCTTCATAGGGTAGGGTGGGTATTGTCAGCATCGAGTGGGTGCTGGTGACCATCCCACAGGGCACAGGACAGCCCACAAGGTCGGCAGTGATGGGGCTGGGAGACCCCCTCCCCCCCATAACTGTTTTCTGCATCTTTGAACTGACGACGTTGGTTAGGTAAATGTAAGCCAGAATGAGAACCGCGCTGCCGTCCGGCTGGAGCTGGGGACTGTGGTGGTTCTGGGCTCAGGATGCAGAGCCGCGGGTATTCAGAGCCCAGGCAGCCCGAGGAGAAAGGCAGGAGAGGTTCTGGCGTTTTTCGGTTGAAGTTGGGAGGTAGGTTTTATGGAGCTGCAAGAGGCCGGAGAAGGAGGAGGTTCGGCCGTCCCCCGGCTGTGCCCCGTGGCCGGCTGGTCCGGGCCGGTGATTCCCAAGCTTCGTGTAAATTAAATCTTTGATGGCGGCCCCAGGTGTAAGAGGAAAATGGAAATGGCCTTGTCTGGCACCGTGGTGGCACGTTTCTCCTAAGTGGCTGGGCGATAAGTGTCCTCCACTTTGCAGGCCACGGGGTCCCTGTCCTAGCGGCTCGGGGCTGCTGTCATAGGGCAGAGATGTCTGCAGGCACCGCGGGAACAAGTGACAGCGTGGCTTCCAAAGACGTGTGGAGGGCAAGACCCAAGGGAGCCAGGGGCCACACCCTCTCACCCCTACCAGCCTTCATCCTCTTCGTCCTCAAGGAATGTTCTGGGTGCTGGGCGGGAAGGGGGCCGTCTGTGTGGACCCTGACAGTGTGGAGGAGGAATCGACCTGGGAAGGCACCTGCTGTTCCGAGTGCTTGGAAGGTTATGAACCCATCTGATAAGTGCTCGTTTGAGTTGCTTCTTCCACTGACTGGCAGATGCACGCATGCACAGTTGTGCTGGTGATCGCCTTATGGCTGAGAACCCTGCCTGGCCGGCTCTCCCAGGTGTCCCGGTCCACTCTTTCCTCCTCGCCTGACCGTCCCAGGTTGGGTAAACCTCAGAGCTCCCTTCTGGGCCTTCCAGGTCCTCCTCCCAAGGCCCACAGTCGTCTCTGCTTCCAGGTGGATGCACAGCTTGTGTATTTCCAGTTTCAACTGACAGTCGTGACGTGTTCCCCCAAGACTCAGGACATGTAACGTGGCCCCAGCCCCTGCCTGCTTCAAGCTGTCCTCTCCTTCCTGGAAGAGTCAGGTTGCCTCCCCACTGTCCTCCTTGGGCCCCGTGGACTCTTCTCCACCCAGACCCGAGCTGGATGTCACTCCCCTGCTTCACCACCTCTGATGGCGTCCACCCTGCTTAGACCAGGCCTGGACCCTGCAGAGCACTTCCCGGCAGGCCCACCCGTGCCTCTCGGAGGCCCCCCAGACACCCACCTCCATGGTTTTCAGTTTTCTGCATTGCCACCACCGGTGTCCCTCGGCTGGCTCACTGTGTGTCCCTTCACCAAGTGCAGGCTCCATGTGACCGAGGACTGTCAGTGTTGCCCCCACCACTGTCCCAGTGACTTGTGTACCTGCAGTTGCCTAGCAACCAGGTGAGTCCTGCAGGCCATCGTAACCTGGCACCACGGCCTTGGGGTGCCTGCTCTTCCTCCGTGTCTTGGCTGTCATGTGCCTGCCCTGCAGCGCTGTTCCGGAACTCTGGCTGCGATCTGCACCCATTTCTGTTCTCGCTTTCTTAACCGAGCCCAGGCTGCTTGTCACTCCACCCCACAGCCTGCCCCCATCTGGCTCAGCTCACTACTGCCTGTGCTGTCAACTGCAGAGGGTGTGCCGGGCGACCCTGAGCTCAGCCCTCAGCCGTATCCTGCTTTGCTCTCAGTGCTCTCAGAATAAGCTAGCATTTCTTGTGGCCAGTAGGGTTTCTGTCGTCACCAGAGTATGTGTCATCACTGGGCCCTGATGGTGGCCCTTGCTGGTGCTCGCATCAGGTAGAGCCCTGTCCTCCTCTGTCCCCAGGACGAGGTGTGCCAGGTGGCATCCTCTCTGGGCTGTGTGTCCAGCTGGTGCACGCAGTGCGTGTGCCCTGCAGGTAGGAGTCTCCCCTCAGAGCATGGCCCCAGAGCGTGCTCTTGTATTTCAGAATTGGCTCTCTGAATTCCACAAAGGGTATGGAGTTCCACAGCTCTCCCACCACCCCGAGGGTCCTTTCATAGATTACTGGTCTCATTTTGAGGCAACCCTCAGGTGAGGCTGTGATGAGGGTGTGCCACTGGTGTCAGGCGACAGGGCCTGCTGACACAGGGTGCCCGGCAGGTAGGTTTTGATTGTGAGAGGCCTTGTGTTGCTGCTGAGAGGGAGAAGAGGGGATCTGGGCGCTGGGGGGACAGCAGGAGGATGCTGAGCTCTGGTGGGGATGGGGGAAGGCGGCGGGTCGTGGCAGGAGAAGGGACTGAAGACCTGTGCCCATCCTGGCTGGGATGAGCTGGGTGAATGGAGCTTTTAGCTAAAGTATTTGGGCATTTGTTGTTGTTGTTGTTTGTTGGTTGGTTGGGTTTTGTTTGTTTGTTTTTATTCACGAGCCAGACAGAGACAGCCAGCCAGCTTCCATCCTCTAGTTCATATTCCGGATGCTGAGAACAGCTGGGGCTTAGCTAGGGCTGGAGCAGGAACTAGGCATTCAACCCCGGTCTCCTGCGTACTTGGTCGCCTGCTGCCTCCCAGGGGTTGATGCAGGAAGCTGGAGCCAAGTCAGACGTGGGAACTTAACCCAGACACCTAGCTGAGATCCTCACTGCTAGACCAAACACCGACCATTGAACGTACTTAAGAATTGTACTAGTGACATTACAAATAAAAATGCTACAGGAAGAATTTCAGTTGAATCATTGAAATTATAAAATGAAGTGGAATGAAAGATTCAGGAAATTCTCAGCAAAATTTTTTACCCTTTTTACCCTTTCTGGTTTTGACCAGATGTCCCACCAGACCTGGTGGCATTCACAGTTGTCATTTCTCAGCAACCCTCTCTTTTCTCTGGCTTTTTAAAAGTTCATTTATTTTTTATTTGAAAGGCACAGTTAGAGAGAGAGAGATATTCCATCCTCTGGGTCATCCCTAAGTGTCTGGGGCTAGAGCAAGCCAGAGCCAGGAGCTTCATCTGGGTCTCCCATGTGGGTGGGAAGGGTTCAGGTCCTTTGGATTCTCTTCGGCTTTCCCGGGGCCGTTAGCAGGGAGCTGAATGGAAAGTGGCGCAGCCAGGACTTGAACCAGCGCCATTATGAGATGCTGGCATTGCAGGCAGCGGCCTAACCTGCTGCACCACAACGCTGGCCCCTTCTCTGGCTTTGTGTTACTTAAAGATACGCAGCAAGAAAAGTGCAAATCTTTCCTGTTGATACACAGGGCATCGCCCGGACGCCTGCACTGGGGGAGCAGGTGCCTGCAGTAGCTGGGGCTGGGCCAGTGGGGAGGCATGTGTGCCACGGGCAGAAGGCCAGTGCCAGCCATTTCCCTGCCACTGGCCTGCAGGGACCCAGCTTTGCTGTCATGCCACTACATGACAAGCCATTATCGGGAAGCCAATTAAGTAGTGGCCTACGTTGGGAGGAAAAATGCAAAACTGTTGAACAGGTGCCACCATGGCCATCTCTCAGTGTAAAAATCTAATTTGGGGCTTTATGAAATTGATGTTTGAAATGATCACAAAATCTGTCTGTGTTATCCCTGCCCTAAAGCCAGCGTGAGAAGTCAGCATCAGAGAAAAAGAACCTGAATTGTAAAAGGGAAAACTGAACGCGAGTACAAAGATGAAAGACTTAGACTAATTTGTGGAGCTGAGTTGTTAAGTCCAAAGAAATTGTCCAGCATTCATGTTGTGTCCTGAGCTGTGCCTTCCGTGTGGTGGGCGGAGCTGGCGGTGGGAAGAGGCTCAGAGTGCCAGTCAGTGTCTGAGCGGGCCTGTGACTTGGAGTTAACTGTGCCGTTTGTGTTCCTGAAGCAGAGTTCAGACGATGAGGACTGTTCCAGCAAAGGAAGGAACCGCCACATTGTCGTCAACAAGGCCGAGCTTGCCAACTCTGTGGAAGTGCTGGAGAGCTTTAAGCTGGCCAGGGAGAGCTGGGAGCTGCTCTACTCCCTGGAGTTCCTTGACAAAGGTGAGGATGTGCCTGCCGTACTTGTGCTGTTTTATTTTAAATTTTATTTACTTATTTATTTGCAAGTATGACACAGAAAGAGAGAGAGATCTTGCCATCTGCTGGTTCACTTGCCAGATGCCTACAATAGCTGGGGTTGGACCAGGCTAACACCAGGAGGCAGGAACTCCATCCAGGTCTCCCACAGAGGGGCAGGGGCCCAGTACTTGGGCCGTCCTGTGCTGCCTCCCAAGTGCGTTCACAGGAACCTGGGCGGGAAGCAGAGGCAGGACTCTATTCCAGGCACTCCTGTAGGGGATACAGGTGGCGGGGGCGGGGGGCGGGGGCGGCTTCACCAGCTGCACCATGATATCCTTCCATCGTGCTGTTTAATTTTTTAAATAGAGTCGTTATGCTACCAAAAAAAATCATGCTACTTGAGACGTCCAGTCACCTGTGGCTAGTGAAGTTGGTCACAGAGCACACGTTTTCTTGAACAGTCAGTGACACTCAAGTCCCATTCTCCCCTTAGCCTGACGTGCAGTCTTCTAGCACTGGGCCTGGGCGGAGTTCCAGGGAGACTTTTTGATCCGTCCTGGAGACACTTTTATTGCCGGCCTCGTGTTTCTTGGAGGGTTTGTTTGTTTCATGCTTTGAGTTGCCCTCTCGCACTGCTTTGAGACAGGGATTCAAAAGGGACTGCTGTTTTATCTGCACCAACTGCCTTGCACCGAGTCCGACAGCCCTGGAAAGCCTGTTTTCCTCTGAGCTTAGACAGAAAACCAGAGGGGGTTTTACCACGTGGCATGGAAGCTGTCATCCCAGCACCACTCAGACAGTGCTGCACTTTGTGGAGGCAGAGCCTGTTGCTGTGCAGGTGGCCGTGGACACTCCTCCCCCGGCCCCTGTCACAGGCCGGGCCGAGTGCTGGGGCAGTGAGTCCTGTGGTCTTTGCCGAGTACAGACAGCATCATTCAGCGTCTGTCTCCTGTTACTGTGAACACGTGTGTGGCTTTCTGTTGAGGAGGGAAGAGTTTTCTGTAGCTGTGAATTGACGTTTAATGAATAAGTAAAGCCTTTTAGTGTCATTGTGTGTACATGATCGTAACTGGGCAGACACCCAGTGGGACCTCTGTAGGAAAAGTGGAGCTGTGTAAAAGATACATGAAGTGACCCGTGAAAAGCGCGTGCACGGCCCCTGGCGTGTGGTGGTGCCTAGTGAGTGGCAGTGCCTCTAAGTGGTGCACACTGACCGGAGCACAGTGCTGGAAATCCGCTTGCAGTTCCTGTCCAGTCATTGGTCCCTCGTCTCCATTGCACTCTGGCTGGGTGTGCTAGCTTTGTCTTATTTCTGTGGTGCATAGTTTTGACGGATTTGCTTTTGAATTCTCAGAATTCACAAGAATTTGCTTGGCCTGGAAGACAGACACTTGGCTTTGGCTGAGAATCTTCCTCACCGACATGACCATCTACCAGGTAACATCGCGTGTGTCTCGGGCCCCGGCAGCTGCTGCTCCTGTGGGCCGCTGTGCTGTTTCTCCCTGACAGCTGTTCTGTCCGTAGGGGCTGGTTCACCCCAGTGCCAGAGCCGTACCTTCTGTGTCACTGCCGGCACCACCAGCACTCCCCTCTGCCCAGTGCGGCTCTTAGTTCTCTCCCCAGCCGTCTCCTCTGGTGCAGTCCTGTCTCTGCCCCTGCAAACTCACAGTGAGGTCACTACTTCCACTTGTCACCAGGGAGTCGTGGTGTTAGTAGCCTAACATTTCTGTGGAAGTGCTATATGCAAACTGTGCTGTGTCAGCCGGCCATGTATTTTGTGTAGTCCGCAGAGGGGAGACCAGAAAGAGAAGTCTGTAAGGAATTTCCCTAGCTTTAAGTCAGTTTGAGCCCGTGGCTGTCTCTTTTGGCCTCCGCATACAGTCGGGGGAGGTGCCTTATTCCCCATGGTCATGGCTTCGTTTAGCCCAGGAGGTTTTTGGCTCTCTCTGACCGCCCCTTCTTTTCCCTCCTTGCCGTTCTTCCTAAGGGTCAGTATAAAAAGGCCATCGCCAGCCTGCACCACTTAGCGGCTCTCCAGGGATCACTTTCGCAGCCCCAGATCTCGGGCCAGGGCACCTTGGAACATCAGAGGGCGCTCATCCAGCTGGCCACCTGCCACTTTGCCCTGGGGGAGTGCAGGGTAAGTGCCCCTGCGGGGTTTGCATTCATCCACCGTGGCTGCACCTGGATCTTGCTGCTGGTGAACCATGATGTGTTACTGAATTGTCTCTTCCTTTCAGACTGCCTGCTTACTGTTTCATTGTGTGGGAGGGTTGTTTTTTTTATATGCTTTCTTTGAATCCCTTTAAGATGTAGTTAGTTCTGCTGTCGACAGGAAGAAGAGGCTGTGTTAAGTGGGCCCTGGGGGACTTGATTTCGCCTGTCCGAAGTTCAAATTCTCTGTGTGGTGCTGACCGCTGATTTATACACGGTCAGTTTCCTCTGAGATTGTGAGCCCCTCCCACTAGAGGTGGGGACCTTCTCTCACAGCACCTGCCACAGTGGCTTGCATAATGTAATGCACGGTAAATGTATGAATTCAGCAGGAATAAGGGTGGTTTTTTGTGTACATAGGTCGTGTTGAAATTCAAGGCCACAGGTGTTGGTTTCTTCATACCTGTGTGTTAAGTTGATGCTTTCTAATCTGTTTTCATGGTTTGCCATGATGATTTTTGGAAAGGCATTTGGCGAGAGTATGTGGAATATGTCTGTTTACAACTGAAAATGTTTCTCTGCCACCATTCATGGAATTACAAGGCAGCTAGTCCTGAATTTCAGGAAATGCCCTTTTGAGGATTGAAAGGAGAGCGTCTTGTGTTTACCCAGGCCTATGTCCCGTGTGTGGTGGGCTGGGCAGGGCCTGGCTGTCCTGCACTCTGGTGGGGACTATGAGGTAAACTGGCAGATTGCATTAAAGGAGGGCTTCCCGTCCCACCTCTGAGCCGGTGACTGTCAGGCCTGGTGTCCAGTGGAAGCTCTATGGTTGCTGAGACCCCGACTGCCAGCTCTGAGCAGCCACGCGCACATTCTTTTCTGGCCTGGCCAAGACGTGAGAAAGCTTGGGAAGTGCGGGCGTGAAGCCCACTCCGCTGTGCCTGGGGCAGCAGCGGCTCTGCAGCTGGAATCCGGCGTGGTCACTGAATTAGTGTAGACAGACAGTGATCTAGAGCGTGGCCTGCACCGTGTCGCTCAGCCGCCACACCTGCTGTCCCCTGCACGTGGGTCACCTATACCTGGGCGCAGCCCTTCCCATGCCCTTCTCTCAGCCTTGTTGCAGCTCCTGCCTGCTTTAGGGCCTCAGTGGAGGAGGCTGGCTCAGCCTGAGTGAGTCTCACCAGGGTTCAGGTGGCACTCCACACTGTGGAATCCCCTCGTGTGCATCTCTCTTGTTAGTTTTCCATTCACAGAGTGAGCAGCCGACTTCAGGTCAGGCAGGGGCGTCCTTGAGCGGGCCACTGTGCTCCAACACCTGGGTGTTACTACCTGATTGCTTTCTACGTCGTGTTCGCTTGGTCTTTTTAACAGCCACGGCTGGGTTATTGTTCCCTGCGTGTGGTGTGTGGATTTAATCTTCTGTGACTTTCTGTGTGTTCACCGTCAAGTGGACAGGAAGGAGCCCTGGGAAGGGGGCACAGTGCAGGCAGAGTCAGAGGACCATGTGCTGCAGGTGCCGTGCTGTCCGTTCGCTCGGTTTCAGTGCAGAAAGCCTCAGATTAGCGCCCTGTGGTCTTCTCATCTTCAGATGACGTGTGAGAAAGTGCTGGATTTGATGTGCTACATGGTGCTCCCCATCCAGGACGGAGGCAAGCCGCAGGAGGAGCCCTCAAAAGTGAAGCCCAAGTTCAGAAAAGGTACAGCGGCCACTGTATTGTTATTTTTTTTATTTGAAAGTCAGAGTTACACAGAGAGCGAAGGAGAGGCAAAGAGAGAGAGAAGGAGAGACAGAGAGAAAAGTCTTCCATCCGTTGGTTCACTCCCCAGTTGGCCGCAAAGGCTGGAGCTGCACTGATCCGAAGCCAGGAGCCAGGAGCTTCTTCCAGATCTCCCACATGGGTGTAGGGGCCCAAGCACTTGGGCCATCCTCTACTGCTTTCCCAGGCCATAGCAGAGAGCTGGATTGGAAGTAGAACAGCCAGGGCTTGAACTGGTGTCCATATCGGATGTGGTGCAGGCTTTACCCACTGCACCACAGCGCCGGCCCCTTGTTGTTTTGCTAAGGATGGCTGGCGACCCTAGGCGGAGGGCTCATGCTCAGGCCCGATGATGTGGTGCTGCGCAGGCTATGTGAACAGTGCTTCGCTCTCCAGATCGGAGTCCTTGGCTCTGACTGCCTGAGCACCTGTGAGTCTCTGTCTCTCCCTAAGCCCTCTTCACTCCTGAATGTGTTACCTCTTTGAAGAATGGCAGGGAGCTCTTTGCAGTCCTTAGCAATTCTGGGAAAACTTCCAATTGAATCATTAGGAAAGATCTAGCGTATCCCTCTAGCACCATTTTGAGCTCCCTCAAGTTTCATCTGGCTTTGCCAAACTAAACTGCTGGCTAATGTAAGTTTCCACCTTAAAAGTTGGAAAAAGCTAATAAGTTAAGCTTGAAAGAAGTAGAAAGCAAGAAATAATAATACCAGATTAATGAAATAGAAAATGAGTAAAGTCAGGTTGTTTTTTGAAACAAATTTATGGAACTGGTAAACTCCTAAGGAGAAGAGTGAAAGAGGTAGTGTCACCACAGATCCTGCTGACAGGGGAAAGTTCCTTGAAAAACCCATCAAATCTGACTGGAAAATCTGAATGTCCTTTTTCTGTTAAAGCAATTAAATTTATTGTCAGAAACCTTCCCAAGGCCGGCATTGTTGCGTAGGGGGTTGAACTGCTGCCTGTGACACTGACATCCCATATGGCACCGGTTAGAGTCCCATCTGCTCCACTTCTGACCCAGCTCCCTGCTAATGCACCTGGGAAAACGGCGGAGGATGGCCCAAGAGCTTGGGCCCTTACCCCTACATGGGAGACCTGGTTGAAGCTCCAGGCTGCTGGCTTTGGCCTAACCCAGTCCCAGCAGTTGCAGCCATTTGGGGAATGAACCAACTCATGGAAGATCTCTCTCTCCATAACTGCCTTTCAAATAAATAAATAAATCTTTAGGGGGAAAAAAAAAACCTTTCTGGAAAGAAAACTCCAGATCCGGATGGCTTCACGGTGAATTCTGTCTAGAATTGGAGAGGTGGCAGCACTGGCCCTACACCGGCTCTGAGAAAGAGGAGTAGTCCAGTTCTTTTTTAAGACCAATATAAGGCCAGCGCCGTGGCTCAATAAGCTAATCCTCCGCCTGCAGCGCCAGCACACCAGGTTCTAGTCCCGGTCGGGGCACCGGATTCTGTCCCGGTTGCCCCTCTTCCAGGCCAGCTCTCTGCTGTGGCCTGGGAGTGCGGTGGAGGATGGCCCAGGTCCTTGGGCCCTGCACCCCATGGGAGACCAGGAGAAGCACCTGACTCCTGGCTTCGGATCAGCGCAGTGCACCGGCCGCAGCGTCTGGGCCGCGGTGGCCATTGGAGGATGAACCAATGGCAAAGGAAGACCTCTCTCTCTCTCACTGTCCCCCCCCCCCCAAAAAAAAAAAAAAACAATATAAGAACCCCGATAGCAAAACCAGGCAGGAGCATTCATTGCAAGGAAAGAGCAGTGAGGACCGGTACCCACTGTGAACCTGTGAACACAAGTGCTTGTAATATTTGCTAGTGAATATATAAGGATTACTTATGACCAACTATACCAGGTGGTTTAACACGAAAAGCAGTGTAATTTGCCACAATAGCAGACGAAAGGAGAAGACTCTGGGTTATTTTGAGAGACGCCCACAGAATTCAATGCGTGAGGTGGATGCTGTGGCCCAGTATTAGAGTGTTAGTTCACGTACTGGCTGCTCTGTTTCCAACGCAACTTCCTGCCAGTGAATTCCAGGTAGCTGCAGTGATGGCTCAAGTACTCCAGCCTGGCCTGTGCCAGCCACAGACAATACCTAGATGGATTTCCCAGCTCTGTCACGGGATGCCAGTGTACAGGTGGCAGCTTAACCCACTGTGCCACAACACTGGCCTCTCAGCATTGTTTATACAAGTGAGGAATTGGAGCTCTCTGTATCTGCCATAAAGAGACTGGATTGGCCAATTGTGGTGTACATAAACAACAGGTCACGCTCTGGGGTGCTTCAGAAAGTGTGTGAAAAATACAAATTATTGGCCGGCGCCGCAGCTCCCTAGGCTAATCCTCCGCCTGCTGCACCAGCACCCCGGGTTCTAGTCCCAGTTGGGGCGCCAGTTCTGTCCCAGTTTTCCTCTTCCAGTCCAGCTCTCTGCCGTGGCCCGGGAAGGCAGTGGAGGATGCCCCAGGTCCTTGGGCCCCTGTACCGGCATGGGAGACCAGGAGGAAGCACCTGGCTCCTGGCTTCGGATCAGCGCAGCGTGCCAGCCATAGCGGCCATTTGGGGGGTGAACCAATGGAAGGAAGACCTTTCTCTCTGGCTCGCTCTCTCTCTCACTAACTCTTCCTGTCAAAAAGAAAAAAGAAAAATACAAATTATGAAAAAGGCTATGCATGCATTTCAAGGTTTTTTTGTACCAAAAACTTTTTTAAAAAGGGATTCTTATTTATTTATTTGAAAGGCAGAGTGACAGAGAGAGAAGGAGAGACAGAGATCTTCCACCCGCTGGCTGGTTCACTCCCCAAATGACCACAAACAGCTGGGACTGGACCAGGCTGAAGCCAGGAGGCAGGAGCTCCATCCTGGTCTCCCACATGGTTTGCAGGGGCCCAAGGTCTTGGGCCCTCCGTCTTCCTCTGCTTCCCAGGCACATAAGCCAGGAGCTGGATCGAAAACACAGCACCCAGGACTCCAACTGGCACTCACATGGTAATACCACTGTTGTAGGCAGTGGCTTAACCCTCTGTGCCACGATGCCAGCCCCCAAAATAAGCTTTTTATTTTTTTATCTTTTATTTGGAAAGCAGAGTTAGAGAGAGGGGAAAGATAGAAATCTTCTGTCTTCTGGTTCACTCCCCAAATGGGTGGGCCAGGCCAAAGCCAGGAGCCAGAAGTGTCTTCCAAGTTTCCCACGTGGGTGCCAGGGCCTACGCTTGTGGGCCATCCTCCACTGTTTTCTCAGGTACATTAGCAGGGAGCTGGATCTCAAGTGGAGTGGCCAGGACATGAACTGATGCCCGTGTGGAATGCCGGCACCACAGGCAGTGGCTTTACCTGCTGCGCCACAGCACTGGCCCCAAACACTTTCTTTTCAAAGCTTTTTTCTTTGGTAACGACGTGCCTTAACATTAATACATTGTGGGCTTTTGTTAGGTTCGGATCTGAAGCTCCTGCCTTGTACCAGTAAAGCCATTATGCCGTACTGCCTGCACTTGATGTTAGCCTGTTTTAAGGTAAGCCTAAGGTTGCTTAGCCTGAGGAGAGTTTAATGTGGAGTACCTGTCCCGATGACCTGGAATGACTTGAATGAGAGTCCTGTTAATGGTAGTTTAGTCTAGGCTGGTACAGTGGGACAAGCACCGGGGCTGGGAATCGGCAGATAGGTATCTACTTAATAACAGCGGAGCAAAGATGAGCCGGAAGCGAGCCCCTTCAGAGTTTCCAAATGGTAGTGGGAGTGTTCAGGAAGTCTTTTATGTGATAATATGCTTGCCAGGGCACATGAGCTATGGAAGAGGCCTGCAGATGCCCCCTGGGCTCTGAGGGGGCTTCTGAGGGTGTCCTCAGGGAGACCTGGCGGGTGGAGGCATTTCGGGCATGAGGGTCCCCACCAGCCAAGCCCACAGCGTTGGGAGAGTTCGAGGACTGCTGAGAGATGAGAGCCCTAGAGTGGAGCATCTCAGTAGCTTCCAGAAGGCAAGAGGGTGGCCATATGGAGTCTTGACTTGGCGTGGTGGTTGCCGGAGGTAACCAGGCGTCCCGGCCACACGGGGTAGTGGACACACTGTGAAGTGTGATTGCTGCGTGGCTGGTTGTTGAAGACAGAAGGTCCCTTGGCTGCTTCTTGGGTCTCACTGCTGGTTCCTTCCCTGTTGCCTGGTCCCCTGTTCCCCTCAAACGCTTCTCACCTCGGGGGCCCTTTGCCCACCTGCTATCCCCAGAAGAAATCTGCAAAATCTCTCTCAGTTGAGCAGGGCAGGTTGGCTTTCTGTGGCCCTCCTTCCCAAATTCAGAAGCTTCGGGCCCACCTGTGCCTGTCCCGCCCACAGCCTGCACGCTGTGGCCAGGCTCCCCCCCCCCCTCGCCCCCCGCCCTCCTCCTGGGGCAGTTCTGGCATGGGCTGCGCTGGGTGCCCTTCCTTTGCTGACACGCACATTTCCTCTGCCCCTGCGGTTTCCTTCCCCTCCAGTGGCTCACCTCAATCTCTGTCTTGCAGCTTCGAGCGTTCACGGACAGTAGGGACGACATGGCGCTGGGCCACGTGGTGGTCCTGCTTCAGCAGGAGTGGCCGCGGGGCGAGAGCCTCTTTCTGAAAGCCGTCAACAAGATCTGCCAGCAGGGGAACTTCCAGTACGAGAACTTCTTCAATTACGTCACAAGTATCCTTTTCCCAGTGTAGGCCCACCAAGTCCCAATTTTGCAGGACGGATACGTGATATAAAAAGAAATGACCCTTTGTGGATCCAAATACTCATTGTGATGCTTCTTACTGTTTTAGTGGGGAGAAAGAAACAGAATGGTGATTAAATCGTGGCTGTGGGGCAGGCACTGCGAGTTAAGCCACTACCTGGGATGCCTGCACCCCCTTGCGGAGTGCCTGGCACTGTGTCCTGCCTCTCCCTCCAGTCCTGCTCCCTGCTGAAACACCTGGGAGGCAGTGGAGGATGGCCCAAGTACCTGGATCCCTGCCACCCACGTGGGAGACCCGGGTGGAGCTCCTTGCTCCTGCTTCAGCCTGGCCCACCCCCAGCTGTTGCAGGCATTTGGGGAGTGAACCAGAAAATAAAAGATAAACTGACTCTCTCCTTCCCTCCCTCTCTCCTTCTCTTTCCCCCTCTTCCTGTTCCTGTCTCTCTCTCCCCCTCTCTCTCTCCCTCTCTCTCCTTCCCTCTCCCCCCTCCCTCTCTCCCCTCCCCTTCCATTCTTCTCCCCCTCCTCCTTCTTATCTCCCCACCCCCGCCATTTGCCTCCCTCTCTGTCACTTTTTCTTAAATCTTTAAAAATGGAGCTGTGGCAGTTGGTTTGGGGAAAGTTGTAAAAGGCTTCAAAGATGCAATTCATGGAGCCAGTGTTCTGGTGTAGTGGGTAAAGCCGCCACCTGCGGCACCAGCATCCCATAGGGGTTCTGGTTCGTGTCCCGGCTGCTCCACTTCTGATCCAGCTCCCTGCTAATGTTCTTGGGAATGCAGCAGAAGATGACCCCAAGTGCTTGGGCTCCTGCACCCATGTGGGCAACCTGGATGAAGCCCCTGACTCCTGGCTTCAGCATGGCCAAACCCCTACTGTTGAGGCCACCTGGAGAGTGAACCAGCGGATAGAAGATCTCTCTCTGTCTCTGTAACTCTGACTATCAAATCTTTAAACAAACAAAATGATTGCATTTTCCACTGCAAGCTGACTTCTAAGAATACCCTGCAGATTGCTTGTCTTACCTCCTCTCCCCCGCCCCTCCCCCCTTTCTTTCTACTTACTTATTTGAAAGGTAAAGAGACAGGGAAAGAGAGATCTTCAGTCGGCTGGTTCACTCCTCAAATGGCTGCAGTGGCCAGGCCAGGAGACTGTGTAACTGCATCAGGTGTCCATGTGGGTGGCAGGGACCCAGACACTTGGGCCATCATCGGCTGCCTTCCCAGATCCTTTAGCAGGGAGCTTGATCGGAGGCACAGGGCCAGGACACAAACCCGTGCTCTGTTACAGGATGCTGGTGTTGTTAACCTGCTGTGCCAAATGCTGGTCCCAGCCCGCAGGCTCTTGACAGGCCCAGAGTGGCTCGTTTAGCTGGGAAAGGTAGAGTTCCATGGCCTTCATCCAGCGAGAGGGCCTCCTAGGGCCTCTCCGGGGACACTGGCTGTCCCCTGGACTGTTAATCGAGCACTGTGCCCCAGCTGTCACTGCGACCAGGGAGTCCCACCGACACTGCTGCCCAGCAGTAGCCGCCCCTGGTGATGAGGTCGTGCTTTACCTCACACTGTATTAGGGAAAGACCTTGTTTGAATTAGAGGCCATGCATTATTTGGGGTGTTTTTACTCCATAGCTTATCTTACTAATGTATTACTTCTGAGTTACAAAGAGTAAGATGTCCTTGTCCAAGTGCCCAGAGCACACATTTTAAACCTTTTTTTGGGACAGGCACCTTTTTAAGATCTGATGAAAGTTTTGTAATTTTTAAACAGAGACGTGTATGTGACCAGTTCATGAAATCTGGGAGTTGGGAGATTCACAGAAGCTTCCCTCCCAAAGCATCTGAAAACGCTCCTACCCTGGCTCTGAAGAAATAAGCACTTGATTTTCGTGAATTTCATGTATTTGCAAGGCAGAGTTACAGAGAGGTAGAGCGATCTCTTACCTGCAGGTTCACTCCTCAAATGGCCCTCCCAGTCAGGACAGGGTCAGGCTGCAGCCAGGAGCCTGGAACTCCATCTGGATCTCCCATGTAGATGGCCGGGGCCATTCTCTGCAGCTTTCCCAGGCCATTAGCAGGGAGCTGGACTGGAAGTGGAGCAGCCAGGACAAAACTGCCCATATGGATGCCGGCATTGAGTGCTATTACTGAACCCACTGTGCCACAATGCCGGCCCTGAGTTTTGTTTTTTTTTTTTAAAGATTTATTTATTTATTTGAAAGTCAGAGTTACACAGAGAGAGGAGAGGCAGAGAGAGAGAGAGGTCTTCCATCCGATGGTTCACTTCCCAATTGGCTGCAATGGCCGGAGCTACGCCAATCTGAAGCCAGGAGCCAGGAGCTTCTTCCAGGTCTCTCATGCGGGCACAGGAGTCCAAGGACTTAGGCCACATTCTACTGCTTCCCCAGGCCACAGCAGAGAGCTAGACCGGAAGTGGAGCAGCTGGGTCACGAACTGGCACTTCAGGCCAGGGCATCAACCCGCTGTGCCGCAGCGCTGGCCCCCGGCCCTGAGTTTCGTGCTCTGTTGTTTACAAACCTCCCTTTTCGTACTGCCGCTTGCATTTCATATTGGGAAAAGCAAACATTTTGCTTTTATGGCCATATGTAGTCTGTTCAGTTATCTTCGTGAAAACATGTTGTCCCCACGCCCTCCAGCCTGGTGCACCAGTGCTCAGAGCTGCCTGTAAGGTGGTTGTTTGGAATCCTGTAGTAGACCTGGGTTCATGTCCTCCCTCCACCACAGCCAGTGGGGTTGGAGATGGTGGCTGTGTGCTCACTCAGAGAACGGGTCATGCAGTTTCACGCACGCTTTCCCTGAGCCTGGCCTGCAGATATTGACATGCTGGAGGAGTTTGCCTACCTGCGGACTCAGGAAGGCGGGAAGATTCACCTGGAATTGCTGCCCAACCAAGGCATGCTCATCAAGTAAGCTGCTGATGCCCGCTGAGTGCTGGGGTGGGATGTTGGAACATGGGGGTTGTTTGCTGGAGTTTTAAGAGAGAGGAACCCAAACCTGCTGTATGTCTTTGAGTCTGTTTGATTCCGGGCATCTTTGGAAAGAGTTGCTTCCCCTCACATTTCTGAAAAGCATGGTTTCAATTGGCCTAATTCTGCCGCTTTGGAAACTTGTTCTCTGGACAAAAGTCTCCTAGATGATAACTTTTCCTTTCTAAAATTTATAGACTGGTTCTATGATTAGACAGAATGCTTTGAAGTAAGAATAGCCATGTTCAATTACATAGTTGTACTGGCTTGGGAACACCTAACTAGGAGTTGACGCATAAGCCAGAGTTGAAGCCCTCCTAAGCAGGCCTCACTGTGCAAACCAGCCAGCTGTGCTGCCTCTGGGAACGTGCCTGCCCCGAGAGTGACGGGCCTGCTCGGCCCAGGCCGTCCCCCTGTCCCCACGGGGTGTTCCTAGTGACCATTTATGATTTTTAAATAGCTCGTGAACCTGCTTCTCCCTTCAGTCTGCCTTGTGGTTTGGGTGACGAGCCCCCCTGCTGTAAGTGCCCGTGTAGTTGAACTTCATACTTCCTCCCCCGCTTCCTGCTTTCTCAGTGTGTCTGTCAGTCAGTGTCAGGGCTCCTGCCAGAGGCTGCACCCCACGGGGGAAGAGAGCGTTGCCGAGGCTGAGGCTGGTTTTTTCTTTTTCCCTCACCTGCGGGACGAACGAATGAGTTCTCATAGGGTCCCGGCAGTCGCAGAGGTGTTGAGGGCGGGGAGAGAGACGCTCACCCTAGGTTTCTGCAACCTCAGTGGTTTGGTGCACAGCACACGTGGCTGTTAGTGTCCTAACAAGAATGTAGGGCCCTGTGGAGTCCAAACTGAAGAATGGGACGGATAAGTGGTCATCTCTCCCCGCCCCCAATCTTGTAAATGTTACTAGATAGCCTAAACATTGAAAATAAAAGAACAAAATGCTTTTTTTTTTTTAAACCATAAAACCCTTTATATATATTAGACTCCTTAGATGACATTAGCTAAGACCTGCTCATCTTCTGATCTCCATGGTGACTCAAAACTGTGGGGAGAGTAACTGCATGGCTCAAAATATTCTTAGGAGCAGTTGGGAGTGAAGGTTGCTCTTTGATATGGGAGTCCAGGTAACCCCTTTTGTGTGAACGATTTCTGTTTTGAAACTGGATGTGGACACACAGCTTCAGTGGGTTCCCCGCAGTCGGGATCCTGCGAGAGAAGTCCTGGTGATGCAGACAGCCCTGGAGGCCACACCCTTGACTGCGTGCCGCCTGACTGTCGGCGGAGCTGGAGAGGATGGGTTGGCAGGCAGGCAGCAGCTGAACCTTCCTTCCCTGGTCCTGGGCGAGCCGGGTAGTGACTTGAGCACACACAGACAATCCCGGGGACAAGGAGTTCCAGCAGCGAGCGTTGGCTGCCCTGCTGGTCCCCTGGACTTGGGTTTGTTTGCATAAGGAATGCCCTCGCATTTCCAGGCTCTGGAGGGACAACTCCAAGCTCTGCGCCTTGACTGGTGTAACCCCCGCTTCTTCTCCCCTGCTGTAGAAGCCGAGCCTGTTAGAGAACCCACTGGCTCCTGGGTTGGAAGCAGGAATAGGAATTGAGAACCCGGTGAACCCACTGGTAGGAATTCGCCTGCTCTTAGTAATTTGAAGCCTGTGTTTCAAATTACTTAAGGACAACACTACCACAGTAGAGGCCACGGGCAGAAGACAGAGAGCTCTGAGTAGAATCTGGACTGAAACTGTCTATATTCCTTTTCCTTTGGGCTCCCAACCAATGCTCTGAAGCCATTGCAGACCTTTGGGGGTGGCCCCTGCAGCTGAGTGGCAGAGGTGTTGTGAGCAGTGTGCAGTTCCTCCCCCGGGTAAGGTTGTGAGTCCGCCCTAGCTGTGGCACCACGATGCCAGCAGGTCCAGTACACACGCAGCGAGGGTGCCCAGCGCCTGACCCAAGGAGGGACAGGCTCTTCATCTGTGATGCGGGCACAGGCTCTCAGAGTCAGGAACTGTCTGAGCTAATGCTTGCAGTGTCTTGGTTGCCTCAGGCTGCATTAAGACAGGAAGTGATGTCCATGTGTGGTGCGATGGGGTGGGTACTGACGTACTGCGTCTTTGCCATTAGAGAGTCCAGCCAGAATGTGCCTCCCAGCCTGTTGTCCCGTCCGTCCCTTGCCTCGATTCCTTTGTGACATTCAAATTCACCCTGTCCTTACCAAAAGCAGTGCCATGCCCCTGGTCCTCTTGGAAGGGTCTCTCCAGTCTGGGGCTGCAGTTCCTCAAAGATGGTCACCGGAGTCCCCAGGTTCATTCCCAGGACTGGCACAGGCACGCCAAGAGTGGCGGGTGACAAAGGCCGGATCCGAACTCGCACCCTCCCAAGCGTTAACCCCCTCCCCACTGCCACCCACTCGCATCTCATTGTCCTCTTCCTCACTGGCTGCTTTTCCTACTGGAACTTGAGTGGACTGAGCCCTGGGACCAGGAGCCACGAGACCTCTGGCTGCGCCCCCGTGGCGGGTGCAGTGGGGCTCACCAGCCTGTCCCAGGTGGCCTTAACAGCCGCGGCCGGGGACTGCGTGTGCTGCCAGCCTCGGGCGTTCGCTCTGAGGGTTGTTGGGCAGTGCCCGGTGCGTTGGTGCGGGTGTTTGAATGCTGCTGTCTGCTGTTTCTTAAAGGCCTTCTAGCCCTCCTGTGGGGTTACTGCAGCAGGAATTCTTACCTGTGCTTCCGCCCAGCATACAGACTGCTGACAGGTACCACGTGGAAACAACACCTGCTCATAGTGTGCTGTTTTGTCGACATGTTTTACTGCCCATGGTGTTCAGCTCTCTGTTCCTCGGTGCCCTTTCTCATGCTTTCTTTTCCTTTTTTTTTTTTTTTTTTTTTTTTGATTTGTTCTGCATTCCTTGGCAAACCATCTGGTTGTAATATTGTAACATTTCTTATTGTTTCTCCATAAGTTGCTGGTGTGTTTGTGTTGGATTTAAAAATCATTATGGATCTAGAGGGAAAAAAATGAAAGTGATATAAAATGGGATCAGGTCCAGTGCACGATAGGTGGGGTGCAGAGCTATGGTTCTTTGATAAAGCCCAGATACCGCAGGGCACTTACGTTGATCCTAAATTAATTTGTTACTCATTTTGTGGACTTTCACAGTGGTGACTGGTCTTGTTTTTGGTCTAATAAGTAGGCAGTAGCACAGCCGGTTTTCCTGCTACTGATACTAGTTTTTTCAGACCTTTAACCTTTCTGAACTCAAAATATTTGATAGGCAAAAATGCCACATTTACCTGCTGGTTTATCTTGTTCTTAAACTGTAAAAACTGGCTGCAGTCACGTGCTGCCTAACACCAGAACTCGTATTCTGAGAAACGCACTGGTAGCCACACCATCATAGCATGTCCCCGCAGAAGCCTGGGTGACAGCCGCTGCACACCTCAGCCTGTGTCTGTGCTGTGGCCGTGCGTGTGGCTCTCTGCCGACGGCAGCATTGCTGTGTGGCGCCTGTCAGTCTCACTTTGACCCCTGCTGTTAGAAAAGTAGAGGGTCTCCTAGAGTATGATGGGGTTGTGCTGCTCTCTGTACATGAAAGCGCGCACCACGGGGCTGCAGTAGTTCATTACTGTTCAGTAGAGTGGAGGCGAGAGCTCCCAGACACCAGGGCTTCTTGGTCACAGGCTAGGTTCCAGTTTGTGGCTGCAGCCTGGGACCCAGAACAGGAGCTCAGGACACCGTAGCAGGGTCTGTGTCGGCTCCCAGTGGGACCTGCAGCCTCCAGCCCACCGACGCTACGAGATGACCAGGTTGACCCACTAGAAATGTTCAGCAGGAGCTGTGCGAAGTGTTTGCTCGTGGGCACCGTAGAGGGCCCTGGCCACGGCTCTCCTGAGCTCACGGTGCCCGGCTGTCTGTTGGGTGACTCCCGCTGGGCTGATTGGATACGATCATTCCTGCAAGTTTTACAAACAGGAACGTCTTGGAGTTCATTTCGGCAGTTTAATCTGATTCTAAATCCTCTTTAGCTTGTCTGAGGGGAGGCAGGCAGGCGGGGCAGAGGGGGTGGCTCCGGATGGCCGAAATCTACATTGCTGACCAGGAGTTAAAACTCCTTGCCTTTCCTCGGAGCCCCCAGGTCTGCCAGGCTTCTCCTTTTCCTTTCTTGCTTTTGGGTTGGTCTCCAGTGTCCTGGAATTGCCTGTTCTGAGGCACAGCTTCACTTCTGCCCCAGCCAGCCCTGTCCAGTGTCCCTGCAGTAGGACTCGGCAGGCGCTGGCCCGGGGCATCAGTGACTCTGCCTCCGTCCCCCGGCTGGGCCAGATTCCTGTCTTAGGAGCCCGGTGCTCCCTGCTTTTTCTCCAGCCCATGGCAGTCCACATGGGCACAGCATTTAGAGTCTGGAGTCCCACAGGGAGGCGTGTTCATGGTCTCCGTGGCCAGGCAGAGCCCCCAGCCTTTCTGAGTCTCGGGGACCATGGTGGGACTCTCCTTGGGAATTGGCTCACTCTGGTCCCCTTCTAGCTGCTGGCCTGGCTGGGTGTGAGTGTGCTGATGCCAGTGTGGGCCAAGCCCCAGGAACTGAACTGTGTGCGGGGCCGCAGTCGGATCCCAGCCTGAGGAGTTCAGAACCCAGCAGGCGGCGTGTGTGACCCAGCCTTGTGCAGAGTGGGAACTGGCCCTAGCGTTAGGTCCTTCTGACGGGGCGTGGGCAAAGGCAGGCCAGTGGGTTGGGGGCGTTTCTTTTTCAAAAACGTTCTGCCTGTCGCTACTTAGATGGAGGCGGGCGTGCCTCCTGCCTAAGTACCTCTGCTCGGGGTGCGTGTGCTGACCCCAGCTCTTGGTCTGTTTCCCTGTCGCTGACCGCAGGCACCACACGGTCACTCGAGGCATCACCAAAGGCGTGAAGGAGGATTTCCGGCTGGCCATGGAGCGCCAGGTCTCCCGCTGTGGGGAGAACTTGATGGTGGTGCTGCACAGGTTCTGCATCAACGAGAAGATCCTGCTCCTGCAGACTCTGAGCTGACCGGAGGCCTGCCCACCACCCAGCCCGCCGCCGCTCAGCGGTGAGATTCGCTGCTGCCACTCTTGAAAAAAAGAACATCCGGGTTCTCTCTGGTGGCTTCAGAGTAGTTCCCACGAGTCTGAGACGCTATTTCTATTTTTAAGAGTTATTTTTTTGTAATTTTTGTAAAGCAAAAGAATCGACCTGTTTTGTAAATAAAACCACTGTGCTAAAATTCGAGGTTTTGAAATGTCTGATTCTTAGGTGTTTCTGAAGAGTGGTGCATCTCGCGCCTCCTTTTCCAAGCACACAGCAGAGGAACAGTTCCAGCGCCGTGGAATTGAGTGAGGAACGTTACGGGTGCGGATCCTTGAAGAGACACGTGCCTCCAGGGGTCCCTGGCTGCTGTTTCCCACAGTGTAGGGCTGCTTCAGATCGAAAGAGCGAAGTAGTTCAGTTACTTTGCATAGTCTTAGCAAGTTTTCTAACTCAGATCCCTTTTATAAGAATATTAAAGTCAGACTAGTTTAAGTCCATAATAGGCTTCTGATCACAAAAATACCTTTGTACTAGCTTTTTTTTCTCTTTTAATATTTATTTTATTTGAAAGGCTGGTGCAGTCCCCAAATAACCACAACAGCCAGGGCTGCTCCAGGCTGAAACCAGGAGCCAGGAACTCCAACCTGGGTGCAGGGGCAGGCTCTCGCTGCCTTCCCAGGTGTATTAGCAGGGAGCTGGATCAGAAGTGGAGCAGCTGGGACTCAGGCTCTCGGATGCGTGATGCTGGTGCTGGAAGTAGCAGCTTCCCCCGCTGTACCACCCCACCAACCCCAACAGGCTCCCTGTAAAGCATCTGCCAAGGTAAGGAGTTGTCCCCAAACAGCCTTTAAAGTAAGCAGTTCTCTTTTGGTTTCCCAGCACCTCCCTCAGACCAGTGTTTGGGGCAGTGCACATGAAGACAGGGCAAGCACCAGGTTAAACTTAGTTAAAAAATCCATTTGTGCCACTTGAGTGTGACAGCGTTCCAGGTGAGCACAGTGGAGACTCAGGTCGAGCTTGCTGGCCAGGAATGGTGGAGGGTACACTCCAGCCCAACCCCTGCCCTCAGCCTTGGCCAGGCAGGCCAGGCAGAATCTCCATGCCGCCAAGAGCTGCTGTCTGTCCCAGCCAGAGCCTGGTGGTCGGCAGACGGGCCCTTGGGAAACCCTCTGCGCCTGGAGGTGGTGTCTCCTCCCAAGACTGTCCCCCGGCACCAGAGGACAAGACCCCCGGGGAGCAGGGAGCCCGCAGTCCCAGCACAGTCCCTGGAGCAGGAAGGAAGCTGTGATTGGCTGTCAGATATTCTTCGAGGCAAGAACAGTGCACCTGCAGCTGATTGGTTTAATGCTGTTGACTCGTACAGCAAGAAGCTGCCATTTATGTCCGGCTTATATTTAGGGATCTCTTGTGAAGGGAGATTCAAATGATGCCAGTTTTGATTACCGGGCCATGATAGGTAGCTGGCCTCGGGGTGTCTGAACTGTGGCCTCCACGTTCGTTTTTTTATTTATTTTTTTAATGTTACTGTGCATTCCCCCAATATTCCTTATTGCTATTTTTATAACTGAGATCACTTGTGTAGATTTAATTTACAACCAACATTCAGATTTTAGTGCTTTAGTTCCAAGATTTTCTCATTCTATTAAAATTCTGCACATAAGCAGGTGGATTTCGCCTGGTTTCCTTATCACCGCCCTTGATCTTGTCTGTTCTCTTCCTGTTATCTTTAGGGCCTCATGATTCTTTGTTCTTGTGCTTTTTTTTTTTTTTTTTTGGATTGAAATAATATTTATTGATTGTTGACTCTATCCAAAGCAGTATATGTATTCAGCACAGTCTCTTATCAAAATCCCAATGGTATTCTTCACAGAAATGGAAAAAAATTCTAAAATTCATATGAAGCTACAAAAGACTTTGAACACCCAAAGCAATTTGGAGGAAAAAAAGTTGAAGGAATCACATTTCCTGATTTGAAATTATATTAACAAATCTCTATAATCAAAAGAGTCTGGCACTGACATAGAAACAGACACACAGACCAGCAGGACAAAATACATAGCCTAGAAACAAATATAAACACAAGTAGTAAATTTTTAAAAATATTTATTTTAAAAAATATTTATTTAACAGAGTTAGAGTCACAGAGAGAGGGACAGAGAGCGAGGTCTTCCATCCACTGGTTCACTCCCTAAATGGCTGCAACAGCCAGAGCTGAACCAATCCAAGGGGGCAGGAGTTTCTTCTGGATCTCCCACGTGGATACGGGGGCCCAAGCACTGCTTTCCCAGGCCATTAGCAGGGAGCTGGTCGGAAGTGCAGCAGCCGGGACTCAAACTGGTGCCCATTTGGGATGCTGGCGCCACAGGTGGAGGCTTAACCTACCACACCACAGCGCCAGCCCCATCAGTTAGTTTTCATCAAGGATATTAAGAGGACACAATGGGGAAAGGATAGTCTCATCAATGAATGGTGTTGAGAATACTAGACTTCCACATGCAAAAGAATGAAATTGAACTCTTATACCATACACAAAAAGCCACTCAAACTCTATCATAAAGACCTAACATCCTACCTGAAGCCATAAAATTTCTAGAGGAAAACAGAAAAACCCTCCTTGACATTAGCCTTGGCAATGATTTTTTTGGATTTCATGCCAAAAACTCAAAAAGCAAAAATAGATGGGAATACAAACTAAAAAGCTCTGCACAGCAAAATAAACAGTCAACAAGTTAAAAGATAGTCTGCAGACTGGGAGCAAGCCATTTATCTGATAAATGGTTAATATCCAAAATAAAGTTGTACAACTCAAGAGCAAGGAAAAACACCCCAGTTTTAAAATGGAGGCAAAAATCTGAACAGTTAAAAAAAAAAAAAAAAAAAACATAAAAATGACCAGTATGGGGAAGGCATTTGGTACAGCAGTCAGTGTACTGCTTGGGACACTAGATAGGAATGCCTTGCTTCAAGTCCTGATGCTTTTTTGTTTTTCCCCCGACAAACCTTTTGTTTAAGGAATACAAACTTCATGCATTTCATAAATACAACTTTAGGAACACTGATTCTTCCCACCATGCCCGCCCTCCCACCCACTCTGCCTCCCTTCTGCCTCCTCCCTCTGCTTATTCCCATTCTTATTTTTAACTAAGATCTATTTTCAATGCACTTTATACACAGAAGATTAGCTCTATACTAAGCTAAGAGTTCAACAAATAGTATTTAAAAAAAAAAAAAAAAGCTGTTCCTCGGCAGTATTTTGGTTTCTTCTATGACCCACTGTTCATTCAGGAGCATGCTGTTCAGTCTCCATGTGTTTGTGTATGCTCTAGGGATTCCTGAGTTGCTGATTTCCAGCTCATTCCATTGTGGTCTGAGAAGATGTGTGGTAAGATTTAGTTTTTTTTTTAATTTGCTGATTCTTGCTTTATGGCCTAGTATGTGATCAATCCTAGAGAAAGTTCCATGCACTGCTGAGAAGAATGTGTATTCTGCAACTGTAGGATGAAATGTTCTGTAGATATCTGTTAGGTCCATGTCGTCTATAGTGTCAGTTAAATCTCTATTTCCTTGCTGATTTTCTGTCTGGTTGATGTGTCCATTACTGAAAGTGGAGTATTGAAGTCCCCAATACTGTTGTATTGGAGTCTAAGTCTCCCTTTAAGTCCCTTAACATATCTTTTAAATAGCCAGATGCCCTGTAATTAAGCACATATACATTTATAATAGTTACATCTTCCTGTGGAATTGATCCCTTAATCATTACAGAATGCCCTTTTTTGTCTCTTTTAACAATTTTTGTGTTAAAGTCTATTTTGTCTGTTATTAGGATGGCTATACCAGCTCTTTTTTGGTTTCTGTTGGCATGGAATATCTTCTTCTATCCTTTCACTTTCCGTCTGCATGATTCTTTGTGAGATATGTTCTTGTAGGCAGCAAATAGATTTTCTGCCTTTGCCTTCTTTCATAGTGATGACCATGTTTCTGTGTCTCTGTGTGCAGCACATCCTTAAGCATCTTCTACAAGGCAGGATGAGTGGTGACAAATTCTTTCAATTTCTGTTTGTCATGGAAGATCTTTATTTTACCTTCATTCATAAATAAGAGCCTTGCAGGGTACAGTATTCTGGGATGATAGTTTTTTTGTTTTGTTTTGTTTTGTTTTCTTAAGACTTGAAATATTTCTCGGCATTCTCTCCTAGCCTGCAGGGTTTCTGATGAGAAGTCAGCTGTGAGTCTAATTGGAGAGCCTTGGTAATCTGGAGTTTCTCTCCTGCACATTTTAGAATCTTTTCTTTATGTTCTGCTGTGGAGAGTCTGACTACAATGTGATGTGGTGAGGATCTTTTCTGGTCATGTTTATTAGGAGGTCTATGTGCTTCCTGTACTTGGACGTCCCTTTTGGTAGCTTTGGGATCTGGAAGGAGGGAAGGCCTACACTTCCGGGAATGGAGAGGCCTACTTCTGGGGAAGAAAGTCCTTGTCAAGGTCCCTGCGGGTGCCTAAAGGTCAACCAATGAGGATCAGACCCGCCTCAACCTTTAACCCCCATGCCCTGAATCTATAAAAGGAGCTCTCCCAATCTCTGATGCGCGACTTCCCTGGCCCCCGCCCTGTTGCTCTGCTGGGACCAGGGAACCTCGCCCAGGAGCGGAACCTCAATAAAAGCCTGTGAATTAACTGATTCGTCTGCCTGGGAAGATTTGTTAAACGCTAGACACCTTACACCTTTCATTCTCCAAATTAGGGACGTTTTCTGTAATTGCTTCACTAAAAAGGCCTTCTAATCCATTCTCTCTTTCTACGCCTTCAGGAACTCCTAAGACCTGTATGTTGGGTTGTTTGATAGAATCCTGTAGATCTCCAATACTTTTTTAGTTTTCTAATTTCTTTTTTTTTTTTTTTTGGTCTGACTGTAAAATTTCCAGAGATTTGTCTTCTAACTTGAATATTCTTTCTTCTGCCTCACCGAGTCTATTATTAAGGCTTTCCACCACATTTTTCATTTGATCTATTGAATTCTTCATTTCCAAGATTTCATTTTGATTTCTCTTTAAAATCTCAATTTGATGGAAAAAATATTCATTCCTGTCATATATGGATTTAATTCATGGATTTGCTTCTGATTATTTCTACATAATCCTACGATCAATTTTTTGAATTCTGTTTCAGGCATTTCTTCAATCTCTTTATCTTCACATTCTAGTATTGAAGTGTTGTTGTGCTCCTTTGGGGACATCCTGTTGTCTTCATTATTCTTGTTACTTGAATTGCTGCATTTATTTTTAGGTATCTGTGTTGATACTTGTGGTTTTTTTTTTTTTTTTCTCTCTGATGAATTTATCTTTGGTCTATGCCTCTGTGGCTTAGTGGAGTGTCTGTTCTCCCAGTGCATACCCAAAGGCCTGTGCTGGGTGTGGTTGGGGAGCTCTGTTCAGTGCTCCAGGGTGAGGGGAGGGTACAAAGTGACACCCAAGTTGGGTGTGGTAGATCTCTTTTTTTTATCAGAGGGGAGAATTAATCTGCTCTGTTGGTATAGTCTCACCCTCATCTCCTGTCCAAGGAGACCAATGCCTGGGCACTAGCCCCAGTGGGTACAATATTTGTGCTGCCACAAGAACCACACCAAAGATCCGTGCAGTCCTCAGTGTGAGCGCAGATCCCTCAGCAATGACCCTCACCAGGGAATCAGGGAACCCCAAGTGTGTGGAGCTGCCCACAGTGACGGCTCAAAGACCCAGCCACCCTCTCATGCAGCCACAGTTTTTTTTTTTTTTTTTTTTTTTAAGATTTATTTATTTACTTGAAAGGCAGAGTTTCACACAGAGAGAAGGAGAGGCAGAGAGAAGCAGAAAGAGAGAGAGGTCTTCCATCCACTGGTTCACTCCCCAATTGGCCACAATGGCCAGAGCTGTGCTGGTCCGAAGCCAGGAGCCAGGAGCTTCTTCTGGGTCTTCTACATGGGTGCAGGGGCCCAAGGACTTGGGTCATCTTCTACTGCTTTCCCAGGCCATAGCAGAGGGCTGGATCAGAAGTGGAGCAGCCAGGACTAGAACCGGTGCCCATATGGGATGCTGATGCTACAGGCAGCTTTACCCCCTACGCCATGGTGCCGGCCCCACAGCCACAGTGTTTCCACGGTCCCAGCACACAAGGCTCCCACAGTCATGAGCGCCCAGCCCCATGACAGTTCTCCCAGCCAGACTCAGGCCTCTCCTCTTGGTGGTTGCCTAGGGTGTGGACAGGAGCCACTGCGGCTGTTGCCTATGTCCAAAATAGCACCCACCCGCTCTCAGCTAGTTACAGGATGCCAGTGCTGGGTGATTGGGAAGAGAAATGTGCCCCCCTTCTTTTTTCCTTCTAGGTTGGCAGGTACACTGTCTGTGGGGAGCAACTCGGACTAGACTAAGTTACTGGAATTAAGACTTATTCTATGCATCTGCTCTCCCACAATATGGCGCTGGGAGAGGAGGAAACAGCTTCTACACAGCTGCCTCCAGTTCAACCAATAAACTGTAGGACCTGCTCCTGATTGGAGGAGAGCAGCGTGCTCGGCGTGTGGGTAGCAGAGTTGGGATTGGTGGAAGAGGACTATAAAGGAGGAGAGAGACAACATGCACCGGGAACATCTATCTGAAGGAACACCTGAGCAGCCCCCGAGAGAGCCGGCCGGCGGTGTGCCGCTCCCCCGCGGAAGTGGGGAAAGTGGCAGGGGGAACCGCCCTTCCACGGAGGTGGAAGGGACGGTAGCCAACCCGGGAAGAACCAGCAGCAAACCCGGGGAGGGCCGAGCAGACAAAAGAACAGCGCAGGGTCCTGTGTCGTTCCTCCACGAAGAGTGGGAGCGACAACTGTCCACACAGGGCTCCAATCCAGACTCACACCAGACTCTCCCTGCAGCTTCTCCACCAGTGGGTTGGGCTGCTGCAGGCTGGTCTCACTTCACTCTCCAATGCTGGTGCTGAGGCTCTCAGCCACTGGGGTCCCGAGTTGTGCGCATCTACATCCCCCATATGGGTCCACAGTGGCAATCTCTAGGCATAGAAATACTTTAAAAAGTTTGGAGAAAATGGAACTAAAGGATTTTTTTTTCTTTAAATGGAACATTAGCCAGAAACTGGATAGGAAGTGGAGCAACCAGGACTGGAATTGGTGCTCATATGGGATGCTGGCGTCACGGCAATGGCTTAACCATCTGTGCCACAATACTGGCCTCTTGGTTAGTTTTTCCAAAGTATGCATTTTTTATGATCTTTATGAAGTCCTCCAATATGCATGAATTAATTTTTTCTCTATTTATTGATTTGAAAGAATTACAGAGAGAGAGGGAAGGATGGAGAAAGAGAGCGAGCGAGATCTTCCATCTGCTGGTTCACTCCTCAAATGGCCACTTTGGCCAGGTTGGGCCCCGCCAAAGCCAGGAGTCTGGAGCTTTATATGGGTCTCCCATGTGGATGCAGGGGCCCAAGAACGTGGACCATCTTCTGCTGCTTTCCCAGGCCATTAATAGGCAACTGGATCAGAAGTGGGGCAGCTGGGACATGCACTGGCACCCACATGGCATGCCAGCATCTCAGGCAGCAGCTTTACCAGTGGCACAGGGCCAGCCCCTATAAGGTGCTTAGTTTCTTTAAACAAAAAACACATCATCAGCCTGTAGGCTTCTGGTGTATCTGCTTAAGATATGTCACCTATGAAGGCTTTGTGAAGGTTACTGATCTTTGTAAAAGACCAGTTATTCACCGGATGCTTGTTAGAAGTGGTGGGCAGATTTTATTCAAGACTGTTGTAATAGGGGAGAGAGATTGATTTCAAGAAGTGGAGAATTAGCCAGTGGGCAGGTGGATGGGCAGATGGGCGATCCCTAACAGGAACTCTGGCTGGAGGGGGAAGAAGAAACAGATTATGTACCAAAGGCAGATGAAAGAGAGAAGGTTGACTGGATATGGGCACGGTGGGGGTTGGGGGGGGCAGAAGTCTTGATAAAGTGGTTTAGCAAGAGTGTGTGTGTGTCTCTGTGTGTGTACGCTAATGTTGGACTCAGCAGGCCATGTGGGAGTCCTCACTGAGAAGAGGGCTCAGGAGCCCAGCTGGAGTTGCCAGGGGGAGCGTCTGTCGGCTTACACGAGAAAGCATCCCTAACGCTGCTCCCAAGACTTCTCAGTGAGCTGGGTCCTGCGGTGCCTTTGCACGGTATACTAGGAGTCTTCGAAAAGGTCTTGGGACAGGCACGGTGATGGGCTTTTGGGGTGTCAGGCAAGAGTACCCACACCCAGCCTTCTGGTTCCTTGGCTAGGCAGCCCCTGCAGAACAGGTCTGGTTCTGGCTCGGCTCCCTACTGACTAGGAGTGTGGGAGGCACCCTCCCTTCTCCCTCCTCCTGGTCGGACTCCTGGTTGCTCAGGGTTAAAGTGAATGATTTGCATTGGTGGTTTTCATTGTTTTTTGTTTGGTTGGTTGGTTATTTTTACTGTAGAACTTTTTTTTTTCCTAAACACAATAAATATTGCAGAGCTGTTCAGATTAACAGGAGGCAAGAGGCCAGAACTTGTCCACTGAGCCATATCTGAAACCACTCGCCCCCACACATGCATCAGCACCAAGGCTGATGGACAGAGCTTGGAAACAACTGGACCAACTAGTCATTAAGACCATGGTGTGGGGTGGGGGAAATGGCGCTGTGGCGTAGCTGGTAAAGCCGCCACCTGCAGTGCTGGCATCCCATATAGGCACTGGTTTGAGTCCTGGCTGCTCCGCTTTCGATTCAGCTCTCTGCTGTGTCCTGGGAAAGCAATAGAAAATGGCCCAAGTCCTTGGGCCTCTGCACCCATGTGGGAGACCTGGAGGAAGCCCCTGGCTTCAGATCAGCACAGCTCAGGCCGTTGCGGCCAACTGGGGAATGAACCAGTGGCTAGAAGATCTCTTTCTCTCTCTCTGCCTCTCCTTCTCTCTCTGTGTAAGTATGACTTTCAAATAAATACATCTTTGGAAAAAAATAAAAGACCACTCCCAGTTCAAAGGTTCTAGTAGCAGATCTTTTCTTTTAAATATTTTCAAGAGGGATGGAGGCAGAGAGAGAGAGAGAGAGAGAGTTCCCATCTGCTGGTTGACTCTCCAAGTGCTCACAACAGCCAGGACTGGGACAAGTTGAAATCAAGAGCCAGAAACTCAATCCAGATCTCCCACATGGGTAGCAGGACTCCAATGCTTGAGCCCTCAATTGCTGCCTCCTAGTGCGTGCGTTAGCAGGAAGCAGGATTCAGGAGGCAGAGGTGGGATCCGGGTGGGATCTGGGCATGTTAACCACCAAGCCAAACCCCTTCCCTTACTAGCAGATCTCAAAAGAGAGTGGCCTTGGATGAAGCCGGAGAGGCAGGCAAGGAGAGGGCTCTAGGCCAACTAAAGGCAACACCACTAACAGGTTAATTCTGTAGATGACATAAGCTGACTTTGTTTTAAGAAACAGTCCTGATTGCACATGGTGGTGGACCCATGCATTCATCTGTAATCACTGATCTGCCGGAAAATGGCAAAGAATAGCTGGGTCTTGGGCCTGGTGTTGTGGCCCAGCAGGTTGTACCACTGCTTGCAACACTGGCTTCTTGTATCTGAGCACTGGCTCAGGCTCCAACTGCTCTGCTTCCGACCCAGCTTTCTCTAAGGTGCTTGGGAAAGCAGCGGAACGAGGCCCAAGTACTTGGGCCCTGCCACCTATGTGGGAGGCCTGGGTGGAGTTCCTGCTCCTGGCTTCCGCCTGACTCAGCCCTGGCTGTTGTGGGTGTTTGGGGGAATGAACCAACACATGGGAGATCTCTTTTCTCTTTGTATCTCCCTTTCTCTCTGTCACTCTGCCTTTCAAGTAAATAAATAAATCTCTTTTAAAAAGGATAGATCTAGTGATAGAGGCACATAGAGAAGGAGAGAGAATATCCCCAAAGTGCACAGGTGAATGGAGAGACTGCTGAGCAGTGCACAGGAGGTGTCCTGGGTAGACTACAGATAGACACGGATAGGAACTTGGGGAGAACTGACGGAGGTGAGCAGAAGGGCTCCAGCTGAAGTATGCATGCATGGGAATCTGGAGAGCCATGCGTTTCTGTGCTTTGCAGACCCATAAAGAGCTCAAGACTCGGAGAGCCAGGTACTAGGGAGACTGGGAGGCCCTGCCTAGAAATGCAGGATGGAGTGGAGGCTTCTTTCTGAACAGATGCCAGGCCTTGCACACGCCAGCTCCACCAGCAAGACAGGGAGATGTCAGCTAGAGGGGCTCCCACCTGGGGAAGACCAGACACAGTGAGGGGAAAGGCAGGGCAGCGAGCCCCAGGCAGTGGGAGCCGTCGTACTGCACGGGAGAGACCCCCACTTTGTTGTCCTGCCCCAGGAGTGACAGGTGCCTGCAGGTGTCTCACAGGACGGTGAGGAGAAAGGACAGACATTCACATCTAGGTGTTCTCCGATGAAATTGCCTCTCACTGAGCTTCAAGTGTAACCCAGAAACAAACCAGCCCAACCAGTGCAGAGAACACCCCGGAGAACACCCCCAGACCCCACCATGGTAGCCTCAAAGGAGCCTCAGGGGGTGTGCCTCTCTCAGCCGTGAGCAGCATGTGGTGGGGAGAGGAGCTGGGGGAGGGTAAACAGAACTCTTGGAAAGAACATGAGAGTCTCCCCAAAAGTGGCACCCAAATAAACCTATCATTCAATCCCATCTCCCCCACAAGCTTTTGTAGTTACCATCGAATATGAGTGAAAGTTAAAAAGTGAAAGTAGAAGAATTGAAAGATAGAGGCATGGAACATTCCCAGAAAAACCACAGGATAAAGAAATGGAAAATGGGACAAAGAAGAAAACGTGAGGATCGGTGTAGGAGGCCAAACATCCGTCCATGGGGAGGTCCAAAGAGAAAGGCAAGGAGAGCGTGGGAGCAAGTGAACACAGAAGAACGGAAGGAGGAGCATTTCCTGGAATGGAAGGGCAGGGGAGCTCACCAAGCACTCGGCACAGTCACAGAGGACTCACGGAAATCAAGCCGACCTCGCAGGGCGTGGGAGCAGAGGCGCTAAGAACAACCAGAGAGGGAAAAGCATCCGCTTCGAAGGAACAGAAAACAGAAGCACATTGAAGACGGTACTGTGGGAGGAAGAGAGTGGTGCAAGCCCTTCCAAGTCCTGGAGGGACTTTAGTCACCCGGTGTGGGGAGCAACTGGGAGCAACTCGGACTAGACTAAGTTACTGGAATTAAGACTTATTCTATGCATCTGCTCTCCCACAATATGGCGTTGGGAGAGGAGGAAACAGCTTCTACACAGCTGCCTCCAGTTCAACCAATAAACAGCAGGACCTGCTCCTGATTGGAGGAGAGCAGCGTACTCGGCGTGTGGGTAGCAGAGTTGGGATTGGTGGAAGAGGACTATAAAGGAGGAGAGAGACACCATGCACCAGGAACATCTAAAGGGAACACCTAAGGAACACCTGTGCAGCCCCCGAGAGAGCCGGCCGGCGGTGTGCCGCTCCCCCGCGGAAGTGGGGAAAGTGGCTAGGGGGAACCACCCTTCCACGGAGGTGGAAGGGACGGTAGCCAACCCGGGAAGAACCAGCAGCAAACCCGGGGAGGGCCGAGCAGACAAAAGAACAGCGCAGGGTCCTGTGTCCTTCCTCCACTAAGACGGGGAGCGACAACCCGGTCATTGTGCGGCAACAAAATATCAATCTAGTGTGCTGGTGGATTAGGGCTGTATCCGTTCTTACAAGGACTCAAAGACTTTGCATCTCGTGCCCCCTTTATCGAGAAGTTGTTGGAGGATGTGCTCCAGAGAGGGGATGGAGATGTGGCTCAAGAGGAATGACGGATACTGAGCGGGTCCAGGAGCTGCAGACCAGGGAGCTGTCCGGGAAAGGACGGAGTTGGTGGATTACCTGACACAGGTGGGCACTAGAGATACATTGGGAAAGAGGGTGCAATAGGAAGCATCCACATGCCATTAAAAGAAAATTCTAGAAATGAAAACAGAGAGCAAAGCACGCAAGACAGGTCATAAAATTGGGAGACTCAGAGGGAGGAAGCACCGTAAATCACTGCCTCATGAAAAGGAAAAAGGCAAACCCTGGCCTGATGGGAACAGAAATGAAGAGATGAGGAGTGTATTTCCTGCAGCAGGTGCAGGCGAGAGGAAACAGTGAAGGGTCACTTGTAATAACACAGCACCTACAGATGTGCCTCAAGCAGACAGATGGAAAGCAGCAGCCCAAGACTGTATGCAGATAAACGCAGGAGGACATGGGCGGCGGTGGGGAAGGGGGTTAAGCCCTGGGGAGCAGGTGCACAAAGCAGCAGGAAAGAGGGAGGCTGCACACAGTGGTGTTTTGCTATGTGCTATTGAATTATGCTTGATTTTAAAAGCACGCTCCATATTTTCTCTTTGAAAAATTTCCAAGCGGGGATGACTGACACTGTGGGTAGGACACAGCATCCAATTTTGGCATTCCTGGGTTCGAGTCCTGGCTCCTCTCTGGATTCCAGTGTCCTGCTAATGCAGGCCCCGGGAAGCAGTGGTGACTGTTCAAGTAGTTGGATCCCTGCTGCCCATGTGGGAGACCAGAATTGAGCTTCCCCAGGGCTCTTGGCTCCCGTCTGGCCCAGCATCTAGCTGTTGCAGGCATTTGGTGAATAAATCAGCAGCTGGAAGATCTCTCTGTCTCTGTTTTTCATATAAATTCATTCAACATTTAAAAGAGTGAATTAAAAAGTTTGTTTAGAAAAATGCTTTTGAAAGAAAACGAAGTGTTAGCTGACTACCAGCAGGTGGCACTGTTCTCTCTCTTCAGAGAGGACTGCTAAATCCCACCACCTGTTCTTTCCAGACTCTTGATCCACTGAGCTGTGTAGCATTTCCCTGTAAGAGAAGCAGATACTGATTGATCATTGCTGAGATGGTGGTTTGTTTCTAACAGATTTCAGGTGATCAAAACCACTTCCACAGTGGCTACACTAAGCTGAAATGGTCAAAAGTTGTCTAGTCCTGATACGTTTTCTTTAGCAAAGCAGAGATGATTCACTGAGCTCTTCTGTCTTTCATCAGTGGTTCCGATCAAGGAGGCAGCCTATTTATGGAGCTGCTTAACCTGATAGGTCGCTAGAGAGGATCACATTTTCAAAGTATAAACGCTGTTAGTTATAGCAGCGCATTTTGGAGTCTAAATACATGTTGATCAATGCCAGGGAAAATACGCACTTGCTGGTTCCTGAGTGCCACCCACCTGTGCTCCTGAATTAACGCCCACTCCATCCAGCGCATGCCATTTGCTCTCTCACCCACCCTGTTCTCCCCCTCAGCTTCCCCCGCCTCCCCTCCCCCACCCTGATGGCTGCCTCTCATTGCCCCCTCCCCAACTTCCCACATCACTCTCCTTGCCTCCCCCACCTCACCTCCACTGTAGCCAACAGTGTTTTCCCCAACATTCTTTTTTTTTTTTTTTTTTAAGATTTCATTTATTTGAGAGGCAGAGACAGAGGTCTTCCTTCCGTTGGTTCACTCCCCAGATGGCCACAACGGCCGGAGCTGCGCTGATCCAAAGCCAGGAGCCAGGTGCTTCTTCCCAGTCTCCCATGCAGGTGCAGGGGCCCAAGGATGTGAGCCATGTTCTACTGCTTTCCCAGGCCTCAGCAGAGAGCTGGACAGGAAGAGGGGCAGCCGGGACTAGAACCGGCGCCCATATGGGATGCCGGCTCCCAGGATTAACCTGCTGCGTCACAGAGCCGGCCCCTCCCCAACATTCTATAGTCCTGCTGGAACTCACCTGCTGGTCTTCCTTCTGGTCCGTTTACTCTCTAGGTTGGGAACCATGTGTCCTGGTCTCCCCCCAGCGGGCGAGTGTCTCCCAGCTTCCCTTCCTCGGCGTACCCTCCAGACCCCACTGTGTGTTGCCCTTCACTCCCAGAATATTCCTGTGGGTTCAGGGACAACTTTCAGCCCCCTCAAAAAGAGAGTTTGTTACGGAAACAGCAGGCGAACCTGGAGAAGGGGTGGGGAAATGAAAACCATCACAGCGCTCTCCCACGCGAGTGCAGGGGCCCAAGCTCTGGGCCATCTGCTGCTGCTTTCCCAGGCGCATCAGCAGGGAGCTGCATGGGAAGTGGAGCAGCCGGGACTCGAACCTGCGTCCATATGGGATGTGGGCACTGCAGGCAGTTACAGAGCGAGACAGAAGGAGACACAGGGAAAGACCTTTGTTCTTTCTGGCAGTGAATAGCTACATCTAGGCCGAGGGCAGAGGGGCTTTTTCTGGCTCCGTTTCAACGGAGCGTATGACTGATGAGACCTGTGCTGGAAGTGAATCAGTGGGGACCGGGCTAGAAAGAATAGGGCAGCACAAGACCTGGGCTCCGCGATGTGTGGCGGGAAGCAGGTCCCTTCCAGCCTCGCTGTCTGTAAAAGGCTCCAGGCAACACCAAGGCATAAAGCCACGGGGCCTGAGCCAGAGTGAATGCTGATGTCTGGTCTGGTCTGTAGCATTTTGCTCCTGCAAGTCCCTGAGCTGGCACGCAAAGAACTTCAGGAAAGGAAAGGATGCAATGGTGTATTTACGTGGTGTTTAACGCAGAGCTAGATGCACGGCACCCTGCGTGCCCACCGAGGAGACTGGGGGAACTCGGCCCCTGGCCCGTGACTGGGGGAACTCGGCCCCTGGCCTGTGATGGAGCAAAAGGCCTCGGCACTTCCCCAGGTGGAGACCCTGCCGCTGCCTCGGGTCTGGGGAAGACTCGCCTGCTTCTCTCTGCAGGGCTGTTGGGAACTCCAATTCATTCCAGCTAAAAAAACCATTTGCTCTTAGGATGTTTGCTCCCGTCTGACAATTTCTTGGGACAGAAAGCAGGGGGAGGAGCTCCAGAGACTCACCTTGAGTTGGAGCCTTGCAAATTGGGGGTGGGGGGGAGGAGGGAGGAGCAGTCCTGGGTTTGTTTCCTCCGCAACATCTAACATGGCACCGCTGCCACACCTGCTAGTCTGCTCCACTAGGGTTGCCTCCTTTTGGTTTCTTTGGCTCAACAAAACTCAATATTGAAAAAAAAAAAAAAAAAAAAAAAAAAAAAAAACAAGCCATTGTCTTGATAGTAACGTTTTATCTTGTGCGAGTAGAACATGGAGGTGGCTGTTTGGTTGGGTTTCAGTGCTGGCTCTGGTCCCAGTTCTGACTTGGGGTGGCAGGCGATGGCTCAGTGACTTGGGTCCCTGCCACCCAAGTGGGAGACCTGGATTGAGATCCGAGTGCCTGGCTTTGGTCTGGCCCAGCCCAGCTGTTGAATAGTTGAGGAGGGAGCCAGCAGGTGGAAGATCTGTCTCGGTCTCTGCCGTACACAGTGAAAAGAAAGCAAAATTAGAAGACAAAGTGGACATGTATTCTTCTCGGTACTGAGCATCTGCTGTGGGCCGGTTAGGGTTCCGAGTGGCGAGGACGCAGAGGTGAACAGCTGTTACAGTGAGGTGAGACGACCCACCTATCAACCGGTAAATAAAGCAATTAACAAATAATAAGAATTTAAGGGACCCAGTGTTGTGGCGTGGTGGCTTAAGCCACTGCCTATGATGCCAGCATCCCATCTGGGTGCAGATTGAAGTCCTGGCTGCTGTACTTCCAATCCAGCTCCCTGCTAATATGCCTGGGAAAGTAGTGGAGGGTGGCCCAAGTGCTTGGGAGACCAGGAAGAAGCTCTTAGCTCCTGGCTCCTCACTTTGGCCTGGCCCAGCTCTGGCCATTGTGGCCATTTGGGAAATGAACCAGATGATGAATGATATCTCTCTCTCTCTCTCTCTCTCTCTCTCTCTCTCTCTCCCTCTCTTCCTCTCTCTCTGTAACTCTGCCTTTCAAATAAATTAATTAATTTTAATAATAATAAGAGTGCAGATGTATGAAGATATGTCAAAAAGCTAATAGAAAATTGCAATTAGAAGAGAAGGTTATGGGGCCTGCATTGTGGTGCAGCAGGTTAAGCCATGGCCTATGACATCAGCATCCCATATGAGCACTAGTTCAAGTTGCAATTGCTCTGCTTCCAAGCCAACTCCCCACAAATGCACCTGGGAAAGCAGTGGAAGATAGCCCGAGTGCTTGGGGAGTGAACCAGCAGAAGGACGATCTCTCTCTCTCTCTCTCTCTCTCTCTCTCCATTGCTCTGTAACACTGTCTTTCAAATAGATAAATACATTTTAAAAAAAAGTTTATTTTGGTGTCCCAAAGTTAAAGCCTGTGTGATTTTTTTGTGTGCATGGCATGTACTTTGCACGAACCTGGTGTAGACAGCGCCTTTCTATGTTTAGGAGGAGGCTCGAGGCTGAGGTCTGAGTGACGGGCAGGAGGGTGACTGATGAGTTTGCAGCATCTGAGTGAAGATCCATGTGCTGTGACGAGCCACCAACCCAGAACCTCAGGCAGGCCGGGGCAGAGGGCACAAGCCCATGGAAGGAGACGGTGGTGGGAGAACGGGGGTGGGCTGGCAGGGGTCTGGGGAGAACCAGGCTGTGGTAAGCCGCCCTGCCCTGCAGGTTGCCATGTCGGCCTATTGGCTGTGCGAACAAAAGCAGGTGCATCACAATGTTCCAAGACACATCTCGATTTCAAAGTTGTTGAAACATAAATGAAAGAGGTATATCGGGGTCTGTGCTTGGTACAGCGGTTACGACACACGGATTGGGATGCCTGCCTCCCTTCTCTGTGGGCCTGGGTTTGAATCCTGGGTCTGCTTCCCGCTAATGGGTAGTCTGGAAAGCAGCAGGTGATGGCTGTAGTGCCTGAGCCCCTGCCACCCAGGTGCGAGACCCACTGGGTTCCAGGCGCCTGGCTTCAGCCTGACTCAGCTCTAGCTGTTGCCGGCATGCATTTGGGGGAGTGAAACATCAGATGGACGATCTGTCTCTCTCTCCTTCTCTCTCTCCCTTTGCCTTTCAAATAAAATGAGATTACTTTTGAAAATTTACTTTAAAGAGGTTTGCCTTGGAGTTTAAAAACAAACTACCATGCTTTAGACACGCTGGAGAAGGTTCTTTGTAAATAGAACGAATTCTCTGAGTCGTTTGAGGTTTAAGCTGTCTGCTCCATCTTTCGTGACTCAAGTATCACTCCCTTGTTTTCCTTTGTTATAAATCCAGGTTCGTAGATGGACGTCAAATATAAGGAGAATGTTTGCTCAGCCTGGTGAATGAAATCGTCAGAGCACCCGGAGCACCTAGGAAACCAAGTCTAGGTTGTTGACACTGAGGCTGAAGTCAGATGAGCTGCTCAGAAAAACTTGGACTTCGCTCCTGTTAGGGCGCAAACCTAAGAGCAGTGAGTGTCAAGGCTGTATCCATTGATCAAGATGTCTGTATTTAGTATTAGCAGAAAAAATAGACTTACGGCTTTCAAAACTTGCTGTACCTTATGAAGAATGCTGGCTTCCACAAGGAGCAAGTCTTTTTTTTTTTTTAAAGGTTTATTTATTTAATTGAAAGGCAGACTTACAGAGAGGCAGAGATAGAGAGAGACAGACAGAGAAGTCTTGCATCCGTTGGTTCACTCCCCAGATGGCTGCAACGGCTGGAGCTGCACCAATCCGAAGCCAGGAGCCAGGAGCTTCTTCTGGGTCTCCCACGTGGGTGCAGGGGCCCAAGGACTTGGACCATCTTCTACTGCTTTCCCAGGCCACAGCAGAGAGTTGGATCAGAAGTGGAGCAGCCAGGACTTGAACCAGTGCCCATCTGGGATGCCAGCACTGCAGGCAGTGGCTTTGCCCATTACACCACAGTGCCTGTCCCTAGGAGCAAGGCTTTTTAGCAAGAAGCTTGGGATCCTAGCTTCACACTGATTCTAGATGCCAGAGTGAAAAAAAGAATATGCCACAACTCACAAGATGAAAACTTCAAGATGACTCAAAAGGAATCATAGAACATTGGGAAACTTGAAATCACCTGTCAACTCAGTATCAACTTTTCCTGGTTGCCATGGTATTGAATTCTTTGCAAGCAACATGAAGCTAGGAAGCCTGATTTTGTTCCATCATGGCCCTGTAACACTGAAATGTAAATGAACTTGGAGGCTAGAAGTCACTTTTTAGTCTCCTTTGCTGACCACCGGGCGGGGAGGGATTCCGGGCTGCATGAGCTCAACCCTGCCTCTCCTGTAGGCCCAAAGGTCTGGGGTGGTGGGCGCCGCTGGGCACTTCTTAGAGTGACACTCTTTCTTCTCCCTGGGCCTCATGAGATGCTAGGATTTCTGATTTAGAATTTATTATTTCATAAATACACTTTACATACCCCTCCCATAGGACTTTGGCCAGCTTCTGCCTGAAGACGGTTTTCTAGAACATTCTGCATCAGGGCTGATTCATTTTGCATGGCCGGCTGCCCGACACAGAGCTGGTGTTGTTCCTGCCCTTGGCTGCAGGATCTCCCAGCTCTTCTCTGGACGCTCCCGCATGCTTCAGGCACAGCTCAGAGGGAGGTGTAGGGCAATTAAGATCCCTTAACTATGGAGGACGGGAGGCTGAGCCAGCCTGAGCCAGCAGGCAGGTGCTGTGGTCCTGGGGACAGACAGAGGTTAGCTAAGCGACACCAACATGCAGTTAGATGGGAGGGAATCTTTTTGGGGTTCTGTAGCACGATAAGGTAACCAGACTCCACAGCAACGGGTGGTTTAGTTCAGAATAACTGGAAGAGTCCGAAAGTTCCCAGCACATAGGAACGGTCCAGGTGTGCAGAGATGCACCTGCTAACTGTCCCAACTGCACCACCACAGGCCGTGTACATGGGTTGAATTATCAAATATTGTATATGTCATTTAAAAACCAATGCATTGGCCGGCGCCGCGGCTCACTAGGCTAATCCTCCGCCTTGCGGCGCCAGCACACCGGGTTCTAGTCCCAGTCGGGGTGCCGGATTCTGTCCTGGCTGCCCCTCTTCCAGGCCAGCTCTCTGCTGTGGCCCGGGAGTGCAGTGGAGGATGGCCCAAGTGCTTGGGCCCTGCACCCCATGGGAGACCAGGAGAAGTACCTGGCTCCTGCCATTGGATCAGTGCGGTGTGCCGGCCGCAGCGTGCTGGCTGCGGCGGCCATTGGAGGGTGAACCAACGGCAAAGGAAGACCTTTCTCTCTCTCTCTCTCTCTCACTGTCCACTCTGCCTGTCAGAAAAAAATTAAAAATAATAATAATAAAATAAAATAAAAACCAATGCATTGAAAACCCAGATGGCTGATGCTGCACGGCGTTCTGTGCACCTCTGGAGAGACGCAGGATCCCAGCCACCCCCTCCCCCGTCCTTCTGTCCACCCTCCTCCAGCATGCCACCTTCTGCCATCACCTCCTGTCTTCGAGTGGCACTGCCGCGTCACACATGGTCACGTGAGTCTCACCTGCGGCTCTGTGTCACCTGTTTTGGAGGCCAGCGGTCTGGGCGACGGGGCTGGGGACTGAGTTCTCTGCTTTGGATCTCTCAGCTGAAATCAAGCTGTGAGCCAGGCTGGGCGCGTATACGGAGACTTCCAGAAAGACTCTGCTTCCAAGCTCCTGGCACAGCTGCAGGGTGGGTCCAGCTGCCTGGTTCTGAGCCCCTGGAGCCTGCTCCAGGCACTGCCTCCTGGCCCCTCCATGGCCAGGGTCCGGGACCACCACTCCTTCTCGTGTTTCTGGATCTCTCTCTGACTTCCTCCTCTGCGCCTTGCTGCTTTGCAGAGGCTCACATGATTCCATTAGTCCCGCCTTTGTCTCAGGCTCTGCGCTCAGGCCTAAGGCAGGATATCCCGTGATTGACAAATCACTTGCTGGTACCCTATAACCCAGCGCTGATTCGAGTCCTGGCTGCTCTGCTTCTCATCCAGCTCCCTGCTAATGCACCTGGAAAGTCAGTAGAAGATGTCCCAAGTCCTTGGGCCCCTGCCACTCACATGGGAGTCCCCGATGGAGCTCCTGGCTCCTGGCTTCAGCCTGGCCTAACGTTGGCTGTTGCAGCCATTTGGGGAGCAAACCAGTGGATGGAAGATATCTGTGTGTGGGGTGGGGAGGGGATATATCCCTGTCTCTGTTACTCTGTTTTTCAAATAAATAAATGAATAGTAAATCTTAAAGATAAAATTCTAGTTGAGCTTTCTATTATTTCAACCGAATTTCCGATTTTAAAGAAATCTTTTAATTTAGTGGAAGCTTGTAAAAGAAATAAGTGTAATAAGACAATGTCTTCCCTAAGTATGTTTCAGGGTGCCGGCACTGTGGCTCAGTGGGTTAACGTCCTGCCCTGCAGTGTTGGCATCCCATATGGGCGCCAGTTCAAGTCCCAGCTGCTCCACTTCTAATCCAGCTCTCTGCTGTGGCCTGGGAAAGCAGTGCATTATGGCCCAAGTCCTTGGGCCCCTGCACCCATATGGGAGACCCAGAAGAAGCTCCTGGCTCCTGGCTTCAGATCAGCACAGCTCTGGGCTTTGCAGCCAACTGGGAAGTGAACCAGCAGATGGGAGGTCTCTATCTCTCCCCATCAGTGTCTGTAACTCTACCTCTCAAACAAATAAATAAAATATTTTTTAAAACATTTATTTATTTATTTGAAAGTCAGAGTTACACAGAAAAAGAAAAGGCAAAGAGAGAGAGAGAGAGAGAGAGAGAGAGAGAGAAGTCTTCCATCCTATGGTTCACTCCCCAATTGGCCACAATGGCCAGAGCTGCGCTGATCCGAAGCCAGGAGCCAGGAACTTCCTCCGGATCTCCCACACAGGTGCAGGGGCCCGAGGACTTGGGTCATCTTCTACTGCTTTCCCAGGCCACAGCAGAGAGCTGGATCAGAAGCAGGACAGCCAGGATACAAACTGGCCCCCATATGGGATGCCAGCACTCAGGCCAGGGCGTTAACCCTCTGTGCCACAGCATTGGCCCCATAAATAAAAATATTAAAAAAGAAAAAAACTTGTGGTAGTGGCAGGGGATTGGCCTAGAGATTAAGATGTTCCTGTCCCATATCATAGTGCCTGGGTCCTTGTTTTTGTTTTTGAAGATGTACATATTTATTTGAAAGGCAGAGTTACACAGAGAGGGAGAGGGAGAGCCCCTCCCCCTTCTATTTTCTGGTTCACTCTCTAGAAAGCCAGGGATGAGCCAAGCCGAAGCCAGGAGCCAGGAGCTGTCGCTCCCCCATTCGCAGAGGAACGACACCAAACCCTGCGCTGTTCTTTTATCTACTCGGCTCTTCCCGGGTTAGCTGCTGGTCCTTCCCGGGTTGGCTGCCGACCCCTCCACCTCCATGGAGGGGCGGCACCCCCCGCCGCTTTCCCCGCTTCCGCGGAGGAGCGGCACACCGCCTGCCGGCTTTCTTGGGGGCTGCTCAGATGTTATCCGGATGTTCCTGGTGCACGTTGTCTCTCTCCTCCTTTATAGTCCTCTTCCACCAATCCATGCTCTGCTACCCACACGCCGAGCACGCTGCTCTCCTCCAATCAGGAGCAGGATCAGCTCCTGCAGCTCATCAAACTGATGAGGCAGCTGCGTAGTTGTTTGCTCCTCCCCAGCGCCATATTGTGGGAGAGCAGATGCATAGAATTAGACCTAGTTCCAGTAATTTAGTCTAGTCTCAGTTGCTCCCCACAAGGAGCTTCATGTGGGTCTCCCCCATGGGTGCAGGAGCCCAAGCACCTGGGCCATCTGCTGCTGCTTTCCCAGGCCATAGCAGGGAGCTGGATCCGAAGTGGAGCAGCCGGGATTTAAACCAGTGCTCACACGGGATGCCAGTATCACAGACAGCCGCTTAAACCATTGCACCAGGACACCAGCCTCAGAGTGCCCGGGTTCTCTGTCTCTAGCTTCCCGTCAGTGCAGACCCTGGGAGGCAGCGGCAGTGGCTCAAAGTGGTCCAAGTGGAGGAGTCAAAGTGGCCAAGGTATCTGGCAGAAAGGTAGCGCTCTGCCCCGGCTGCCCGGGTGGCCTGCAGGCGTGGACCTGCCTCGGAACACACATGGCTGCCTTCGCCTGTGTGTGGGCGCCAGAGATGGAATCTGATCAACACTGGTGAAGTGGGTCCCACATGTCATGTGACCCCGAATAACTCACAGCTTTGGCCTCCCCCTTGCAATCCAGGTGAGTAAGCCCAGAGGCTGAGTTGTAAGGTACCCTGAAGTGAAAAAAATCAACATCAACAGCGTGCACGGGCGTTGGTGGGCTTTCCACGTTAGCCCTCACTGCTGCGTGGCAGTTTGTTTCCAGGAGATTTGATATCTGACTTCTCAGCCATAACACATCAGTGAGGAAGGAAGGCTTGTTAGAGAAGAGTGCACTGTGACCGGTACTTGGGATGGAAGATGAGATAAAAAGTTAGAAATCCTACACACACACACACACACACACACACACCAGTAGGAGCAGGTTGAACTATTTTGTGGAGGGGAAAAGATGCATCCCTATGTAGTCATTTTTTTTAAGATTTATGTATTTATTTGAAAGGCAAAGTTACAGAAAGGCAGAGGCGGCGGGGAGGGGTCTTCCATCCGCTGGTTCACTCCCCATCTGGCCACAATGGCCAGAGCTGCGCCTATCTGAAGCCAGGAACCAGGAGCTCCCTCCGGGTCTCCCACATGGGTGCAGGGGCCCAAGGACCTAGGCCATGTTCTACTGCTTTCCCAGGCCATAGCAGAGAGCTGGATTGGAAGTGGAGCAGCCAGGACTCGAACCGGTGCTCATATGGGATGCAGGCACTGCAGGCAGTGGCTTTACCCACTACACCACAGTGCCGGCCCTGACCAATGCAATATGGTGGCTCTGAGAGCATTACTGCATCACAGCTGAATGTCCCAATTCATAGTCAAGCCCAAAACATGTAATCTCCAGAAAACAAAGGGACGAGCAAAAAAGACAGGCAAGCACACGTCATGATTTAATCTAAAGACACTCTAGCATAGATGTAATCAAATTTCTGTTAAAATAGCGATCATTTTGATGAGCTTGTTAAAGGATTCTGACTAGAGTTAAACAGTATCTTTGTACCACTTTTTTTTTTTTTTTTGACAGGCAGAGTGGACAGTGAGAGAGAGAGACAGAGAGAAAGGTCTTCCTTTTGCCGTTGGTTCACCCTCCCAATGGCCGCTGCAGCCGGTGCACCACGCTGATCCAATGGCAGGAGCCAGGTACTTCTCCTGGTCTCCCATGGGGTGCAGGGCCCAAGCACTTGGGCCATCCTCCACTGCACTCCCTGGCCACAGCAGAGAGCTGGAGAGGAAGAGGGGCAACCGGGACAGAATCCGGCGCCCTGACCAGGACTAGAACCCAGTGTGCCGGCGCCTCAGGCAGAGGATTAGCCTATTGAGCTGCGGCACCAGCCAGTGTATCACTTTTTAAAAAGGTTTTTTTTTTTTTAAAGTTTGTTTTATGTATTTGTTTGAAAGGCAGAATTATAGAGGGAGGGAGAAGCAGAGATCTTTAATTTGCGGGTTTGGTCCTCATGTGGCTGAAACAGGCAGATCTGAGCCAGGCCAAAGCCAGGAGCCTGCAATGCCATCTGGGTCTCCCACGCAGGTCCCAAGCACTTGGTCCATATTCTGCTGTTTTTCCAGGCATATTAGCAGGGAGCTGTCTCTGAAGTGGAGCAGCCAGATCTTAAACTGGCACTCAGATAGGATGCTAGCATTGCATCATATACACACACACACACACACACACACACATACACACACACATGTATATACATAAATATGAGAGAATACATATATGTACATATAAATGTATATATACATACACACATATACATGAGAGAGAGAGACTCTTCTATGCTGTAGTGCAACCCCCAAATGCCCACAACAGCCAGGGCTGGGCCACCATCTGGGTGTCCCAGATTCTTGGCAGGGGCCTCAGAACTTGAGCCATCATCTGCCGTCATCCAGGGTGCATCGTCAGGAAGCTGGATTGGACCTGGGACTCAGGCTTGTGTTTTGATATGGAATGCGGGCAACCCAGGCAGCAGCGTAACCCACGTGCCACAGGGCCTGGCCCTCAATGAACTTTAAGGCGGAAGGTGGGCATCGTCTCCATGGGCTCAGAGTGGTTCCTGGGACTCTCTCTGAAATGACAAATGCAACGTTTTGCAGTGAGTTAGGGGTCTCAGAGAAGCAGAGACAGTAGGATGTGTGTAGAGAAGGAGAGGTCTTTCGATGGGCAAGCGTGAGATCAAGGGGACCAGCGAGCCCCAGCGTCTGTAGCGGGGGTAGGCAGGCTGCAGCACCAGGAGAGCAGACAGCCTTCCAGTCTGAGTGCTGAGGCCCTGGGAGACGGAGCAGAGGGTGCTGGTTGTGCCTGAGGGGCCGCAGGCCCAGGAGCCGGGAGAAGGGATGATTGAGTTGAGCTCCAGCCCGAAGGCAGGACAAGCACTGGTAGCCAGGCGGGAGGGTTCTCCCTTTCTCAGACGGGGTCAGCTTTTTGTTCTCTGCAAGCCTTCAACAGACTGGAACATGGGCTCCCCTGGGGCTTGGGCTCCCCTGAGACTTGGGCTCCCCTGGGACTTGGTCTAAACATCGGTCTCACAAAACACTCTCAGAATCGGCATGGAGTTGGGAACCACTCACTCTGGTATAAAATTGCCCATCATGTGGAGGCCAGAGGGAAGGAACACGTGTTTATAGTCTTACCGTTCAGGCCAGCAGCTTAGCCAGTACTTGGTCCAACTGCCCTCACGATGCTCAGGTCCTTTTACAACACCTCTGATAAGTGAGTCTCCAACCAGGATTCAAACAGCTGGGGAGGCAGTGGGACAATCACCAGTCCCACCTTCCACTTTGGAGCAGCCCCATCTGAGCATCACTTTCTCTACTGAGTCGCACTCTACCCATAATACCTAGTGCTGTGGTCTCAGTGTGTCCCCTAAACGGTCATGCACTGGAAAAGTCCATTGGCAAAGGCTTTCACCGGTGGGTCTTGAGCAGGGCCCTTGAGAGGCAGTTGGAACTGGACAGGGTCAGGAGGTGGGGTCCGTACAATGGCGCTAATGACTACATAAGAGGAGGAAGAGAAATCTGAGCCAGGACCCTTGCTCTGTGCTGCCACACGACACCCCCTGCAGATGTGACACAGCAGGAAGACCCTCACCCAGACCAGGGCCTTGCTCTCACCCTGCCCAGACTCCAGAGCTAGGTAAGTACTCTGCAGCGAGGTAAGTACTCTAGAGTAAGTAAGGGTTCCAGAGCTAAGTAAGTACTCCAGAGCAAAGTGTTCTAAAGCTAAGTAAATGTTCCAGAGCTAAGTATGTGTTCTAGAGCTAAGTGCTCCAGAGCTAAGTAAGTGCCCCAGAGCTAAGAAAGTACTCCAGAGCTAAGGGATTCACAGCTAAGTAAGTGCTCTAGAGCTAAGTACTCCAGAGCTAAGAAAGTACTCCAGAGCTGCGTTCTACAGCTAAGTGCTCTAGAGCTAAGTGCTCCAGAGCTAAGAAAGTACTCAAGAGCTAAGTACTCCAGAGCTAAGTAAGTACTCAAGAGCTAAGTGTTCTAGAGCTAAGTGCTCTAGGGTTAAGTAAATGCTACAGAGCTAAGTACGTGTTCCAAAACTAAGTACTCCAGAGCTAAGTAAGTGCTCTAGAGCTAAGTGCTCTAGAGCTAAGTAAGTTCTCTGGAGCTAAGTGCTCCACAGCTAAGTGCTCCAGAGCTAAGTGCCCCAGAGCTAAGCAAGTGCTTAGAGCTAAGTAAATAACGTTAGAGCTCAGTCAGCTCCTATTCTTTGCCAGTTACCCAGCCTGTGGTATCCAGTTTTAAAAACAGAAAATGGACAAATACACCTTTTGTATTTGTATTTGTTTTGGCCTTCTTTTGTAGGGAAAAAACTCAGGAATAGCACTAAGGAGAGGTGAAGGTGGTTTTTCTTAACCTTTCAAGATGCATTACTCTTTATTTTAAAGATTTATTTATTTGAAAGTTGTAGTTACAGAGAAAGAGAGAGAGATTAAAAAGAGAAAGAGACAGAGAGATACTATAAGTAGTGTTGTGATAAATGAGAAAATCAACTTGTCTAAAGATTAAGAATACTGTTTTGGGGCCTGTTGTGGTGGCATAGCGGGTAAAGCCACTGCCTGCAGTGCCTGCATCCCATACGGGTGCCAGTTCCTGGCTGCTCCACTTCCAATCCAGCTCTGCTGTGGCCTGGGAAAGCAGTGGAGGATGGCCCAAGTCCCTGGGCCCCTGCACCTGCATGGGAGACCTGGAAGAAGCTCCTGGCTCCTGGCTTCGGATAGGCTCAGCTCCAGCTGTTGCAGCCACCTAGGGAGTGAACCAGCAGATGGAAGACCTCTCTCTCTCTCTCTCTCTCTCTCTCTCTCTCTGTGTGTGTGTGTGTGTGTGTGTGTGTGTGTAACTCTGACTTTCAAATAAATAAATAAATCTTTAAAATAAAAAAAGATTAAGCATACTGTTTTCAGTGGTGGGCATTTGATGCAGCGTTTGAGACACCACCGGGGATGCCTGCATCTCTCATTGGTGTCCCAGCTCGACTCCTGATTCCAGCTTCCTGCTGATCCACAGCCAGGGGGGCTGATGGTTAAAGTAGCTGAATCCCCTGCCACCCATGTAGGAGACCTGGACTGAGTTCCAGGCTCCTGGCTTTGGCCTGGTCCAGCCCCAGCCATTGCAAGCATTTGGGGAGGGAACCAGCAGATGGAGGATCTCACTCTGTCTTGTCTGTCTCTCTGCCTTTCAAGTACAGTTTTTTAAAAAAGGACCCTGTCTTCAAATTGGACTACAAAGAGAGGGTATGGGAGAATTCTTTGGGGGGTAGAACTGTTCTTCTTTATCTTGGTAGTGCTCCTGTGGCTGAGTACATGTCCCAAAACTTGCACTAAACAGAGTAGATTTTACATCCTAAACTCCATCTCAACAGACCTGACTTAAAAAATCTCGCCTTCGATCACACAGCTAGCTGGTGCTCTGGTGTGTGTTTGGACATTTGCAATTTTGGATTCGGGGGTTATTTAATTCTTGCCCAAGATCCACAGCTTGGGTCAAGTGCCACACTTGCAACAGAGCTGCACAGCCAAGGCCTGTAGGTTCTTTGTGGGCGGAACTCGTGGGGTCACATTGTCTTGTAGCTGGCTCTGTATCCATTGTTGCTTTATTCATGGGTTCCATACTGCCACCACTAGGAACAACTCAAAAACAGAGCCATTTTCTTTATTCTAACTGTCTCTATAATTATGATCTCTGCACCTCTAGCATTCTTTAGGGTGCCAGACTGAGCCACAGTGATTTTTTTCCTTAACAAACAGCACTAGGAAAACTGAGATTTGGAATCTGGCTTAAAGCAGCGTGTCAGATGGTCACCGCCGCTCGGCCGCGGAGCAGGTGCCCATTAGAGCAAGGGTGGCTTACAGCAGAGAACAAAGTGTTTCTAAACTCACCTTTCCCTGAATTTGCCAATGTTCCCAAGTAAAAATGCCCAACGGATTCTCCAAAGGCATGGGGAAAGTTGACTCAGCAGATCCACTAATCACGTGATGAGAGCTGCAAGAGCCGCCCAGGGTTGGTCTGCTCATCTCCCCTTCTGCCTCCCCTGCTCTGTGTAGACACGGCCATCCTGACCTAGGGCAAGTCCAGGGCAACTGTGTTGAAACGGCACTGGGAGTGATTGATTCTAGAAAGGATGGATGAGTTTATAACTAACCCGTCTGAAGATGTTTTCCAAGTCTTTTGTGTTCTGGCCACTGGGCGCTGCTCTGAGTGAAAGCAGTCTAAAAGGACGTTGGCAGGAAACGCACCCAAGTGGTCAGACGTTGACAAAGCAAGGAGCAGAGCTCCTATGTTTGTTGAGTGGATTTTCCCAGGTCCACGATGGCAGTCTCCAGTCGCTTCCAAATTTCATGTGACAGACTGACCCAGAGCACGAATGCAGGATGCTGAAAATGCCAGGTGCCGAAGGCCCTGTATTTAGGAGAGGCAATGAGTGGATTCACACTCAGGATGGGGACCTACAGAACTGGGGGATCTGAAACCCCCTCTGGATGACAACCAGACAGTTGGTGGCTGAGGGACAGCCAGGAAGGGGCTCTGGGGTCCTCTTCCCATCAGAGCGCGTGACCTTAAAACCAGGGCGTGCCTGGCTTTCTATCTTAGCAGCAACATGAGATGGATGAGACTGCTGGAACAGACTTCAGGTCAAACCCGGTATCATCTCAAGAGCTAACGGGTTGAACGCTTCAGATCCACTTTTGCTCTGACATCGGAAGTCTGGAAATTTCCTAGCTTCCAGTAGCTTCACGGGGTTGGGGTGTCAGGCTGCTGTAAACAGCTCCTTCCCAGCCATCCGACGTCTGGCCAGCCAGGCGGACAGCAGCCCATGCGGGTTGAGTAAGAGAGAGCCACATTTTAAAATAGAAAGATCTTGCCCCATAGAACTTGTGTCATGGCAAAGACTGGGAAATCTCTGAGGATAATTTCTTATCATTGCTCAATAGTGGAAGAAAAGGTTAAATGCAAGGAACAAATTGCCCAATGCGTGCTCCCCTCCGCAACACCAACGTGACAGTCACACGAGGTGAGTGTCCACCATCAGGAAGTCCCAACATGAAAAAGCCAATGTCAAGTGCTGTAGAGCACGCCATGCGCACAGCGGATTCTACGGGAAACGAGGTGGGAGCTTTGCCTAGACCAGCATGTGGCAAGGTTTGAGAACACACATTGATCACACTGTGAACACAATGGGAGCCCCAGGTGAACTAACCTCACAAGGTAGGTAGGATTCTATGGTTCATAAAGCGCTTTCGCACAAGCTGTCTTAGCAAAAACTCTGAGCTAGAGTAGCGTAGCTTATTTGGACACCTGTTCCTACAATGGGAATGAGCCACGTAAGTCAAAGAGAAGACCTGGAGGTCACGTGACCCTGTGTGCACGGTGAGAGCCGCCCATGGCTGCCCCTTCCGCTTCCTGTCCTGACCCTGGGACAAAGCAATGTGTTTGGAGCGCTGTCAATTGTAGATGGAGAAACAGTTTCTTTTCTCACATGGCCTGCAGTCCTAAGCTGGGCCTGTGCAGGCACAGAACTCTCGGAGATAGTTCAACCCTAAGGAAAGTATAATACTGCCTCTGAGGGTTGCACTAAGAACTGCATCTGTCGATTTGTTCGGGGTTTACTAAGCTTCAACCGTGTGTGGGGCCAGCGCAGGCGCCACAGCTGTGGTTGTAAAGAGAAGAGGATGTTCCTTACCCAGAACTTGTAGCCTGGAAGGGGAGAGGGGCAAAGATCTCATCTCCTTATTTAACAGAGACGGCAGGCCTGGTTCAGGTGTCAAAAGCGAGCAACAAGTTTGCAAGTTTGGTGTGGGTCCCTGGCTCTGCTTCCCGCTGTTCTGGCCCCTGGAGTCCCAACTCGGATTTTTATGTGCAAGGCGGTGCAGAATTGGGTTCGTGATGATAAACATGTTACGTAAGAGGTTATTATATAAGTGCAGCCGGGATGTTTCAATATTTTGGTCACATGAACTCTGGGGCAAGGCCCTCTGTGACTCAAGCCCAGCTCCTCTGCACCTGCAGTGCAAGCTTCAGCTCTCCACACAGGGACGGTGGAGACGCAAACAGGGGAATCCGAACACTCGCTGAAGCTGGGACCTGCGCACACGCGGCCAACTCCAGCACGCCAAAGTTCTCCCAGCATTCACCACGCACAATCAGACTTCGGAGAGGAGGAGTAGGGCTGGGGGTGTGGAGCTGGCCATCTGCTGGGAGCAGACAAACCAGTGAAAGCAGACAAAGGAGCTGGACCGCCGGCTCCCTTCTTACATCCAGGACGGGCAGCCCCGCATCCCAGGCCAGACCTCGGAATACAAGTCGCTGCTTTCCTTGGTCCGGGTGCCTGTCGGGTTCCTTTGCGGCTGCCGTGGCATGGTAGGGAAGGTAGCAGGGTAAGAACCAGGAGACCTGACTGTTAGCAGAATGCAGCCGCTACCTGGGCAGGTACACACTGACACAGCCTCCGTTTCCAGATGAGCAAAGCCCTGGAGTGAAGTGTGCTAAGTCAGGGTGCTGGGGCAGACAGAGCTCGGGAATGCCTGGGCCTGACAAGTCAGGACTGCGTCACACAGACACCTGTCACCAGGCAGCCCCGCGTCAGCACTCCCTACTTGTGTGTGACTTTGGACAAGTTGCTCAACTCCCCTGAGCCCTGGTTCCCTCAGCGGGTAGAATGCCGTTGCTGGCTGCCTTCGTGTGTGGGGAGGCTCAGGTCCAGCCTTCTCTTCCCTGGGTGTTCTGCTGCTGTCCACTCAGCCAAACTGCAGACTGGAAACATTTAAAGACAAATTGCTACAGAACCAAACATGTGCAGATCCTCTTCTCTTGCACTGTTCCCTAAGCAACACAGCATAACGACTATCTGTGTAGCAGGTACATTTGGGCTAGGCGTTAGGAGTCAGCTGGAGATGATTTAAAGTCCATGGGAGACCCGGATGGAGTTCGGGGCTCCCAGCTTCAGCCTGGCCCAGCCCCTGGCTGCTGTGGTCATTTAGGAAGTGACCCAGTGGATGGAAGTTTCTCTCTCCTCTTTCTCTTTCTCTAACTCTGCCTCTCAAATAAATAAACACAAGTATCTTTCAAGAAAGAGGACACATGTAGAATGCATGGTGCGCTCCAACAGGCAAACGCCGGTGTGGGAAGGCAGGGCTGAGAATGTGCAGGGCCATATGGCCTCCTGCTCCTACTGGGCCATGGCTGTGATACGGCTGTGGGTCATCAGGCCCAGGCAGACCAGGGCTCAGAGTTCAGATGCCCTTCCAATCCACTTAAGCACTTGGGTGTGGAGTTTTGCCTTTTTACGCTGCTGCGCACATGAGACCCTGGAGCAGGCATGCTCTCTCGCAGTGTTAGCTGTGGGGAAGCTACATCTCCAGTCTTCCCGCGGCCCAGGCAAGCAGGCGAGTTAAGCGTGGATGTCGTTCCTTCCCATCTGTAACACACCATGCACGTATGAATAGATGCTCTCTTGTTTTCACATTTTAACTTTATTCCACTTTTTAATTTTTTTATGTTTATTTATTACTTATTTGAAAGACAGGGAGAGAGAGAGAGAGAGAGAGAGAGATAGACCCCTGTTGGCTGGTTCACTCCCCAAATGCCAAGAATAACTAAATGGTACTGGAGCTTGGAACCCAATCCAGGTCTCCCACGTGGGTGCTGGGAATCCAACTACCTGAGCCATCGCCGCTGCCTCCCAGGGTACACATTAGCAAGAAGCTGCAACGAGGAGCCAGAGCTACATACAAAATCCAGTTACTGCAATATGGGATGTAGGCATCTCACCACTAGACTACATGCCCACCCTGTATGTTCAGACCATTTAATATGGTTATTATAGAAAGCAGGAGGTACATATGAGGGCATTCCAAAAAGTCCATGGAGGGGCCGGTGCTGTGGTATAGCAGATAAAGCCACCTGCAGTGCCGGCATCCCATATGGGTGCCGGTTTGAGACCCAGCTGCTCCACTTCCGATCCAGCTCTGCTATGGCCTGGGAAAGCAGAAGATGGCCCAAGTCCTTGGGTCCCAGCACCCATGTGGGGGACCCGGAAGAAGCTCCAGGCTCCTGGCTTCAGATCGGCTCAGCTCCAGCTGTTGCGGCCATCTAGGTAGTGAACCAGCAGATGGAAGACTTCTCTCTCTCTCTCTCTCTCTCTCTTTCCCTCCTTCCCTCCCTCCCTCCCTCCCTCCCTCTGTAACTCTGCATTTCAAATAACTAAATATTTTTTAAAAGTCTGTGGAAAGTGGAACTAAAGATCCATTTATTTTGGTGCCATCAATTGTGAATTTCTTCTCTCTCTCTCTCTCTCTCTCTCTCTTTATAAAATGCATCTCCAGGAACTTTTGGAAGACCTCTCCTACTTCTAACTACACAAAAAAGAAGATTCCTTTATATTATGTGAGTCCTATGATTCCCTGCCTTTCTGAGAGACAGCCTGACTCCACTCCCAACACAACAAGCCTCTCCTAAGACAGACCCCAAAAAGGGTCCCGCGTGTGTGCCTCCCTGAGGGCCACCCTTCTTCTCCCATCCTTTAATTTTCCTCACCAGTCTCGGCTGCATGGTTCCCCAGCTGTGTGCCAACGTGTTCCCTCTGCATGGCCCCTGGAGAAAGTGACTCAGCCACCCCTCAATGACTGATCACAAAATAACTAAACCGGGATTTAGAGGAAGGCACAGCTTGTGGGAAAATGCAAAGGGTGCCACATCCCATATTTCCATCGTTAGCCCAAACTTCTCATTTCCTGGAGGTACCAAAACTTTCAGCCAGGCAGTGAGGCTGTAGACGGATGATGGCTCAAGGCTTTGCAAACCTTCAGAACCTGGTGGCTGGCTCGACACTTGTTTTCTTAGTCACCTTGGGCAGGAAATTAAGTCCCTGGTGAGGTCATCAGGTCTCTGGGATGGGACAAAGAGAACCACTCAGAAAAGCGACCTCGGAGTGTAGGCAGAATTGATTCATTGACCAGGCTGCCTTCTGGTTATTCGGACACTTCTTCCACGTATATATCTACATCTCAGTGGCCGTCATTATCTACTGGTGACGTGAACCATAGCAGTGCGTATAAGGAAAATATAGCGGTTGGGTGGCAGCCATGCAGAATTAGAGGTGTATGATGACATGTGTGTGTGGTGTCATGGCTGCTCCACACGTAGCTCGCTCCTTACATGGGGTTCAGACACAGTGCTACAGGCCCACACTGATGGCCAAGGTCAAGGCCATCAGGTGGCGTGTGGATATCAGGTGTTTGGTGCCAGGTAGACGGGAGCTTACCTGAATGCCACCTTTAGTCTTGATGTGATGGCCAACTAGAAATGCTAGGTTTTTGGATGAAACATTTCAGCTGTTAAAAAACAATCAGTTTAAGTTTGTAGCGTTTTGGAAATATGATGCCTGTTTGATTGGCTCTCACGTTGAAATATTTCAAAGCACAGAATCCTTCTTCAACCACAGCAAAAGCAGCAACCCAATCGGGAGAAATCTAAAGAGCAGAACCCAAGGCCAAGATCTACAACCAAAGCTCCTGACTGCCCTGCTGGTCACATCTAGGAATCTGCATTCCATACCAGCTCTGCTCTGTCAACACAGAACACAAGTGATTCGAGGGTGCGTCATTTCCCCCTCACACCCGCATTCTTGACTTCCTAAGGGTGATTCCAGGAGGGAGGAACCAATAACATGGGCAAGCAACCCTTTCTTTCCAACTAATGAGATCTAAAGACAAGCAGCTCGCTCTCTCTTGTTCTAGGCATTTGAGATGGTAGGTGATAGGCAGGTACCCAACAAGAATCCGTGAGGTTGAGAAATGGAATGATAGGCGTGACAACAGAGTGTGCATCCGCTCTCAAGGGAAAAACCTCTTAGCTCTGTGCTCCGAGCTGAGATCATTCCAGAAAATTATGGTTCGTTGTTTATATTCACTGGTGGGTTTGCAAGGCAGAGGCAAAGGATGGGTGGTCCAGCGTCCAGCCCAGGCTCCTGGCCTCGGAGTCAGTCCAGAGAATGCCACCTCTCACCACGAGGCAGACTGCTGGGCGGTCAAAGTGGAGCTGTCAGCAGAACAAAGGGACACAGGTCAGGGGGTGCTGACCAGCCGACCAGCCGACCAGCCGGCGAGCCCCTCCCAACCTCCCTTTTCGGATGCCACCCCCCACAGGGATGCCTCTAGAGCATCTTATAGGAAAGTGAATAGGCTTAGGCTCCCAGGACTCTCCCACAATGGCATAAAAGTTAGCACAGCACCAGCGCAATGGTGCCCTGTGTAACCGTGGGACCCACTGTGCCTGCAGCCAGCCACTCGGGTGGCAGCTAGGGCCATGCAGACCGCGGGACACAAGGGGCACGCCACGTGGCAGGGAAGTGGCTCCCGGGGCCTCGGCGTCTGAGCTGTCTCCTGGTGCCCTCCGAGGACTGGGGCGAAATTCTGAGCAAGAGTAGAGCGCTGACCTGTCGCCAGGGCAGGAGCCGAGCCAGGGGCAGTTCGGAGCGTCCTGGCCTCGCATTTTGACGTCAGCACGGTTTCGGAAACGGTTTCGGAAATGCTATGAGGCGGGGTAAACACCACGTGCAATGGCTTTTGCTGTCATTCTTTGAGATCACCGGCTTTGGAAGGTTGGCTTTGGGGGAAGCAAGGCGCTGCTTGAGAATAAAATCGTATTACAGAAGCATCAGGGAAAAGTCCTCAATCGTCTCCCAACGCCAGCGTGCCTGTCTCCCTGATCACTGCACACATTCCGTTTGATTGCAAAATTCCCTTGTGCTGCTGGCGGGACAGATGTTCTTATCTCTTTGCTGCAGATGAAGAAACTGACCGGCTCAGATGGCTCAGGCCTGCCATGAGTAGAAAAACAGGGACTTCCATCCTCCCCTGTGGGTGGCGTTGAATAGTAATTGTTCCCTGTGTCCCGGTTTCCCTTAAACAATAGCAACAATGGCCTTGTCCCCTCACCTCCCGTAACTTTCCTTCCAGATCTCACAAAACACAACAGTGTAGACCAGATTGTACTGTTTTCCTTACTTCTCATTCACATATTGCTAAGAAAAAAATATATATTTATATATTAGCCAGTATCTATTGAAAGACTGATCTGATCTTTCCCTGGATTGTTAAGTGCTTAAGACAATGAGCTGAAAAGTTACATTTCATTGACAATAGCACTTAATAGTCACAGACCAGGGAACTTAAAAATGCTCGTGGGAAATGGAACCAAGGAAAAGTTTATTTTGGTGCAAAATAGTTTTTGAAATCCATGCATATGAGAGACCTTTAAAAAGTTCACGGAACACATATATTATGGAAAAACCATGCATGGATTTCAATATTTGCTGCACCCCAAATCAACATCTTTTAATTCTTTTAATGCACTTTGAAGTGCCCTATTATATCAAACTGGGCAGAATGCATTTATATGCATCAAAATCTTTCAGTGAAATAAATATGTGGCTTCATTTTTCACTTTTTAAATGTTTATTGGTATTTATTTGTTTGAAAGGCAGAGCGAGAGAGAGAGAGAGAGAGAGCGCGCGCTCTCCCATCTCTGGTTCATGCATAAATGCCTGGAACAGCCAGGAAAGGACCAGACTAAAGCCAGGAACCAGGAGCTCCATCTGGGTCTCACACACGGGTAGCAGGGACCCACGTACTTGAGGCGTCACCTGCTCTCTCCCAGGGTGCACATGAGAGGGAAGCTAGAAGCAGAGGGCAGAGTCTATCCCAGGCTCTCCTGTGTGAGATGCGGGCATGCCAAGTGGCAGCTTCAGCCGCTGGGCTACAACGCCATCAATGCCTTTTCTGCCTTTTATCTAGATATTTTGGCCTCCCCCCTCAAAAGATCAAAGACCCAAGGGACAACATGTGGTGCTCTGAATTCTCTGCTCTTCCACTGGAAGATGTACTGGTGGAGGAGTGGTGGGCTTGCAGGCAGGAGACGCCGACTGAAGCACCAGATTCGCCCCAGGGAAGGTTTTCAGAAATGCCCTTGGCTCCTCACCCTCCAAAGCAGGGAGCTGTAGTAATGCATCTTAGCCAGGTGGCAGCTGGGCTCGCTGATCAAAGGGAGAGATTGAAATGAGCTAAGTTGTTGGGGGCTGGCACTGTGGCAGAGTGGGCTAAGCCTCTACCTGCAGCGCCAGCATCCCATATGGGTACTAGTTCGAGTCCCAGCTGCTCCACTTCCGATCCAGCTCTCTGCTGTGGTCTGGGAAAGCAGTGGAGGATGGCCCAAGTCCTTGGGCCCTTGCACCCGCATGGGAGACAGGGAAGCAGCTCCTGGCTCCTGGCTTCGGATTGGCGCAGCTCCAGCTGTTGTGACCATTTGGAGAGTGAACCAATGGAAGGAAGACCTTTCTCTCTGTCCCTCCCTCTCTCTGTCTGTAACTCTACCTTTCAAATATATAAATGAAATCTTTAAAAAAATTGTGAGAATTCAACTTGCAGACAGATGGACTTAGTGATAAAAAAATTAAATATTAAGTAGGTCTAGAAAACACCCCACCTAAAACAATAGCAACAGAAATGTCCTGAGTGCTGGTCCCAGGGGGTGCACAGGGTCTTACTGGTGTCTATGTCCATCCACAAGCCGCCAGCTTCCATGGAAGAGCACATTCTTCAATGTTGAGACCGTGTAGGTCCACATGAGCTGGCTGCCTGTGCTAAGAGGAAGGTTTCAGCCCTGTGCAGCCATGCTGCTTCCTCTCCAGTGCACACACACACACAGACATGCATACATACACATGTGCACACATGTGTGCAATGCACACACACATGTAGGTACACACATGACATAGGTACATATGCACACATGTGCACACATACGCACATATACACATATATACACATCTGTGCACACATGTACACACGCAATACCCAACCGTGTGAGTAAGATCAACATAGGATGGCTGTATTGGGATTTGCTGTCTAACAAAGGGACTCATGTGACACACACACTGTGTACTGACCGACAGTGCTACACAGATTCCCAGCCCTGGTGCCAGAGGGAATTCCTTGGGGTCTGGTTACCCCTCTGGTGCTGCTGGAAGCTCTCTGTTTTTTTCTTTTGTCTCTGAACAGCTTCATTGAGATACAACTGCCAGCGCTGCGGCTCACTAGGCTAATCCTCCACCTTGCGGCGCCGGCACCCTGGGTTCTAGTCCTGGTCGGGTGCCGGATTCTGTCCCGGTTGCCCCTCTTCCAGGCCAGCTCTCTGCTGTGGCCCGGGAGTGCAGTGGAGGATGGCCCAGGTGCTTGGGCCCTGCACCCGCATGGGAGGAGTAGTGGGCTTACAGGCAGGAGCGGCCATTGGAGGGTGAACCAATGGCAAAAGGAAGACCTTTCTGTCTGTCTCTTGTCTCTCTCACTCTCCACTCTGCCTGTAGAAAAAAAAAAAAAAAGAAAGTCAGTGGCCTGGCATAAGGAACATTTTCTAACCTGGACCACATAGTAGGCAACAAGTCAAGTCTCAGCAAATTTAAAAAGATTGAAATCACACCCTGTATCTTCTCAGACAACAAAGGAACAAAACTAGAAGCCAACAATGAGAAAAACAATAGAACACTCATGAATACTTGGAAATTAAACAACATGCTACTGAGTGATTGGTGCATCACTGAAGAAATTAAAAAGGAAATAAAAAACCTTCTTAAAGTAAGTAAAAATGAAAATACAACATAACAACCATTGTGGGATACAGGAAATGCAGTATTAAGAGGATAATTTATAGCATTAAATGCTTACCTTAAAAAAGAGAAATGTCTCAAATTAAAGATCTAATGATGTGGCCGGCGCCGTGTCTCACTAGGCTAATCCTCTGCCTTGCGGCGCCCGCACACCAGGTTCTAGTCCCGGTCGGGGCGCCGGGTTCTGTCCCGGTTGCTCCTCTTCCAGTCCAGCTCTCTGCTGTGGCCCGGGAGTGCAGTGGAGGATGGCCCAAGTCCTTGGGCGCTGCACCCCATGGGAGACCAGGATAAGCACCTGGCTCCTGGCTTTGGATCGCGCGATGCACCGGCCGCGGCGCGCCAGCCGCGGCGGCCATTGGAGGGTGAACCAGCAGCAAAGGAAGACCTTTCTCTCTGTCTCTCTCTCTCGCTGTCCACTCTGCCTGTCAAAAATTAAAAAAATAAAAAAAAGATCTAATGATGCATCTTGAAACCTTAGAAAGACAAGAACAGACCAAATCCCAAATCAGCAGGAGGCAAGAAATAATAAGGATCAGAGCAGAGATACATCAAATTGAAATTATAAAAATACACAGGATCAACAAAAAAAAAGTTGTGTTTTTTTTTGAGAAGATAAACCAAATAGATAAACTTCTAGCCAGACTAACAAAGAAAAAAGAGAAAAACTCAAATAAATAAAATTAGGGAATGAAAAAGGAGACATTACTATCGACACCACTGAAATACAAAGAATCATAAGAAACTACTGTGAAGAACTATATGATGATAAACTGGAAAACCTTGAAGAAGTGGGTTCTATAACCTACAGAGATAAATCAAGAAGATATAACTTAATAGACCCATAACAAGCAATGAGATCGAAACAGTTATCAAATCTTCCATCAAGGAATAGTCCAGCACCTGGTGGCTTTACCACTGAACTCTATAAAACATACAAAGAAGAAGTAAATCCAATACTTTTCAAAATATTGAACCGGTTGGAACTCTGCCAATCTTTTTATGAGGCTAGCATCACTTTGATACCGAAACCAAAGATGTGACCCAAAAGAAAACCGCAGATCTGTATCCTTAATGAACACAGATGCAAAGATTCTCAACAAAATACTGGCAAATCAAATCCAGAACCACATCAAAAACATCATACCTCCAGATTTATTCCAGAAATGCAAGGGTGGTTCAGCATTTACAAATCAATAATTGTCATAAATCACTTCAAAAGAATGAAGAACAAAAGCCATATGGTCATCTCAACAGATGCAGAGAAAGTATTTGGTAAGATTCAATGCCTCTTCATGATAAACCCTCCACCAATTAGGTATAAAAGGAACATTTCTTAAAATTATAAAGGCTATATATGACAAGCCAACAGCCTGTATACGGAATGGGGACACTGAGAGCATTTCCCCTCAGATCCGGAACAAGACAAAGATGTCCACTCTCACCACTCTTTTTTTTTAATTTGACAGAGTTATAGACAGTCAGAGAGAGAGACAGAAAAGTCTTCCTTCCATTGGTTCACTCCCCAAATGGCCACCACGGCTGGCACTGCGCCAATCCAAAGCCAGGAGCCAGGTGCTTCTTCCTGGTCTCCCACGCGGGTACAGGGCCCAAGCACCTGGGCCATCCTCCACTGCTTTCCTGGGCCACAGCAGAGAGCTGGCCTGGAAGAGGAGCAACCGGGACTAGAACCAGCACCCATATGGGATGCCGGCGCCACAGGCGGAGGATTAACCAAGTGAGCCACAAAGCGCTGGCCCCTGTAATGTAAATTTAAAATGTTATCTCAGAAACTGAAAGGGGGCTGGCACTGTGGCGTAGCAGGTAAAGCTGCCACTTGCAATGCTGGCATCCTATATGGGTGCTGGTTCTAGTCCCGGCTGCTCCACTTCCCATCCAGCTCTCTGCTGTGGCCTGGGAAAGCAGTAGAAGATGGCCCAACTCCTTGGGCCCCTGCACGCACGAGGGAGACCCGGAAGAAGCTCCTGGCTTCTGGCTTTATATCAGCACAGCTTCGGCTATTGCGGCCAATTGGGGAGTGAAACGGCATCGAAGGCCTCTCTCTCTCTCTCTCTCTCTCTGCCTCTCCTTCTCTCTCTGTGTAACTCTTTCAAATAAATAAATAAATAAATCTTTTTAAAAAACTGAAAGGAAGGAAGATGAGAGGGAGAGAGGCAGAGAGAGGAAGGAAGGGAGGGAAGAAGGGACTAGCATGATGGTCTTAGAATTCTATCTACAAACCACACTGAAATCTGTTAAAGACTACTTCAGCATTAAAAAAAAAAAAAAAAAAAAAAAAAAGAAAGAAAGAAAGAAAGAAAGAAGTGGCCAGGTTGGATGGGTTTAACTGTGGGCACTTAGTTCCATCCCACCACCCTATATGACTGTCCTTGTACAGCACCACACTGGCCTTGATTATTACTGCGTTGTAATCAGTTTTGAGTCGGGAGGAATGAGCCCACCCCTATTGTATTCTTTTCCGAGACACTTTGGCCATTCTGGTATGTTGTCTTTCCATATGGATTTTAGTCTCACGGGAATTGTATTGAATCTATAGGTTGGTTTAGGAAAAAATATCAAGTCAAACCTAATGTTAACCTTCTTTTATTTAAAAAAAAAAGATTTATTTATTTGGAAGGAAGAATGATGAGAGGAGAGAGAGAGAGAGGGAGACAGAGAGAGATTGAGAATTTCCACTGTTGGTTCACTCCCTAAATTTCCACACAAGTAGTCTAGGGCAGGCTGAAGCCAGGCATCAGAAACCCCATCCTGTTCTCCCATGTGGGTTACTTGGGTCATTTTCTGCGCCTTCCCTAGTGCATCAGCAGGGAGCTGGACCAGAAGCCAAGTAGCTGGGATTTGAACTGGCGCTCTGATATGGGATGAAGACTTTGCAAGTGCTGGCTAAATCCACTGCACCACAATGGTGGCCCCAAATCATGTTAAGTTGTCCTGATTCGTGAACATGGATATTTTTCAATTTTTTACATCTTCCTTAATTTATTTCAGCAGTATCTTGTAATTTTCAGAGCCCAACTTTCGTACTTGCTTTGATAAATTTATTCCCGATTGTTCTACTATGTTTGATGCTATTGTAAGTGGGATTTTCATAATTTCATTTCCAGACTGTCTGTTGCAAGTTTACAGAAACACAAGTCATTCTGCTCATTGATCCTGTCCTCTGCAAACTCGTTGAAATCGTTCAAGAGTTCCAAAGTCCTTTGGTGTGCTCATTAGAATGTTCCTCAAATGAGATTCTATGTCATCTGCAAAAAGAGATAGTTTTAAGTTTTCCTGTCCAATATAAATACCTTTTTGTTGCTCTCCCTTATCCAGTGCCATCCTCAGATATATCAGAGCAGACATTGGAAGCAATCGCCTTCCAGGGGCTGCGGAAGTTTAACTGCCAGCCTCCCTCTGCTGCCAACACCAAGGAGCCAGGGATTAGGTGCCAAGGGACAGAACAGGCTGTCGGCCACCAAACCCCACTAGCAGCCCTTAGCTCTACTTCCATTCGGGAGGCACCTACCAACAATTTTCAATACCTAGTTGTATTTCAATTGAAAAATATTTGACATCATCTCAAATTTATGGAAAAATCTGTGGGAGAGAGTTTATGGAAGTGAATCTGGCTCTGATTTGCATCTTGTCAACTGGTGCACAATGTTGATCTTTCCCAATACATAAGCAGCCACTTAATTAAGCTTGTGTATGCCAACTTTTCCACTCTAACCTTACTCTTTTTTTCTTCTTGTAATTAAAAGGTGTTTTGTGGAAAACTACTTTAAAGTTCTAAATGTCCCTTTCTCATCAAACTTAATTTGCTCATTTATTTATGGCAGTTTGGACCCACACTTCTGACTTTATTCATTTATAATGATAGCTACTTATTCCGTTTGCACTCAAGTTGTCCAGACTTGGCCAGTGAGAGCCCCTTCCTGCTGGATTCGGTGTCCACTTAACTTATCCTTATCATTCTCCAAACCCTTCCTTATTGTCTGGCATAAGAAATTATTCCAGGATAACTTTGTATGCTCTTTCCTGAAGACCTAAAATAATCAGCCACTGATCCTGAAGCTGCTTTATTCGTTTTAGTAGAAAATGATATTTAGAACCCATAATGTGAGTGCTAGGTGCCCAGATTGTATTGTGATTATCTATCACTAAACCCTGGTAGGGTTAGAATACACACACACACACACACACACACAACTTCAAAAAGTGTATTTAAAAAAAGGAATTACAGGATAACTTTATTTTGGAGCCAAAAAAATTGAAATCTACTCATTGTGTTTTCCTAATACACATTTCCATGAACCTTTTAAAAACAGACTAGGTAGGGGCCTGCACTGTGGCGTAATGGGTAAAGCCACCACCTGCAGTGCTGGCATCCCATATTCAAGCTGGTTCGAGTTCCGGCTGCTCCACTTCCGATCCAGCTCTCTGCTATGGCCTGGGAAGGCAGTAGAAGACGATCCAAGTGCTTAGGCTCCTGCATACACGTGGGAGACCTAGAAGAAGCTCCTGGCTCCTGGCTTCAGATCGGTGCGGCTCCAACTGTTGCAGCCATTGTGGGGGAGTGAACCACCTGATGGAAAGACCTCTCTCTCTCTCTTTCTGCCTGTCCTCTCTCTGTGTAACTCTGACTTTCAAATAAATAAATAAATTTTTTATAAATAAAAATAGATGAGGTTTAATAAGTTTTTAAGAATTTCTTGTTTGTTTATTTATTTGAGAGGCGGAGAAACTGAAAGGGAGAGAAAGAGAGAGAGAGAAAGAGAGAGAGAGAGAATCCATATCCATATTTCATATGTAGTTATTTCTAAATCTGTCTATGGTGAAAAGAGTGAACTCAAACAGGTACCTGAGGACCCACCCAGCCCCTGGGTTCTTTTTCCAGATTTGTCTTCCCTTCTCCGACATCTGCTGATGTGTGCGATCAGTCCCCTGAACATAACCAGGTGGCTCCTCCAGCCACCTTTCTGTGGAGGCCTCCCCACCCAGCCCTGCCCCCACAGTCCCCCTCCATGCTGGAGTTCTGAACACCTGTCTCAGGCTTCCCTCCTACAGGGTCTCCCTCCTCCCTCTGCTGGAGGCCACCGTGGCTCCTATTATCCAGACCTACCATGCTCAGCCCCACTGGATGTCTTCGGACAATTTTACTCCCTAAATCTAGATTGCATTCTTAGGATTACCCCAACCCCATCCCAACCTAATAGCCTTTAGTCCCTTTGCCATTCTTCTTATCTTGCCTTGCATTCAAAATCAGAGGACTAGGTTTAATTTGCCCTTTGCCCCAGGAAGCACTTCAGTATATTTCCACTTCATGGCAGGAGATGCCTGTTACCATGGTCTGTGGAATGCCTTTGGGTATCGACTCCTTCTAGGGCCATTTTATATTGGTCTCTTTTAATGCTGCCTCCAGTGTCTTTGCTACCATCAGAGTTAGACAGATTTTGGCTTTTCTAGCCTAGCAATAAGAAAGAACCATGTTGATTTTTTTTTAAGAATTGTTTTAATTATTTGGAAGTCAGAGTTACACAGAGAGAGAAGTAGAGGCAGAGAGAGAGAGAGAAAGAGAGAGAGAGAGAGGTCTTCCATTCCACTGGTTCACTCCCCAAATGACTGCAATGGCCAGAGCTGAGCTGATCTGAAGCCAGGAGCCAAGAGCTTCTTTCAGGTCTCCCACGTGGGTGCAGGGGCCCAAGGAGTTGGACCATCTTCTACTGCTTTACCAGGCCATAGCAGAGAGCTGGATCAGAAGAGGAGCAGCTGGGACTCGAACCGGCACCCATAAGGGATGCCAGTGCCGCAGGCTGGGACTTTAATCTGCTGCGCCACAACACCAGTCCCCCATGTTGAATGGTTGAACCCAAGTAGCCAGTACTTCTCTTAACAGAGATGCTCTCGCGTCACCTCTCCTTCCCTCCGTAGCCTGCTTTCAACTGTCCTTTGCTTTCATTGCATAAATTTCCTAAGAGGTGCAACAAGCATCCAACATACTGATGTCTGCTTTAAGAGTCTAGACTTGCTAGGAGTAAGTCTGTGTTCAAGAGACAGAGGCAGTAGTTTAAACAACTGCCCTCCCATCCTTTGCTAAAAATGCCACATTTGCAGCTCAAGATGCAGGGATCCATAATCACTCCCCCTTGCATCACTTTTGTTCAGCACAGTCTGCCTTGCAGATCTCATCGTTTGCAAGTCTCCACCTCCAAGACTAAGGCAGTCAAGCTCCCAGAGTGCAAGGGACAGAACCCAGCAGGAAGCTGCTTCAGGACAGAATGGAGGTGAGTGACTTGCAGAGTTGATGCCTCCTCGGCCAGACCCTGGCTTTGGGACTTGGGTCCCCGTCACCTGCTGGTTGGTTTCCCTCTGTGTGGTTCTGTTCAGCCTCTTCTCTTTCTCAGGGGTTCTCCCCTGGGGTCACTGCTGGCTTTGATGTCTCAAGTCCTGGAAATCACACATGGGTTGAGGGATTAGCAGGACATCGATTCCATGCCCACTCCTAGATCCAGAAGTGGAGGCTGAACCTAACCCCAAACATAGAGCTCTTTTGGGGTGGGGGTGAAAACTGGGGTGCTTATATCAGAAGTGGGGTGTCTGGTTGGTCGAAAATGAATACATCAGGGGCTGGTCCTTTGTATTTAACTTCATAAAACGACTCCTGTGAATCTGCCCCGGCAGTGTTCCACTGTTCTTCAACCACACCTACTGCTCGGGCCTGTGGCTATAGCTGAGGTTCAGGGTGGTCACTGCTGGCCTTGCACCTTAATCCTGAACCCCCTTACTCCCTTCCATCTCTCTCTGGAGGCTGCAATCAATAGCATTGTAAAAAAATCATCTGCTTCAGTTGAATCTACACTTGAACTGGAATAAATCTGTTTATATTGGGTATCAGCCAACAGGCATGCTTTCTCTTTTTGGAAGAGATGTATTTATTTATTTATTTGGCAGAGTTACAGAGGGGAAAGAGAGAGAGAAAGAGAGATCTTCCATCCACTGGTTCACTCCCCAAATGGCTGCTGTGTCAGGGGCTGGGCCAATCCAAAGCCAGGAGCCAGGAGCTTCTTCCAGGTCTCCCATGTGGGTGGCAGGGGCCCAAGGACTTGAGCCATCTTCTCTTGCTTTCCCAGGCACATTAGCAGGGAGGTGGATCAGGAGAGGAGCAGTTGGGGCTTGAACCAGCGCTCATACGATTGCAGCACTGCAAGTGGTGTCTTAACCTGCTGAGCTACAACGCCGACCCCAAACACTTCATCTTATGTGTGTGTATTCAGTAAAAAATATTGTTCCAAATACCAGTATATTGGGATTAAATAGTGCTTCATCTCATACAAAAGCACAAAGCACTTCACTCTGGAGGCAGTACACAGATATGAAGCCTCTCCCAATGCTTTTTCATAACCTCCGTGGGTCAGAGGGTGATTCAGACGCTTTGCACAATTTCTAATAGTGGATATCTAGGAATGGGGAACCTGAAAACCACACAGTCTCGCCTCCTAGTTTGCTGAAAGAACAAAAAACTGAACCTTGGGGCCGGCGCCATAGCTCACTTGGTTAATCCTCCACCTGCGGTGCCGGCATCCCACATGGGCGCGGGGTTCTAGTCCTGGTTGCCCCTCTTCCAGTCCAGCTCTCTGCTGTGGCCCAGGAAGGCAGTGGAGGATGGCCCAAGTGCTTGGGCCCCTGCACCCGCATGGGAAACCAGGAGGAGGCACCTGGCTCCTGGCTTTGGATCGGCGCAGTGCCAGCTGTAGCGGCCATTTGGAGGGTGAATGGAAGAAAGACCTTTCTCTCTGTCTCTGTCTCTCCCTAACTCTGCCTGTCAAATAAAAAAAAGAAAGAAAAAACTGTGAAGCTCATTCGTCCTGGGTTCTGATTTTTAAACAAATTCCCTGATGATTTCATCTGGGTCTCCTGGAAACCAATGCTTGAAGAAAAAAGTGTGGGTGCCCTGAGCATTTCTTTCATGTGTTTGGGGGTGCATTCCCAGGAAATAAGAACGGGCGAGGGGGAGAGAGGAAGTGAGGCAGGAGGAGGGAAAGCAAACACGAGGAGTGTGCACAGAGCTGGCCCAGCTGGCTGCTTGGCCTGGCAGGATGTCCCCGGGCTGGAACCGCATCCAGTGTGCTCTGAGGAGGCGGGGGCTGCACAGGTGACCCCCTCCTCTGCCCGTTCCTGCCCGTCACCGTCCCGGTGGTCAAGCTTACCCAACACTGCCTGGGTCCCGCGTGTCCCCCCCAAGCATCTGCTGGTGTTTCCAGCTACCCCGTGGGTCTGGGCCAACCAGAGCCCAGGGTGGTGGTCTCTGCTCCTCAGTGGTCTTATAGAAGCAGCATGAGTCCTTTCCAGGACTGCTCGAGCCAGCAGCACAGGCAAATAGAGGGAACCAGAAACACAGGAAGGGTAAGACGAACGGGTGTGAAGCACGGCGAGGCACGCGCAGCGGCCGTCACCTGCTACCTTCCCAGGCACCAGAGCAAGAAGACGGATTGGAAGCAGAGCAGCTGGGACTCCAACTCACACTCCAATAGGCAACGCTGGCACCGCAAGTGGTGGCTAACAGCCCCTGCCCCTCGCCTTCTTAAATCAGTACTTTGCCATTTCTTGAACCATGTACTATTTTTCTGTTCTTTCTTTCTTTTTTTTTTTTTTTTATTGTTACAGGAGCTATCTCCAAAAGATGTTACAGTTGTTTAGAGAAGTCGTTGTGTATTTTTTCCTATGGACTCCGTTTATCTGTTTGCACTTCCTGTTGGTCTTTATCTACTCTTGCAGGGCTGTGCTTCCGTTCAAGGTCATTTGCCTGCAGCCTGAAGTCTTTCCCTTGATATCTTCTGTAGCATGAGTCTGCTGATGGAAATCCTCCGAGCTTTTGCTTGTTTGAAAATATCTGCAGTCTATCCTCTTTTTGCTAGGTAGACAATCCCAGGATGTGGGTTCATTCTTCTGGGATGGGCGGACAGCGGCCTGGAGAAGGCGGGGAGTGTGGGCTGTACACAAAGGCATCCTTATCTGACCCTGGGATAACTAGGATGGGTGGACTGTGCCTGGGGTGTGGGAGTCTGATGGAGGAGGTGTGGGGGGTTGGGGCCTGCCCTGGTTGGTATGCACATGACAGGCGTCCTCACAGGGCGAGTCCTTTCCTAGCTCTTAGGAATGGGCCTGGGAGGGGCAGTCCCTCCAGGGCCAGCAGCCTCTAGATGCCAAAACATCCAAATACAGAAAACAAAAGGTAGGCTTGACGAGCACCTATGGGTTGAGCTTTTTTTTTTTTTTTTTTTTTTTTTTTGACAGGCAGAGTGGACAGTGAGAGAAACAGAGAGAAAGGTCTTCCTTTGCCGTTGGTTCACCCTCCAATGGCCGCCGCGGCCGGCGCGCTGCGGCCGGCGCATTGCGCTGATCCGATGGCAGGAGCCAGGAGCCAGGTGCTTTTCCTGGTCTCCCATGGGGTGCAGGGCCCAAGCACCTGGGCCATCCTCCACTGCACTCCCTGGCCACAGCAGAGAGCTGGCCTGGAAGAGGGGCAACCGGGACAGAATCCGGTGCCCCGACCAGGACTAGAACCCCGTGTGCCGGCGCCGCTAGGCGGAGGATTAGCCTAGTGAGCCGCGGCGCCGGCCTGGGTTGAGCTCTTGATAGCCATTGTCTGTTTATCACTTGGGACCACCTTCTCCTGTTCTCAGAACTGCAATTACAAGTTCGCTATCCACTTTTAAAACAACTCTTTAAGACTACAAAAACCACACTCTGCTTACCAGGCTGTACCAGATCTTGTCTGTTGTGTCTGCTTTGTTGTTGTTGTTATTACTATTCCAGGATTCAGCTTGCACATTTTCTATTGTCCTGTGTCCAACATCATTAATTCTGCCATCTGCTATACCGGATGTGCTGGTAAATCCTCCAATGAGCTCTCAATTTCATACATGAGAGGACTCCAAGAAGTTCATAAAGGGGGCTGGCATTATGGCACAGTGGGTAAAGTCTCTGCCTGCAACACCTGCATCCCATATGGACAACGATTTGTGTTCTGGCTGCTCCACTTCTGATCTGGCTTCCTGCTAATGCATCTGGGGAAGCAGCAGCAGATGGCCCACGTGCTTGGGTCCCTGCCACCCACGTGGGAGACTCAGATGAATGAAGCTCCTGGCTCCTGGCTTCAGCTTGTTTCAGCTCTGGCCATTGCAGTAACTTGAGGAATGAACCAGTGGATGGAAGATCTCTCCTCCTCTCTCTCTTTATGTAACTCTGCCTTTCAAATAAAGAAGTAAGTCTTTTAAAAAAGAAAGAAGCCACCCATCTTCCCCTCTATTTTACCCATCTCTTCCCACTCATTTGTTTGATGTATTTATAGTGAATACTGTCAAGTCTTTATCTGCTAACACCAATTTCTGCATGATCTGTGACTGTGTACTTTTCTAGGATGTTTTGTCTCTTGACTGCAGGTCTCACTGCTGCCTCTTGGGTTTCTCATGCACTTGCATAACGCCCAGAAGAGTCACAGAAACTGCAGACAATAAGCATTCTCTTGAGGCTTGCCCCTCCTTCTGTGGAACACGTCCCAGTCAAAACTGCTTTAGGGTAGAGCAGGGTACAGTTGCAGCTAAACCTAGGTGTGGGCACGTTTGAGGGGCTGTTGGTGTGGTGCAGGAGGATAAGCTATCACTAACTGGCATCCCATATGAGCACCAGTTCCAGTCCCAGTAGGACTGGAACAAGACAAGAAATTGCCTTCAAAGCCCCCGGGCCTTGGTGGCTCCCGCTGCCTTCCTGGAGCCCAGCCTTCCCATGTGTGAGCGAGAGTCTGACGGTTGACACCTTTTAGGTCTCCCTCCCAGTTTCGCATGGCTCAGCTCCAAAGGCCCACAGCCTGGCAAAAATCTCAAGAGGGAAAACTCCTCACGCAGCTGCTGAGAGCTTTGGTCTCCTAAGCCCTAGGCACCCAGGACTCAGCCAATGTCCCAGCTCAGGGAGAGGCCCTGAGTTTTTTGAGGCTGTTTGAGAACCTGGCCCTGTTGCACCTGCCCACTCTGCCCCCACAGAAGGTCCTGCTCACTTCTGTGTCCCTTAGGAGAGGCCCCTGCCTCTGCCAGCCCCCACATGCAATCCCTAGCCAGGAAACGGTCTGACCATCACCAGTCCACCAAAGACGAGTAGCAGCTGCTACTCTTCGTTGGCTGGGCTGTTCAAGGGCTTTAAAAACATGTTTTTGGAAATTGACTTTTTTTTTCCTAGCGCGCAGTAGGGGTTGCAACTTTCCACACCCAGAAGAAGCCACTGCTGCAACTGAAAAGCATTTTTGCAGTTTTGTAGCCTGTGCAACTCCAGGAGGACGTGGAGGAGGACAATGGCTCCCTGGCACGAAGATGCAGCCCGAGCACCTGGGTCCTCTGTACGTCTCTCATTTCCAGTCCAGGATGACACAAGCGGATAGCCAGGCTCCTGACAGATGGTGGAGGGTGAGAGCCAAGACCATGAGTTCCTAACTTGAGCCCTTCCCTTCCTCAGGGGGCAATGATTGGGTTTTGTAATAGGAGTGAAAAAAATCCAGGTATTATATATATTTTTTTTTAAAAAAAGATCTACTTATTTATCTGAAAGACAGAGTTAGGAAGAGAGAGACAGATTGATTTACCATCTGATGGTTCACTCCCCAAATGGCTGCAACAGCCAGTGTTGGGCCAGGAGGAAGCCAGGAGCCAGGCGCTTCATCTGGGTCTCCCACATGGGTAGAAGGGCCCCAAGTACTTGGGTCATTATCTGCTGCCTTCACAAGTGCTTTAGCACAGAGTTGGATTGGAAATGGAGGAGCCGGGACTCGAACTGGCACTCATAGGCAATGTTAGCTTTGCAGGCAGTGGCTTCGGGGGCTTAACCCTCTGTGCCCCAATGCCAGCTCCCACATATAATACTTTTGTGTAACCACAGTGTACAAACAGCAATACATCATATTTGTGGTATTAAAATGTCATGGGTTGGGGACTATGAACGAAAAAAAAATACAAAATGTCCATAAAAAAGACTCATGGAAAATAGTAAAAAAAAAAAAAAAAAAAGCCCTCCCCCAAACATCTGGATGAGCCTGAGAATAGCAGGTGTGAATTGGGGGTTCCTTGTGTTTGTTTGGGGGGAGGGGTAGAGAAAATAGAGGAAGGTGATTTTCCAGTTAACCCATTACTGGTGAGGAACAAGGGAAGGAGACACAAACAAGGAAGCGACTAATGAAGGAACGTATGTACATTTTTCAGAACTGGCATCGCTTCAAATATCCAAAATTAAATCATCATAGAAAAGTAGACATGGAGTACTGAGGAGTCACGTCCCCCAAGCACCCATAGCTTTTCATAAATTCCTCCCCCTGTCGTTTAAAAACTAATCTGCAAGTTAAGGATAATTTGATCATTTTTCCACTTGTTACTACATTTCATGGACTCCTGTTTATTTAAAAGCAAATTCACAGCACTCAGGGTAGTGAAGACCAGGGCTGGAAGGCAGTGCATGGCAGTCTTGGTTAGGTAAGCACCCTTCGTCCACACAGGAGTTAAGTGTGAATTCCCTTCCCTCTTCTCCCTTGCCAGACTGAAATTGAGGCATTGTGTAATTCCCGAGACTGAGCTTCTTGGAAATTTACTGCAAAGAAAGCACAGTCAATTTGCAATGGGCAAATTCTTGTTGAACAAGGAACCCAGTTTGTGCTGGTCAGGAGCCAAGAAATGCTAGGAGGATTCCAATTTGAAAGGCATGTTTGTTACTCAAAACTTAAATAAATGTACAATGGTGAAGTAGGTATAGCCAATGTAGAAGCAGAAATCAATTTATTCTTAGAGAGTCACAGTCCGATTCAGGCCACATGGTTACAGGCAGAGAGGAAGCAGTGTAAATCTGTATTTAGCAAACCTGGCATCACGTGGAGAATCTGCAGTGCTGGAAAGTTCTGGAAAGACCTCTGAGAGCTGGAGGTGCCAAGGATAATTCCTGGAGATAAGAGTGACCGAGGCAGGCCTGGAGAGTCCTACAGAGACTCCGGGTCAGCCGTGGAAGTTCTCACGGGGGGCTACTCAGTGTGCAGAAGCCCTGTCTGGGCCCCACGAGGGTGACCACGAAAGCCAACATTTTCCCAGCACTCAAGTGTGGGGACCCAAAGCCCTCTAGGACCAAACAATGGGACACTTCAAAATACTGCTTTCGGGTGTTGCGAAAATAAATGCTGTACTCACTGAGTAAAACATTCTCTCTAGGTCTTTGCTTTTTAAAGAAAAAGTAAAATAATATCACCAAGGATCTGGATCTGATCTGGTTGTAACCAAACAACGCTAAAGAATCACTTTAATGGTGAACTACCTTGTGATTTTTTAGCACGTAACTAGGACGGAATTCCGAGAACTGAATTACATTAGTACACGAATTTCCCCCATTTCTATCTATTTACACGAAATAGGATTCCCAGTGCGTACACATATAAAATTAAGACAAGGATAAAGCAGATGCTGAGCCCTGCGTTGTGGGTAAGGGGTTCTCCGCCCCCACACTCGGTTATTCCAAGTTCTTGCTCACCGGAGGGAAGGCTTCCAAGCAGAGGAAGACAGGTGCGGGAAGGGAAGGAGGGGGATCCATTCAGAGACAGAGACACTCAGACGGGAGCGGCGGCCTCTCCCCACGCGGGAGAGGGAGGGCAGCGCCCTCACCGCAGCTGGGGTTGTCCTGTACAGCTGGAGGCAGGGCGCCCTGATTCATCTACAGAGACGTCGGGGATTGGGTGGGGCTCCAGCACATGGGGTGGTGTGCGGGAGAGTGTCATGGCGGTTCTACATGGGACTGCAGCACACACATGGGCACCACAGTGCCTGGAGCATCATGGGAAATGAGGTTGGGGGCATGATGGGAAATGAAGTTGGGGGCATGATGGGAAGTGAGGTTGGGGGGAACCGGGGTGCAGAGCCGGTAGCCATGGGAGGGGGCAGCGCTGGGCAGTGTGTGACTACAGCAGAGAGACTGCGGGCCACCTGTTCCTCTTTGCTCAGTAGCTGGCTGGCCGCCTGCCCACACCACCTGGATCATTCAGCAATGACTAACGTTTGACCCAGGCACAGATGAGCTAAATTTAAAAAATTCCATCCTTCTCACTGAAGGTTGATTTTACAAGTGTACTTCTTACATTCACTACTTATTAATATTGTGACCTATGTGATAAGGTATATAATTATGTTTATATCTTAATCCAAAATACATTTGAGTGCTTATTTTCCAGGTAGTAAGTAGTATCAAAAATGAAGACCAAGTCAACATCATTGTACAGATTCTTAAAAAAAAAAAAAAAGATTGATTTATTTATTTGAAAGACTTACATAGACAGACAAGGAGAGGCAGAGAAAGAGAGAGGTCCTCAATCCACTGGTTCACTCCCCAGCTGGCTTCAACAGCTGGAGCTGAGCTGATCTGAAGCCACAGGACTCCCACACGAGTGCAGAGGCCCAAGGACCTGGGCCATCTTCTACTGCTTTCCCAGGCCGTAGCAGAGAGCTGGATTGGAAGTGGAGCAGCCAGGACTAGAACTGGTGCCCATATGGGATGCCAACATTGCAGGCAGCGGCTTTTCCAGCTATGCCACAGCACCAGCCCCCGTTTTACATAGTCTTTTGCCAAGTAAAATGTAATGAGATTGATTTGCACATGAATCCTCTTCAATTCGTTGCTCACTTCTGACCTGCACATGCATGGGTCAAGGCTCCCCGGAACCATAGAAGAGATGACAGATGGTCAGCATACAAGAACCAAGCAAAATGCACAGCTTGGTGACCCCGAGGGTGGAATTAGTGGACACTGTTTTTTTTTGTTTGTTTGTTTGTTTTTTGACAGGCAGAGTTAGACAGTGAGAGAGAGAGACAGAGAGAAAGGTCTTCCTTCCGTTGGTTCACCCCCAAAATGGCCGCCACGGCGGGCATGCTGTGTCAATCCAAAGCCAGGAGCCAGGCGCTGCCTCCTGGTCTCCCACGTAGGTGCAGGGCCCAAGCACTTGGGCCATCCTCCACTGCACTCCCGGGCCACCGCAGAGAGCTGGACTGGAAAAGGAGCAACCGGGACAGAATCCGGCGCCCCAACCGGGACTAGAACCCGGGGTGCTGGTGCTGCAGGCGGAGGATTAGCCAAGTGAGCCGCAGCGCCGGCCGGACACTGGTTTTTAAACAACCACGAATACAAGTTGAAAATCTACAGAGATGGATGGATGAGTACAGGAGAAAAAGGAGTACCAGGGAGGTTGGGTTGTTATAATAAAGAACCAAAGGACGGCCAGTGCTGTGGTTAATCCTCCGCCTGCAGTGCCAGCATCTCATATGGGTGCCTGGTTCTAGTCCCGGTTGCCCCTCTTCCAGGCCAGCTCTCTGCTGTGGCCCAGGAGTGCAGTGGAGGATGGCCCAAGTGCTTGGGCCCTGCACCCCATAAGAGACCAGGAGAAGCACCTGGCTCCTGGCTTCGGATTGGTGCAGCGCTGGCCGTAGTGGCCATTTGGGGGGGTTGAACCAAAGGAAGGAAGACCTTTCTCTTTGTCTCTCTCTCTCACTGTCTAACTCTATCTGTCAAATAAATTAAAAAAAAAAAAACCAAAGAATTTTAGAGGATATCTTTAATTAAAAAGAGAAATCACATGATGTTAACAGCAAATGTTGTTGAAGGAAAGAATGAATGAATGGGAAAATGGATCAATTTATATCTAAAGTTCCAGGAGAAAAGTGATTTAAAACCTTCAAAAGGACCCGCTGGTAGAATCAAGCAGACGGAAGGTAAGTGTAGGTGCGTCCCAGAAGCAAAGGTAGGCGGGAATGTGGCAGAGAAAGCCTTTGGGTCTGAATCTAATTTGTTCCTGAAGTTGATCAGTGGCAGGTGTTGTTAAGGGCACATGGGTTAAGCTGCTGCTTGGGACACCTGTATCCTGCGATGCAGCTATATTTGGGGTTCCTGAGTTGGAGTTTCGGCTCTGCTCCCTAGTCCAGTTCCCTGTAATCCAGACTCTGGGGAAGTGGGGGGGGTGCAGAGATGATGGTTCAGGTACTGGATTGAGTTCAGGTAGTGGCAGGCTGGATTGAGTGTCAAGTTTCTGACTTCGGCCTGGCCCAGCCCTGGCTATTGCAGGCATTAGGGGAGTAAAGTAGTGGATGGGAGATTCTCTCTCTCTTTCTCTCTCTCCCTCCCTCTCTCTGGCTTTCAAATAAATAAATACATAGATGGATAAATAAATAAATTGTAAAATTCACCATACCAAAAGCTGAGAGGAGAGATAGCCACTCTAAGTCCTGTTCACACTTGGAGAGGACAAAATGTGGCAGAGCCATTTGTGTGTGTGTGTGTGTGTGTTTTTAAGATTTATTTATTTATTTGAAAGTCAGAATTACACAGAGAGAAGAGAGGCAGAAAAAGAGAGAGAGAGAGAGGTCTTCCATTCGATGGTTCACTCCCCAGATGGCTGCAACGGAGGAGCTGCGCTGATCTGAAGCCAGGAGCCAGGAGCTTCTTCCTGGTCTCCTACACGGGTGCAGGGGCCCAAGGACTTGGACCATCTTCTACTGCTTTCCCAGGCCATAGCAGAGAGCTGGATCGGAAGTGGAGTAGCCGGGTCTCAAACCGGCGCCCATATGGGATGCCGGCGCTTCAGGACAGGGTGTCAACCTGGTGCGCCACAGGGCCGGCCCCGGTAGAGCCGTTTGGAAAACAGTTTGGTGTTTCCTTATGATGCTAAGCATGCGCTCACACGTGACCCCGCCATCTCTTCCCTTCGCATTTACTCAAGTGAGACAAGCACATCCGACCATTTTAAAAAGCCACATGCAAATGCAGGGTCAGTTTTATCCATCAGCGTCAAAGCTGGAAACAACTAACACATCTTTCAAGTGCTCCATGGACCAGCAAGCGGATACATGATTCTGTGAAAGGAATATTACTCAGGAAAGAAAACAATTCCAGTGATACATGCACCAGTGGAGATAAATCTCAAATTTCACACTGAAGCCAGATTCCGAAGGCTGCAGGCTGGATTCTTCTCTTTATATGACAAGTTGGTAAATGGAGACACAAGGCTGACACAGAAGGCCAGTCAGTGGCTTCCTGGAGTTTGCAACAGGCAACCAATTGACCACAAAGAGGCACGAGTGAACTTCAGGGCCATGGAAATGTCCTCAACCTGCCTATGGTCGGGCTTACGTGGCTGTAAAGGCCAAGGATTAAACTCAGAATGATATACGGGGAAGGATCAATTTTGCTGTATGTAAGCTATACCCCCCCCCCAAAAAAAAGAAAAAAAAACAACCTGACTTCAAAAGGAGGTCCACGTGCAAACCCTAATCATTGCAAAGACAGAACTGTTGTGTTACTACCAAAGTGGAATTCAAGACACAGAGTGTTACCAATGATTAGCAGGGTCATTTCTTAATGATCAAAAGGTTAACATAGGAAAAGAGGCCAGAATCCTCTCTCTCTCTCTCTCTCTTTCTCTCTCTCTCTCTCTCTCTCACACACACACACACACACACACACATACACAATAAGCATCTAAAGCAGAGCTTCAAGCTAAAGGAAGTAAAAATTAGCAGAAAATGAGATAGCCACAGCCATATTTTGTAATTTTTTTTTTTGACAGGCAGAGTGGACAGTGAGAGAGAGAGACAGAGAGAAAGGTCTTCCTTTGCCGTTGGTTCACCCTCCAATGGCCGCCGCGGCGGGCGCGCTGCGGCCGGCGCACCGCGCTGATCTGAAGGCAGGAGCCAGGTGCTTCTCCTGGTCTCCCATGGGGTGCAGGGCACAAGCACTTGGGCCATCCTCCATTGCACTCCCTGGCCACAGCAGAGAGCTGGCCTGGAAGAGGGGCAACCGGGACAGAATCCGGCGCCCCGACCGGGACTAGAACCCGGTGTGCCGGCGCCGCAAGGCGGAAGATTAGCCTAGTGAGCCACGGCACCGGCCTCCATTTGCTCTTGCAACATCCACTGAGAGGAAATATAGTGGGTGGCCCATGAAGCAATTTTGTGCAATGCGAAAGATAGAAGTAATACAGAACATGTTCATGACCGTAATAGAACTAAGTTAAAGATGAAAAAGATACAATATTTAGAAAATCCACAAGTGTTTGGAAATGAAACAACACATTTCTAAGAAAACTGGTGAATCCAAGAAAGTAAATCTGTATATATGAAACACATGAAACTTGTATAACTTAAATAAAAATATATAATATTATATGATATATAAATATATTATAATGAAAATATGATACATCAAAAGTTGTGAGACAGAGGGCCACACTGTGGCAGAGTAGGTTAAGCTTCCACCTGCGGTACTGGCATCCCATATGGGCGCTGGTTCAAGTCCTAGCTGCTCCACTTCCGATCTAGCTCTCTGCTATGGCCTGGGAAAGCAATAGAAGATGGCAGAAGTCCTTGGGCCCCTGCACCCATGTGGGAGACCCAGAGGAAGCTCCTGGCTCCTGGCTTTGGATAGGCTCAGCACCAGCCATTGCAGCCATTTGGGGAGTGATTCACGAAATGGAAGACCTCTCTCTGTGTCTCTCACTCTCTCTCTCTTTCTGTGTAACTCTACTTCTCAAATAAACAAATCTTTTTTAAAAAGTCATGAGATCCAGCAGAAGTAATGCTTAGAAAAAATATATAGCTTAGATGTTATATTGTAGGAGAATTTGGTACTTTGAAAAGACTCATTAAACTGATAAAATCCTACAGAGATAGTAGTAGGGAAACAACATAAGATATCGGAAATGATAGGGGGTCATCACTATAGACCGTTCAGATATTAGAAAGATACTACTGAGTTAAAACAGCAATATTGTGCTTATATGTCTGACAACCCAAGAATTAAACTCCTTAAAATACAAACTTAGCAAAAGGAGCACAAGATAAAACTGAAAATCGGAATACCTTTATGTCTCCTAAAGAAACTTAATTCCTAAGTAAAATCTGCCCCAGAGAAAGCTCCGGGCCCAGATGCCCTCACTCTGGAATTCTGTCAACCAGGTGAGAAAGAAATAATACTCATCTGCACAAACCCTTTCAGAACATGGAGAAAGGAACACTTTGCAGCTCCTTCTATAAGGCACGAAGTACCCTGAAGCAACATCTGAGGAAAAAAATTACAAGGAAGTAAAATTACAGGTCAGCTTTACTCATAAACAAAAATACTAAAAGCCCTTGAAATGAAAGCTAGCAAGATGTACAAATATTGTATCATGAATAAGTAAAGTTTATCCCACAGATGCAAAGTTACTTCACATCTGAGAATCAGTCTGTGTAATTCACCACAAAAGGAGACTGATTTTTGATTATTTCAGTAGACACAGAGAAAGCATTTGACAAAATTTACATCAATTCATGATATTAACATACCAGGAACGGAATAAAACACACTTGATATGATAAAAGACATCTGTGAAAGACCGACTGCCAAAATTAACTTAATTATTATCAAATACTTTCTTTCTAAGATTGGCAACAACAAAAAGATGCTCATTTTCACTGCTTCTAGTCAACATTTTACTGGAGGTCCCAGTAACTAGAAACAAAAGGTATAAAGATATAAAGGAAAAAGTGTAATTGTCTTTAATGCAAAATGTCTTATTTATTTGCATGGAAAATCTTAAAAGAAACTTCAAGGGTTTAACAAAATTGTAGTTTAGAGGGGCAATCTATTTCCCCCCAAATCATTAATTTCTACATAACAGTGACAATGAAAATTTTAAATATCATTTATCATACCATCAATTAAAATGGCTAGAATATATTTAAGAATTTTAAGACTTGTACATGAAAATTACACAATGTACTGAGATAATTAAAAGATACAACCTAAATAAATGCAAAGATATAACATGCCCATGGGTTAGAAGACCCAGTACTAAGATGTCACCTCACCTGAGTTTGGTCAGTGTATTCAATGCCATCCAAACAGAACTACCATGGGCACCTTTGAAGAAATCCACAAGGTAATTCTAGAATTTAAAAATGATTGGAAAGGGCCAAGAGAAGTCAAAACAATTTTGTAAATGATAACCAAAATTAGAAGTCTAAAACTACCCAATTTCCAGACCTAATACAAAATTAAAAAAAAAAAAAAGACAGAGTCATATTGGCCTAGGATACACAAATAGATTTAAGAAACCCCGTGGAATAAAGAAAATGCTGTCAGATCTGAAATGAGACTTGACAGCAATTCGATAATAAGAAACTTCAATATCACACTTGCAATGACAGATGGAACACCCAGACAGAAAATCAAATCTCAAAAGCTGACTTGAAAGATAGGATAGACCAATGGACCTACCAGACAAGCCCTGATCTTTCTACACGGCCTCAGCAGAATACACATGGTTCCCGGGCACACAGAGAACACTCCACAGGATAGATCACATGTTAGGGCACAGAGCAAGTCTTAAAGCAAGTGGAAGATTGAAATCATACCAAGAATATTTTCTGACTACGGTGGAATAAAACTAGAAATGAGTAACAGGAGGAAACAGGAAAATTCAGATACGTGGAAACTAACCAACATACTCTTGAATAATCACTGAGCCAAGGAGGAAGTCAGAGAGGTTTAAACAGTATCTTGAGACCATCAGAATGAAATGGGACACAGTAAAAAAATTGGGAAAGTTTATAGCAACAAATTCCTACCTTAAAACAAGATGAAAGATTGCCAATGAACAATTTCATTTTACAGCTCAAGGAACGAGACAAAGAACTACAAACTAAGCTTGAAGTTAGCAGAAGGAGGAAGTAAAGATTTAAGCAGAACAAAAAACAAACAGAATAGAAAGACAGGAGGAAAAAACAAAAAGATAAGATCAACTAACCTGTGGCTAGACTAAGAGAAAAGGGAGGAAGATGAAAATAAACTCAGAAAAGCAAGAGGAGACGTTACAATGGATGCCTCAGAAATAGACTCCCAAGGGATTATCATAAACAATCACATGGCAACAAGTAGCAGGTCCTAGAAGAAATGGATGAATTCCTAGTAATACGCACTGAACTACAGATGAATCAAGAAGTAGAAGGTTTGAACAGACTGTGAATCTTAAGAATATTGAATCAGCTGGCAAAACCTCCCAACAAAGGTCAGCTCAGGACCACACATTCATAGAATTGACACCAACAGTCTTACGTTCTTCCTTAAAATAGAAGAGGGAAAGCTTCCAAGGCATTTTGAGGCCAACATCACCCTGATAACAGAACCAGGCAAAGACGTCATAAGAAAAAAGACCTACATTCCTAATGTATATAGACGCCAAAATCCTCCATAAAATACTATCAGACTGGACCCAACAGCACACTGATTACAAAGCAGTCGTACTCCAGAATAGTATGGGCCTGGCATACAAGCAAATACACACATCAGTGCAACAGTCAACCATCTGCAACAGGGCGCCAAGAATACACAACGGGGAACTTTCTGTAGTACCCTCACGTACGGATGGCGTAAAAACTAGAAGAGTTTCGAGCTTTAAAAAGAAGGGAGGTGAGCATTTGGCACAGTGGTTAGGATGCTGTTGGGGACACACATCCCATGTCAGAATGCCTAACTCTAGTTTCCATGTGTATCCTGGGTAAAAACAGCTCATGGCCCAAGTAGTTGGATCCCTGCCACCCATGAGGGAGATGTGGATTCAATTCCCAGCTTGGTTTTGGCCTGGCCCAGCAGGCATTTGGAGACCTCTCTCTCTCTCTCTCTCTCAAATAAAATAAAAGTTTTTAAAAATGTGTGACAACATGGATATCCCTAGGGCACACGATGCTAATTGAAAAGGATGAGATGCACTCACACGGCGTGATCTCATTTGTCCGTGGAATCTAAGATCACTGAGCTCATAGAAGCACAGAGTGGAATGATGGTTGCTGGGCGTAGAGGAAATGGGGAGATGTTGGTCAAAGGGTGCAAAGCTTCAGTTGTATAAGGTGAGTGAGATCTAGAGATTTAAATTAGAGCATTCGACTACAGTTAGCAATGCTGTATACTTGCTGTTTGCTAAGGTGGGAGATCTTCAGTGCCACACACACACACACACACACACACACACAACAGAGAACGAGAGAGAGAGAGGGAGGGAGGGAGAAGATGAGACAGGTAAGTTATTTAGCTTGATTATGGTGATATTTCACAAGGTACGCATATATCCCAACATCAAGTGGTACATCTTAAATACACTATCAATCAAGTGTACATGGATAAACCTTAATTTTTTTTAAAAAAAATCAAAAAAAAAAAGTCAGACTGCAAGAAATGAAACTCACGTTTGATGGGGGAAATGTACTGCTTCCGATTTTTCGATGAATGTGTGACTATGACATCATCATTCCTATGCCACACTAGTTTCCAACATTTCCTAGAATTCTTGCTACTCTACATCGTAGTGGCTTTGAGAAGCCACTGTGAGCCTGCTTCACTGAGCTATGTGGCTGATAGCCGGCACTGCAGTCCTAACAGGATGTGGCCGTGTCTGTGGGGGAACACGTGATTTGGAGAGTTTTGAGAACCAAGTGTCCAGCCATGTGAGAGGACCCATGGATGGTTATTTTTATGTTTTTTGACAGGCAGAGTAGACAGTGAGAGAGAGAGACAGAGAAAGGTCTTCCTTTTCCGCTGGTTCACCCCCCAATGGCTGCTGCGGCCAGCGCACTACACTGATCTGAAGCCAGGAGCCAGGTGCTTCCTCCTGGTCTCCCATGCGGGTGCAGGGCCCAAGCACTTGGACCATCCTCCACTGCACTCCCTGGCCACAGCAGAGAGCTGGCCTGGAAGAGGAGCAACCGGGACAGAATCCGGCGCCCTGACCAGGACTAGAACCCGGTGTGCCGGCGCCGCAGGCAGAGTATTAGCCTATTGAGCCAGGGCACTGGCCCCCATGCATGGTTATTAAGTTAGGAGTGGATGTAAAGCTATCCATTTTGTGAAACTAGATGTGTGTGCATGGAGAACAAGACTGGAAGGAAATACAGCCAGGTGTTATTAATATTATGCTTACTAGATTAGTCTTCGTGTTTTCCTGCTTTTCCAAGTGACATACATAGGCCTAAGTACAATAATAATAATAGTAATAATAATAATAATAATCAATCATAATAATAAATAATGTAGTGCTAAGAAGGAAAGAAAGACATCAGATCAACTGATTTTCTTTTTTTTAACAGTTTCTTTCTTTTTTTTTTTTAAGATTTATTTATTTACTTGAAAGTCAGAGTTACACAGAGAGAGGAGAGGCAGAGAGAGAGAGAGAGAGAGAGGTCTTCTATCCGATGGTTCACTCCCCAATTGGCCACAACGGCTGGAGCTGCGCCGATCCAAAGCCAGGAGCCAGGAGCTTTTTCTGGGTCTCCCACGTGGGTGCAGGGGCCCAAGGACTTGGGCCATCTTCTACTGCTATCCCAGGCCATAGCAGAGAGTTGGATTGGAAGTGGAGCAGCCGGGTCTCGAATCAGCTCCCATACGGGATGCAGGTGCTTCAGGCCAGAGTGTTAACCTGCTGTGCCACAGCACTGGCCCCAGATAAACTGATTTTCAACAGAGATACCAAAGCATTTTAATGGAGAAAGTATGGTCATTTTAACAAAAAATACCAAAACAACTTAATATGCACATGTAAAATAATAAAACTTGGTTCTTATCTTGCCAAAATTACAAATCTTGAATGCTAATGAAAATATGAAAGCTATAAACTTCTAGGGGAATACGCCGTAGAATATCTTTTTAAGCCTGAAGTTGACAAAGGATTCTTTAAGAGAAAACAACCACAAATGGAAATGAGATAAGGATAAATAGGGCGTCACAAATATTAAAAATTCTGCTCCTCAAAAAGCACTGTGGGCCGGCACTGTGGCGTAGCGGGTCGTGCCGCCGCCTGTAGTGCCAGCATCCCATATTGGTACCGGTTCAAGTCCCAGCTGCTCCACTTCCAATCCAGCTCTCTGCTATGGCCTGGGAAAGCAGTGGAAGGTGGCCCAAGTCCTTGGGCCCCTGCACCCATGTGGGAGACCCAGGGGAAGCTCCTGGCTCCTGGCTTTGGATCGGCACAGCTACGGCTGTTGCAGCCATCTGGGGAGTTAACCAGAAGATAGAAGTCCTCTCTCTCTCTCTGCCACTGCCTCTACCTATCTGTAACTCTGCCTTTCAAATAAATAAAAATAAATCTTAAAAAATAAAACACTGTGATAGAAATGCTACAATCAGGATGCCCCACAGCGTTCTTGTGTTGAAACCAAATTCCCACTCTGGTGGGGCCTCTGGGGAGAGAGTAACTCATTGGGGAGCAGAGAGAGCAGCCTCTGCCAGACACCAAAACTGCCAGCACCTTGGTCGGAGATGGCCCAGCCTTCAGAGCTGCAGACGTAAACGCCTGTTCTTTATGTTTCCTGGTCTGTGACATTCTGTTGAAGCAGTGCGGATGGACTACGGCAGGGAGTGAGAGGCATGGCACAGACTGGGCATATATGACTACAAACTCCCCCAGCAGCTGGCAAGGCAGTGGAGAGAAAGCCTGCTCAGACCCGTCTGAGGAGTGTCCAGCGCACCTACTAATCTGCCCACTGGATCAGTTTGACGTGGCTGATGGGCACATGGGGTCAGTTTCATCTTCGCCTTCTGGAACAATCCTGCACATTCTTTTGTTCTTTATTTATCCGTTCCTTATCTAGTCTCAGGAATGTTCTTTCCGAACTAATCAGTAGCCTCTTTTCAAAGATAACGCTTGTAACCAATCAGGTTCTAAAGAAAGCAATGTGCAACCTGTGGGAAACTCGCCCCTGCTTACTGAAAGCTTAACATTTTGGGCCAAGCCAGTGTATGTCCACTGCATACTGAGAAGTTACTCTCCTGAATACATAAATTTCTCTCTTTTTTGACAGGCAGAGTTAGTGAGAGAGAGAGACAAAGAGAAAGGTCTTCCTTCCATTGGTTCACCCCCAAAATGGCTGCTACGGCTGGCGTGCTGCACCAATCCAATACAGGAGCCAGGTGCTTCTTCCTGGTCTCCCATGCAGGTGCAGGGCCCAAGCACTTGGGCCATCCTCCACTGCACTCCCAGGCCACAGCAGAGAGCTGGACTGGAAGAGGAGCAACCGGGACAGAACCTGGCACCCCAACCGGGACTAGAACCCGGGATGCCAGCACTGCAGGCAGAGGATTAGCCTAGTGAGCCACAGCACTGGCCAAAATACATAAATTTCAACTAGAATTTGTCCCACTGTGGACTACTTCCCAAGACTCATCCAAGGTCATATGGCTTGTGTCTCCTGGCCTTGTCACTCAGATTTTTCTTTGAATAAACCTTATATTGACATTTGTTAAGAGTCTGCTTTGTTTTCGTTGATACAACACACCCATCATCAGCCTGAAGCCAGAGGGAGATAGCTATGGTGCTGAGAAAAGAAGCATCAAGCCCCAGGGTGTCCAGTCCAAGCCATGTATTCCATGGACTTACATAACGAATGCTGTAGCTTGCAACAGAAATCAAAGAAGTGCTCTACCTAGGTGTCTCTGTAATGGAAGGGTTGGGTTATGGAGGGCATATGAGGGTGTCAGGAATTTAGCACAGGAAAAGGGCGATTTTTCACATGTTGAGCAACATGTTTGGTCTTTCAGTGTTTTAGGCAATTCTTAAGAATGTATTCTATGAGGCTAGCATTACCTTAATAGCAGAGCCAGACAAGGACACAACAAAAACAACAACAGAAGAAAACTACTGGCCAATAATTTGATGAATATACGTGCAAAAGTTCTCAAGAAACAAGAAGAAGATTCTTCACTACGATTAGTGGTATTCACCCTAGGAATGCAAAGATGGTTCTACATATGCAAATCAATAAATGTGATATGTCACATCGGTAGAATGAAGGACAAAAGCCATGTGATCGGCTCAATTGAAGTCGAAAATCCATTTAATAAAATTCAGCATCCCTTCATGATAAAAACTCTGACCATATAAGGATCACACCTCAACTTAGTAAAGGCCATCTACCAGAAGCCAACAGCTAATAGTGTATCGAATGGGGAAAAGCTGAAGTCTTAGTCTAGGTGATGTGGAACAAGACTGGATGTCCATTTCCATCACTTTCACTCAATACTGGAAACCCTAGTCAGATCCATTAGGCAAGAGCAAGAAACAAAGGGCACTCACATTGGAAAAGAGGAAGTCAAGTTGGCCCTGTTTGCAGATGACATGATTCTATATACAGAAAACCCAACAAAATATTCTACCAAAAAGCTGTTAGGACTAATGAACTAATTCAGCAAAATTGCAGGGTACAAAGTCAGTGTACAAAATGCACAAAAATTAGTAGCATTGTCATGCATCAATAATGAATCATGTGTAGATTCATTAAGAAATCAAGAAACCCATCCTATTCCCAATAGCTACAAAACATAAAAATATCTGGGAATAAATTTAACCCAAGGGTGAAAGATCTATACAAAGAAAACTATTCATCCTGATGAAAGTACCTGGAGAAGACACAAAGAAATGGGAAGACATGTCACGTTCACGGACTGGAAGGATAGCTGTGGTTTGAATTACATACTATCCAAAATTAAATTACAAATTCAATACAATCACTACCAAAATCCAATGACATTTTTCAGAACTAAAAAAAAAAAAAAAAAAAAAAAAAAAACTACTAAAATTTGTATGAACCCATGAAAGACCCTGAATGGTCAAAGCTGTCTTGAGCAAAAAGAACAAAGCAGGAGGCATTAATTATCTGACTTTAAAGTATATGACAAAGCAACAGTAATGAGAGCACCATGATACTTGTGTAAAAACAGATCTACAGGTAAATGGGACGGATCACATAATCTAGAAGTAAGCCCACACATCTCCAGCCATCTGATCTTTGACAAAGGTGCTAAGAACATATATTGGAAGAAGACAGTCTTTTTAACAAATAGTCCTGGGAAAACTGAATCTCCACGTGCAGAAGGAGACTAGATCCATACCTCTCACCATTTACAAAAGCCAACTTTAAATGGAGTGAAGACCTTAATATGAGACCTGAATCTTTGCATTTTTAAAAGATTTATTTTTATTGGAAAGGCAGAATGAGAAAGAGAGAGAGAAAGGGAGAGAGAGAGAGGGAGAGAAAGAGAGAGGGAGAGAGAGAGAGGGAGAGAGAGAGAGAAAGGTGGGGGAGAGGGAGAGAGAAAGAGAGAGAGAATCTTCCATGTGCTGGCACCTTCCCAAATTCCTGCAAAAGCTAGGTCAGGTCCAGGCTGAAACCAGGAACCAAGATTCAGAAACTCCACCCAGGTCTCCTGTGTGGGACACAAGTACTTGGGCTAGCATCTGCTGTTTTCCTAGACACATTAGCAGAAAGCTGGGTCAGAAGTGGAACAGGCTGGGGCTTGAGCTGGCACTCTGATATGGGATGCCAGTGCCACAAGCAGTGGCTTAGCCTGCTGTGCTATAGTGCCGGCCCCAAGACACAAAGGTTTGAAACTTTTAGAAGAAAACATGGAAAAAACATTCAGGACATTAGAATGGACAAGAATTTCTTAATCTGACTCCCTAAGCACAGGAAATAATGGTAAAAATAGACAAATGGGATTTCATTAAGCTAAAGAGCTTTTGCACAGCAAAGGAGACCATCAAAAGAGTGAAGAGACGCCGGCGCCGCGGCTCACTAGGCTAATCCTCCACCTAGCGGCGCCGGCACACCAGATTCTGTCCCGGTTGCCCCTCTTCCAGGCCAGCTCTCTGCTGTGGCCAGGGAGTGCAGTGGAGGATGGCCCAAGTGCTTGGGCCCTGCACCCACATGGGAGACCAGGAAAAGCACCTGGCTCCTGCCTTCGGATCAGCGCAATGCGCCGGCCGCAGCGCACTGGCGGCGGAGGCCATTGGAGGGTGAACCAATGGCAAAGGAAGACCTTACTCTCTGTCTCTCTCTCTCTCACTGTCCACTCTGCCTGTCAAATTAATTAATTAATTAATTAATTAAAAAAAAAGAGTGAAGAGACAACCCACAGAATGGGAGAGGATATCTGTGACCTGTACATTTGACAGGGGTTAATATCCAGAATATCTAAGGAACTCAAGTAATCCAACAGCGCAAGAACACATAATCCAATTTAAAATTGATCAGTGATCTAAACAGCCATTTCTCGAAGGAAGACGTACAATTGGACAACATGCTCGGCATCACTAATCATGAGGGAAATGCAAATCAAAACCACGAGGACATAGCACCTCGCTCCCCAGTAAGACTGCTTATTACCAGAAAGATGAAAGGTGACAAGTACTGGAAATGATGTGGAGAAAAAGGAACCTCTGCACACTGTTGATAGGAAGGTAAAGCCATTGTGCAACAAAAAAATACACAAATAACTCTTAAAACTCAAGAATAAAAAACGAACAACTTTATTAAAAATAAGCAAAAGGTTTGAACAAGTACCTCACCGAGAAGGCTATACAGATGGAAAGTATGCATATAAAAAGATGCACCACATCATGTCGTAGGAAAATGTAAACTAAAACAGCAAAGACATATTACGCGCCTATTAGAGTGACCAAAATTCAAAACACTGACAGTGCCAACCTCTGGGGAGGGTGTGGAGCAGAATTCTCATTCGATCTTGTTGGTGGGGGGGGATCCAAAATAGTACAGTCTGCTTTGGAAAATTAGCTGGTGGTTTCCTACGAAACTGAACATACTCCTTCTATACAATTCAGCAATTTTATTTTGATTTTATCTGCTTTTATCTGAATCTGGTTTTATCTGAATGTACTGAAAATTACGTCAACATACAAATCAGTACACAGCTAAATAATATAATATAATATAATATAATATAATATAAATATAGCAACTTTATTCATAAGGCCAAATTTTTTTTTTTTTTTTTGACAGGCAGAGTGGACAGTGAGAGAGAGAGACAGAGAGAAAGGTCTTCCTTTGCCGTTGGTTCACCCTCCAATGGCCGCCGCGGCCGGCGCACCGCGCTGATCCGATGGCAGGAGCCAGGAGCCAGGTGCTTTTCCTGGTTTCCCATGGGGTGCAGGGCCCAAGCACTTGGGCCATCCTCCACTGCACTCCCTGGCCACAGCAGAGAGCTGGCCTGGAAGAGGGGCAACCGGGACAGAATCCGGCGCCCCGAGTGGGACTAGAACCCGGTGTGCCGGCGCCGCTAGGCGGAGGATTAGCCTAGTGAGCCGCGGCGCCGGCCCCATAAGGCCAAAATTTGAGTGTAACTAAAATGTCTTTCAGCAGGTCAATGGATAAAAAAGCTGGTAGAAGTGTCCTTGAACAAGTTTGTGAAAATATAGGTAAAAGATAAGTTAATTGGGGAGGGTGTTTGGTGCAGCAATTAAGATATCACTTGGTATATTCACGTTCTAAATCACAGTGCCTACACTCTAGTCCAAGCTCCACTTCCAACTCCAGTTTCTTGCTAATATGTACCCTGGGAGGCAACGGTGATTGCTCAAGTACTTTGGTCCCTGTTACTCGTGTAGGAGACCCGGATTGAGTTCTGGGATCCAGACTTTGGATTATCCCAGAGTGTTCTCTCTCTCTCTCTCTGCCTTTCAAGTAAATAAATGAAATCTTATAAACAAAGAATGGCATATAAAAATGATATTTGTGTTTTGGTGCAAAGATTTTGGAAATCTACTTGAACTTTGTTGGTAATGTCCATTTTCCGTGAACTCTGAAGTCTGCCGCATTAGACCACCTGATGGAATACTTTGCAGTGCTAAAAAAAAATGAGCATCCAGCCATGAAAAAGCATTAAGGAACCCGACCCAAAGCAGCTGATCTGAAAAGGGTGCACGCCGCATGATCCCAGCGGCCATTCTGGACAAAGCACAACCACGAAGACAGGAAACACCAATGGCTGACAAGGATTACAGGGAAGGGACAGATGAATGACGGATAGGGAAACTCTTCTGTCTTCTACAACAGTGGGTGTGTGTCATTGTACATCCATCCAAATGCATAGAAAATGTAATACCAGGACTTAAAACACAGCTTGGAAAACACTATATTTGCAGCAAAACTGAAATACTAGACATTTTTCTTTGATTTTTTAAAAATTTCTTTAAAAATGTTTTAACAGTATTTATCTTACTATGTTTGGCTTATTTCACTTAGCATGATGTCTTCCAGATGCATCTATTTTGATGCAAATGACAGAATTTCATGTCTTTTTTTTTTAAAGATTATTTTATTTGAAAGGCAGAGTTACAGAGAGGCAGAGAGAGAGAGAGAAAGAGAGGAAGAGAGAGAGAGAGAGAAAAAGTCTTCCATCCACTGGTTCACTTCCCAGGTGGCCACAACAGCCGAAGCTGCATGGATCCAAAGTTGTGAGCCAGGAGCTTCTTGCGGGTCTCCCACATGGGTACAGGAGCCCAAGGACTTGAGCCATCTCTACTGCTTTCCCAGGCCATAGCAGAGAGCTGGATCAGAAGAGGAGCAGCCGGGACTAGAACTGGTGCCCAAATGGGATGCCGGCACTGCAGGCAGCAGCTTTACCCACTACACCACAGTGCCAGCCCCTCATTTCTTTTTATACCCAAATAATATTCCATTCCACACACACACACACACACACACACACACTCTACCTCCCACATTTTCTTGATCCATTCGATGAGAGACACCTTGGTTGATTCCATATTTTGGCTATTGTGAATGGTACTGTTATAAACATGATGGTGCAGGTATCTCTCTGATACGATGTGTATTTTGGGTGTATACCTACTAATGTGCGCTATATCACATAACTTCTATTTCTATTTTTTAAGAAATCTCCATACTGTCTTCTACAATATACTACATAAGTTTTAATGATCTGTAACTAATGTAAAATTTACTTTATATGAGTGAAGTTGAATGTCTTTTCACTTGATTATTATTGACAGTTCTTGCCTATATTCCCGCTAACCTCTGATCTTTTTATTTTTTATTTGTTGAACTCCTTATTTTTAAGATTTATTTTATTTATTTATTTGAAAGTCAGAGTTACACAGAGAGAAGGAGAGGCAGAGAGAGGGGAGAGAGGTCTTCCATCTGCTGGTTCACTCCCCAATTGGCCACAAAGGCCGGAGCTGCACTGATGCGAAGCCAGGATCCAGGAGCTTTCTCTGGGCCTCCCATATGGGTGCAGGGGCCCAAGGACTTGGGCCATCTTCTACTGCTTTCCCAGGCCATAGCAGAGAGCTGGATCAGAAGTGGAGTAGCCAGGACTTGAACCGGCCCCCATATGGGATGCCAGCACTGCAGGCAGCGGCTTTACCCACTATGCCACCGTGCCAGCCCCTTGTTGAACTCTTTAGTGGAGCATTAAACCCTGACTGTAATGTAAATTAAAAATGTTATTTCAAAAATTTAAAAAAAGGAGAATAAAAGATCGAACTCTATGGTAAGCTACTTAACATTGGTGACAATGTTATGTTAACATAGATTTGTCTGTTTTAGCATATGTATCACTGTTTTGAAGGAATTCCCATAGCAGGAAAGTCGTGCATGTGTAGGGATAGTGTGTATTTAGAAATTTCCTGTTCATTGCACTAAATTTTACAGTAAAACTAAAATTGCTCTAACAATAAAATAAAAATCAATTTAAAAAATTTTAGCTTTCAAAATTGACTCATACAAGGCAATTCATAAAAAAAAATCTGTGTGTGACAGGTGAATGGGTAGGGAGAATATGTCTTGTGTACACAATGGAATATTATTCAGCCATGAAAATTAGTGAAACCCTGGTATGAGTAATCTGGAGGACATGGTGCCATGTGAAATAAACCAGGCACAGACAAATAAACACCGCATATTCTCACCCACATGTGAAAGCTGAAAAGTTGCTTTCATACCAATAGAGAGCAGAACAGTGGTTCCAAGTGGCTGGGGAGGTTGGGGTTAGAAGTGGGGTGCAGACAGGGTAACTGATGGATACAGGGATGCAGCTGATAGGATGGGTAACTTCTAATGTTTTACAGTACTATCTGGTAATTATGGTTGACAACACTGTGAATTTCAAAATAGCTGGTAGAGAACATTTCTCATGGTTTCAATTGCGATGTGATAAGGACTTTTGCTTCGCATCCATGTCCTGACTCATGCCTCTCTTAGCCGTTATCATTTCTCAGGTGGCCAGAGTGAGGTTGGGGTGTGCCAGATGCCAGAAGCAGAGTCCTCTCCGACCTTCTGCCCTGCTCCCACCCCTTTCTCTCCCCCCAAGGCAGGCCACGGGGACTACACTTTCCCTACCCCAAGGCAGGTCATTGGAACAGAAAATGCACTCTAACCTTCCCGGGCTTGGAGCTGCAGGCCATGCAGAAATTCTCTGGCCTCTCGTCTGACAGAGGCACACGGAGGCCCACTTCAGAAGGGTCCTGCCTTGCACGTGGGGGAAGGAAAGCTGCACAGACAGGCCAAGGAGAAGGCAGACAGGCCAAGGAGAAGGCAGACAGGCCAAGGAGAAGGCGGGCAGGCAGGCTCTGCTGCATCAGCTCATAGCCTTGGAATCCAACCACGTTTCTATGCCATGAAGTCTTCCTAAAACCCCACAAGGACAGGGTTTGGAGAGCTTCTGGCTAGCCGGGCACATGGAAGTTGCTGGAAGGAGGTACACAGAGGGACCCCTTCCTACTCCATAACCTGTCCTGTCACCTCTTCATTGGTATCCTTTGGAATATTCTTTAGGACAAACTAGTTAAACGTGTTTCCTGGGTTCTGAGAGTTCCTGGAGCAAATTAATGCAGCCCGAGGGGGAAGGTTCCGGGAGCCCTGATGCACAGCTGGTGCTCAGAAGCGTTGTGCATGCAACCCGGGGCTGGTGACTGGCATCTGAAGTGTGGGTGAGGGGCGAATCTTGGGGAGTGAGCCCTCCTCCTGTGGCTTCCGAAGCTATCTCCCGGTGGGGAGTGAGGACTGAACTAAAATAGAGAACCCCCCGCTGGTGTGCGGGGCATAACCCACAGCTTGCTCCGTGAGCAGGCAATTCACTCTGCTACTGGTACTGCAAGTGATCTGTGTAGTGACGACAGTGGGAGACACCAAGTCCGATTTTCCCTCTATATCTACTCACCAAAACAAAGAAGTTTGAGGTTTTAGATATGCTTGCTTCCTGATACAATCATTATATGCTGTGTGTATCTATTGAACGGTCTCACTGCATCCCATAGATACACACAGTTAGTATGGGTTCATTAAAATGTATGCTTTTTTGTTTCAGTAAAAAGTTTTTTGTGTAATAGCAAAATGCAACAAACTACTCCAATGTCTATCAGGAAGTGAATAGGTAAGCAAATTGTGTTAAAATATGCAATGAGATGCTCGTATTGCTTAGCAGTAGAAAGCACAAGCTACTGATGTACAAAACAACATGAAAGAATCTCAGAAATACTAGGAGCTCTGGGAACGTGGGCAAAGCTCGAATTCTTTCTAAGCCTCGTGGCTGGACCTGGGACATTGACTGCTTTCTCTGGAACTCCTGGTTCTCAAGTTCAGACCTGTGCTGGACTCTACATAATTGTCTCTCCTGGATAAAATAAATAAATAAACGAACAGATAAAAGCAAAACAGAAAAACGTGAAATTCAGATACACACGACATGAAGATGGACCTTGGAAAAATTGTGTCAAATGGAATAAGCCAAACACAAAATACAAACATTGTAGGATTCTGTTTATGGGCGGGACCCAACATAGTCAAATTGCAGGAAAAGGAAGTAGAATCATAACAACCAAGGACTGAGTGGTAAGGAGTTAGGGAGCTATAGTTGAATGGTGTAGAGTTTTGCTTTGGGATGATGAAAATGTCCTGGGGTTACAGAGAGGTGATAATTTCACAGAGGGGTGAATGTACTATCACTGAGGTATGCACTTAAAAATCACTAAAATGGTAAATTTCATTTTGGGTGTCTTCTATGACAATAAAGATGCTCATAGAACTACAAAGTTAACATTTGTTTTCTGTAAATTAAAATTTAATTTTTATAATCTTCATTTAAAAATTCAAGACTTTAACCATTAGACTTGCCAATGAAACATTCACTCAAGGGAAAAATAATTCAAATTCACTCAAGGGAAATAATAAAGTACAAAATAACAAAGCCTTCAAACTAGATGCCCGGTCCAAAGCACTTCATTCTGAGCATGTTCTGTGCTTTCTTTTGTTTGTAAAATTCACTCATTTCAGGATGAAATGCTTACAGATGCGGAGGTAGCAATATACACTGTTGGGTTCAGTTTCTCTCCTTGTTAGCCTCCCTTCCTCTGCTGTTTGGCCTCTGGATGCCGCCTGACCTAGTGCTGTCTGGGACCAGGCTTCATCCTCTTTCTGGATAATGCCAACCTCTTTCCCTATTTTACCCATTTGGGGCTGAGAGACACAGGTTGCTATGATTCTCAAAAAATTAAAAGCAAAAGGTGTGTGTGATAAACTCTATCATAACCATGAAGAAAATAACTCAAAAAAGTAAAAAAAAATCACTAAATAATTTGCATAGCACACTAGAAAATAATTCAGTTAATGAAGAAGAAAATAGTAAAGAATGATGGAGAAGCAGATGAGATTTGACACACACTGAACAGAAAGCAAAATGACAGATACAAGTCCAACTGCATCAATAATAACATTAAATGTGAATGGATTAAATAATGCAACCAAAATGAAGAGATTGTTGATTGACTTTTGAAAACAGATTCCAGCTATTTGCTGTGTATAGGATATACTTTCCATTTTTAAAGATTTATTATTTATTTATTTATTTGAAAGGCAGAGTTACAGAGAGTTACAGAAAAAGAGAGGCAGAGAGAGATCTTCCATCCACTGGTTGACTCCCCACAATGGCCACATGGTCCAGCCCCAGCTAGGCAGAGGCCAGGAGCTTCTCCCACATGGGAACAGGAGCCCAAGCATTTGACCCATCATCTGCTGTTCTCCCAGGAGTATCAGCAGGCAGATGGATTGGAAGTGGAACAGCCAGGGTTCAAACCAGCACTCATCAGGGATGCCAGCATTGCAGGTGGTGGCACAACCAGCTGCACCACAACACTGGCCCAGGATGCACTTTAGGTTTCAAATAGGTTGAAAGTGAAATGCTAGAACAAGATACATGATGCAAACAGCAACCATAGGAAAGCTGGAGAGACAGAAAAATATTATACAAGGTAGAGTTTAAAACAGACAAATGCAATTACTAGAGATAGAGAAAAATTTTTAACAACAGAGAGTTCAACGTACTGGAAAGATTTGGCAGTTATAAATATGTGTGCACCTAGCAATGCAGCCCAAAATACATGAGAAAAAAATTGACAGAATTGAAGGGAGAATTAGTTAACAGAGAGCTGCTAAACATCTGCCCAGCAATGGCTGAATATTCATTCTCTCCAGTGCACATGGAATACGCTACAGGATACAGCACACGCTGGATCATACAGCAAGCTTCAGTGAGTTTAAAGGACTTGAAGTTATGCAATGTATGTTCTCAGACCACAAGAAAATGAAATTAGAAATTGATAGCATATGGATATTCAGGGCCCTGAAACAGCCAAAACAATGTCAAAAAAAAAAAAAAAAAAAAGAATAGGGGTGGAGGGCATGCATTTCCTGATTTCAAACTTCCCACAAACCACAGCAATCAAGACACTGTGGCCTAGGCAAGAAGTCAGAGACAGAACCAATGGACCAAATTGAGGGTCCAGAAATAAACTTTCACATGTATGGTCAATTGATTTCTGAAGAGGGTACAGAAAGGACAATGTTTTAGAAATGATTTTTTTAAAATTTTTTGACAGGCAGAGCGGACAGTGAGAGAGAGAGACAGAGAGAAAGGTCTTCCTTTTCCGCTGGTTCACCCCCCAGTGGCTGCTGCAGCCGGCGCACTGTGGCTGGTGCACCGTGCCTATTCGAAGCCAGGAGCCAGGTGCTCTCCCCCCCGCCCCGGTCTCCCATGCGGGTGCAGGGCCCAAGGACCTGGGCATCCTCCACTGCACTCTCGGGCCAGAGCAGAGAGCAGGACAGGAAGAGGAGCGACCAGGACAGAATCCAGCGCCCCAACTGGGACTAGAACCTGGTGTGCTGGTGCCTTGGGCGGAAGATTAGCCTATTGAGCCACGGCACTGGCCGAAAAATGATTTTATTAATGGTGCTAACTCACTGAATATCCATGTGCAAACAATAAATTTGGACCCTGGCCTCACAACATATATAAAAATTAACTCAAATAGACCACAGACCTAATATAGGAGCCACAACTCTAAAACTCTTGGAATAAAACAGGACTCCATGACTTTGGAGTACTCAGTGGTTTCCTAGCCATGACACTAAAAGCACATGAAATAGAAAAAAAAAAATAGATAAATTGGACTTTGCAAAAATTAAGGCCTTTTGTGCTTTAAAAGATACCATCAAAACTAAAAGTCACAGAATTGGAGAAGATATTTGCAAATCACACATCTGACAAAGGATTTGTATCTAGAATATATGAAAAAATCCAATAAGAAAAGACAAATAACTCACAAGGGTAATGCAATGAAGAATATTTTTTCAAAGAAAAGAATGGCCAGTGAATACATGAAAAGATGTTGTGTATTAGTAGTTATCAAGTAAATGTAATGAAAACCACGAGATGCCATGTCTTCGTGTCTGGTTGGCTGGGATGTCTACCAGTAAAAGACAGACAATTACAAGTGTTGGTGGGGATGCACAGGGTCAGAGCTCTCAAACACTGCTGGGAAGAACGTAAAGTGGGATGGCTCGCTTTGGAAAACGGCAGTTCCCCAAATAATTACATACTGGGGTCCCAGATGACTCAGCAATCCCACTCCTAAATGAAAAACATGCCCACACGCTCTTGCGTACCTGGATCCGAACATTCACAGTAGCTTCATTCTAATAACCCCAAAGCAAAAGAAGCGCACATATCCACTGATAAACAGACAAATATAACATATCCACACTGTGGAATATACTTGTCACCGAAGAGGAGTGAAGTACTAACATATGGCTCCACAGAATGAACCCGAAAGCATGCTAAGCAAAACAAACTGTCACAAAAGACCACTCATTTGTACGATTCCATTCATATTAAATGTTCAGAATAAGCAGATCTACAGAGATCTTGCTTAGGGTTGAGGAGCTTGGGAGAAAATGGAGATAGATTAGCAATGAGTTTGAGATTTGTTTTTCATGTATGTTTAAAAATTTTGTTTTCTGGGGCTCTGTGAGATAAAGCCACAGCCTACAGAGCTGGCATCCCATATGGGCACTGGTTTAAATCCCAGCTGCTCCACTTCCAATCCAGCTCCCTGGGAAAGTCGTGGAGGATGGCCCAAGTGCTTGGGCCCTTGGGCCCACATGGGAGACCCAGAGGAAGCTCCCGGCTCCTGGCTTTAGCCTGACCCATTCCTGGCTGTTGCAGCCATTTGAGGAGTGAACCAGTAGATGGAAGATCTATCTGTGTCTCTGTCTCTCAGCTCTCTCTCTGTAACTCTGCCTTTCAAATAAATAAAATAAATCCTTTAAATTTTTTTTCTTTATTTGAAATAGAGACAGAGAGAGAGAGAGACAGAGAGACAGGGAAAGAGAGAGAGAGAGAGAGAGATTTCCATCTACTGGTTCACTCTCCAGACTCCTGCTCCTGCTAGGATGGGCTGGGCTAAAGCCAGGAGCCAGGAGCTTAATCTGGGCCTCTCCCATGGGTTGCAAGGACCCAAGAACCGGAAGCACCACCTGTTGCCTCCCAGGGTCTGCCTTAGGAGGAAGCTGGAACTGGGCGTAACGCTGGAACTCAAACTCAGGCACTCTGATAGGAGACAGACACCCCAAGCGGTGTCTTAACTACTTTGCTAATCATCCGCCCCCGGGGATTTGATTTAGAGGCCGTGACAATGTTGATCGATTGTGGTGGTTGTTACGCAATTCTGCAGAATCGTTGAATCTTACCCTTTAAATGGGTGAATTGTATGCTATGTTATGTTGTGATGTTGGGCAGCACCTCTGGCTTCCACCCACGAGAAACTGGGGGCCGCTGCCCCCTGCCCCCTCCTTCCAATCCTGACAACCAGATGTGTTTCTGGCCATTGCCAAATGTCACGTAGCTGTCAAAATTATTTACGGTGGAGAACTACAGATTTATATCTCGGTTTTTATGGGGTGAGTACCTATGGTATATGGGTAAATATTTACTCCTCAGCTCTCTTGTGTTGTTTGGTGATTTCCATGGAGCAAATATAAGGGAACTTCCAAAAGTTCATGGGAAAACGGAATTAAGATACGCTTATCTCAGTGCAGAAAATTTCTGAAAGCCATGGCTAGTTGTTTCACAATGTGAAAAGCCCTCGGTGGAAGCTTACTCCAGCTACACATGCTGTCAACCCGTTTGCAAAATTCCCCGATTTATCGGTCCACCCTCACCCACCGATGGAAACTGGCTGCAGAGCATCCTAGATAAGGGTTTACAGTGCTTGAGTGAACAGGATATTCCGTCTCAGGGTATCTGAGACTGCCCATGTCACGCTGTTATCTGGAGCCAGCCTCCTAGCAACCAGGAACGGGCCAAGAGCCCCAGCTTCTGTGGTCTCCGGCCCTTCCCTGTGGGCCTGGCCCCCTCGTCTCAGCCTTCTTCATCACGGCACCATGAGGGTTGCCTTCCTTGCAGCTTTGTATGCTGAAGCTGTCAGAGCTGCCGTGTGAGATGGAAAATCCTCCTTTGTGGAAGCAATACCAGGCTGACCTGGGCGCTGTATTTTCTCTTGGCCAGGCCAGCAGAGAAGATTAGGTTTCAGGGCCTCCAGAGAAAAGTCCTTAATTTAGGCTCAAGGTCCTGGCAGGTTTCTGTCCCTCTTACATTGCTGTTAAGTAATAAGTCAACTGGGTTGACCTCCTGTGGTGTGACATGGTCCAAAGAGCCTGGCAAGGGAAAGATGGATGCACAAGGCTCTGTTCAGGTGGCTGTGCTGGATTTGGGGGTCAACCCCATTCCTGGGCACTGAGAGCAGACGTGATGGTCAGTGTGCCCAGCCAGAGCGCAGAGCTAGTAGGCACAGTTCTGGAGATCTCTCTGGGGGCTGATACTCCTGGGTAGTGGATTGAGAACCAAGGTCAGGCCCAGGTAGGTTTTCAGTTCTGCCAATGACGCCTGTGAAGCCAGTTCGCATGGGACACATTGCACTATTGTCAGGTTATTTACATATCTTCAGTGAAAGGTATTGGAATTGGAACTGGACAACATGACATTTTTTGGTAATATGAACAGTGACCCAAAATTGAAACAATACAGAAAAAATGACAAAAAGTTTCTAGTAAAGTATCCAAGAAAGAGAAAAAAAAAGTCCCTGTGAAATTGTACCAGTCCCTACAGCACATCTAATGCACATAATCAAAGTGAACAACACTACCAGTGTAGACAGTAATATTTATGACAACAAGCACAGATCAGAACCTTCTAGGTTTGGTTCTGACTGCCAGCACTTGCTTCACGCATGAATAGGGCCACACTGCCAAGTTCACTTATACTTTTGTATGACGTCATTAAGACGTCAAAGAGTTCAATTTATCCTTTCAATCCTGGCTCTTTTATTTAAATATTTTGCCCCCCAAAAAATAGAAAATCAATTTTATGATAAATTAGATACCTGTGGTTACCGATTTCACCTTCCAGACTTTTGCTTCCTCATTCAATTGTTCATTCACAGAAGTATTTGAATACTTTCCCTGTTACCTACCTGTATATTTGGGGATAAGGATACAGAAACTATCATGAGATTGGAGACCCAGCTTTGAGGCTGTCAAAATTTCATGCAATAGACAATAATCAAGAAATAAAATGCTACTTTGAGATACAAGGAGGGAATCTGGGAAGTCCCACAGATAAAAGACACTTAAAAGTCCAGCAAGTCCTCAAAAATTTAAACACAGAATTAGTTATTTGGGGGCCGCCATTGGTGTAGCAGGTAAAGCTGCCATCTGCAATGCTGGCATCCCATTTGAGTGCTGGTTAGAGTCCTGGCTGCTCTACTTCTGATCCAGCTCCCTGCTAATGCACCTGTGAAAACAGTGGAAGATGGCCCAAGTGCTTGGGCCCCAGCATCCACAGGGAGACCTGAATGAAGCTCCTGGCTCTTGGCTTTGGCTTGGCCTAGTCCTGGCTGTTGTGGCCATCTGGGGAGTGAGCCAGTAGATGGAAGATCTCTTTCTCACTCTTTCATTAGAAGGCAGACAGCTTCATTTATTAAAATGTTAAACATTTGTACTTTTTGACAATAAATTTGAAGAATCTGTTTTTGCTCAATATCCTATGATTTATATGGTCAAAAGGATTGAATAACTACTGACAGATATATGATGAAATAGATGCTGAAGCAATCAGATAAGGACAACTTCCATGGGAATTAAAAGAAGAAAACGGACTCATTTATAATTATTTGTTAGACCCATCTCTAATTATTATTGGGTTAAAAATGAGTCACAGAACAGTGCTGACATTATTGTAGAATAAGTGGTATGTGTATGGATGAATACACACACGTGCATTTGGTGTGTGCCTAGACTTTTCGGGGAGCAAAGGGATCCAGTAGCTTGTGGCATAGGGCTTAGAGACTAGAAGTCTGAGTCCGAGAAAGACTTTCATTAGGTTGTGCACACTTTTGTATTGCTTGCAGCTTCATTTTTGATCAACAACATTGTATCTTTTTTTAATCCAAAGAGTTAATTAGAAGAGGGGGAGAGAGAGAGGGAGAGAGAGGGAGGGAGAGGGAGGGAGAGGGAGAGAGGGAAAGAGGGAGAGAGGGAGAGAGAGAGGGAAAGAGGGAGAGTGGGAGAGAGGGAGAGAGAGCCAGAAAAAAGTTTTGGTCAAATGGGCTTCCATTTTTTCTAAGCCGGATTTGGCCTCTACTGGCCAGATGACAGTAACATGTGTGTGTGTTGGGGGGGTGTCCATGGTTGCAGCTTCATGATTGATAAATGTTTAAATGAGGGATTGATTGATTTCTGTTTCACACTGGGTCATCTTTCACACCTATCAGTTAAGAGTCTCCTGGCTTCCCAGCACCATTAGATGCTGTGGAAGAATCCGAATTGTGGGAACAGCAGTGCCTTCTCATTGTGATCTAATTAAAGGAGAAGAAATAACAATACATGAGTGTAATAGTCAATTCTGTTTCCAGCCCGTTTTTTTGCTCTGTGACAGTGTCATTAGGAAGTCAGCAGGGGGCACCTCCTACCCATCCTCTGCTAAGCCGGCTAAGCTCTTTGTCCCACCCGGGGCTTTGATGTGGGGTCTGAAGATATCCTCAGTGCTCAAGCCACGCACCAGGTCTCCCAGAAAAGTCTCCCTTTATCTCCTACATGGGCTTACATTTTCAAGTTTTGTCTTGTGTTTTGGGAAAGGGGAAACCCCACCAATAAATGCACACAGGTTGCGAATCCAGCCAGTGGTTTATTTGTAGGACGTTCTTTTTGGTTCGTATGAGCTGGCTTCTACAGGGCCCTGCTCCCTGACCGCACGGCTCTATGCTCCCCTGTGAGAGCGTCCATCTGCTTTGCTTAGTCCTCTCCCTCGCCATGGAGGCTTCCGCCCTCATGCGTCATAGCAACGCAGGCACTGGTTTTTGGAAAACTTGCTTGTTTTATTATCTTTTATTCCTCTTCTCTACTTTCTTCTAATGATGCTATTAACTGATAATTCCTTTCCTTCCCTTTTGTTTTCTACTGTTTTTGGAAGGGAAAGAGTATGCTTAACTCAAGAAAGCTAAAAATTATTTTCATATATGTTTATCTATTTATTTGCAAGGCAGAGCTACAGACAGAGAGGGATCTTCCATCTGCTGGTTCACTTCCCCGAGGACCACAGTGGCCGGAGCTGTGCCGAGCTGAAGCCAGGAGCCAAGAGCTTCTTTCAGGCTTCCCATGCGGATGCAGGGGCCCGAGGACTTGGACCATCTTCCGCTGCTTTCCCAGGCCATAGCAGAGAGCTGAATCAGAGGAGGAGCAGCCTGGACATGAACCTGCTGTCCATAAGGGTGCCAGCGCCGCAGGCAGAGGCTTAGCCCACTACGCCACACAAAACTAGAAATTCTTAGAATGTTCTGGATCATTTAGCACCACACCTGCAGGGTTTGACCCATTTGTCCTCATACCCCATGCCTCCCCGTCTCCCAAGCAAATAAAGTAAGCACGAGCCCTTTCTGCAATCCTCGTGGGGAGAGGCTTCACAGGGGGTGGGCTAAATACAATATTTAGCTGGGCTTTTAATTTTTCCAGACCATAGCACCCAACGTTGCCAAAGGAACTCTCTTCTGTCTGTGTTGCGTCTCCCTGAAATACATTATTTGGAGTCTCTTTAACATCGCTTTGCTGAGGGATGGGTTAAAGGAGAGGTCCCTGACGCCAGCCACTCCAGCCTGAACCCCAGAGCCCAGGGGGCTGACCCAAGCCTCAGCCTCACCCTCACAACCCCTCACCAGCTCTGCTCAGAATCACCTATGTCCCCCCAGGCCTACGATTTACGGCTGGGATACGGGTGGGAAGAAGGGGAAAAACCCTCAAGGTCGTTTATAGGAAACATCTTGGCATGCTTTTTTAGTTATAAACCCGATGAATGTAAGGCTACATTCCATGTTCATAATTTGTACATTTAATGTGCATATTTGCCATTTTTTACATTAAATACATTCTCATGATAGAGACTTGATCCTCTGCAACACTGATGCTCTAGCATTTCATCATCTTTGAGGTTAGCAAGGAACCACGAGAAAAATCTGCACTGAAGTGTGCAGACCCGACCCCCATCTGCTTCCCATACTCTTCCAGTTTGCAATTACAGCAGCATTAAAGCCTGGCGTGTCAAATGCACTTGCCTTCTCTACCGGGATTGCCAAAAAAAATATGGTTTACAGTTCCTGTTGTTTAATCTTTTCTCAGTTTATCTGTATGATGGGAATATTATTCAACTTGAAGCTCTTTTGTCATGACTCAACGCAGCAAGGGGTAAAACGTGCAAGTATGTGCACATTAAAATAGCTAGAAAACAGATGGCTAAGTAGACACGAACGTATTTCGATACGTTTGTGGACAATAGAATTACACACACGCTTGTTTTGGTGCAAAGCAAATTGAAATTCATGCATAGTTTTCTCAAATACCTACTTCCCATGAATTTGTTGAAGACTTCTTGTAGGCATGGATTTCAAGGTTTTTGTTGGTGGTGGTTTGTGTGTGTGTGGCACCAAAATAAGCTTATATTTTAATTTTATTTCGCACAGACTTTGTGAGATCCCCAATAAATAACATTATCCTACAGTTGTCACTTCGGGTTGTTTCAATTGCTATCCCTTTCACACATGCCCAGAGCAGGCGCCCTCGGCAAGGGGACAGAGTGTTTTCAGTGTTGGGCTCATTAGAAGCTGGAGTGCTTTCAGTCTGTTACAAGGACAGTCTCCGTTTTGGAAACAGCTGGGCCTCCAGCTCCGCGTGGCCAGACAGCCTCGCCGGAGTTCGGACAAGGCCATTGGCTACCGCTCGCGGGCATGCAGTCCTGACCCAGAGTTCACGTGAGTCCCTGAGTGAGAAGCCAGGCACCTGCTCCCGGCGCAGCCAATCGGGAGACGGCGCTGCTGCCACACCCACCTGCCCACCGCGCCCCGGGCAGGCGGCCAGCCTGCCTGCCTTTCCGTGGGGAATCAGTTCTTCCTGGAAATCCCGGCAGCTGGAGCCCAGGCCCCCTCGCAGCTGGGTTCGCGATGGGCAACAGCAAAGAACGTGCTCTGGCTCTGGACTGCGTTTTGTTACCTGGTAACCTGGGGACTCCTTCCACACGCGGCGTCAGCACCCGGCTTCCCTGGAGCAGTGACATCAAACCTCGAGCAGCTTCGTGTGGCTGCCTCATCCAATGACGTTCACGCCTGAAAATAGTAGTTTGCGAGCAGTCTCCAAGCGAGCACTGTGTGGCTTCTGCAGCGGGCGCCCATCCAACGCGGCTTGGGTTCACCCTGTGCCCCTTCTCAATATCAGACTTCGGAAATGTTGCACTTGGTGCTTTTTGGACGACGGTCACATCGCAATTGTTCAGCTTGTCCGAGCTCAGATCTGCCACTTGGAACCCTCTGTGGGGGCTTTGTTCCTGGCACGCGGACAGATTCTCTGCATACTTTATGGGAGAAAGAGAATGTGTACAACCTGGGGCTTAATAATAGCTGCAGGACAAAGTGATGTTTTGTCTTGTGGCACTGAGTACATCAGCTTCGGATAGCACTCCTCTGTAAAACACAAACTGGGAGCTTTTTGAGTCGCATCCACTTTTATTTATTTTTTTATTAAAAACGTAAAACATGAGGCTAGTTTAAATGGATGGCCTTACATCCTTCTACCCTACAAACAATGTGTGTGTGTGTGTGTGTGTGTGTGCTCATGCCCAGGTGTGTGTGGTTATAGAAGGAAGAGCGGTAGCGCTGGCTTTGAGTTTCTGATTTTATCCACCAACTTCTCTGCCTGAAGGTAGAGTGTGGAGTTTGCTGTCCTTGGCACCTCCCCTAAATGCTTGCCATCGAAGAAGGGGTTTGAAAATACTCTTGAGCATTTTGTCAGAAAGGCACAGTAGCCGATGCAATGTGGTTTTTCTTCCTATTTTATGTGCATGTCTCAATACACTTATAAACAGCTTTAAACCCACTGAAAACGCACAATTCAAGGGATTTTGGTGTACTTAACATTTGTGCAAAAATCACCATCATTGACATTAGCCCCCACTACTCCCACCCCCAGTGCCTCCCGTATTCCCCCAGCCCAGGCAGCTGAGAACCTGTGTTCTGCCTCTACAGATTTGTTTTCTATACCCGCGGGTCATACCATGCGTGTCTTCTTCCACTTGTCATAACTCAAGGCAGTCTTAAGTTATCTGACCTAGACGCCCTGCCTCTGAAGATAAAGTATCATTCCTGCATTCCTTGAGGCTGGAATTGAGGATGATTGGCATGAGGCAAAAATTAGAAGCTGGTTGGAGTGAGTGGGCTTCTCCCCGCCCCCCCCCCCGGGCACCCAGGGGGTCCAGGGCCCAACTACCAGCTCCCCGAAAGCACAGCCTCGGGGCCCTGTGTTCCCGGGTCTCTTCAAGAACTTGGGGGCGGGGAAGGGCGGTCAAGGTTGACCAAGGCATCTATTAGCCTGATGGACGGAAGCTCCCTGGAGGTCTGCGCGGGAGTTCACAGCGACACTTCCCCTCCTTGGAAACCCGGTGACTATTGAGCGCTTCACCCAAGCTGCTGTAAACTGGGAGTCTGTCGCTTCCTGGGGACCCTGGGGAGCAGCCCCCTGCGGGCGGCCCAGGCGCCAGTGTTTCCCCCCTGCCCTTTCGCCCTCTTGCCCCCTTCTCGCTGGCAGAGCCCAGGCTGCTCAAATCTCTGAGAGTGCATGGAGGGCCCTCCCCCCAACCCCAACTTGTGATTTTAGAGCCAATAGGTGGTGAGGTTTATTTGCATATTCCCAGTCCCATCAGCAGCGAGTGGAGTGGAAGCAGTGTCAGACTGGATCCCTCCCCCTCCTCTTCCCCCCTCCTCCGAGGAAACCTGCCCCTTCCAGCTGCCCTCCCCTCCCCTCCCCTCCCCTCCCCTCCCCTCCCCTCCCCTCCCCTTTAAAGCGTGAACCGCCCGCGCGGACCGCGGCTGCAGCTCGCTCTCTTCCTCCTGCACTCCGCGTCCACCCGTGCGTTCGCGCGGCTCCTGCACAGGGAGGCGCCCTGACATGGAGAGCAAGACTCTGCTCCTGGTGGTCCTGGGCGCGTGGCTCCAGAGCCTGACCGCCTCCCGCGGAGGGGTGGCCGCCGCCGACCGTAAGTGCCGCGCCGCGCCGCGCAAACTTCGCTCCACCTGCCGGTGCGGCCGCTTCCACGCGTGCTGGCGCTGCCAGGGAAGAAGTTGGCAGCGGCTGTGGGGCGCGCACCAGGGACTTTGCCCAGCCCGAGAAGGGTCCCGGGACTGGGATCCTGGAGGCGCCAGCAAGGGAATCTGCCTGCGATCCGGTTCCCGCTTTTTTTTTTCTCCTCTCCCGGGTTCCCGCGCTGTCCTTTCCACTCCGTCTGCGCCCGCGTTCCCCGCGCACCGGCGCGGCTCCGGAGAGCCGCGGTGTGCGGGGCGGGTGGAGGCCGGCGGCGACCCATGGTCTTGCCGGCGGTGACCCGCAGAAGCCTCCCGGCTGCCGGCGCCCTGGAATGAAAGGCGCGCGGGCCAAGGTGACCCCGGCTCCGTCCCCCACCGGGGGAATCGCGGGCACAAGCGGTCGCGCAGGGTATCCGGGCTGTAGGCGGTGCAACCCTTCGCAGAGCTGTGGAACCCGGGAGGCGGGGGGCGTGCGGCTCAGAGTTCCTGGGACGCGCCCTGGAGGCAGGGTACGGCGTCCAAGCACCTGCGCTCCGCTTTTCTCAGGGCGCACGAATCCCAGCGAAGGGTCGGCCCTGCTGGGAACGTGGCCCCGCAGTCCACGGCCGATGACCTGTGACGGGTTGCCAGGTCTGCCTGCCCGCGGCCACCCTGTCCAGTCCCCGCGGTGCTGCTGCGAGGGGGGTCGCGCGGGGGCGCAACCGCGGTCACCGCCAGCCAGGGCATCGCCAGCTCGCTGGAGTTAGGGCGTCAGAGAATTTCTTTACTGCAGGAAAAAAAAATAATAGTAAGCGAGCGAGCGAATGAGCCCAGCCGGGGAGCTGCCCATGGTAGACGCAGCCTGGTAACTTGAACCTTGGCTCGTTTTGTGCACTCGGGCGTGCGAACGCAGGACACGGTGGGAAGCGGGTCACACCAGTAGGCGTGGTGGAGCCGGGCGCAGGGTGATGTGATCTGGAAGGGGCTTTTCCCGCCGCGGCTCAAGGTGGAGGCAGCCCAGGGCTTTGAGTGTAGAGAGGAGGCTTCTCTCATTGGAGAACACGGGAGAGTCAGTGTGCTGTGATGCGGTGTGTTCCGGGCCACAGCGGCCCCCCTGTGGGTAGCGGGAATCAACTCCGAATTTCCATTGCAGGTAGCGCAGGGACACACAGGGCTCTGGTCGCTTCAGGCTGCTGGCAGACGTGTGCCACCACTTTTTTTTTTTTTAGTAAGTTTTTTTTTTTAAGATTTCTTTATTAATTTCTTTGAAAGGCAGAGTTACAGAGAGGCAGAGGCAGAGGTATATAGAGAGAGGTCTTCCATCTGCTGGTTCACTCCCCAAATCACTTCAACGGCTGGAGCTGCGCTGATCTGAAGCCAGGAGCCTGGAGGTTCTTCTGGGTCTCCCACACAGGTTCAGGGGCCCAAGCACTTGACCATCTTCCACTGCCTTCCCAGGAGCATTAGCAGAGAGCTGGATTATAAGTGGAGCAGCTGAGACTCAAACCTGTGCCCATTTGGGATGCTGGCCCTGCAGCCGGCTCTTTACCCACCTACGCCACAGTGCCAGCCCCAGCCATCATCTTTTTTTGTTGTTGTTGTTGAGGTTTTGCTTGACTCCCTTGGAGGGTCACAGCATGGAATTACTGGGCTGGTCCGAGTCACACTTCTGGGTTTAGCATCCTCAGCTCAACAATGAGGGCGTTGGAGGCACTGATAGTTCTCTGGGGCCCCACTGATTCTGCCTCTTGTATGCAGCAGGCATTTAAGGGATGCATTGATTGAACTGGATTTTCACCAACATACGTCTTTTGGGCTGGAAGAACACTAAGAGGATTGTCCCTAAGTAGACTTGGAAAGGCTCTGTCTCACCCCTCGCACACTGGCTCTACCCACTGCACACCTCCCATTTCTCCCAGCCATTTTCTTTTTTTTTTTTTTTTTTTTTTTTTGACAGGCAGAGTGGACAGTGAGAGAGAGAGACAGAGAGAAAGGTCTTCCTTTGCCGTTGGTTCACCCTCCAATGGCCGCCGCGGCCGGCGCACTGCGGCCGGCACACCGCGCTGATCCGATGGCAGGAGCCAGGAGCCAGGTGCTTTTCCTGGTCTCCCATGGGGTGCAGGGCCCAAGCACCTGGGCCATCCTCCACTGCACTCCCTGGCCACAGCAGAGGGCTGGCCTGGAAGAGGGGCAACCGGGACAGAATCCGGCGCCCCGACCGGGACTAGAACCCGGTGTGCCGGCGCCGCTAGGCGGAGGATTAGCCTAGTGAGCCGCGGCGCCGGCTTCTCCCAGCCATTTTCTGCTCTTTCTCCTCCACACAAGGTCATCCAGGAAGGGAAGAATTCCAGGGCAGGCCCCACAGGCATCACCTCCTCTGGGCTCTGAGCTTCTGCACTCCTCATTTCTCAGAAGGCTTTGAGGACAAGAGGTACTGCCCTCAGGGCCTCTGTTCTGGGAGCCACCACAACCTTGCAGGGTTCTGTTCAGAAAACTGGAAGAGCTGTTCTGGAGCCCTGAGGTGGGGACTCAGGAGCTGCAGTCCTGTTTGGCCACCTTGAATTTCCAGGCTACAGGTCTGAGTCAGACACGATGGGTGATGGGAGCAAAGTAGCAGGTGCCACGGGGGCGGAGTTCTGCCAGGGAGTGATTGATTGATGGCTGTCTTGAAAGGTGGGAGTCAGGTACCAGGGAAGAGGTGCAATAGAAAATGTTCACTTTTAAGCAGTGTATTTTTAGCTCAACCTTCCGTTCTTGCCTTACAGTGGAGGAGAAAATTGGCCTATATGGTTTCCTGCCTCTATGGCAATTAGATTGTTCCAGATAGTGCCTGAACTATGCCGCATTGTTCCTGTGTGACCCTTCTCTGATCGCCACCTATTCCCCCGTGGTCACCACACAGGCTGCATTGCTTTAGAAGGGAGGGTGTTCCAGCCATCAGCATGATGGCTGCTGGGGACTTTGGGTCACAGAGGGTAAGGGAAGTTTGCAAGACGTGAATATCATTATTTTTCAGGTCTGGGTGGAGTTGCTATTTGAAGCCGCACATATGCATTTTCCAACTTTCATGGCAACAGCACAAACACCATCAGTATAACATTTCCAGATGGGTGGATTCCCAAAACATCATTTGTCATCACAGTGAACTTTTTGTCAACAGAATTTTTTTTTTTTTGAACCTGGGAGCAAACCTTTGTCACAAGTGGCTCTTGTCATAGTGCACTACAATGCTGCTTACTCAAGAGAATAAGAGTTCAGATTTATTACAGAGTTCACCTTGCTGTCTTGTGCTGTTTTAAGATAGCTGTTTATGTTGAGTGTGTGATCTGGGTACCCAACAAAAGATGTTCATACTAGTGAGGGAGATAAAATACCTACTTGGAAGGAAGGAGTGAATTATCCTCGGTGGTGAAATGTATGTATGCTTTTAAAGTTATGCAGGAAATGAACCTGTTAAACTTATACCAGCTTATTCTTCTCGCTGGTTCTTCCACCTACAGGCCCACTCCCCAAATGGCCATAACAGCTAGGCCTAGGACAGGCTGAAGCCAGGAGCCAGGAACTCCATCCTGGTCCCCATATGGACAACAGGGACCCATCCCTTGGGTCTTTCTCTACCCCCCCCTCCCCCCCCCCCCCCGCCAGAGCACTAGCAGGAAGCAGAACTGGAAGTAGAGCAGCCGGGACTTGAACTGGCGCTCTGACATGGGATGCCAACATGCCGTCCAGTCCACCGCACCACAGCTCCCGGCCTCAATGGAGCCATTTGCACATTTCCAAACTGATTGTCTAACTTCTTTTTCATTAGTGTGGAAGTGAGGCCCAGCGCTGGGGGAAAGTTAATGTAAACTTGAGGTGCCACGTATGGGATTTCTCTTCCCTTTTCTCTAAGAGTGTTGCTTCTCAGCCCAGTTTTGTTTCTGTGAGTTACGATCCACATAAAGAGAAAGCGCCTATCTTTGTGGACTCCCTTGGTTTTTCAGCTAGCCACATAGGCACATAGGAATAAAGATGATATAACCAGGGAATGTATTAACTCTCACGGACCCGGCACCCCCGTCTCCCCGAATGCACTGAATGTGTGCCTAATGGGGCCCAGTTGGCAGGGTGCTGCTGATTTGCTAAGGAGGGAGGCCCTGGGAGGGCATCAACTTCTTTCTCTCTTGCTGCCTCTCTCCCTGCCTTCTTTCTTTCCTCTACTCTAAGGCGGGCTTAATTTCTAGGGGAACTGTAGGTGTAAGACAGTGGATGGATATATGTAGAGGCATCATTTCCATGTATGGAATACAATAGTTCCCTTAGTAACAGTCACATCAGATCAGTTCACCTGCTTCCCAGTGCCAATTCCAGGGTATTTGGAGGGCAACTGAACACACTCCCCAACCCATCCTTGGGGTCCATCTCTCTGCTTGTCTCTATATGTCCAAGCCAGGTGCTTATGGGATGATGCAGATGTTGACCCATCCCTGAGGGTGGCAAACACAGGCAGTGTGAAAATCCCAACCAGAACACCATGAGAGAAACACGGGGTAAGCGCGGTGCAGACCGACATAGCACCAGAGCCATCACGGGGCATATGGTGGCAGTACGCCCCATCAACCTGAAAATGAAAAATCCTGTCCTTCGAAGGTGAAGCTGAAGTCTCCAGCCGCTCATGGGCTTGAGAACCTATGCACGTCCTATCACGTGTGGACCCGACAGAAACGCTGGCTGTGGAAATGGCAGCCTCCCCACGAGCCAAGCAGGACTGAAGTTGGACGCGAGATTACAGGCTGCGTAGGTTGTTCTTTTCCAGGAAACAGACAAAAGCCAGTCTTAGTCATTTCAAGGAACGTTCTCGGCCAGTTCAAAAGCGCTAGCAATACCAGTGTCCCCAAGTTGCGTAATTTTACGGAAAAATAGGCTGATATGAATGGCCTACTGTGGCGTTGGAAAAATCAGTGTGGCAAACAGGTGGGACGTGAGAGCCGCCCACCAGGGTGTCAGAAGCTCTCTGCTCTTAAAACGCTGGTAACTGAACATGTTACAGTAAGATTGTTAGCTGGGTCAGGGGGGCCGAGTGGTCGAGATCCCCACGCCGTGTGTCAGAGTGCCCGGGTTGAGCCCTTGGCTCTGCTCCTCATTCCAGCTTTCCGCCAAGGAAGACCCTAGGAGGCAATGGGCAATGGCTCAAGTGGTTGGGCCCCGTCGTGTCTGTGGGACACCTGAGTGCCCTTTTAGCTCCTGGCCTCAGCCTGGCCATGCTCCGGCCATGGCTGGCGCTCGGACAGTGAACAAAAAGATAGGAGCTCTCACTGTTTTTCTCACTCTGCTCTCTCTCCCTCTCCAATAAACATATAAAAATGAAAACTAATTAGATTGTGAGAGAATAAACAGCTTGTTGTTTGAGGTGGGTAGATGTGGGGGAGGGTGAAGTTAATTTAGTTTTACATTTTCTGAAGCACTTTCTAAAAGTTAAAGAACTTGTTGGGCAGGGAGAGAAGAGTCAGATAGAAAATGTGCAATTCTTTTCCACCAGCAGCAGGGTGTTTTCTGATTAGGAATGGAGAATGGGGCCTGCATTTTCTTTTTATTATTATTATTATTTTATTTGAAATGAAGAGTTCCAGAGAGAAAGACAAAGCGAGAGATGGCTACAACAGTCAGAGCTGGGGCGGACTGAAGCCAGAAGCCAGGAGAGTCTTCTGGGTCTCCCACATGGGTGCAGGGGCCTAAGCATTTGGGCCATTTTGCCACTGCTTTCCCAGGTGCATTAGCAGGGAGTCGGATTGCATGCGGAGCAGCCAGGACTCAAACCAGCACCCATATGGGATGCCGGTGTTGTGGGCAGCAGCTTAACCCACTCCACCACAGCACTGGCCCCAGGGGGACCTGTATTTCGAAAGGAGATGAGAGAGCATATTCTTGGTGGGTGGGTAGATTCCATGCAGTTTTCCTACATGCAAACAAAAGCAGCTTTAGAGTTTTAGAGGTTCAGCACAGACGCTAACTGAACAGTCTTAGAATATTTAGCAATAGCAACAAAACTCACTGTTTTCTAACAAATCCAAAGGCACATCAAAAACTTCAGGGGCTGACGCCGCGGCTCAATGGGCTAATCCTCCGCCTGCGGCGCAGGCACACCGGGTTCTAGTCCCGGTCGGGGCGCCAGATTCTGTCCCGGTTGCCCCTCTTCCAGGCCAGCTCTCTGCTGTGGCCAGGGAGTGCAGTGGAGGATGGCCCAAGTGCTTGGGCCCTGCACCCCATGGGAGACCAGGATAAGCACCTGGCTCCTGCCTTCGGATCAGCACGGTGCACCGGCCGCAGCGCGCCGGCCGCGGCGGCCATTGGAGGGTGAACCAACGGCAAAGGAAGACCTTTCTCTCTCTGTCTCTCTCTCTCACTGTCCACTCTGCCTGTCAAAACAAACAAACAAACAAACAAAAACAAAAACAAAAAAAAAAACAACACTTCAGGGAAAAGGGAATTAAATGTTTATTTTGGTGCAAAACATTTGGAAAGCCAAGCCTAAGTTTTTCATAATATGCATTGTCCATCAAATTTGAGGTACCTTGGAAGAACCATTAGGAAATTGTCACCTGCATTTTAGATAGTGGAGGGGTGTGTGTGTGTGTGTGTGTGATCAACTTGTTGCATATAATGAATCATATAGTCACACTATTGTGTAAGGAACTCCAGAAAATAGTTCTGAATAAGGAAAATATTGGCTGATTATTTCAAGCTTGTTTCAAATGCCCATGTCTTTAGTGACTGTATCGCTTTTATTTTGATTCTTGCCCTGACTTTTGCAAAGCTCATTTAAAATGATTGTCAGTTGAGCAAAAAAGAGTAACTTTGCATTAAGACATTAGAAGTTTTTCTAACAGTCTCATTTATTGATACCCTGACAGTTTTGAAAAGTAAAATCTAAACCCTACAAGAGATTATCATCTTGTAGGATGATAATCCTACAAGTAGGCAAGACTTTTTTGTTCTTTGTTTTACTTGATGAGGAATTAAATAACTTCCCCTAGTACCACTTCCCCTTGTGCTTTGTCTGTGGAAAGAGACTAATCTGACTATCACGTGGAACTGCATGTCAGGTGTCTCCTGTGCTAGTGCATGGATTGGCTATATGCACCCTATTAAGATTTATTAGCATTTAGAGGCCGGCATTGTGGCATAGCAGATAAAGATGCCACCTGCAGTGCCGGCATCCCATATGGGCACTGGTTCTAGTCCTGGCTGCTCCTCTTCAGATCCAGCTCTCTGCTGTGGCCTGGGAAAACGGTAGAAGATGGCCCAGGTCCTTGAGCCCCTGCACCCATGTGGGAGACCTGGAAGAAGCTTCAGGCTCCTGGCTTTGGATGGGTTCAGCTCTGGTCATTAGAGCCCTCTGGGGAGTGAACCAGCAGATGGAAGACCTCTCTCTCTTTCTTGCCCTCTCCCCTCCCCCCTTCCTTTTCTCTCTGTAACTCTGCCTTTCAAATAAATAAATACATATTTTTAAAAAAAATTTGGGGTTGGCATATCCTGCCATGAGAGTAAGAACAATTCCACACCAAAGCTGCCTCATGCTTCTAGCTATTTTTATTGTTGCCATTTTTAAAAATGAAGCTAATGATAAGGAAACCACCTCTCTCAAAGAAGCCCAGCAGTATGTTTGTGGGAAATACTCTTTTGATGTCACTAGGGATTTAAAGAAGGTGGAAAATGAAATTAAAATATAGTCTTTGGTGCAAAAAAAAACAAAACAAAACAAAAAAACGCCATTGACATCCATGCATACAATGGATCATTGAAACATTCACAGAAATGCAAATTCGGAAAAAAAAGTTTATGGATTTCAAAAATATTTTGCACTAGAGTAAACTTGCCTTTTAGTTCTGTCTCCCCCACTCTGAGATGCCCCAATACATGAACAGCCACCTGGCACGAGGGTTCTCTCTACAGGAGAATGAGCTTAGTGCAGCCAGAGACCTGGGTTCTGCGCCTCACTGCTGTTCCCCGTGGAAGCAGCAGAGCCTCGCCCAAGCCACTCAGGCTCAGATCTGGAAGAGAAGTGGGACCCACGGAGCGCGCCCCACATAGCGTGCCCCACATAGCATGCCCCACATAGCCGTTCGTTTACTGGGAGTTGTTCCTGTCCGTGCTGGGGCTCATTAGAGCAGGCTGCACACGCCCCAGAAGCCTGATTGCTAAACCCGCAGTTAAGATCACCTTGAGTGAGGAGACGCTCACTGCTGCAGGTGCACCCTTGTAATCCTCATTTCTTTCTCTTCCCAACACCTGAGGAACAAACCAGCAAGCAAGCTAAAAATAGCATCGGCAAGGGTTGTTTGAGAACCTAAAGCATCTAAAACATCGCGCTCCAGCAGGGAAAGCAGACAACCCTCCAGCTAACATCTTGTCTCCCCCCCCCCCCCTTTTTTTTTCCTTTTCCCGGAGAAGGAAATGACTTCCTCGACATCGAAACTAAATTTGCCCTGCGGACTCCGGAGGACACAGCTGATGACACCTGCCACCTGGTTCCCGGGGTGGTGGAGTCTGTGGCCAACTGCCACTTCAACCACAGCAGCAAGACCTTCGTGGTGATCCACGGCTGGACGGTGAGAGGGGCTGCGGCTCACTGGGGCTCTGCCTCGGGTCTTGGTGACCAGAACTGCTTGCTCACGAATGGCTTTGCTGCTTTAAACTTGAAGGAAGGCAACGTGCCTTTGGGCGGAACCTGCTGTCTAAGGTTGCTGAGTATTTCCTGTGGATACTGCCCGCCAAGTCCCTTCTCTGTCAGACAAAGAGATTGGACTCCACTTTCAACATTTCCCACTTGCAAACGCCAGGGAGCTTTTTTAGAGGTGCAAGAGGGCTCACTCTTGCCAGATGGGTCAGAAGAGCTGAAACATGGTGGTGAACTCGAGCTTTTAAAAAGTGTTAATAAAATGGTCCTCTCTGAGTGTGCTGATAGCCACCCTCTCGGAGCCCTAGGGGGCAGAAGGATTTGCGTACAATGAGCTGTTTAGGAGGTATTGCTCTTCCATGATGCCAGAGTTTGTGACCATTGGGAGAGACCCTGCGTTCTGGTGAGCAGAATTAGCTCACAGGGATGGGCATCCCAGCCCCATTCCTTCTCCTGGGCGGCTTAAAGGCTTCTGCTGTGGACAGTTGAGGACAATTCCTGTCATTTTTGTGAAGACAAAGGCAAGCGCTGACAATTCACCTGTTGGCTATTTGAAATAAATGCATCCGTTTTCCCAAGTTAACCTAGCAAACTCAGGCCTTGTGATAAAAGTTCAAATTCTTAGTCTAAATCATTCTATAAGAGACTTAAACAGAAAAACAAAAAGGAATCTTTAGTGTTTTCAGAGGCATTTTGAATGCACACAAAACTCGGCTTTTAATACTCCCTCCATCCCAAAAAAACTTTAAGCTTAATAAACACATTTGTACAACCAGAATCAACTGATTATAGCAGGCACCCCCTGCCTTTCTCCCCCCGCCCCCCACGCTGGCCTGGCCTGAGGTTCTGAGGCCTGGGCCATGGGCCTGTGGCTCAGTTTTGTGTCTGGGAATCAACAATTTTTAAATCAGCACAGATTGAGTGAGCCTCAGATGAAAAATGTAGAAATTAAGACCTCTCCTGAGTTGAAGAGGGTGGTGCTTGGCTTCTCCAACCCCTTTGTTTGGGGTTCCTAACATCCGTACTTGGTGTTGAATCAGAGATGGACGGAGCAGCTAGATGAGTTGCTAACGCCATCAATCCGGGTATCAGTCACCGTGAGTGGAAGCTGGGAGACTGGCCCCCAGAGCCCGCCTGACCGGGGAACTCTGAAAGCATAGAAAGCTTACAAGTGGGGCCTCAGGCTGACAGGACCCCCCTGCCTTATTGCGGTGTGGAGCTGGGATGCAAACACACAGGTGAAGGGAAGTGAGAAGCCCCCTGCCCACTGCTCAGCACGTGGTCGGTGTCGGTGTCGATGCGGCCATCGCTTGGATTTCAATCGCCGCAAGCCCAGCCTTTTCACTGTGGAGTAGGAGGAGCACTGGATGTTGCATTCTTGAAGCCATGAGGTCATCTGCCCTTGGTCTTCAAGGCAACTGCAAACGGGAGCTGGTGTCCCAACCTGGGGAGGGAGGAAAGAGTGGGCCAGGGCCACTCCTTCTGGGTTTTGCGCTTGCTGAGTTCCCTGCGAAACCACTTTGCTTCCAGACCTGCAGCTGCCTCCCTGAGATGCGTTCAAAGGAGCTTGCATCACCCCTGTGCTTCGTCGTCTTTGGTTTTCCTCCTGGTGCCTATTTACTTTCATCTACTTGAAAGACAGAGCGAGAGCGCACGCTTGAGAGAGAGAGCAATCTTCCGTCTACTGTTTCACTCCCTAAATGCCAGCTGCAGCTGGGGCTGGGCCAGGCTGAAGCCAGGAGCCTGAAATCAATCCAGGTCTCCCACGTGGGTGGCAGGAACCCAAGTACTTGAGCCATCACCTGCTGCTTTCCAGGGTGCGGTTAGCAGGAACCTGGACTGGAAGCAGAGGAGCTGGAACTTGAACTGGCCCTCCAGTGTGGAATTCGGGTGTGCCAAAGGGATGGCTTAACCTGCTCATCACAAAGCCTGCCCATGCTTGGAACAGCTGTCCGCCAGCATTTTATCTCTGCAAGTAGGCTGGGAACCGGAATGATCACACGCAGAAATGTAGGAGGTTGGACTAGAACTTCAAGATCTTCTGAACCCAACCCGTTTTGTTTTATAGGTGGCCTGGGCAGGTTACAGCAGAGCCTACGTTTATAGAAATCATTGGTGGGGGCCTTGGATGGAAACCTAGATCACCTCGGTCTTGGATTTGCTTTTTTTCTGCCACAGAGCAAAGCAATGAGATACAAAAGTGTGCAATTTGCTCTGTGATGGGAGTGGAACTGAGCTCTGCTTTCATAGGTTTAGTCTGCTAAGCAAACAGCAAGAGCCTGCGTCTGACAGATCCACCGTAGGAGATCCAGTGTCAAAGGAAGCCCCTTGGAATGGGAATCCCACCCATATGTTTCTATTGAATTTCATGAAATGCAGTCCAGCTTCTATACTTCTCCCCTTCAAAGGTGCCTGCCTAGAAACATGGATTCAGAATCTTCTCCTTGATTTAATACATAACTGAGTGACCCCGCTGTGACTGCAGTATGACTTCCTCTTGTATCATTCACTTCAAATCCAGCTCCCTGCTAATGATCTGGGAAAGCGGCAGAAGATGGCCCCAAGTGCTTGGGCCCCTGCTACCTACATGGGAGACCCAGATGAAGCTCCTGGCTGTTGGCTTTGGCCCAGCTCAGCCCATTGCAGCCATGTGGGGAGTGAGCCAGTGGATGGAAGAGCTCTCTCTCTGTCTCTGTCTCCTTTTCTGTAGTCTGCCTTTCAAATAAATAAATAAATCTTTAACAATAAAGCAAAATGAAATCTGCCATTCCTGAACCCAACACACCCCTTTTGTGGCACATGCATATCTATCTCAAACGGGCAGGCACAAGTCTGAAAACAAATTATCATTTGGGGCTGGCTTTTTCTTTCTGAGCAATGGGCTTCCTTGCAGGTGTGTTTTCTCCGTTTAATGTAGGTGTATCGGGCTGAGGGGTGTGTGCTGTGTTGCCGGTGGGTGTTTTAAGAAAGTTTGTCCCACCCTCTTCAGGTGACGGGCATGTATGAGAGTTGGGTGCCGAAACTTGTGGCCGCCCTGTACAAGAGAGAACCAGACTCCAACGTCATTGTGGTGGACTGGCTGTTACGGGCCCAGCAGCACTACCCAGTGTCTGCAGGCTACACCAAGCTGGTGGGAAAGGATGTGGCCAGGTTTATCAACTGGATGGAGGTAAGAGTGGGAGACAGGGTGGGCTGTGTCCAGAGGTTTTGCTAGGGTGAGATACGAGGCTGGCCACGACCCTTTGCACTTAGCTGTAGGCCCTGGAGTAAATTCCCATCTTCACTGGGAGCACAGCCTTGTGTGTAAGCCTGAAGCAGCATTTGGAGAAGAATGAAAAGATTCCAAAGCCAGCAAATTGTCCTGCCCTGCCCTGTCCTTTGCTATTTTGTGCAGTGAATAGATCTGCTGAGACCAAGAACTAAGTGGGCAGAACAGAGAAAGAGCTTGTTACTTCAAAACAGAGGGAAGGAGGCACGCTGGGCCAAGTCCTTTCCGCCAGTTGGCCGGCACGTGGAGACTGTAGCCTGGCTTTGACTCCTGTTGGAGCAGCAACTGTTTTGACAACAATATTAGTAGTATTTATTCCTTAGGGTGGATTAAAGACTCAGATTCTTGCTGGTGCTGGGGGATGATGGGATTGAGCTGGAAGGACCATAGCCTGTTAATTAAGGAGGCTGTGCTGGGGGGTGAGGGGGGTGAGGCCTGAAACAGTGCATGGAAAATGAACTCTGAAGGGAAGTTGGTTGGGGAACAGAAAGTTTTTGAAATCCATGCATACAAGGGGCTTTTTAAAAGCTCATGGAAATGTGTACTATGAAGAAATGATGTGTGGATTTCAAAAATTGTTTGCACAAAAAAAAGTTATTCTCTAATTCTATTTTTTCCCCATAGACTGAGTAGTGTCTCTGACCTCCTTCCATTGTAAGTTATTCTTGGCTAACATTGGAGAGTCAAGTGGTGCAGTGTGTTTAGAAGAGTGAGTTGGGGGTTAAGTTCATGATCTTTGTACACGTCTACAGGGGTGTGTATGCACACACACACATACTCTACACAGACCTGCATATGCACACACACACACACATATTGTAAAGAAAATAATTTCCAACATATGAAAACACTTTCTGAGTTAAATTTAATGTTAAAGAAGAGAACATCCCAGCACTAGAAATACAGATCTCTCTTTCACTTGTAATAGAAAATTAAAATAAGTGAAATTGTGTTTCAGCGTTGCCTATATTTTGAGAATAGTGTCTATATGCATTGTCTATCTTTAGCTTTTAATCTTTGTTGAGGAATAACAACACTTCCTTTTTCCCCCTCTTCTCTTCCAAAGGAGGAATTTAACTACCCCCTGGACAATGTCCACCTCCTGGGCTATAGCCTGGGGGCTCACGCTGCTGGCATTGCTGGAAGTCTGACCAACAGGAAAGTCAACAGAATCACGGGTAAGAAAGCAGTGTCCCTTGTTTCCACCAGAGTTGAGAGGGCCGTCATCTGGAAAGGGAATCAGAGCCGTGTGTGCTAACTAGCCCCTGTGTCCCTGTGTAGGGACTCTGTCCGGCTCTCTCTTATCTGACAGTAGAACCCAGGCGCAAGATAAAACATGGAGGCTTATTATCTACTGTCGGTAGGCCAGGAAGAGCAGGAGGAGGTAGAGACCGCCCACTGACTGTGCTGAGGAGCCACTATCTCTCCTGCCCCTGCTCGGGGCTTTGGGGTACACGGCGCGTGCATAGCTATTCGTCTCACAAGGGTCCTGGGAAGAGAGAGCCAGGACCAAGTCCAGGGCCCATAGGGAGAGAAGGCAGTCATCCAGCAAGTGGTAATCGATGGGCTGGCAGAGAGAGAGAGAGAGAGAGAGAGAGAGAAAGGGAGAGAGAGAGAGGGAGAGAGGGAGAGAGGGAGGTAAAGGGAGGAAGGGGGGGGACCCATCCCCGTTGATAGGGCTGCTCACCACATTCAGAACTCATTGACAAAAGGAAATCAAGGCATCCCCAGGGAAATCACGTCACATGGCTAGGTGAAGGGACCCACAGTCCGTTCTAGAAGGAGCCAAGACAACTTCTATGACTCCTGTGGTGGCTGAAAGATCCGATGACTCCAGACGAGGGGCTGAGAGAAGGACCTCAGAGGCTGCCAGTGCGTTCCAATGAGGAACCATGGCAAGTGAATGCGACAGGGGCAGAGGTGCGGTCTAGTGGGCCTGTAAAACTCTCCCCCTCTGTCCCTGTCAAGGCCTGGACCCAGCGGGACCCAACTTCGAATACGCAGAAGCTCCGAGTCGCCTTTCCCCGGACGACGCAGATTTTGTCGATGTCCTGCACACATTCACCAGAGGGTCTCCCGGTCGGAGCATTGGGATCCAGCAGCCCGTGGGCCACGTTGACATTTATCCCAACGGGGGCACTTTTCAACCCGGGTGTAACATCGGGGAAGCCATCCGCGTGATCGCCGAGCGAGGCCTTGGAGGTAAAACAGGATTTGGAAGTCGACGGCCTGGGAGGGGGGTTGTTCTCAATCTCATTGATCCGGGGTCCTATCTCATCCTCCCAAAGTGTTTCTGTTTGGCCTTGTTCTGTTTCTGCCTTGGATTGCCGGGAATATGTTTCGGAAGCATTCTTCCTTGTTGGGCACAGTCACCTTAGAAGCAGACAACCCTTGGGTCTTTTATGGATTACACTGTAGGCTACGTTGAGTACTGAACTGGAAGGCACGAGGAAATATAAAGGAGAGATTTAGGTTGGAAAAATCCCACTGACCCTGAAAATAGCAGCAGGAGATGTTGTCCGGCCACAGGACCAGTTTTAAATGCAGTTGCAAAGCAATGGGGGTGATTTTGATTTTGAACCTTTCTGACTTACTGAAAGTCAGAGAGAGATTAAGTCTATGTTTTTGGTTTTTTTTTTTTTTTTTGGGGGGGGGAGGTTGGTCTTTTTAAGAGACAGGAAAATCAGACACCAATCACAACTTCCCTGTGATAAAATCTTCCATAGCTTTAGAATCAAAAAATAAGTTAACATGGGTTTTACAGTAAAATATTGATAATCATATTTATAATTTTAGCTTTCATAGCATGTTCATGCGTGCTCAATTCATAATTTATTTTGGGGTGTACTCTGCATCCCTCTTGGACACTGGGACTTTCCCATGTCCGCTCAGCGCTTTTGTGCACACCTTCTAGAACCTACAGTAAAATGTTACTATTTCCAATGGGCATAAAAGCTTATGGTAATAAATCTGTCCGATGCATTGTTCTTCGTTTCTATGGTTCATTTGATACAAAAAGCATTTGTACAGGCACAGCCCTCCATTGTACACAATAGCCGTGATAAGATGCTAGTCCCTTAACAATAACACCCTCTGTGATACGGTTTCTCAAGAAACACCTAGAAGTCTTGCAAACTTTCAGTATAAAAGGAGGTGATAAAGTAGGGAAATCAACATTTACTTGGGAAGTCCCTTACTATGGCCTCATAAACATACTCATAAATGGAAAAAAAAAAAGCAGAGAAATCCTTGTGAAATTGCAAGGTTGATAATCGTAGAGGTAAGAACAGCTCCTAAAATAAGGTCTACATAGATGCATAGGACAAGGTCTCTGGGCCACTGTATTCTCACACCATATGCACCTGTCTTAGACGCATGGAGGAGTCCCTGTCTTAGACGCATGGAGGAGTCCCTGTTTTAGACGCCCATGGAGGAGTCCCTGTCTTAGACGCATGGAGGAGTCCCTGTCTTAGAGGCCCATGGACGATAGCCACACAACTGGAAGCTCATGTGTCTCTCTCCCCAGATGTGGACCAGCTTGTGAAGTGCTCCCACGAACGCTCCATCCACCTCTTCATCGACTCACTGCTGAATGAGGAGAACCCCAGCAAGGCCTACCGGTGCACCTCAAAGGAAGCCTTTGAGAAGGGGCTGTGCCTGAGCTGCCGGAAGAACCGCTGCAACAACCTGGGCTATGAGATCAACAAGGTCCGGGCCAAAAGGAGCAGCAAGATGTACCTGAAGACTCGCGCCCAGATGCCCTACAAAGGTAGGCCGGGCGCTGCTGTACCAGGGAAAAGCAGGAGGCCTGTTTTGGCCACGCCTGTGGCGTCATGCACACTCGTCTGTCTGTCGCAGCAGAGATAGCAAAGTGATGCAGGAAACCCTCGTTGTGAGAGGGAGAGAGCCACTCTTCTCCATTCCCCTAATTGCCAAGGCCAGGGAGACCCTGTTCTCATCCTCTACTGCTTTCCCAAGACATAGCAGAGAGCTGGATCAGAAGTGGAGCAGCCAGGACTAGAACCGGCGCCCATATGGGATGCCAGCGCTGCAGGTGGCGGCTTTGCCCGCTACACCACAGCGCCGGCCTCAGTTTGCCATTTCTAAACTTGGCTCTGCACAAAGGCAAGAGCCATCTGTATTCTAAAGTGGAGCTGACCTCGAGCATGAGAATATACCAAACCTTCTAAGATAGCTCCATTTTGCCATGAATTTGTTTCCCCACTTGGATTTCAAGTTTGACCTCTTGCTTAGGGCAAGACCTAAAGGAGCGGAGTTGGAAATGGGAGAGGAGTAGGCGGAGAGCAGGGGCAGAGAGGCACATGTCAGGAAAGCAGGCTTCCGTGCAGTCCAGGGGCAGCCCGAGCAAGGGAACAAATAAAGAATAACTTCCGGGCCGGCGCCGCGGCTCACTAGGCTAATCCTCCGCCTTGTGGCGCCAGCACACCAGGTTCTAGTCCCGGTCGGGGCGCCAGATTCTGTCCTGGTTGCCCCTCTTCCAGGCCAGCTCTCTGCTCTGGCCAGGGAGTGCAGTGGAGGATGGCCCAAGTACTTGGGCCCTGCACCCCATGGGAGACCAGGATAAGTACCTGGCTCCTGCCTTCGGATCAGCGCAGTGCGCCGGCCACGGTGGCCATTGGAGGGTGAACCAACAGCAAAGGAAGACCTTTCTCTCTGTCTCTCTCTCACACTGTCCACTCTGCCTGTCAAAAAAAATTAAAAAATTAAAAAATTAAAAAAAGAATAACTTCCTATTTTTAAGATTTGTTTTCTTTGAAAAGCAGAGTCACAGAGAGAGAGGGGAAAAGAGAAGAAGAGAGAGATTTTGCATCTGCTGGTTCACTCCCTGAATGGCTGTAACAGCTGGGGCTGGACCAGGTCAAAGCCAAGAGCAAGGAGCTTCATCTGGGTCTCCCACCTGGGTGCTGGGGCCATCTTCCACTTGCCTTCCAAGGCATATGAGCAGGGAGCTGGATGAGAACTGGAGCAACTGGGATGCAAACCCAGCTCTGATAGGGGATGCTGGTGTCGCCCGCAGCGGCTGAACCCGCTGTGCCATGAGGCAAGCGCCACTGGAGAACTTCCCAAGGGAACAACGCATCTGCTGTAGGTGCCCAGACGTAAATGTGGCTTGTTGGAATGTGCACAGGTACATTTGGTGGCATGGAGGCTGGAGCCTCTGTCCTTCAAGGAACCCCTTTAGAGAGGCGGGAGGGAACCCTGGGATCCCCTGACTTTTCAGAACCAGGAAGTGTGTGTATGGAAAGGGCTTCTTTTTTTTTTTTTTTTTTTTTTTTTTTTGATGACAGATTTTTATTAAATGGAAGACACGGGAGATGGGGCGAGAAGTGGCAAGCACAGCCACGGGAGAGCAGGCATTCCTGGCTACGGGAACAAGAAGTTATGAAATCTAGGATTAGGTTCTCCTGCTTAGCTCTGACACTCAGGAAGGTCCTCTCCGTGGCACTCGCTCTCACCAGTGCTGGCATGAATGCATGTGCGCTAGTTCAGTTTGGCCAATAGTTCTTCTAGTTCAGGCCGGGCTTTGAACCGTCCTTTGAAGTCTTCTTCGGTGTGCTCCCTCACTGACAGTCTGACTCCTTCAGGAAGATTACTCTGGATTATTTCCAAGAAAATCTCTGCAAATGTAGCACTCAAACCGCTGATCTGAACCACTCGCTCGTGTGTGGTAAGGACTGAGTCCACGAACATTTTGGTGCCTTGATCCTGCAGCTGCAACACCTCCATGGTTTTGGTGGGCATCGCGTAACTTTCTTCAACTTTAATGGAAAGCTGGTTGCAGAGGTTGTGAATGTATCGGGCGTAACTCTCTGCCAGGGTCATGTCGTAGGCAGTGAGGTGAACGTTTAAAACCCCATATTCATAATCTGTCCCCAAATTGATGGGTCTCACTTCTACTTTTCCCCTCTTCTTCTTGGGCTCCTGAGCTTTAATTAGGTGCTTGTATCGTCCAATGCCATGGGTGGGTTTTGACTTGTAGTGCCGACTGGTGCTCAGTAGAATGCCACCTGCAGAATAAATGGGATTCTCTCCTGAAGTTCTGACTCTTAAGAGGGAAACCACTTGCTTAAAAATGATATTGCTCCTCAGGCACAGCACCTTTCCCAGGGTTCCGCTCATCCTTTCCTGCTGCGACCTCTTAGCTGTGGAAACCGAAGGTCCGCGCCAACAGCCGCGATTCTGGGACGTCTGTAATCGCTGCCGGCCTTGATCGGAAAGGGCTTCTATCTTGGAGACAGAAGCCCTCACTCACCTGGGCAGCCCGCCCTTCCAACTCCAGGGTCACCTGTGCAGGGTCACCTGGAGCTCCCAGCTTCCCCCACGCTGGCCTCTAGTGCTGCCTCCCAGGGCTCCGTTTGACTGCGAACTCATATCCTCTTCTCTCTTAGTAGCTGTGAGGATTTTATTTTGTTTTGTTTTCTTTTGTTTTGTTTATAGCCAGTATCTGGCTGTTATTTTTGTTGTCAAAAGAGAAATTTGTAAACAAAGTAGGGGTTGTTGTTGGAAGCTCCCCATCAATGCAAGGTCCTGGGAATTGGTTCATCAGAGCAAACCACTCATGCAGCCCACAGCTGGACTTTGCCAAATTCTAAACCATTAACATTATGACATCTGTGTCCTAGCTGAAGAGAAAGTATGTTTAATAGACAGCAATATAAGTGAGAAGTAAGAAAACATGTGGCCAACTATCTGGAGATACAGAAGAAAAAGCATCAATATAACTCTCTTTTTTTTTAAAAGCAGATTATTTATTTGAAAGATAGGGAGAGAGAGAGAGACAGAGAGAGACAGAGACAGAGACAGAGACAGAGAGTGAGCTCTCATCCACTGGTTCTCTCCCCAAATGCCTTCAATGGCCAGGATTGGGCCATTGGTCAAAGCTGGGAGACCGGTGCTCCATCCAGGTCTCCCACGTGGGTGGCAGGAACCCAGTGACTGGAGCCATGGCGGCCGCCTCCCGGAGTGTGCCTTGGCCCAACCTCACTTTCCTCTGTCATGTCATAGCAGCTGCGTTCCAGGCCTGCTGTTTTCTCTTTCAAATAAAGAGGAAACACAAGGTGGTCTGACTGGAAGGAGCTTGCAGTCAAGGAAGGGGGTGGGGTGGACAAAAAGCTGGTGAACAGGAAGAAACACCCACCCATCTTGCAAGGGCACAGGTGCCGGATGCGCTTGCGCGGTGCAGGTTGCTAAAGCAAAAAAATGCCCAAGACAAGGTGCAACTCGGGACTTTTCAGTTTAACCTTCCCAGGAGCCCAGCAAAGACTCCTGCCTCCGCTGGGCATGCTCCAAGCACACTTTTCTGTGAGGGTATAGAATTGAGGCTCTGGATTTTTCTAGGTGTGAACACTTTGTGTTCACGAGCAAACCTTCCTGAGCCAGGCAGACACTGTGGAATGAGCGTGCTCCCTGTGAGTCTCCGGCGAGATGCGTGCCGGGGGCCTGCATCACCCAACTGTGGGCCGTGGGGTTTCTATAAAGACTGACGGGCACTCGCCCTGCCTTCCTCCCCTACAGTCTTCCATTACCAAGTAAAGATCCACTTTTCCGGGACCGAAAGCCAAACGCAGACCAACCAGGCCTTCGAGATCTCTCTGTACGGCACCGTGGCCGAGAGTGAGAACATTCCCTTCACCCTGTGAGTAGTCCCGGGGCTCTGCCTGCCACGCGTGGGCTTGAGTCTGAGAAACAGAAGGGGATGTTGTACCAGAAAACAGGCTCTGGATGGAGAAACTGGGCCTTCGCTCTGTTTTGTGTTGGGAAAGAAAATCCTCTCAACTGGGGCCATCTTGTTTTCTTTCTTTTTTAAAAGATGCATTTTATTGAGTTGAAGGCAGAGTTATGGGGGAGGGGGAGAGGGAGAGGGAGAGAGAGAGAGAGAGAGAGAGAGAGAGAGATCTTCCATCCACTGGTTCACTCCCCAGATAACCACAACGGCCAGGACTGGGCCAAGCCAAAGCCAGGATGTAGGAGCTTCTTCTGGGTCTCCCATGTGGATGCAGGGGCCCAGGTACTTGGGCCGTCCTCTGCTGCTTTCCCAGGCTCATTAGCAGGGAGCTAGATCAGAAATGGAGCAGCTGGGACTCAAACCAGTGCCCATATAGGATGTGGGCACTGCAGGCAGAGGCCAGTGCCTGCTCATTTTACTTTCATTTACTATCTATAATTTTTCCTTTCCTGAATCATTTTGCATTTGCTTTTTCCTCTTATACAATTATTTAAAATAAACAATAATTAAATCCCCTGAAAAGACTTGACATTAAAGAAAATGGACAACAGGAACAGGAAATCACTCTATAAATGTAAATGTAAGACATACAGAAAATACATATAGTAAAAACCATGACATATTACTGATCAGAGGAATGCAACATTAAGTCAAGTTTATGATCTATTTTTATAAGTAATAAATGAACAGATTTTTTAAAAAAATACCCAGTGCTGGAGTGGGCAGCAAGCCTAGTGGTTCAAATGCCGATTAAGATGCTTGCATCCCCCGGTGCCTGGGTTTGATGCCTGCCTCCAGGTTCCTGTTAACCCAGATCTTGGCAGGTGGTGGTGATGGCTCAAGTAACTGAGTCCCTGCCACTCCCGAGGGAGACCTGGATTGGGGTCCCAGCTCCTGGCTTTGGCCTGGCCCAGCCCCAGCTATTGCAGACAAACATCTGGGGAGTGACCCAGTCATCGGGAGCTCACTGCGTATCTCTCTTACTCTCTGTCTCTGCCTCTCTGACACTCACCTAAAATAATAAGATGTTTATGATATGAGAAAAGAATAAAATAGCACACTGAGTGTTGATGAGATGTGGATGGGGTGCTTGTACCCACCCCTGGGTATGCCAGCCACTAGAGAGTGTTCAGCTAAGGAAGGCAGTGTGGCAATATTTCCATAGGCCTGAAAGGTTGTTACATGGGATGCGGCTAACTTTTTTCTAGTATTCATCTTGAAGAAGCAGTCAACAGAACTTTAAAAAGCACTGTCTGGTGTGTGATAACATTTATTGCCTTGGTCCACATAACGCATCCATTAGAAACCAGAGATCCAACGTGGAGTCCATGGTTAAAGGAACTGTGGTTGAAGAAGTCAATAAAATCAACCTAGCTTTTAAAAAACTATAATGACAGAAAAGTCAGGAAAACATGGCGGAGCAGAACATAGGAAAAATAGAGGATTGTATTGTATACTGTGATTGCGATGAGCTGAAAGTGTATTTAGAAATCAGTAAGAGGGATACATGAAAATGGAGAACTGGCTAAAGGACTTCTTGTCTCTTAAGAGTTGTATTAATTGGCTCATGCCATTGGGATAAATGTTGGAATGGATTAGAGGGGTGTGGCTGTGTTTAAAATACATTCTGCCCTTGTCATTCACCTTGAGCAACGGCCATTTCTCCGTGTTGTAGGTATCACCCAATCAACAAGGCCATTTGCAAAGTGAAGACATGGGGCAGGAGGGGGAACCCAGCCGAGTTCTAGAACTAACCGAATCTGTTGCCTTGTGTCCAGGCCCGAGGTGTCCACCAATAAGACGTACTCCTTCCTCATCTACACGGAAGTGGACATTGGGGAGTTGCTGATGATGAAACTCAAGTGGAACAGCGACTCCTACTTCAGCTGGGCCGACTGGTGGGGCAGCCCCAGCTTCACCATTGCGAAGATCAGGGTGAAGGCAGGAGAGACTCAGAAAAAGTAAGCCCATCCATTCTCCCCATCGGCTTCAGACTCGCTCGCTATCCAGGGGTAGCATTTCCGCAGCCTTCAACGTTCAGGCCAAACCTTAGCAAGCCTTGCCGGTGGCACTATATACATGTCCTACATCATTATACTTAAATGTTCAAATAGACATTTGTTTATTTGACAGGCAGAGCGACAGAAAATGAGAGGGGGCGGGGGGAGAGATCTCTCATCCACTGGTTCACTCCCTAACTGGTTACAATGGCCGGGGCTGGGCCAGGCTGAAGCCAAGAGCCAGGAACTCCAGCTGGGTCTCCCACATGGGTGGCAGAGGGTCAAGCACTTGGCCCATCTTCTGCTTCTTTCCCAGGCATGTTCACAGGGAGCTGGATAGGAAGCGGAGCATCAGGGACTGGAATCGGTGCCCCAATGAGATGCTGGCCTGACAGGTGATGGGTTCACCTGCTGTGATATAGCACTGGCGCCACCTAGAACTTTCTGAAAGAGTGTTCTTTCATTATCATCCTGGGGGCAGGGGGAGCACCAGTATTCCTGCACTTCATGAAACTGAATTGGCCGCAGTGATTCGGAGTGTGAGCTGTGTTGATAAGTCAGGAATGTCAGCATCTCATTTCACGCTGTTTCTTGCAAGCAAAAAATGGTTATGGAAAAAACCTGAGAGAGGCTATTTTGCCATTTAAAGATGGTAACTAGTATCATCAGTGTCTCGAAGATGGCCTCACTGTACGTCTCAGCCCCAGCCCACATGGATACAAGCTCATGGGAAAGTCTTCTTGTGAGAAACTATGAGTGGGTTTCAGAAGCTTTTTCTACACCAAAATACACTTATCTGTCAATTCCATCTTCCACGGACATTCTGATGTACACACATATAAAATTAACTACATATAGTTCCATGCAAGATTGAATAAACTTTTATACCAAAGTGCAAAGTTTTGCAAACCGTAGTGTGCTAGTATTAATAAAAGTAATTCTTCAAATGAGAATTGACAAATTATTTTTCCTTATCCATTGCTTTTTAAAAAAATATTCGGGCCGGTGCTGTGGCACAGTGGGTTAAAGCCCCGGCCTGCAGTGCCAGCATCCCATATGGGCATTGGTTAGAGTCCTGGCTGCTCCTCTTCCAATCCAGCTCTCTGCTATGGCCTGGGATAGCAGTAAAAGATGGCCCATGTCCTTGGGCCCCTGCACCTGCATGGGAGACCCAGAAGAAGCTCCTGGCTCCTGGCTTCAGCTCAGCTCAGCTCTGACCATTGTGGTCATTTGGGGAGTGAACCAACAGATGGAAGACCTCTCTCTCTCTCTCTCTCTCTCTCTCTCTCTCTCTCTCTCTGTCTCTACTTCTCTCTGTAACTCTTTCAAATAAATAAAATAAATCTTTTAAAAATATCTATTTTAAAGCGTGATAGAGAGAGAAGGAGAGCTCTTCTTATCTGCTAGTTCCACTCCCCAAATGGCCACAAGATCCTCAGCTGAAGCCTACATCCGGGTCTCCCACAGGGGTGCAGGGGCCCAAGCACTTGGGTCATCTTCCGCCACTTTCCAAGGTACATCAGCAGGGATGTGGAATGGAAGCAGAGCAGCAGGGACTCAAATTAGTGTTCTGACATGGGATGCTGGCCCCAAACATTTGCTTTTATAACAACAACAACAACAACAAGATATTGCACGTGGAAAAGCCAGGTAGAGACTGAATTTCTCTAGCCAGACTAGCAGAATGCTAAACCCCTAGTTCTCCAGTGCAGATGGAAAGGGTATGAACTTGACCTTGACCATCTCTGGGTGAGAGCCTTGTGACTTTAAGGCTGACCTGCTGTCTGCAGGCTGCTCTAGATTGATTAGCTCACTCGCTGAAGCTGTGCGATCCAGATGCGGTAATGACGGGCATCTCAGAGCAGAGTGGCCAAGTGGGAGGTGGCAGGCCCCACCTGAACAGCTGTGCATGTCTGAGCTGTGGCCTCTGCTGCTCTGTGTGACCTGTGCCCATGCGTTCTCTCCCACAGGGTGATCTTCTGCTCCAGGGAGAAAGTGTCCCACCTGCAGAAAGGAAAGGCGGCCCTGGTGTTTGTGAAATGCCACGACAAGTCTCTGAACAACAAGTCAGGCTGGTGAGTGTCCCGGCAGCGCCCCCTGGGAAGACTGGGCTGCCCCTCTCGGGGCACTTGCGCAGCTGGACAGGTGCTGTCTTCAGAGCCTAGAACAGAGTAGTCGCGGCTGTGGCTTTGCGCACAGTCCAGGATGCATCGGGGGAGTCAGCTGCCCCACTCTATCTGCCGCAGCCACACCGGTGCCCGCAGACTCCAGCCTGGGGAGCCAACAGGCAGGTGCAAGGCCCCATCTGAGACCCCGCAGAGATGGGGAGCCGAGGGGGTGAGAGCAGGGAGACGGCTCTCTTTGCTGTCTCAAAACAACCCCTGGGCTTTGCCACCTGACCTTCAAGGCTAATCCGTGCGGCAGCTGTCAGCTGAAATTTCCAGCGCGTCAGTGCCAAGTGGAGAGCAAGCATGTGACTCTCCTGTCCCCTTGCTGAATTCCCGGGCTGTGCCGTTCGCATTCCTCCAGTGGCTGCCCTGCCAGATGCCCGTGCTAATGGGTACAGGTAGGCAAGGGGGGAAACAGTACCTCCGTCCTACAAGCAGGAAGCACAGCAAAGCCACAGGATCACCTGGAAATGGGCTAAGCACTTCCCAGTTCCACTGTAGACAGAAGTACACAGGAAGAATCGTCTGCTCGCCAAAAGTACATGAACGTCTCTTTGTGGAGCGGCTCTGTTGTTGTTAGTTTCTACTTTATAATACAGTTTATATGTGTTCCCCATCGATGGATTAGGCAAAACAGACATCCAGAAAAGAAAATTAGTGGGACTCCATCATCCGGGGACAAGCTAAACTGATATTTGGATTTACATCCTCTTGCACTTTGGCTACGTATGTAGAGTGTTATTTTTCATCTTTTACCAAAAATGGAATTATGGCACGTGTGTACTTTGAGGGGTAAGGTGAGGCCTGCTAGATCAAAAAACCATTAGTGTGAGAGCCCTCGGGATGCACTCTGAGTGGCGCACAGTACCTGGGTGGAGGCAGGCAGGGGAGTTCAGTGCTTGTCTAAGTGCAGGCTTTGCACTGTTCCTCATCACAAGCCTTCAGGAGTTTTACCTTTGCTCAGGGACTCCCACAGGAAGGTTTATACACACATGTATGCCTCACACGGCTAACACACAGGTCCACGTCCCTTCTCCCCAGCTTCACCACAGCTTTACAACCCCCCCCCCCCCATTACATGCTTACACAGCACCACTGGTCTTATCGGTTACGTGAGTTTTAGGAATTTCTCTGAGAAAGCCTTCCAGCACATTCTTTACCCCGTTATAGGATTATTGATACCACAGGTATTTAGGCAGCTGTTTTAGAAAAGATTTATTTATTTGAAAGGCAGAGTGACAGAGAAAGAGGGAGACACACATACACACACACATGATGGGAAGAGATGGAAAGAGAGAGAAAGGGAGAGAGGGGGAGAGAGAGCGAGAGGGAGTGAGACAGAGATCTCCCACCCATAAATGGCACAACCACCAGGGCTGGGCCAGGCTGAACCCAGGAGCCCAGGACTCATCTGGGTCTACCACGTGTGTGGCAGGGGTCCATGCACTTGGGCCATGCTCCAACGCTTCCCCAGGTGCGTTAGCAGGGAGCTGGATGGGGAGTGGAGCTCCTACAGGGGACGCTGACATCGCGGGCAGCGGCTGAACCTTCTGGCCCCTAGGCAGGGTCTTGTTCCTTGCTTCCTGCCTCGCCTTCTTTGTTTGATGCATCTGACCTTGCCCTAGGAGGTAATTATGAATCAGACGAGCAGTCTTTTGCAGTTGATTTCTTCTGAGGATACAAGCAATCGAATGAAAGGTTCTCTTGTCTTGCATCCTCTGTTAACTCTACACAAGTGTCATGCCACGTGAAAAGCCACAGAACAGCCTTCTTGTCTGACACATGGGAAAGTCAGGAATCCCCCTAAAAGCTGCCATCAGCAGGCTCAGCCCTCTGAGCCAGGCGCTGCTTATCGGGACGTGACTAGACAGATGTCCTGGGCGCCGCTGCCTTCTCTGAGCCATCTCCCATGGCTCCCTGGGGCTTCTCCTCACAACCTTTGGCCCTGAATTTCCGGTTGAAAACCTTTTCATCATAAAAATGGTGTGTGTGTGTTTGTGTGTGTGTGGAGGAGGGGCGGTTAGCAAAACAGCAAGCAGATCATAAATTTCTCTTCTTCCTTTGTCTTTTTTTTTTTTTCAGAAACTGAGAAAATCTACAGGCAAAAAAAGAAAAAAAACAAACAGCATATGAACTCGGGAAGCATGAAGCAACTTTTACACAAGATGCCTGGTGCTTTGGGTGTTGGAAAGGGGATTCTCTTGAATGTTATCCCAGCTCTATCCTTGTTAGTTGCTTTTAGGAGACAGTTTTGGATACTGAAATGTGGCTAATTCCACATGAGGAATACAGTGGCCAAACAGCACATTCTGCAAACTTCAGAGACAGCAGCTATGACGAGCACTGCATTAGGTTCTTTGCCAAAAACATAAGGATAGTTTGGGTCTCTAGTTAAACAAGGTTCCTTCACGGGGCGCGATGGCCATAGCCTAGGACCTGCTATTTAATTGGGATTCTAGACTCTCTGGATTTACGCTGTCTCGAGGTTTTCTCTTAAATCTGAATCTAAGAAATGGTTTTCTGTGCCATGAGTCAGACCTATTTACTTAGCAGTAAAAATACCTGACTTTTTCCAGTGGTTCTTTCCTGGGCCATTAGGATGTGGCCCAGGAATGAACCAGGATGGGAAGAGAGGGACAGAGAATGGGGCTGACGGAGCTGAGCTTCTAACCCGTCTGTGCTGCCAGCCAGCATTAAGACAGTTAAAAGGGCAAGGAGACACATAACTTAGATCAAGTAATTCCTAATGGGCTTTGCTGTTCATTGCTTCATCTTTCTCTTCCTCCCTCCCCTCCTCCTCCTCCCTCCCCTCCTCCTCCTCCCTCCCCTCCTCCTCCTCCTGTTTTTCTTGTCTCATGATTTGATTTTCATAATGTCGGGTAGCTGGTGGAGATGAACCTGTGATACTCAGCTATCATAAACCGAGTGGTGCAGAGAGAAAATGACACCATCATTGTATTGTGTGATTCTGCAAATTCTTTTCATGGATTTGAAATCATTTAATGCCCAATCGTTAGCGTGCAGTTCTAGGCTAATCTGCATCACTCTTCAGTTATCTTTTGAGTGCGTGTCTTTTGTTTCGGGCTTGGCCAACGAAGCGTGTATTCGAGTTCAACTTTTGCAGCATGCACACTCTCACAAACTTTTCTCAAGGGCCGTACTGAGCAAACAGCTGGAAACGTTACTGGGCGAGACGCACGAACAGTGCTCACACACCACCGTGTGCAAGGCAGAGGCCTCTCCACCAAGGCGGCAGCTGCCGGAGAGAGCCTGAGCAATTATTGATGGACTGTGGACCTGGTCTCCTAGTTTTCGGATGCTCGTCTACATCTTAATATAAAGCAATGAAGAAGTCAACTAGCTCAGAGGCTCTTGCTGGGGACCGACTGGGAACGTGTGTGTATCGGCACCCCTAGCCCCCACAGGGAGCCCACGTGTGTGCTCCTCGGGCACCCTGGTTTGGAAGGTGGCCTGCCATGGATGCCCTGTGCCAGGAATTTTAGGAGAGAGGGTTGTGTGTGGGTGGGTGTCACGTAGGACAAATGTTGTGACTGTCGCCATCAGGCTTGGAATGAATTCCCTCTCCAAATAAAATTGATGTGTTGTCTGTTACTGGCATTCCCCTAGTATTGCTACCACATTCACTTCCTGGATTTGGGTTTGTACTGCGGGTGCATCAAAGATTCTTCCAATGCCCACACGGCACTGGGAACTCTGGCTTCTAAAGACTTGGCTATCGATATTGGCGACGCTATGGCTTCAAGTTTTATTTATTAGCTATAAATGTATGTGTGGGTGTGTAGTGGGCTGTGTAGATAGTGGGAAGGTTATCATGGCTACCTGCCTTCGCGGATGTGTGGTGCGTACGTCATGGGTGTCTTTCAGCAGCGTTGGTCTCGTAATCCAATGAAATGGGCTTTTTGAAAAAAAAAGGAAGAAATTTGCTTACCTATGTGATAAATTGGAATTTGCTTTTAATAAAATGGACATTTTGTTACAACACTAAGTCATCACGTTGTATCATTTTAGCCACCCCCCCCCAACCACCAAAAAAAAAAAAAGTCAATTTATGCTTAGGGACAGACTCATGCAGCAAGAATTGACTGAGTAACCACTCTAGGTGGTAAATAACAGATTCTAGGAATGAAATTGCACAGTTAAAAATACAAACTTGTATAAAACTATACAGAGCCTTTGATGTCCTTCAATCTAACTATAGAGGAAAACAGTATAGAATTTTCCCTGAATGAAATACACTAGCACTCTCCTTGCCTGCAATGTGCTTTTTCCTTCTCCTCCTCTTCTTCTTCTTCTTCTTCTTCGCAGTGTGCATTATCACAAGTGCACAAGTGAAACATTAAATCAGTATAAAATATTGTGGCCCCTTTCTGGCATAAACAATCACTATTTCTGAGGTCTCACTGTTAGCTACACTGCATGCGGCACTTGTGCAAAAAAAAAAAAAAATGAGTGTTTGGGAGTGGGAGGAGACATCTTCTCGACCTTTGCTTTGATGACTCAAAGACTAGCGTTCAGTCCACCTGTGCAGCTCAGCGGGGGTTGCTCCTGATACAGTCGGGAAGAAGGCACTCCAGCAAGCCACTGATGCAAAAACCAACAATCCCAATTTTTTTGATCAGTGTAGGGTCTTCCGGAGTCAAGGTTCCCCCAACAGGAGAGATCGCCCCAGTTTTCTTGGTCACTGCCCATCCATGCCTGTTGCTATGGTCAAAGAGACAGGCAATGATGAGAGCCGTTGAGCTGGTGGTTGATAGGGTTGTAGAACGGCGCAGCCACATGGGAAACAGTTTGGAAGGTTTTGAAAGGGTGAGCGTAGAGTTTCATCCAGAGGCCCTAGCAATTCCCTACTGAGTATATACTCCGAGATCCACAGTGGTTTGTACAGAGATGTTCTTAGCACCCATCTTCCTAAAGGCCCCAAGAGTGCATCAGCTGGAGATCAAACATGGCCCTCTCACACAATGGGGTTTGATTTGCAAATGAAAAGGATGAACCCTTGATGCATACCGCAACACGGATGCACAGCCAAAGCCGTTTGCTACAAGGAAGAAGCCAGAGGCAAAGACCACATGTCCATGCTTCTACTTATATAAATGTCCAGGAAAGGCAAACTCACCCATGTAGCAGATGGATTGGTGGTGGCCTGAGGCTGGGGGCTGGAAGGACAACAAGTGGGCAGGAGGCATCTCTGGATGATGACAGAAATTACATTGTGGTGATGATTGCACAACTCTGCAAATGTGCTACAGACCGTTGAACTGTGTGCTTCCATACACAGTTGATGGATGTTACAGTCTTTTTTTTTTTCTTTTTTTTGATAGGCAGAGTTAGAGAGAGAGACAGAGAGAAAGGTCTTCCTTCCATTGGTTCACCCCTCAAATGGCTGCTGTGGCCGGCGCACTGTGCCAATCCAAAGCCAGGAGCCAGGTGCTTCCTCCTGGTCTCCCATGGGGTGCAGGGCCCAAGCACTTGGGCCATCCTCCACTGCACTCCCTGGCCACAGCAGAGAGCTGGACAAGAAGAGGAGCAACCGGGACAGAATCCAGTGCCCCGACCAGGACTAGAACCCGGTGTGCCAGTGCCGCAGCCGGAGGATTAGCCTAGTGAGCCATGGCGCCGGCCTGTTACTGTCTTTAAATTGTGCTTCAACAAAGCCTTAAAAATGCCTCCCATGGGCCTGTGAGGACAGAGACAGCAGCCAGGGGCAGGTGGAAATACACTTGTGAGGACCCCGCCATCTTGCCGCTAAATGAGGACTCTGGTGCTTGGGCACTGTTCTCTAACACGACCTTGTCCATCCCAGGCCCAGCACGTGGCAACTGACTGCAAGACAATGCCACCATAACCCTGTTCTACTGAAAATGTCTTTTCTTACTTTCTAGAAGATAATGACACAGATCATTGTCCTCTGAGTCTTCCTGGGAATTTTCTAGCACAATCCAGAATATCATCGGTAAGCATTTTTGGAAGTAGTATTCTCAGAGATAATTAGCAGCAGTATTATTAGACAATGTGACAGCCTCGTTTGTTGATTGACAAGAAAAGTCCAGAGAGTGTGGGACTTGCCTGATGCTGCACAGCTAGCTAGTAACACGCATGAAACTAGTACTGATCCTTACTCATTAAAAACCCAGTGCATGCTCCCGCATTTGTATCATCCTGCTTCCCCAAACACATTATAAACTGCTTGATTAATACGAGTTTGCTTCCTATGCAAACATAGCACGCTACATTTGCTATTAAGAGGTACAAGGCTGGCGCCGTGGCTCACTAGGCTAATCCTCCGCCTTGCGGCGCCGGCACACCGGGTTCTAGTCCCGGTCAGGGCGCCGGATTCTGTCCCGGTTGCCCCTCTTCCAGGCCAGCTCTCTGCTGTGGCCCAGGAGTGCAGTGGAGGATGGCCCAAGTGCTTGGGCCCTGCACCCCATGGGAGACCAGGAGAAGTACCTGGCTCCTGCCTTCGGATCAGCAAGGTGCGCCGGCCGCAGCGGCCATTGGAGGGTGAACCAATGGCAAAAGGAAGACCTTTCTCTCTGTCCTTCTCTCTCACTGTCCACTCTGCCTGTCAAAAAAAAAAAGAGGTACAAGAAGGTTTGAGAAGGGTTTGTGGGAAAACAGAGTTAATAGATGCACAGGAGCTAGGCTTTGGCATCGTGGGTAAGATGCCACTTGGAGCACACACATCCCAAAATCCAAGCGCCTGGGTTGGAGTCGTAGCTCTGCTCCTAACTCCAGCTTCCTGCTAACGTGTGCCTCCGGAGGAAGAGACGATGGCTGAAATAGTTTGATCCCCACCACCCACAAGGGAGACCTATATTGGCCCCACTCTGGCCTTTACGGGCATTTGAGGTGTGAACCAATAGATGGGCTGTTTCTCTTTCTCTCTGTCTCTCAGAATAAATAAAACAAAGATAACAGTGAATTTTCCACAATCTTTTGGGAGCTCCCTTGGCTTCCTACCAGGGTTGACTTGAATCGGCATCAATCCCACCCACCCCCTGCAGTGGCCCAGCATGGCCAGTGGCAAGGCTCCCCGGTGAGTTCTTTGGGGGTGCCACAGACATTGACGACAGTGTCAAGTTGCCATGTCGAGTTACCATAGTGACTCTTGCCTCTAGCATCTGTATCCTCGTCTGGTCCTCACGTTGATTTGTGTGACCAGCAATACACAGCCAAAGCCATGGATGTCACTCCCCAAACTAGGCTACAAAGGGGGGCTGCTCTCTCTTGGGTCCCTCCATGGGGAGGAAGCTGTATTGCATGCACCCCCATGGAGGGAGCCAAGTAGGGATGAACTGGAACCTGCACATGGCTGCTGGTTGTGTCATTAACAGCCCCATGAATATAGGGCATCGAAGTAGAGTCTCCAGACTCAAGCAAGCCTCAGGGACAGAAGCGCTGGCCCCTGTGAACCTGAGCCATGTGAATACTCCCAGATTCTTGGCCCAGGGGAACTGAAATAATACACGTTTGTCATGTTCAAAGCTAAATTTTGGACCAGTTTGTTTTGCAGTGATACGTAAGTAGCATTGACCTGAAGGATGCATCTTAAATCTTTTTTTTAACAAATCAAATATTTAGAAAATCATATTTTCAAACTACCAGGAAGGCTGCATTTTGAAGGAGCCCCCTTTCCTTTGGTAAGGCAGAAGATAATGGACAATTGGCTTTATGGTGTCTATCTTTGTAATGGTTTTTATTTTTGGTTCTAATAACAATATAGTCCTTCCAAAAATAATGGGATTATTTGTTTTTTAAAACAAATATTTATTTATTTATTTGAAAGTCAGTGTTAGAGAGAGAAGGAGAGGCAGAGAGAGAGGTCTTCCGGATGATTCCACTGGTTCACTCCCAAATGGCCGCAATGGCTGAGGCTGCACCGGTCCAAAGCCAGGAGCCAGGAGCCTCTTCCAGGTCTCACAGGTAGGTGCAGGAGCCCAAGCACTTGGGCAATCTTCTACTGCTTGCCCAGACCATAGCAGAGAGCTGGATCGGGAGAGGAGCAGCTGGGACTCGAACCAGCGCCCATATGGGATGCTGGCACTGCAGGCGGCGGCTTTACTGCTACACCACAGTGCTGGCCCCATAATGGGATTATTTGTAAAGAGCCACATTTGATTCTGATGAGATTTGGGCTAAGAATAGCACACTGACTTCCAGACCAAATTTCTTCCTTGCTTCCCACAGCCTGGCCATCAGAACACTGGCTCTGCGGGTGGAAGTTCTTGGAGTTGCCCTTGGCCACTTCCGTCCTTCCCTGCCACCACAGCCCCTGTCCTGTGGCATTGGTGGGCTCTCTTCCACTGCTGGGGGCTGGGAGTTGATTGTGTTGAGAGGTCATTCAGCTCAGGGGAAGCAGCAGCCAATGGGAAGGGGCAGGGCAGGCAGTCACTTGGCCTTCCCATGTTGTGTGCACAGAGCCTGGCCATCCCAGAGATGAGGGATCACTCACAGGCAGGCAGAGGTGAGCTTGGGCTCTCAGCTTTCCAGAGACTGGGAGATTCAGTTGAGAAGGGAATGGGTGAGAAGGGAATGGTTTCCCTGTAGCAGGCAGGTGCTGGCTCCTGGTTCATTCCCAGGGCGATTCCCAATGAATCAAGCAAAGCTCACACAGCCAACCTGGGAGAGAGGATTGATTCCTGCAACAGGCTTGAACCCAGACACTTCCATCCTGGGGCACAGATGTGCTTCAGGTTGAATTGGTTTTAAAGTGCGCCCTTCCCTCCCTGGAAGTGTCGGGGACTGTGTATTCTTCTTTTCCTGATTGCCTTCAACTACAGTCAATATGATTTTACGACATCTGTGATGACCTCCTCAGGGTATTTAGGGTCACGAGATCACTAATGTTCTAGACACAGCCTTGGTTTTGTTCTCGGGGTAACGTCATGGACCTCAGAGTCTGATGACAGCGTGGCACCATCCGATCACCCCCACTTCTGGGATACCCCAAGCCCCTAGCCCACCTTATCAGCATTCAGCCCGTGCCCATGCAACTTGAGAAATGCACCATGTCTTCCAATTGGTCCTCAGTCTTCTCATGGGACAAAATGTCTATGAATGAGTCTTTGAATGGAAACCTGCCCTCCATGGATACACATAGGGATGGAAGTTCTCTCTAAAGGAACCATCTTTGGAAAGGCGTTACACCTGGGCTGCACCTGCAGCTCAGCCCAGCTGTGTTTCCTCAAGCAAGCGCTGCGTCTCTGTACATCCCAGCAGAGGCTCTGGTCCGCGTATGTGGATAAAGGATGCTATCTGCGCCGTGTTGCTGCCTTTGAGCAACAATGGAATTCCTGGCCGCTGGCTGTTCCTGGCCGCTGGCTGTTCCTGGCCCTGGCTGTTGTGGCCATCTGGGGAGTGAACAGTGGATGGAAGATCTCTCTCTCTCTCTCTCTCTCTCCCCCTCCCTCTCCCTTTGTTACTCTGCCTTCTAATTTAAATTTTTTAAAAAAATTATCATGATATTCACTATCAGCCTTAACAAGTGTAGTCTGAAATGGCAGCTTGATCAGACTTAGAGAATTGGAAGAGGAGGTAGAAAGGAGTAGAGACAAATATGGCCATTTTACTTCCAAGGAGAATATCAAGATAGACTCGTAGCTGGAGAGGGACGTGGGATCAAGCGAGTTTTGTGATGAAAATCTAAGAGCCAGGGGAACTTTCCAGAAGATGTCACCACATCCCATTCCTCTATCTCAAACTTGATTTCTCTATTCTTGTCACTCAGGCTGAGGATAGAAAATGGTGAATTACTGCTTGCCTGTGTTGTCACGCACTGATTACATTTAACCACTGCTAGTTAATTTTCCTTTGTGTGGGTCGAGCTGTGGCTGGAGGAGGTTATAGCGGTTGCGCTTCTATGCAGTCAAACCGTTCCTGTTTGCCTTTCTCCACTGGGTCATGTGGGCAGCTCTGCCCTTTGGTCTTCACTGGTCAGTTACCCGCTGTGACTGATTTTGCAGCAAACCTGGGCTCTGCACAGACTTGGAAGCCCATAGGGGGCTCCCTGCCCCACCACAACTCTGATTGCCCACCCTATCATCCCCGTCGTCCAACCTGAGCTGGAATCTACCCGAGCTTATGTTAGGGGAGAGCACCTGTCCCCCTGGCTTCTGCCTCTCACAGGTTCCAACAACTCCAGTGTCTTTCTCGGGCTTAACAATCCCTTCATGGCAAAGGGGAGACAGTTCCTTCTTATAAGACTTTAGGAGGCTGGCGCCGTGGCTCACTAGGCTAATCCTCCACCTTGCGGCGCCGGCACACCGGGTTTTAGTCCTGGTCAGGGTGCCAGATTCTGTCCCGGTTGCTCCTCTTCCAAGCCAGCTCTCTGCTGTGGCCCGGGAGTGCAGTGGAGGATGGCCCAAGTGCTTGGGCCCTGCACCCCATGGGAGACCAGGAGAAGTACCTGGCTCCTGCCATCGGATCAGCACGGTGCACCAGCCGTGGCAGCCATTGGAGGGTGAACCAGTGGCAAAGGAAGACCTTTCTCTCTGTCTCTCTCTCACTGTCCACTCTGCCTGTCAAAAAAAAAAAAAAAAAAAGACTTTAGGAGGTCAGCATCATTGTCCCGTTAGTGATGAGGAGCGGTTTTGTACAAACTCTGGGTTCCCGCTGTCAGAATGCGGCTGCCTGGTGATGCAAACCCAGGCGATTTCCCACGACAGGCTGAGCTCAAACACCAGGAGTTCTTTGAGCCTCTTCACAGTTCAAGCTGCAGTCAAGGTGGGTGGACTAGCAGAGAGGCAATACGTCATCGTCCTCTCCAAGTCATGTGTGTCTTACCTCTCGTGCACGCTCCGCCCACACAGCCTGAACTGTTGTTATTCCGTGAACAAGGCTTTCCCCCTCTGGCTTCTACATCTGTGCCCTCGTGGCTCTCCACGCCCAGAGCACTATCCTCTCTTGTCGCCCCCTTTCCTGAGTTCCTCACTCATGGAGTTTTCCGTGCATGACCGAGCGACGACGAGGCTCGGTCAGCACACGTGGGGTGTGCGCTTGCTCGGATGTTGAGTTAGTGCAATGAGCAGCTGCCCTAGTCTCTGCCCTGAGCGTGTGCCAAGCACCGTGCTAGGGACTCTGTATTCGATACGTATTCCTGTCTTCCCTTTATGAACGAGTAGATGCAAGCACAGAGAAATTAAGTAACGTAGAGATCAGACTTAGAGGCAGTAAGTGGAAGAGTTCAAGCCCAGGTCTGACTTCGAAGTGGGGGCAGTGTTTCTTTTTTATTTTTTATTTATTTTTTTGACAGGCAGAGTGGACAGTGAGAGAGAGAAAGACAGAGAGAAAGGTTTTCCTTTGCCGTTGGTTCACCCTCCAATGGCCGCCGCAGCCGGTGCACTGCGCTGATCCAAAGCCAGGAGCCAGGTGCTGGGGCAGTGTTTCTAAGACTGAAGCCTAGGCCAGCGCCGCGGCTCACTAGGCTAATCCTCCACCTGCGACGCCGGCACCCCAGGTTCTAGTCCCAGTCAGGGCGCCGGATTATGTCCTGGTTGCTCCTCTTCCAGTCCAGCCCTCTGCTGTGGCCCAGGATTGCAGTGGAGGATGGCCCAAGTGCTTGGGCCCTGCACCTGCATGGGAGACCAGGAGAAAGCACCTGGCTCCTGGCTTCGGATCAGTGCGGTGCGCTGGCCGCAGCGGCCATTGGGGGGTGAACCAACAGAAAGAGGTTCTGCCTGTCAACAAAACAAAAAGACTGAAGCCTGTTTGCACACATCTGGGGCTTTGGGAGACGGTCCACCAGAATGCTACTGGCAGCAAAACCTCTCCACCGGCACAAGTGACCAGGGCTCAGCAGAGCAACTCACAGATGAGGGCAGGCATAGAGGAGAAAGGCAACTCTGACAGCTGTCGCTGCTACTTGCAGTCCAGCTCCTACGGTGGCATCCCCGAGGCTTAGCCAGGAGGACAGTGAGCCTGTGTGACAGCGGAAGTTGGATCCATGATGGGGAGCACGGGGGCACAGAATTTGTCTAGCCAGGTTTATTTTCCTTATTTGAAAGGCATGTGGGTGGCAGGGGCCCAAGCATTTAAGCCATCTTCTGATGTTTTCCCAGGCACATTAGCAAGGAGCTGGATCAGAAGTCGAGCAGCCAGGACTCAAACCAATGGCTGTGTGGGATGTCAGTGCTGCAGATGGTGGTTTTACTGGCTATGCCACAGGGCTGGCTCCCTGTTTTGTTTTTTTAAAGGTGTATTTATTTATTTGATAGGCAGGGGACAGAGATCCTCCATCTGCTGGTTCAGCCCTGAAGTGGCGAGTCTGGGCCAGGCCAAAGCTAGAAGCCATCTAGGGTCTCCATCCGGGTCTCCCACATGGGTAGCAGGGGTCCAGACACTTGGACCACCTTCTGCTGTTTTTAGCAGGGAGCTGGATAGGAAATAGAGCAGCCAGGGCAGGAATCAGTGCTCTGTACGATGTGGGCCTTGCAAGTGGGTGGCTTGTAGCACCGGACAATAAGGCCGGCTTCTTCACCTGAATCCTAACTGCTAGGCTGAACGCTTGTCCCAGCAAGGTTTTCATTTGCCGAGGTTTCTGGTGGCTTTTGTGAGCTTCACTGACTTCCGTGGGGGAGGAAGTCAGGAAACTTGGAGATGTCTGACACTTGGGCCACCCAGGAGTGGGCTGTGACAAGCGATGTGACTACCAATCAGAGGGACAGAGAAAAGGACACGTAGGGTTGATTGAAATTGGCAAGTGGTTGCGAGCACCCACTGTGTGCAGGCAATTTTGTAGTACAAATGGCAGATGCATATGTAAGGTGTGTATGGCAGTCGGAGCAGCCCTATGGGTGTGGACTGGAGAGTAAGGCTGGGCCCTGGTCTTTGTATGCTCCCTGCACCCAGGAGGGTGTGTCCTTGGTAATTCACCTGCTGAGAATGGACAGCTTCTGGTGATTCCTGCGCTGCACCTGCTAACCCTGGCTCTGCTCACTGGAGTTAGGAGAGATTTCCAAGTGCTGAACATCCCTGGATGGGCAGGCTGAGGCACCCAGGAAAACCCTGCTACACCGTATTTCAGCCCCATGTCATCACCACCATGCTGCTGTCCAGAAACTGATTTCTATCACTGTCTGCCTCTTCAGATGGACACCAAGTTCCTTTCATGCCATCTACTTCTTGAAAACATCCGAGCATAAAAATACACTACTCAGCCGTGAAAAGGCATGGAACTCTGTCTTTTGCAATAAAATGGATGCAACTGGAAACCATTATACTTAGTGAAACAAGCCAGTGCCCAAAAGACAAACACCATATGTTTTCCCTGATCTGTGGTAACTAATAGAGTACCGAAAATGTGATGTATAGGAGTGAAATTGACATTTTGAGAACTGATTATTGTTTACAGCCCTTGTCTTGACTGTTGAGGGACAATGTTTTTTTTCCTTCTATTTGTTGAATTGTTTACTTAGTGGAGGGCTAAGCTTTTGATCATAAAATAAACTGAACGTATGTCATAGTAAAAATTAAAAGAATAAGAAAGGAAGGAGGAGGGAAGGTGGAGGGAGGGAAGGGTGGGAAGCGCTACTATGTTCCTAAATCTGTAATATGAAACATGTGGAATGTGTTCCCCTTATTATAAAGTTATAAAGAAAGGCCCTTACAGCTGTTTAAGATCTGTTAAATAAAGGCATACATGAATGAAAGAGGACTTCCATGAACAAGTGCTTTTCCGTTCCAGCCAGACATAAATGAGTGCAGGTTTTCACTCCATTCCCCCCTCTCTGCTTCCATAGGTCTCCACAGGGAGGAAAAGTGGCCGGTCCACTCATTCTTCCTGGAGAACAGGACAGGCAGGATGGTCCAGAAATGCCCTCTTTGATTCATGAAACTGGATTTCCCAAGAAGGTAGCAAACAGGAAGGTAGCTCGTTCTAGTGAACTTCTTCCTGTGTGTTCCGAGAAGGAGGAATCCCAGAGCAGACAAGGAGGAACCGAGAGAGACCAAAAAAAGCTCTAGGGCAAGGGCGGGGGGTTCAGCTGGGTTACCTCCAGCACTGGAAAGCAGAAGTCAGAAAGAAGGAAGGAAGGCACCATGTTGTGATGCGCGATCACTTTTATAACTTCGTATTGATTTCAAAAGAAGCAGCAACTTTCCCTGACCACTGTACGGGCTAATCTCATGTGAGGCAGGGCTAGTTAAGTAAAGGACTGGACCAAGGGCTTCAGCAGAATGATATTCACGTGAGGGCTAGAAAATTAGGCTCTCAGTGCCTCCAAGTTGAAGTGAGCCTGGGCTGTCAAAGGAGTCCCTCGGTGCTCCCCTGCTACCATATGTGATTCGATTAAGACCCCAAGATCTGTGTCCACTCAGAGGCACAGAGTACTGTGTCTGAGACCTGACTTCTGGCTATTTCAAGGTGACCTCAAGTTCAAGGGCACTTTTGACCTGCATTTGCAGCACGTAGTGTCATTCTGCCGCTTACCTGCCCCTGCTCTGCTAACAACAGAAGGTGCAACGTGAAGCAGGAAGGTGCCACCTCTTATGCACACCAACGGAGGGAGAAAATTCTAGTTCCCTGGTCTGGTTGCCAAGAAGAAAATGAGCAGGATCAGCAACTGTGTTCATAAGGTTCGCCACCTATGGCCTCTATCCACAAGTGGTTTGTCAGAGGAATTGATAAACTACAGTGTTTCCATTTCCCCATAAGTCACATTTGTAAAAAGCCCATCAGAAAAACTAATGGAAAAACAGGTAATGCATTTGAGACACGTTGAAACATGTATCGAAAGCAAAGTTGAAAGACAGCCAAAAAGTCCTCCTGATAGAGAAGAAACAAGCTCCTAAAAATCAGTAAGAAAATCACACACACACACACACACACACACACACGAGAAAGGGACAGAGATGGGAACAGAAAAGCAAATATAAAATGGCCTTTGTTCATGTGAAAGATAGCCATTGTCACTCCTCATAAGAGATGCAATGTAATAAAGCACCAACATGCTCATCTACAATGCGAAGATCTCATTGTGTAAAAATACACTTTTTGGGGCCAGCACTGTGGCGCAGCGGGTTAAAGCCCTGGCCTGAAGTGCCAGCATCCCATATGGGCACCAGTTCTAGTAACGGCTGCTCCTCTTCTGATCCAGCTCTCTGCTATGGCCTGGAAAAGCAGTAGAAGATGGCCTATGTCCTTGGGCCCCTGCACCCTCATGGGAGACCTGGAGGAGGCACCTGGCTCCTGGCTTCGGATGGGCATAGCTCCCGCCATTGCAGCCATCTGGGGAGTGAACCAGCGGATAGAAGACCTCTCTCTCTCTGTCTCTACCTCTCTCTGTAACTCTGTCTTTCAAATAAATAAAATAAATCTTTTTAAAAAATACACTTTGTTGGTAACGCTGAGCAGAAATAAAAACTCCCACATTGCTGGTAGAAATGAATTCTGGTGCAATCCCCCAGATAGACAATTGGCGACACCTCTATCAAAGCTGTAAATGCATTCTTATTCTTCCAGAATTTATCTGAAAGATTTACACCTGCAAAAGGCTACTAACGCGGCATCACTCAGTACTGGTCAGCTTGGAATGACAAACTTGTGGACAGCACAATTAGGATTATGGTGTGATCACAAAAAATTGAGGACGAAGAAGTGTTTGCCAAAAAATTGATATCCATTTATGATTCAAAAGCCCCTCAGATATTAGGAATGGAAGGGTGTGTTCTCATTCTGTTACAGGGCATCCACGGGCGTGGGTGTGTGGCACAGTGCGTAAGCCACCTGTCCACATGCCTGCATCCCACATGTGAGTGTGTGCTACTCCATGCTTCTGGTCTAGCCTCCTGCTAACGCTCCTGTGAGGTGGCAGACAATGACTTGGGGCCCTGTCACCTATGTGGGAGAACTGGGCAGAGTTCCTGGCTCCTGACTTTGGCCTGACTCAGCCTTGGTTGCTGTGTGCATTTAGGGACTGAACCAGTGGGCAGAAGATCTCTCTCTTTCTCTCTCTCTCTCTCTCTCTCTCCCCCTCCCTCCCCCTCCCCCTCTATCACTCTGCCTTTCAAATAAAAATTAACTGATTGATTGATTAAATCTTTAAAGCAAGCCATTTACCAAAAAAAAAAAAAAAAAAAAAAAAAAAAACCTCACATATAATTTGATATTTAACGGTGAAAGATTGGCTCCTTTCCCGCACAAATCAGGAACAAGAAAGAGTGTCCCTCCCACCCCTTGTTTTGAGAGCGGCACTGAAAATTCTAGCCAGGACAACTGGGCAAGAAAAAGATGTCAAAGGCCCCCAGATGGTATGCAGCAAGGGAAGCTACCTCTGTCCCATAAAGCACGATCTGATATACAGAAAACACTGAGGGAACCCCTCATCCCAAGACTCTTGAAGCGGTAAATAGGTTGAGCAAGGTTAGGAGACACCAGCTCAAGTTGTAAAAGTCAATTCCATCCCTGTACACTTGTACTTGCACAAGCTCAAAATGAAATGGGGCAGACAAGGCCATTTATAACCGTATCAGGACAATAAGATACCTAGGAACAAGTCTGACAAAAGAAATTCAAAATGTGGATATTGAAAACTACAAAACACTGTTGAAAGACATTAAGGAGGATTTAAAGCAATGGAAAAAAGCATTTCATGTTTGTGGATAGGAAGATGTTGTAATGACAACAGGCCCAAATTGATGTACAGATCTAATGTACTTCCTATTGGGATCTCAGCTGTCTTTTTTGTAGAAACTGACAAACTGGTTCTAAAATTCATATGCAGGGCTGGCACTGTGATGCAGTGGGTAAAGCCACTGCCTGCAGTGCCAGCATCCCATATGGGCGCTGGTTCAAATTCCGGCTGTTCCACTTCCAATCTAGCTCTCTGCTATGGCCTGGGAAAGCAGTGGAAGATGGCCCAAGTCCTTGGGCCCCTGCACCTGTGTTCCTGGCTTCAGACTGGCCCAGTTCTGGCCGTTGTGGACATCTGGGGAGTGAACCAACAAATGGAAGATCTCTCTCTCTCTCTCTCTGCCTCTCTTTCTCTCTCTGTGTAACTATGATTTTCAAATAAATAAATCTTTTTTTTTTAAAAGCCTACATACAGTTGCAAGAGTCCCAAAATATCCTACAATTCCTGAGAAAGATCAGAGTAGGAAAGCTTCTATTTCCCGACTTTAAAACTTGCCACAGAGGTGGATATTTGGTTAAGATGCTGATTAAGATGTCCGCATGCCATATCAAAGTGTCTGGGTTCAAGTTCATCTCTGCTCCTGACTCCAGCTTCCTGCAATTGTGCACACATAGGGCAGTATCGATGGCCTGAGTAATTGAATCCCTGCCGCCTGTGTTCCCAGCTCCTGGCTTCAGCCTGGCCCTGGCCTGCCCATTCAAGCTTTGGGGGGGGGGGGGAGTGAACCAGAAGCAGAGACCTCTGTCTATTTGTCTGTCTCTATTTCTTTGGCCCTGAAATATGTTAATTAATTCATTTTAAAAACTTGCTCCAATGCAGTGGTAATCCAGGGAGTGTCATAAGGATGGACGTATAGATTGATAGAGCAGGCTTTAAGTGCACAAGCCAACCCATACATCTACGGTCAACTGGTTTGTAGCAAGATTTCCAAAACCATTCAGTGGGAGACAGAATGGTCTCTTCTGCTCATGGAGTCAGGACAACTGGATGGACACATGCAACTGTATCCTTACCTCACACCTTAGTAAAAAATTAATTCAAAACGCTAAAACTACACAACTCTTAGGAGCAAAACATGGGTGAGTCTTCATGATTTCAGAAAAGAAAACATAAACTGGACTTTATCAAATTGAAAAACTTTGTTTTAAAGATTTTATTATTTATTTGAAAGGAGAGTGACAGAGAGAGGGAGACACACACACACACATGGAGAGAGAGAGAGAGAGAGAGAGAGAGAGAGAGAGAACTTCCATCCAGTGGCTCACTCTTCAAATACCAGAAAGAGCCAGAGCTGCACCAGGCTGGAGCCAGGAGCCAGGAGCCAAGAACTCCATCCAGGTCTCCCAAGAGAATGTCAGGGCCCAGGCACTTGGGCCATCATCCTTTGCCTTCCTAGGAGCTGGATTGGGTGTGGAGCAGCCAGGACTCAAACCAGCACTGTGATATGGGATACTGGTGTTAAAAGGGGAGGCTTAACCCACTGCACCACAACACCAGTCCCAAGATGAAAAACTTGTGCTTCAAAGACACCAATAAGAATGTGAAAAGATGCTCCATTGAGTGGGAGGAAATATTTGAATGCTATTTATCTATGTGAATTGCATCTAAAGTACAGAACTCTTCCAACTCAACAATAACAAGGCAACTCAAGTTTAAAAAGGGCAAATCATTGGAGCGGACATTTCGCCAAAGATACCCAAATGGCCAATCACCATGTGAAGAGATATCATTTGTCATCAGGGAAATGCTCACCACATTCCAATAATAAAGTCAGAGAAGAACAGGAGATGACAAGAATCCTCCCGCACTGCAGTGCAAAAGTAAAATGGTGCAGCCGCTTCCAAAGACAGGGTGCCGGCTGCTGAAAGTATGTTGTCATGTGGCCGGCAAGCCCATGTCATTTCACCGAAAGGAAAACACTGATCCATTGAAAAGTGCGCATGGACATTCATAACAGCTCTATTCATAACGCAGAAAAGGTAGAACAACCCAAATGTTCACCAGCCTGCAAACAGATAAACAAAATGTGGTACGCCCATCCAACGAGGCGCAATTCAGCCACTGAAAACACGTCGTTACGTGAAAGAAACCAGACTCAAGCAGCCATGGAGTTGAGAGTCCCAGAATGGGGAAATCTACAGAAATGGAAAGTGGATCTGCGGTCACTTAATGCAGATGGGAGAGGGTGGATGGGAAACTATTTTAAATGCAAACCGGGCATTACACCAAAGATAAAAAGTCAGTGGGAGTTAAATAAACGTCTGAAATGGTGCACAGCCTCCTTGCACAGCAAATGGCTAAAAGAAGACCTAAGTTTATTAAGCTCTACTGAAGGTGCAGCGCAATGAGAGTGTTCACAGGCAAGGGAGCTTCCCAAGTGGAAAAGTGAAATTAAGAGGGAAATCTATTTTTGTGCAGATGAGTTTTGAAGTGCACAAGAGTTTTTTCATAATAGTCACGCTCCACGAACTCCTTGGAGACCCCTCGTGTTGCTGGTAAAAGTGCAAAGAGGTGCAGAAAACGGTGTGGCAGATTCCTGCAGGCTGACTCGACTCTGAGACCCAGGGTTTCACTCCCAGGAGCGATGAAGCTGTCACCTGCAGCGAACGTTTGCAGCAGCTGGGTAAGTTCCTCTTGATGCTGTAACAGATGCCCAGAAAACCAGGGGCTTACAGCAGCACGCACTTTGTATCTCATAGGTCTGAGGTCGAAGTGTGTTGCCGTTGATTTCTCAACAATGTTGCAGTGGATTTGTTTCTGAGAGGAGCAGCGTGGTGGGGGCAAGAGGCACGGAGTCACCACACAGACCCCGGGAGGGGTGAAAGCAGGCTTGAGGCGAGCAGCCCGTAGACTTTTCAGTTGGAACTACATCTTATATAGCCAAGACCAGCCAATCTGGTCAAGGGGCGGTCTATGCCCCAACCAATCACAGCCTGTTGCCAGGCAGTTTAAAAAGCCATCCAATCACAGCCTGCTGCCAGGCAGTTTCAAATCCATCCAATCACAGCCTGTTGCCAGGCAGTTTCCAAAGCCATCCAATCACAGCCTGTTGCCAGGCAGTCTCCGTTGCCAGGTGGGTTTCAAAGCCATTCCTGAGTAACTGACGCTCGCTTGCCAGTGGCCACCTTGGCATGGCCTTCTCATTCCACCACAGAAGTGCAAAGTCAAATCATGTGCAGGGCTTTGCTCCTGCTAGAGGCTGTAGGGGAGAATCGTTTTCTTGTTTATTTCCACTTCTGCCTTATAGTTCCTTCCTGCTTTGTAGCACTTTTTTCCATCTTCACAGGCAGTCATTTTACACATTCAAGCATATCTATCTATTATCTATCTATTTATCATCTATGTACTGATTAATCGATCCATCTGAATCCATCATATACATATCTATCTGCCGTCATCGTCAATCATCTATTTATCTATCATCTATCTAAACCTATCATCCATCTCTATCATCATATTGATCTGAATCTATCATCTACTCTATCATCATCATCTATCACCGGTCTGTCATGTATCACCTATCTATCATTATCTATCTCCCTTTCAAATAAATAAATAAATCTTGTTATTTAAAAAACTTTATTCTGAACACACTGTTCATCTTGCCTGTTTGCAGACAGATCCGGCTAAGACCCAGGGAAGCCACGCAGGCACAGCAGCTCTGCAGAAAGGGAGGGTGGACAGGGAGGGAGGGGCCGACAGCTGGCCCCTCCCCTGCCATTTGCAAGAGGCAGTTTGCACTTGGCTAGGGAAAGCCCACTGTTCAATTCTCAGGACTCTTGTCCTTTGAGAAATGTCTGTTTAGATCAAGTGCCCATTTGAGAATTCTATTTACTCCTTTTTTTACTATTGAGTTGTTTGAGCTCCTTGAGTATTTTGGATAATGACCCCTCATTGGACATTGAGCTTGCAAATATTTTCTCCTTTTCTGTCAGTTATCTCCTTACTGTTGATTCTGTCATTTGCTGTGCAGAAGTGTTTTCAGATTAATGAAATCCCATTTGTCTGTTTCTGCTTTGTTTCCTGTGCTTTCGGAATCTGATCCAAAAAATCCACGCCCATTCCGATGTCCTCCAACGTTTCTGTTTTGCTTCTAGTAGTTCCGTAGTTCCAGGCCTTACATTTAGGTCTTTAATCCATGTTGAGTTGATCCCGTAAGCCTGTTGTTAAGTGCAGCCAGTATGAATCATTAAATTATGGCGACTTTAAAAAGTTGTACGAAAAGCAAGTGTGAGACGCACGCAGAACTTCTCCATGTCTGATTACTTCCTCGCGTTTACTACACCCTGTGTCCTCGAGGTGGTTTGTGTCTACCTAAGCTCTATGCAGTGAGGAGCTGTTGAACATGTCCTCCCAAGTCTTGGTGCCTTGGACTCCGTGCCAGTGGACGGTAGCCGTTGTGGTATACCGGATGAGGTCACTGCTCATGACACTGGCACCCCATCCACAGTGCTGGTTTCCCCACTTTCCACCCTGCACCCTCCTAATTAACGTGCCTGGGAAAACTGCAGGTAATGACCAAGTATGGATAGAAGCGTTCTCTCTCTCTCTCTCTCTCTGTCCCTCTGCCTTCCAAATAGATAAATATGTATGTGTATATATATACATAAAAATATATTTATTCTACATTTGTATTTATTATATTATTTTTACATACTTATATTATATATTTTATATTTATATATATTTTAAAGAGTGTTTTCCTTTGGCAAAGGAAATGATGTATTCCCTTGGTACTTCTGAAATCAATCCCAAATTATGGAAGGTCTTGGAAGTTAGCTCAAGCACATTTATTGCTGTTGTAAGAGAGGGTGAGATACACGTATGCCGGAATCACCTCCAAATTGCACACACACACATGTGCACACACACACACACGTGCATACACACACACAGCCCTCCCTTCAAACAGCAAGGACGTGTTAAAGTGGGTGGCTCACAGATGCTGGTGGCAGCTGAGAGATTCTTCTGGCCACGCTGGTGACTGTGAGAGTGAGGACTGGACAGAATGCCTCAGCGATGCTGATCACTCGGTGGTTGTCCAGGGCTGTGCTCACCTGGAGACCCTGTGTTCCAAGCCTGCTTAATACACTTGACCTTTACAGTGTTCCAAGGAAAATGACCAGCCTAGCTCAGGATCTGACATCACACAAGGACCCGTCTAGCAATTCCGGTGGGTGGGCTCGGGTGTTGAGCTCCAGGGGACCCTTGTTTCCAACAAGGGAACCCATCCAGGGTCTGTGTTGGGGAGAAGCTGTCAAAGCCTCTGCAGGTTGTCAGGATGCTGGACCAGTGAGCTCAGGAGGGACATGAGGTAGAGGGCCAGGAGTGGGAGCTCTGTGGGTGTGTGTGTGGTGGGGGGCACCGGGCACCATCTCTGTGCCAGTACCCCGGATCCTATTGCCAAGATTCACAGGCTGCTGGGCTGGGTCTCGAATCCTCTGTCTTGATCAAGATGGGCTCAGGTGCTGGGCTGAACCCAGGTGCTAGACGCAGGAGCTGGGCTGAGCAGGCTGCCAGGGAGGGCAGAGCCAAAGGAGGTTCTCTGCCCCCAATCCCCACTGCTGCCTGTGCCTGACAAGATGCTCTGGTGGCACGGAATACCTCCTTGGTCCTCTTCTCGGCAGGCTGAGTGTGTGTGCTCACCTGCAGGAGCCCCTTGGGACCTGACCCAAGGAGCTCACTCTCTAACCCAGGCCGCCGGAACAGTCCAAGACAAGGATACGGCATGTGATGCTTTTTAATTTTTTTTTATTTGACAGGCAGAGTTAGACAGTGAGAGAGAGAGAGACAGAGAGAAAGGTCTTCTTTCCGCTGGTTCATCCCCCAAATGGCTGCCACGGCCGGTGTGCTGTGCCAATCCGAAGCCAGGAGCCAGGTGCTTCCTCCTGGTCTCCCATGCGGGTGCAGGGCCCAAGGACTTGGGCCATCCTCCACTGCACTCCCAGGCCACAACAGAGAGCTAGACTGGAAGAGGACCAACTGGGACTAGAACCCAGTGCCCATATGGGATGCCGGCGCTGCAGGCAGAGGATTAACCAAGTGAGCCATGGCACTGGCCCCGCTTTTTAATTTTTAAATTTTCTTTGACATGACTAGTGAGAGAGAGAGAGAGAATTGAGAGAAGCATCTGCACTCATTGTCTCACTCCACAAATGCCTGCAACAGCCAAGGCTATTTAGTTACGAGCCACGAACACAATCCTCATCTCCCACGTGGGTGGCAGGGACACAGCCTCGTAAGCCATTACCACTGCCTCCAGGGCTGTGCGTTAGCAGGAAGCGGGGACTGGGAGTAGGGTCAGCACCCAAACCCAGACACCCGGGTGTGCGACGCAGGCACCGCAACCGGCAGCTTAACCATGAGGGCAAATGTTGGTCCCTTGACACTTGTTTTAACACAGAAGGATCGATGCTGTGTTCCAGGGTCAGATTTCGATACAGGAGGTGGCCTTGGTTCCATGGTAAATTGGACTGGATAACACTGAGCAGGCCCTCTGGTCTGAGTATGGAGTCCACCAAAACTCACGCCAAAACGCGATCACCACCTTGGTGATGGCGGTGTTGGGAGGCGGCGTCTTCACATGACGATGCGATTGGCAGGAGGGATTCACGAGAGCCCGTGGTTATAAAGCAAAGCTGCTTCCATGTTTGTCTCTTCTGCAAGCGCTCGCTTGCCCCTTCTGACATCTGCACTTCACAGAGATGCTCAAGGCCCTCCCCAGAGGCAGCCGCCCAATCTTAGACTTCCCAGCTTCCAGAATGCAAAGCTAAATAAGCTCCATTGTTTTAAAGATGTATTACTTATTTGAAAGGCAGAGTTACAGAGAAGGAGAGAGAGAGAGAGAGAGAGGAGAGAGAGAGAGAGAGGTCTTTCATCTGCTGGTTTGCTCCCCAGTTGGCCACAATGACCAGAGCTGTGTCAATCCAAAGCCAGGAGCCAGGAGCTTCTTCTAGGTCTCCCATGTGGGTGCAGCGGCCCTAGCACTTGAGCCATCTTCCACTGCTTTCCCAGGCCACAGCAGAGAGCTGGATGGGAAGTGGAGCAGCTGGGATTCGAACTGGTGCCCATAGGGGATGCCAGCACTGTCAGTGGTGGCTTTACCCACTACGCACCAGGCCCACTCCATTGTTTTATAAATTACTTGATCTTGGGTGTTCTACTACAACAACAGGAAACAGACTAAGACATCAGGAAAGCTACCAACAACACAAAATCCCCCATGTATGGACGACACTCACCCGAGTCCCTGGTGTTTATTCCTGAACACAGCGTCTGTTTACAAGACAGAGGGCTTTAGAAATGTTGGCAGTGCCCAGATGATCATTAGTCTTACCCTTGCCTTGTGAGAACTTTAGCTTTAAGTGAGATGTTTTGAGTGAGAAGTGGCTACAGCCTTAGGAAGAGCCACAGGCCTGAAGCAAGCGGGGTGTCTCTCTTGCGTGCCTGGTCTAAGAATCCTTGGGGGAAAGTTGCACTCACTCCACGGAGCTCAGTTAAAGAAGGGTCGAGAGGCTGGCTGCCCGTGCATGGCAGGCAGGTGAGATGGCTGAGGCCGAAACCTTGGAAGTCCCTCACCCTGTAGGTGACTGGACTTGGAGACACAGGTCGGAGTCTGAACTTGTTGGGTGAGTGCGGCCAGCTCGGGAGAGGTGAAGGAAGGCTCCCATCTGGATGTGAAGGGTCTCTGAGAAGCAGGTGCACACCGCTGGCCAGGAGTAAAGGTTACTGTGAGGTGAGGTGAGGTGGACCATGCACCATGCTGTGGCCTTGTCCTCGGCTTAGGCTCTGTGACGCTGGATCCCACCTTGTCTGAGTATCCTGAGGAGCACTTACCTTGTGGGCTACCTGCCTTATTCCTAGCCAAGCACAATATGCTAACAGAAAGCAGGATTGGACTTTCTTTGGTCTTTAAGAACCATCCTGCTAGGGGCTAGCTTTGTGGCACAGTGGGTTGGTCAAGTCTCTGCCTGCATTGCTGGCATCCCATATGGGCACGGGTTCGAGTCCAGGCTGCTCCACTTCCAATCCAGATCCCTGCTATTGTGCCTGGGGAAGCAGCAGAAGATGGTCCCAAGTTCTCGGGCCTCTGCACCCACGTGGGAGATCTGGATGGAATTTCAGGCTTCTGGCTTTGGCCTGGCCCAACCCGGGCTGCTGTGGCCATCTGGAGAGTGAACCAGCTGATGGAAGATTTCTCTTTCTCTCCCTCCCTCCTTGTAACTGCCTTTCAAATAAACAAACAAATAAATAAGCATTAAAAAAAGTATGTGGCTATTTATCAATATCCAATGAGAGTACTTCAAAAACTTCATGGAAAATGGAACTAAAGCTAAGTGTGTTTCAATACAAAAAATATTTTGAAATCCATGCAGATGTTTTTCATAATAAACATTTCCTTGAAGGTTTTGAAAACCCCTCCAAGGCATAGATTTCAAAAGAAAATTTTTGCGCCCTAATGAACTTACCTTTTAATTTCAATTTCACACATTTTTTGAAGTACCCTTGTACGTTGTCTCCACTCAGCTGCCCCATGAGCCCTTGAGGGTTCATTTCTGTGTTCTGTTTAGCACTTGACCTGGCACAGACATAGAAGAGATGCTGGCTGAGTTAAACGGACACGGACAGCATGGACAGTGCCCCCGTCTCTCTGTGCCCGGCTCCTGGAGACAAGACGTATGTCAGGATGGATGCCATCACCCCAGCTTTGATGCTGTTTATGGCTACAGTTGGCGCCAGCAGGTGGGCAGCGTGTCAACAAGACAAGTCCAAAAATACAGAGGGCAGAGTGTGGCATGGCTGCCAGGTACGTGGCAGAATGCAGGCACTTAAAGAGACATGACTCACCGGTGCCGCGGCTCACTAGGCTAATCCTCCGCCTTGCGGCGCCGGCACACCGGGTTCTAGTCCCGGTCAGGGCGCCGGATTCTGTCCCGGTTGCCCCTCTTCCGCCAGCTCTCTGCTGTGGCCTGGCAGTGCAGTGGAGGATGGCCCAAGTGCTTGGGCCCTGCACCCCATGGGAGACCAGGAGAAGCACCTGGCTCTTGGCTTCGGATCAGCGCGGTGCGCCGGCCGCAGCGGCCATTGGAGGGTGAACCAATGGAAAAGGAAGGCCTTTCTCTCTGTCTCTCTCTCTGTCCACTCTGCCTGTCAAAAAAAAAAAAAAAAGAGAGAGAGAGAGAGAGAGAGAGACAGGACTCTAACTCCCTGTGTGAATGCTACATGGACTCCAGATAGTGCAAGGAGCCAGAACTCACCTGCTGAAGTGGTAGCCATCGGTATTGTCAGGGTTGCATAACGCTGGTCATTCATCACCTGGGATAATAATAGAATGCTGGAAAACAACTTGAGCTATAGCAGCGCCAGGAAAATTCTTTTTTGAGTAACAGTGGTCTGGCTTTCACAAGTGGCAACCAACTGGGCAACGTAAGGATAAAGCCATGTACTGCAGACACTCCCACAAACGCGCACCACAGCTAAGGAAGGCTGTAGACTCTACAAGATTCCGTTCCAGAGACCTCTGAGAAACCCTCCCCTCATCTTCCTTGGGGCTGCCCCTCCCCAAGGTTGCCAGTGTCTCCCAGGCGCCCCCGAGGGGTCACTGCGGCTCCAGTTCTCGCCAAAGGGAGCCAGGGATGCTTTAAGGAGCTACAGCCTTGACAGGGATGTACAGAGAAGACAAGTATATTGAGCTCGAAAGAGTGTCCCAAGAGATCCCAACATGCCCGCATCGCCAATGTTGTCTACTCCTCTACCAAACTTAATTCTGCCTTATGCTATTAGATATGACGCATAAACTACATTATGCTATTATGTATTAACTAACGAAATTCATCAAACACCAACTCAATTCAGTATAGCTTTTTAAAAAGATTGATTTATTTATTTACTTGAAAGTCTGAGTCACACACAGAGAGCAGGAGAGGCAGAGAGAGAGAGAGAGAGAGAGAGGTCTTCCATCTGCTGGTTCACTCCCCAGTTTGCCACAATGGCAGGAGCTGAGCCAATCCAAAGCCAGGATCCAGGAGCTTCTTCCAGGTCACCTACATGGGTGCAGGGGCCCAAGGACTTGGGCCATCTTCCACTGCTTTCCCGGGCCATAGCAGAGAGCTGGATTGGAAGTGGAAGCAGCCAAGACTCAAATCGGTGCCCACATGGGATGCTGGCCCTGCAGGCAGCGGTTTTACCCACTACATCACAGCACCGGCCCCAGTATAGCTTTTTAAAATGTTTATCTCCATGGCTAATTTCTGTATGCAGGTGTGGCACTTGACAATATATTGGTTATGGGTGCCAGGCAGAGACCACAGGGCACAACGCCCAGGAGTCGGATCGGCTTCCTTCCACAGACACCTGTCAACGTTCTAGGACGTCTCTGGGTCTGGGTACTGCTGCATGCATCTGACCCCGAGCATGGGCTCTCCCTAAATTTCATGCCCTGAGCCTCTCTCCTGCCTCACCCTAGTCCCTGGAAAGAAGGACCTGACGCTCTACTCTAGGCAACCATTTCTCCTCTGCTGCGGGCATCAGGGAGAGGTGTGAGGCTCTAGAACCTTCCTTCTGGCCCCCGTGTGTTCTGAGGTTCTTCTGTGTGCATCCAGGTTCCTTTCAGAGCCTCCCAACCCCCAGCAAGAGGCGGGTGTAGGGAGAGAGCTCCGTGTGTAGAATGATCAGGACTGACAGTGGCTGCGAATGCTGGCTCTTCCACTTGGTACCTATATGGCAGTGGACAGTTTCTGTCTCCCTGAGCCCCTCTGCAAGGCCGGGATGACCGTCTTATCCCCACTGCAGACAATCGTGCAGATTCAGCGAGCTCTGTGTGTGATGCGTGCTAGATAAAGATCTGTCCTGTTCAGGGACATGCACCCTGTGTCTTCCACCTGCTTCTCACTATGACCCAGTCTTGGAGGTCAGGTTCACTGTCCTGCTCTCTGGAGACGCCTGCTCCCCACTGTCCTGGGGAGCTTTGTGACCCTGAACTTGAGGACATGCTGAGATGGGGTGTCTTCTGCAACGGCGTCTAGGATCTAAAGTAAACAAGACAGAGGAGATCATCCTTGACCTTCGGGAGCTCACGGAGACTAGAAAAGGGAACAGGAAACAGACGGGACGCCAAGCGCAGTAGGCGATGTGTGCACAGACACCGTACCATACAAGCACAGAGAAGTGGGAAGCTCTGTGGGTGCAGGTCGTTGAGCTGGATGATGAAGGGTGGACAGGCCACAGCCATGCCCGTGTGCAGGGCTGGGTGAATGGGAGGGTCCAGGGAGAGATTCAGCTGAAAAACAGCTGGCCAGCTGCTAGCAGATCTTCAAAGCTGCCCCATGGCCCTACCCAGACACTCGTTTTCCCTCTTCCTTCCATTTCTAAATTTTACGTAGTATTTAGTCCTCTCTGAAAAGGTCACCTCCTGCAGGAAATCCTCATTGCTTCTGCCAGTGCCGCTCAACAGCACACCGAAGCTCCTGTCATTGTCTCTCCTGCTGGACGGGGAGCCACGTGGTGCACCCATGCCCAACACCACACACAGCGATGTCCAAATCATAGGGACCCAGCGAGTGTTTGCTCCATGAGTGTTATCAAAGCAAAAGCCCAAAAGAAGTGTGGATTTTCTTAGGTGTTAAGGAAGAGTTTTTTGTTTGTTTGTTTGTTTTGAACTGAGGTTGGGAAACTATGTTAGGAAGATTTCCCTGGAAGAACTTAGCACGACAGGCTTAAGACTGCAAGCACAGTGAGTCCTCGGCCATTCAGGAAGAAGGGACGAGCATTCCAGGGAGAGAAAAAACCATAATAATCCCACTATGAGGCAGGGCATGGTTAAACATGGCTGGAAATAGGAAGAAGCCACCAACAAGAAGGAGATATCTATACCCCTGTTCCAACTCTGAGGGGCGTGATACTGCAGCCGCGATAGAATACGATGCTGTAAAGTCAGTTTTTGTGAATGATTGGCTTCATTGGCACCAAGTGACCACGAGGGAGTTGGAGGGACATCTGAGCCCAGAGGGCTGTCAGGGGTCAGCAACCACAGACGTGGATTTTAGGGCTGTGTCTTTAAAGATGGGAGCCAGTTAAATAAAGAAACCAAGGAAGAGTAGCAAGGAGAGAGAACCAGGGGACAAACACAGAACCTTGTGGGTGACAGTGGCAGAGAAGCCACCGGAAGAAGCCGTTCGATTGGAAGTCGTCGAAGCTGGATGCCCAGAGTTCTCCACCAAAGACGGCAGGCAGCGTGAGGAGGGGCTCCCAGGTCTCCGGGCCAAATTCCACACAGGGACCTGGACAGGCGTCACCCCAGGAATCACAAGAGGGGCCAATGGCCTTGACAAAACTCTCTGGGGGCCGGCGCCGGGGCTCACTAGGCTAATCCTCCGCCTTGCGGCGCCAGCACACCGGGTTCTAGTCCCGGTCAGGGCGCCGGATTCTGTCCCAGTTGCCCCTCTTCCAGGCCAGCCCTCTGCTGTGGCCAGGGAGTGCAGTGGAGGATGGCCCAAGTCCTTGGGCCCTGCACCCACGTGGGAGACCAGGATAAGTACCTGGCTCCTGCCATCGGATCAGCGTGGTGCGCCGGCCGCAGTGCGCTGGCCGCGGCGGCCATTGGAGGGTGAACCAACGGCAAAGGAAGACCTTTCTCTCTGTCGCTCTCTCTCACTGTCCACTCTGCCTGTCAAAAAAACAAACAAACAAACAAAAAAAAAAAACAACAAAAAAACTCTGGGAACTGGAGGAGGGAGGCAAGATGCTCGTCCATGGGGTAGCTGGAGAAAAAGGAGGTGTGGGGTTCATTTGAAGAAAAGGGGAGACGTAGCATTGGTTGGGATGGTGGCGGGGGAGAGATTGATTTCCAAAAAAATACAAGTAACCAAGGAGTGCTTAAAGAGCGGGACCCATGGCTGGCACACAGGTGTGGGGAATACACACACACACACATACAAACTCTATCTTGACAGCCATATTTTGAGTTTCTGGAGACACACACTGACACGCTCGCATATTTGGTTCCCAGGGAAGAACATTGCTGTGACTTTTGCTCCTGCCACACCCACAGATAGTAGGACAACATCTAAACTTCATCTAAAGGCAAAAATGTGCGTGGTTCCGTGTGTTTATCCAAACAGATCTGGTTCCTGTTAGTCCGTGACTTCATCTTTACTGAATGTCTTTGACAGCACGGAGAGCTGTCCCTGGGTTTGGCTGGCGTCCAGTAGGCCTTCAAGTGAGAAAGTGTGGGCCCATGTGAAAAGGCAGTGTGCCTCTGTGTGTCGCGGTACGAATAACCGAGTTGTAGCTGAGAGCTCAGTGTCAAGTTCATGAATGGGGTGACAGCAGAGTGAACCAATCACATCGCACGGCGTTACTGTAGCTCCTCGCTGGTGAGCCATCATCCCTCATTCGTTTAACGAAGCTTTTGCATTCATTGGAGACGTCAGTATGTACCGCCAGGCTCTCTGCTTTTTCTGTGAATTCACATAGGCTGCAATTCGCACAAAACCATAAGTATAAACCAACTCTAAGAGGATACGAATGAGCCAGCAAACGTGGTCACCATGGCAGGAAGGATTAAAAAGCTAGATTCTGAGGGGCCGGCTCTGTGGCACAGTGGGTAAAGCTGCCCCCTGCAGTGCGGGCATCCCATATGGGCGCTGGTTCAAGTCCTGGCTCTCCACTTCCAATCCAGCTCCCTGCTATGGCCTGGGAAAGCAGTAGAAGATGGCCCAGGTCCTTGGGCCCCTGCAGCCACGTGGCAGACCCAGAAGAAGCTCCTGGCTCCTGGCTTCAGATCGGCACAGCTCCGGCTGTTGCAGCCATCTGGGGAGTGAACCAGTGGATGGAAGACCTCTCTCTCTGCCTCTGCCTCTCTGTAATTCTGCCTTTCAAATAAATAAAATAAATCTTTTTTTTACAAAAAAGCTGGATTCTGCAGAATAAGGTCATATTTCCAATGCTGTCTCGCTCTTGAACTGTTTTACTACATTATCTATTCATAAAATGAATTATAAATATAAACATATATATATTTCTATGACATTTTCTTTATCTTACTGTGATGCAATGAACAGTTGAGCTTAAAGAAACAGTCATTTTTCATGATAGCTGGTGGAGCAGGATGCTAACTGATGAATGGGTCGATTATTTTTTTACATCAGGCACAAGGTGCTGTCTCCCGTCATAGCATCCATGCAAACACTGCATTGTAGCATTGCCTAATTAAGTAGCATAATATAAATCGTTTGTTACAGTACCACAAGTCCATTCCTGTAAGAGGACTGTCCAAAATGAAATCGTACGTAGACAGTTTATTCAAGACCCTCCAATGCTGTGTCTCATACACACATTCACACACAGTCACACACACACACAGTGCTTGGGACAGTTTGGGGTCCTTTAGAGCACACTCATGTGGGGAGCAACCCGGACTTAGACTAAGTTACTGGAATTAAGACTTATTCTATGCATCTGCTCCCCCACAATATGGCGCTGGGAGAGGAGAAAAACAGCTTCTACACAGCTGCCTCCAGTTCAACCAATAAACTGTAGGACTTGCTCCTGATTGGAGGAGAGCAGCGTACTCGGCGTGTGGGCAGCCGAGTTAGGATTGGTGGAAGAGGACTATAAAGGAGGAGAGAGACGGCATGCACCAGGAACATCTAGGGGGAACACCTGAGAAACACCTGAGCAGCCCCCGAGAGAGCCGGCCGGCGGTGTGCCGCTCCCCTGCGGAAGTGGGGAATGTGGCCAGGGGGAACTGCCCTTCCACGGAGGTGGAAGGGATAGTAGCCAACCCGGGAAGAACCAGCAGCAAACCCGGGGAGGGCCGAGCAGAAAAAAGAACAGCGCAGGGTCCTGTGTCGTTCCTCCACGAAGAGGGGGAGCGACACACTCAGACCCCATCCCATGAACCAGGAAATAGTCTGGAGTGCCTGACCCTCCTGATCCTGCACAGATCCCTACTGCTCTGGAAAACTGGACACACACAGCTACCCCTGGCTCACAGAGAGGCCGTAGCGTGGCAGGAGCTCGTGGGAAATGCGGAATCTTCAGACCACAAAAATGCAAAAGAAATGTGATATGGCATCATTGTCCCTGGAGGGCTGTTGTAGGGAAATTCAATTCCTGGAGCAAGTGATCACACAACTGGCTTCTCCTTAAATAGTTAATGCAGAAGCCGGCAGGGCAGGGGTTGAGCAGGACTTCAGGGCGAGAAGAAATTTTGTCTCAAAGCACAGAAGAGTTGGGCAAGACATATGGGTGTTCCCGTTCCAAAAGCTGCCTTTCTCTGACCTCCGTGTCTCTCTGGATCCTGATGCAGCCACGTCTCAAAGCCATCAGAACAGACAACTGGGTGAAGCAGGAGCCTAAGGCATGGACCCAATTCTGTGATTTGAAGGTGATTTGGTTTCTTGACCTCATGCAGGAACTGAGCCCCCAAAGTCCTATAGTTAATGGTATGAAGAGCATGGGAACTCTACCCGATTATGGTGTTTAGAGTGGGGGCCTACGGGAATTGATTGGATTGAGTTAGGGCATTGGGATGAAGCCTGCAATGATCGAGTCCTGATGGATTTATAAGAAAAGACGCCGACAGAGAAGTGCATTCATTGTGTCCTGCCATGAGCTGTTCTGTGCCACCAAGAATGGCATGGCCAGAGGGTGAGCCAGAGGGCCTGCCTGGTCTTGGACTTAAAAACCATGAGTCAGAATGAGCCTCCCCCAAGTATTCCACTGAGATGATGCAAAGCCCAGACATCCAACAAGGAATGGGGTGTTTGTACTTTTTCTCAAAGCAGGATGGCATCGAAGACTCTTTCTTGACCATACAGGAAGTTGCCCTCAGCAACAATGCCTATGATTGGTAAGACATGATTGGTTTGACTCTCATGGAAAGGTCTAGACTCCCGAATCTAAGACCGCAGTTTTTTATTTAACTTAACAACCTTCTATAGTGTTTTTGGCCACTGACAACTAAAGCAACATTTTTTAAAATCTAAAAACACTATTCTTCAGTGGTGAAGCATTAAAAGCTTACCTAGGAAAACAAATATTTTATCTGAACCTGAGATTTGTAGTTAACACAAAATACCTACTTGCGTTTTGCTTGAGATGTTTCTCAAATTTAGTTCATTCATTCACCTGCTTGCTCAGACACTAATATGGATCAAGGTCTGTGCTAGGTACTGTGGACATCATGGTGGTCAAAATGGACAAGATGGGCACAGTGGCACAGTAGGTTAAAGCCCTGGCCTGGAGTGCTGGCATCCCATATGGGTGCTGGTTCAAGTCCTGTCTGTTCCACTTCTAATCCAGCTCCCTGCTAATGTGTCTGGAAAAGCAGTAGAAGATGGCCCAAGTCCTTGGGCCCCTGCACCCACATGGGAGACCTGGAAGAAGCCCCTGACTCCTGGCTTTGGATGGGTTCAGCTCCAGCCATTGGAGCCATTTGGGAGTGAACCAGTAGATGGAAGGTCTCTCTCTCTCTCTCTCTCTCTCTCTCTCTGTCTTTCAAATAAATGAAATAAATATTTTTTTTAAAAAAAAGAGACAACATAGTGATTTCGCAAGAAACTGGTGGTCTTTGAAGGACAGGTCTTATTTTATGATGATATTAAATCGTGTGCCAAGAATGAAAAGTGCAGTGCCCTCAGAGAGTTTAAGAGGGATGCAAACGTCATTTGGGAGTCAGACAAGACATCTCTGAGGAAGGCTGATTTAAATGGAGACTTGATGGCTGGCACCACAGCTCACTAGGCTAATCCTCTGCCTGCAGCGCTGGCACCCCGGGTTCTAGTCCTGGTTGGGGTGCCGGTTCTGTCCCAGTTGCTCCTCTTCCAGTCTAGCTCTCTGCTGTGGCCCGGGAGTGCAGTGGAGGATGGCTCAAGTACATGGGCCCTGCACCTGCATGGGAGACCAGGAGGAAGTGCCTGGCTCCTGGCTTCGGATTGGTGCAGCGCTGGCCGTAACGGATTTGGGGGTGAACCAATGGTAAAGGAAGACCTTTCTCTCTGTCTCTCTCTCTTACTGTCTAACTCTACCTGTCAAAAAAAGAAAAAGAAAAAGAAATGGAGACTTCAAATAGAACCAGGAGTTACCCAGGCAAAATCCTGGGATGGGAAAGGAAGAGAAAGCCTTCCAGGCAGAGGGAACCGTTGTGCAAGTCCCTACCTGGGACAGTAGAGTGCTTGCCTGGAGAATGGAAAACACAGGGAGCCAGCATTTCTGGAACGGAGTGCGGGAGGGAACAGAAGGTGAGAGGAGGCGGGAGCTGAGGCCGCAGCAAAACCTTCCAGTTAGACTTCT